>NW_024039007.1:1812500-3012500 GCF_016077235.1 Cyprinodon tularosa
CAAAAAATACACTCAAAATAAAGATTGGATGCATGAACATTTTCTATGGGAGATTATGACAGTTTATATGCCTGCAATAAGACTATTATTACTATTTTTGTCCCCTTCTGTTAAAGACAGAAAAACAGAATGCTCTTTCAAAAAACTTCACATTGATAAAATATTACAAATACATACACACATTTACATAAATGTGCACGCACCCACATTATAACCAGTCTCTCTGGATAATGCAGCCAGAGGAAACTTGAAGACAAATTAAAGGAACTGTTCTTACAAAATCGCAAACCCAAATACAGAAGTTTAAAACGCTGAAATCGAATAGGTGATGTTTCAGATCAAATGTAAAAAAAATGTCATTTATATATAAATCTACATGATTATTAAGCATTGTAATACTTTTCTATTTAATATTTATTTTGAAAAACTTGCTCAGATTTAATTTGCTTGACTGTTTTATTTGTAAACGGAGGAACCAATGGAAGTTTTCTAACATTAGTGAATGTAGATTTCTGTGCTTCTGTGCATCCTTTTGTGTGTCTCCTGGTTCTCCAACCTCTAAAAGGAGGCTGAATGCTCAGTAAGAGGGATGTAATCAGCCTGGTTTTCATAGATGAAAACGTTTATCCAATATGTCTGGATGAATAATCGACTGTAGCAGTAAAATGCATCGAGTAGCGATGGGTCCAGCACCACCGATGCTTCAAGGTCATAGAGTGTCGAGTATGTGTCGTTGCGCGTATCGTTTAAAGAATGTCACATGAGCTGTTTTGATCTGTATATAGGCATATCTGTCAATGGGATACATCTGCAAAATGATCTCAAATTGATTCTAAGTAACTTTTCTTACTGTAATTATTGGTTTGAATAAATATTCATAAATCCTAGTCCACAAGCATCCTTATTTACATGTTCACTTAAAATTGCATATTATGATATACGTTCAAATTATTTGACTGCATCTATAAATATCAAAAGAAATTTTCAAACAAAAAAAATTGAACATTTTATGACATATCATACCAATATTATAGGTACTCAAATCAGTGTTAGTGGTCTGTCAGATAGGCTGCCTGTAGGGATTTTAAAGGTGTCGGTATTCAGCATCAACTCAGCATCACTATAGTTTGGTAATGAGTCAAAACGCTTCATGACTCCTCATCAAACCATTTCTACCATGGAGATTACATGTTTTGAATCAAGGCTATAAATAAAATGAATTGAATTAAAAGATTTTTTTTTTCACACACCTATCCAGACCTGGAAAATTATCACAGAAAATTCAACAACTTTTAAGACGGTAGGAATCCTGTTTGAGTATTACCCCTTTTCCACAGGCTTCGCTAGACCCTTATTCATTTCCAGACATTTTCAATGTTGCTTATACCAGTACCGTAAGTACCAGTAGTATTTTTTTTAAGCCTTACTCCTTTCTGATTCTACCTAATCCTGAACAGGCCAGAAAAAGCACTAATGTCTGATAATTGGTGGGGTGGAGTAAAACTAGGCTGACTGAAAAAAGGGACTATGTTTTATTTTTAAAGGAGAATTCCGGTTTTTAACACTTTTAGCCCATTTTCTGTAGTGTCCAGGATGAAATCGAATGATCGACACCAAAATTTTGACAATTGGTCCTGTCTCTGATATTTGGCTCATGCAGAATCCCCCCCTGGCTGCTTCAGAATGGCTTCCATAGTGCATGTCCGATAATGTCCTTAAAACAACCTTAAACGTTCTTTTTTTAAAATATGCTACTCACCGGGTCGTCAGCGCTGTTCAATGACGTTCCCAACAAAGTTTCGTGAAGAAAAACCGTTCCTGTAGTGTTTTATTTAGCATTTTGTAAATCCCATTGAGTTCTGGGATTTAAAAAAAAGCATATTTTAGCATATTTTAAAAAAAGAACGTTTAAGGTTGTTTTAAGGACATTATCGGACATGCACTATGAAAGCCATTCTGAAGCAGCCAGGGGGGGATTCTGCATGAGCCAAATATCAGAGACAGGACCAATTGTCAAAATTTTGGTGTTGATCATTCGATTTCATCCTGGACACTACAGAAAATGGGCTAAAAGTGTTAAAAACCGGAATTCTCCTTTAATTCCTTTAGAAGAAGGCAATCCGCCAAGTTGCCCTACTTTGTTTTCACAGAACATCAAAGTTGCTTTCTTTCACACATAAATAAGATTTTTGTTTAATTCTGAGCTGCGTTCAGGACTCACACTCTGGCATGGACGCGTTGTACAGATTGTTCCCAATGAGACGTGACTGAAAGGCAGAACTAAAGAAACCATCACCTGGTCCGCTGGCAAGAGAAAAAAAAAAAAAAAAGGCTGTGGGAGGTTGTTTTTTTATAACGGTTTTCACATCAACTTTAACTCTCACTCTTACCTTTTATTCAATAAGACAAAGTGAACTGCAAATATTGTCCCGTAGAGCAACAGTGGAAGCAGGATGAGCCCAACAACACGGGCCAAGAAGTGCTTTGCAACATCCATCTGTAAAGCAAACAAGAATATTAAGCAGGAAAATCCCCAGTTAATTTCATTAATGCACAGTCTGCCGTATCTATAAAAAAAAAAAAAACTGTGGTTCACCAGTGAGAGACTCAGGTCGCCTAAAACTCCCCAGAGGTCTCCGACTGTGTTTAGACCCACCAGGAGGATGACAAACAGACCCACAAACTTCACCCCAAGAGCACCAGCAAGAGCAGCACCACACAGCATGAGCCACAGCCACCAGGAAGCAGTAAAAGGCCTGAAAACATGTCAATTGAAATAAGAATGAACAGAGTTAAAAAGCTCAACAGCTTTAATTCATAGATAATGACACATAAAGCTTGTTTTCTCCTTCCCATTTCACAGGGGATACCTGCAGCTCTGCTGGTTGAACTTGACCATACTGAGAACTGCTGCCATGATGAAGAACATGAGGATGGGGTCTAACAGGATGTACTGAGAGATGGTGATGCAGCCCGTATCTGTCAAGCAGATGAATATCTTCAGCATATTGAAATAAACAAGTCATTCATTCTGCTAAATAAAACAAAAATGTCCTGAAATTTTTATTTGATCACTTTTTGTATTTTTATTTTCCCCAAGAAACACAAAAACATTCTAAAAGTATATGTAGTTGGTTTGAATCAATGCATGGTGTTATAAAACTTCATTACAAACCAAATAGGAGCAAGGTGGCTGCGATGACGGCAGCATTTTGAGAGCGGGACAGTTCCTGCACAATAAGGAAGGCAAAGACCGGCAAAAAGGATCCCAAAACAGCACAGAACTGGAAGAAAACAGGCAGATGTTTAAACACACAAACATATGACATATATTTGATTTTTTTTTCAAATCTGTGACACACTACTGCTTAATTGAAATGCTGCATACTCCTCTCATCCTCCAGTAATTGTGGTGTTCATATTTGTCTCCTGGCTTCACAAAAGGAAAGGTGCCATCATAGCCAGTCATATAACCAGCAAGAGCAATCAGCATCTGCAACAGAACAACACATCATCTGACGCAGAAGGTCCACAAAAAGGTTGAATCTCTCTTCTTTGCACTAAACTACAAATTGGTCAAAGATATCAAAGACCTGCACAAGAAGTGGACACATCACCCCCCCATCAATTAAATGATTGTTGTTCTTGTGAGTTTTAAACCAGAAAAATATAAAGGAAAAGATTCTGCACTTTATTTTACTCTTGCAAAATTTCTTCTCTTACATCTAAAGTTTGCTGTGCATTTCTATTGTGATAACCTCTAAAAAAAAATCATGCAACAATTGCTCTAAATTAGTAAATAAATTCCCACCTGTGTGTAATTTAATTTTAGTAGATGAAAGATAATAAAGCAATATCTCATTCTATTAATTGTTCCCCATAAAGATCGGGCCTTCAACAGACGGAAAATCATGCAAAGTCCAGTTATTACCAGCAATGTAGAGAAAACAGTAATGATAAAAAATGTCCGATTATATTGAGATGAAAATAAATTATTTTTAACCACCTGGGGAAAAAAACAATGCATGGCTAAAAAACTAATACTGGATTACATTAAAGCATTGGCATGCAGTTGCTCTCCATCCAGTGGGCAAAGATATCACTCTCTAGATGTGCAAAGCTAGTAAACACATGCTTCACAAGGCTTGAAGCTGTAATTACAATAAAATGTTGCTTTTTAAAAGCAGGATTTTACAGTGGCAGTTGTAGTTGGAATTTAAAAGGTTTTTTTTTCATGGGGCAGAGGACAAAATAATAACAAACACACAGGGTAAATAAAATGTGAAAGAGTGCATTATTTGGTGCATTAATTGAGCCACAGAGCCAAGGCTGCAAACTTCTGATGTAACAGATAAAAATTCTGATCCTATTTCCTGTGACTGAAGCTGAATACAATTTCTAAATAAAGGTTAGAGTAAATTCTAAAGGCAAATTATTAAAATTGGTCCAAGGGACGAATCGGTTATGGCCGCTTTTATCAGCACAAATCATCATCATAATAATTTTATTTAGAGTTATACCCTTTACCCACTGGCCAAACAAACCTGTTTAAACCCGAGATCAATTGGCTTTTAGTGGCCATAGAAACGGCTCAATGACACCAATTAAAATCTACTTTGAATGGCTCGGCTCTGATCAGCATACAGTGGGAACGCAAGACTCTGGTTGAGCCGCTAAATTATGTGATACCATTGAGGGCAACATGTAGGCGTCAACACGTCGCACCAGTGGCGTCTGAAATAACACAAAACAACGCTGCGCCATTTGCTAAACATGGAGCAGCACTGCTGAGAGAGATAAGGATGGACGAAACAACCAAACAATAAAGCACCCTTACTACGCCTTGGCTTCCTTAGATATTGCTCTCTATTGTTTTCTGTTGCACTGGTGACATCATCACACTAACCCAGTGTGATGGTGTCCCCAGACACGCAGCAGTAAGGGGGCAAAGGCCACACAGCTTATCAGCAGTGGGTCAGACCAGGCTTTTTTGTTCATGGATAGAGAGCCAAATATCGACTGTTAGCGGGTCGACCCAGGTTTGAAAACCAGTGTTAATGCGCTAATTTCAGTGGGAAAGACGCTATACAATGCAAAACCTGATAAAGTAAACATTTCTTAAAAAAAGTCTAATTGCCCTCAAGTTGAACAGGCAACTATAGGATAATCTGCCAAAAGGTTAAGTACTATTGCTCATAAAATAAGATAAATATATATTTAAAATAAGTTAATGGGGTTTAGGGATCTTTTTTTATTATTTTAAATGTAAGCCATCTTGTTCGATTTGCAAATTGACTTAATTGCCTGCACAAATTTTAAGAAAAACTTACCTAATTATATTTCAGCATATGTTTTCAGTAGAGGGGGTCCTACAGGGGTCCTGGCTCCTGTCGGCCCCCATGTAGAACCGTCCCTGACAGTCCACTTGCAGATTATTTATTGTGAAAAACAATAAAAACAATCCCCCTCAAAACAATCTCCCTTTTAACTCCCATCCATCCATTATCTGACACGCTTGTCCCAATTGGGGATGCGAGGAGTGCTGGTGCCTATCTCCAGCAGTCAATGGGCGAGAGGCAGGGTACACCCTGGACAGGTCACCAGTCCATCGCAGGGCAACACATAGACAAACAACCATTCATTTCCATGCAGAAAGACCCTAGGCCAGGAATCGAACCCAGGACCTTCTTGCTGCAAGGCAGCTGTGCTACCTACTGCCCCACTGAGCAGCCTTTTAACTTCCATAACAACCATTGGGACACCCTAACCCTTAGAAACACTGAATTAAGGGCCAAGAATGAAGCAACTGATATGATGATTGATCTCTAAAGTCTATTAAAGTGATGTGCAGGGAGCTCACCTTTCCAAGAGGAGGATGCACATCGAAAAAAAAGGTTCTGTTGATGTAGTAGCTCCCCATCTTTCCAAAGTGAGTTTCGTCCCAGCTGAAACACAATTAAACATTAATAAAAGATGCTGGAATGGCGTATAAACACAGGAATTTAGAAACATTACTCACCACACATGAGGCGGATCTGTTATCTTATAAAGACGAGTAGCAAAAGACAGTCCTGTTACCAGGATGAGCAGTAGTATGTTTGGGGAATCAGCCCTTGTTCTGGCTGATAAATCAGCAGGTGAGCCATTTGAGGAGGGGGTTTGATCTCCTTGCTTGTTCTTGGACACTGGGGCGGTTAGAGATTGATGGGTCTGCTCTACTGAGGGAGACACTTTACGGTTTCGGACCGAAGAGGTTTCCCTCTTGTTGTGCCAAAGAGAAACGCATCCTTCTTTTGCCATCAGTAAAAAACACGGTTTTATACCAGCAGACCACCAAAGGTGTAGCTATAGCTTCACGCGGCTGTCATGATTCTCTGCTAACAGAAGCTAACAGCATATAGCAACTATATACATACAACAGCAGGATTCACCTCTCATTCTTATAAATACTGATACATACAATGGTTCTTCTCTCTCTTAACAAATCAGCAGACATTGTATGAGTTTTGTTATTCTCGAGTAAAAAAATAAAATATCAATCAAAACTTTACCAAAGTAGCCTGTCAGTAAAATAACACATTACTATATCCAAGCAAGCTAATGCTAATAACCTAAATATACCGTTATTAGTTTGAAAAGCAGCAAAATGTTACAGAGAAGCTCTACTGTTAAACGTTGGGCACGTTGCCTTCTGGGAAATGTATTTTTTTTTTAATAGCTATGCAAATTATTTGCTGGCGCTGCTTTGTGGGACAAAACTAAAATTCCCAAAATCCCAATCGGGCTATTCCCGTCCCTGTACGGGAAGCCGGAGGGATCAATTAGTGGAGACGATACAATGTTTGTTCTGTTTAGTTCCTCTACATGTTTTTCTTAGAGGAATAAATATTTTAAACAGGAAAAAGAGGAATCATGAAATGACTGAGATAAAAAAAAAAAAAAAAAGTAAATGTAAAAACACAAGGTGAATGGTTTCTGGTAGCTCACTTTTATAAATACGCCACTAGAGGGCGGAATTGAACAATACTTTATTTTATCATCACCATTGTAACAGTGTCTGCATGTCTGTCTCTAGATTGTTTTTATTATGTTGTTATGTGATGGACCAAAAAAATAATGTACAATTGAAGTTATCTTTTTTTTTTTTTTTCAAACTTCCAAAATTATGTGTGGTGGAAACTGTTAAAGATAGGCTCTGTGTATGAACCCTGATGATCTATCTTTCCGGTTCTTTCCCTGAAAAGAGATCACTCAGGACAAACTCTTTAAATAACGCTTCATAATTTATATGTATTAAATAACCAGGAGACATGACAACAGATTTTGATAGAAATTGCTTAGGGTTACAGGATTGCAGCTGATCACCTCTGGGCTCACCTTTAAGGAAGTGGCCCAGATTAAACAGACGAAAAGGCATTTTATACATTTCTAGTCTGCCATATCATCATATTTTACATCATACACATTAGCAGATGATTAGACATCCATGGCTCCCACCCTTATCAATATAGGACACCGCTTTTATTCCATTTCCAAATCTTTGAAGATTATAACTGCATATCCAGACAGAGGAACTTTCCTAATTAGATTAAAACGTCAGTTCTGACGTGCAACAGGCAGCCCATACCAGGGTGTAATAAACTCACACATCTTCAGTGATAATTATCCTAACAAAACCTAACTGCACTTCATCCTGAACCTGATAGAGGTGCTTTTCTTCAGCATCGATGGGAATTCTGCTCAGGTATGGTGGGAAAATGGACATGTAGTAATGGACTCAGAACCAAACTTTCAGTGGAGAATAAATATAAAGTCTACCAACTTTTACCTGAAGGACATTTCCAGGATCAAAATACTACTGGAGCCTAAAAAACACGTAATCCATACATTAATTTTTAGCCGCATTGATTACCGTACTACAAGAGTGTCTTCACTGCCTCCTTTATCTCAAAGAATAGAAAAAACTGTTAACTATCAAAAAGGAACAAGTAGTGTAGCAGCAAAATGCATTTAAGAAATTGTTGTCGTATCCACCTTCCAAAGCTCTCTGGTCTTTAGAACCAAACATGTTAAAGCAGAAGTTCGTTTTTATGCTTCAGTTATGTGAAACAAACTGCCAGAAAACTACAAAAACCATGAGTTTGAAACTCATTGGTTAGAGTTGCCCTTAAACATTGATTTCAACCAGTAAAAGATACATTAATAATGTCAGTCTGATGTTCAACTTCTCTTTTATTTCCCTAATTATACCACCACAATGTTCATTTTTTTATTGTTTGTCCATCATGTAAAGAACTTTAATTGTTTTATCAAAATGTGCTATAGACATAAACACGCAATTTTTCAGAGGAAATCAGAAGTTTTTTATTTATTTCAATGACTGATACAGATTACAGTCAAATGGTAAACAAAATAAACAGTCATGATATTGACAACAGCTTTACAACAATGCTTTTGTATGAAATGACTATTGTTTAAAAGGCTTTAAATAGCTCAGCGTTTACCGCATTGATAGACTTTCAGTCTAAACCAAGCAAATATTAAACAGCAGAGCAAAGAACAGTTGGCTTCATATAAAACACTGCAAAACCTCATTTTAGAAATCCAAAATAAATGATATTTTGTATAAGTTAACAGCTTTTTTCGTCTTGTCAAGGTGTAATCAGGCCCTTGTTTCTTTGTTGCTGATAATACTTACTAATGATTACTGATAAGCCTTTTACTGTATGTAGGACAATGCTGTTTAGAATCCATAAATTAGATATCGATTGAATAGAAACTGTAAAAAATCATATTTGCTATTAAAACGATGCTGCAAAGTTGTGATTGAGCCGGTGCTTGCTATAAAAACAGATTTTTTTTTTAAACAGTGGTGCCACTTGCAAAAACAAAAGTATAAAACTCATAGTCTGCTCCACAGGGCAGGGTATACACAGAGTTCCTATGGTACAGTGTCACTCTTCTCATACAGAAAAAGATATGCTTTAAAAACATTTTTACAGACAGATAAATCTAGAAAAGCTAAACAAAATGGTGGATTTTTTTTGTATTTTTAAGATTTGATGAGTAGTGTCAAATCTAATATCAATGGTACTAAATAGCATTAAGAGAATATGTAACAAAGATCATACATGATACTTAATCTGTACAGAACATATCAAACTTCTTCATTAAGGCCTTTAGGTTTCCATACAGCATTTTTTAAAGAACTCCAGGTAAAGATATTTTATTAAAGCAGCATGATACGCAATTAAAATGTGAAAATACAGCCATTGATTTAAGTACATTTATTCAGTGGGGAAAATGTAAGGTAAAAAATTATAATTGAAAACTGATTTTTGTGCATTTCCACAAACACTATAAAGGTTAAACGAGTTGAATTTTTTTTTTTAAAACAAGTGTATGTTAGGGGGGAAATATAGACGTCATGTGGCCTTGTCATTTACATTATCAAAATTAACCATAGCAAACTGCTATTCACCCTAAAATATATAACCGACAGTTCGACACAATATAATGTTGTGCTTTTTTGTGTGATATCTTTTAATACTCAGCTGAAAGTGCGATTTTCCCATCACTGTTCTAAAGGTTGGAAGAAGAAATTTAGGAGCCCCTGCTCTCTTATATATGTCCCCAGAAGTTACCAATATAATTCTAGTCAGGTAAATAAAATGGTAATGGAGATTGCTTTTTTTATATGTTTTTCTGATAAGCAATTTCTGTGGGAAATCTGTAGGAAATTGCGGTAAGCAATATCTTTGGGAAAATGTCCAATGCAAAATGACAAAAATTACACACAATCTTTATTTCAAATCGTTTTTTTCAAAGACTTTATGATGCAAAGACGACCAATATGATTCCCAAGGGCTTTTTGAAGGGTAACAGCCACGCATCAACAGACCTCTTCCACTGTGCTTGACAATGGAAAGGAATTGCTTCATCCTTTCGTTTCACATTACACTCAACTTAAAGGTTTGTTGCTGAAAAGCCCTTCCATAAACCTCTGTCACAAAGCACTACAGCTTTAAGGAAGAGCCTATTTGAACTGCAGCACACATGAGCTTAATAGTAAATTACGTTGGTACTGTGAGATGCGCTATTGGTTCTTTTCTACGTTCTGTGGTAACAGCTGCTAGAGAAACTACCTCTGGCTGAAGTTTGGGCGATCTGTTCAGCCTAAATAAACTTCACACTATTGATCTAAAGTGTTTTAATTGCAATAAATTACATGTGAGGCAGTGACCCACTGGCCAGCTGGTTGTGCAGACGGTCTGTAATTTATACATTAAAGGAATAGTACACCCAAAACATGATTAGCCTTCATTTTCTACTCACCCCCATGCTGAACAAAACTCTGGAGTACTTTTTTGATATCTCAAATGCATCTGGAGATCTGGGAGGCTTCTTGCTGTCTGCTGACATTCAAATAATGGAGGTCTATGGTGACCGAGACAGAAAGGTCCACAAAAGTCCACAAAAACGTGTCAATATTCCTCCATACTGCTCGTCCAATGTAATCCAAGTGTCCTGAGTGGGTAGCATCCAGAATTTACTCGAAACGAAGTCATTTAGAACGTTTTAGAGCCTAAACAGTAGTGTATAGGATTTCCTAATAGCGCCCCCATGCGCGCTCACGATTCTACGGAAGCTGGCAGACCAAACCGGAAGAAAGTGCGCATTCAGCGTCTGCTCTGCCGATAATGCAAGCGTAGAAGAAGAAATGTGCTGTTTACCTGTGCAAAGAAAGAAACAACGAAAGAAAAATGTCTGAGGACGTCAGTGTTGAGGAAGAGCAGGAGTTCTCTGCCGAGCTGAATGCGCTGGTTTGGTCTGCCGGCTTCCGTAGAATCGTGAGCGCGCATGGGGGCGCTATTAGGAAATCCTATACACTACTGTTTATGCTCTAAAACGTTCTAAATGACTTCGTTTCGAGTAAATTCTGGATGCTACCCACTCAGGACACTTGGATTACATTGGACGAGCAGTATGGAGGAATATTGACACGTTTTTGTGGACTTTTGTGGACCTTTCTGTCTTGGGCGCCATAGACCTCCATTATTTGAATGTCAGCAGACAGCAAGATGCCTCCCAGATCTCCAGATGCATTTGAGATATCAAAAAAGTACTCCAGAGTTTTGTTCAGCATGGGGGTGAGTAGAAAATGAAGGCTAATCATGTTTTGGGTGTACTATTCCTTTAAGGCTAGAAATTGGCCACCCCAATCAATACCAGGATGCAATAAACTTATTCTGCATCTAGAGGAGGAATATCAGCAGGAAGAGGGTAATTGCCTTCGCTATCTCAGCTCTTTTGGAAATCTTTAGTCATATTGAACCAAACTGGTAGGACAGAATGAGTTTCAAATCTAGTTGGTATAAAGGAAGAGTCCAATGGTTTATATAAAGATTTGTTTAAATCAAGATTCAACTCTTTGGGGATCTTTTTCCCTTTCTTAGCATCCTTCTCAGTAATTTTGGTGGGAAGATCAATATTAGTCATGGTCTAGCTTGGTCTCCAGAAGTTCCCCTTATTTATGAACCTCTGGACTATTTATCTGCCTGTAAACATGACCTTGTACACTAACCTTTTATTGTCTTATGAATATTAAAACACGTGTCTAACTTGAACTATGTGCTCTTCTCCCCATGTTGAATAATGCTGAATATAATAAGGTTTTTCAGGTCACATCATATAAAACCCAACGAGACCCCAGAGAGGGAAGGTTTTATGCAACTTTCCTGCACAGTCTTATCAATACCAAGACATAAAGCATAAATGCAAAAGAAGACTTACATTATTTTTCTTTTTATAAATTAGTCATTACTATTTTGAAAAAAAAAAATGTAGTTTTTCTTTCTGTATTAAAGAAATTTTTCTATGAAAGAAAATATTTTGACCCTATGCTAAATCAAAATAAATCTAAATTTAATTTCACATATCTTTACAATTAGTGCCATTAAGTGAGGAGGGTTCTTAATAGAAACATTGGCGTGGTCAGAAGAAGGATTAATTTCTCTGGTTGATACTAGTGTATAAATTACTTTTCTTGTTTAAACCTGATATCTGCAGGTATTATTTTGCTTTTTTTCAAAATCTTATACAGATAATAAAATGAAGGCTGCATTTTTTTTTTGTTATTATTATTATTTTTTTTCAAATTAAGGCATAAAACAGACCAATACTATTAAAGAAACAAATAGGAGATTAGGGAAAGAATTTCTTTCTCAAATGGCCCCAAACAGCCCACTTACTGCTCCATTTCCTGAACATCTTACAGAACCTCATATACACGTAGAGTCTGTCAAAGCTTGTGCAATGCCAAAGCTTTTAATGTGAAAGTTTGGCTGCTAGGTCCAGACATCCTTCAAACTTTAGCTTGAATCCTTAAGAAAACCATTGGTAAGAAACATTCTGATGTTTGTCGACTCAAATAGATGATAAATGACAAATTATTCAACTCCTCAAAGCGTCTTTGCGAAAAATTGAGAGGAATCAAGTCTAACCTCTGAAACTGAATGCTTTATATTTTTCAGAGGCCTTTCTTGTAAATAAAATAAATAAAAAAACTTCAAGAAAAGTTAATTGACAGATAAAATATTGTGGAAAATATATAAGCAGATCAATTTGCCTGGGGTCACTGAATATATATATATATATATATAAAAATAGTCCCAAAGACAATCCCTTTATGGCAAATTGATATACGTTGAACAATTAATTCCATGTAATACATTCACTGCACAGTTCCTGTTATTTTTTTGAATGTGTAATGGGGGGAGGTCTAAGAAAAAACGTTGGTATGCTTGTGTCTGCGAGGAGCATGAGAGGAAAAAAGCTTGGACGAACAGTGTTGCTGTTGGAGGTTTAGTGCCAGGCTCTCAGGGGAAAGAGCACAGGGATGGTGGTTTTTAGAAAGCAGGAAAAGTCTGTTTCTGTTTCACTTTTCTGCCTCCCTGAGCGAGGACTCTGGGATGGCAGGGATGCATTTGTGTGGCTTGGCGGAAGCCACAAAGCCCGGCAGGCAGGTGCACTTGTAGGACCCCTCTGTGTTGATGCACTGGCCGTTCTGACACAACGGGACCTTGTCACTGATGTCCTCACATTCGTTGATGTCTGCAGGGAAGAAGGAGACATAACAAGCCAGTGAGCAGGGTGATTCAACAGCTGCCAGCAGCACATCTGCTGCTGAGTGGCCTCATGGGTGTTAGAGCTAACATAATTTATATTTCCTACTCGTTGGTCTGCTTTCTTTAATTCCTCCCTTCCTTCCTTCCTTTTTCCTGTGATTTGAGCATTTCCTGTTATACTGAATTTCTCAAAAGCAAAAGACTCAAGCAGATGGTGACCACTAAGCTGTTAACCTAAATAATAACTTCCAAATGAACCAAATGCAACAAAAATGTAGCTTGATGCTTTCAGTGGGGTTATATTTTGGTGTTGTGAAATCTAAAAAGCTCTTAAGAGGCCAATGTTCACTTAGGAGGAGCTATAAATCATGCACCTCGTATAATAAACAGTTTTTTTTATAATCAAAAAGTAATAACAGGGAAGTTATTGTTGAGACACAACCATAGGAAGCCATTTTGAAGTTTGCCAAGAGCAAAGTTGATGAAGATGCTTTGATCAAAGAAGATAAAAATGAAATTTGCTATAAATGCACCACATGCCAAACCACCAGAAGTCATTTGGAAAAATTAATCTCACTCTTAAATCTGATGATGGCAGCGTCATGCTGTGGGGATGCTTTTGTTTAGAGGTGCACAGTTGATTGAGTGATGGATGGAGGTAAATACAGGGTGATGCGGAAAGAAATCCTTTTATGATTTGGGCAGAGCTTTCCTAAACATACAGCCAGCGCTACAAAAGAACCATTTAGAAAGTTCAAAGAAATTCATCTGTTGTGTGGTCTATTCAAATTGCAAACTTAATCCTAATGCTTAATCCAAGCATAAATCACAAGAGAGACTCTAAATTTGATATGTACAGATGTCTTCCATTAAGCCTGAGGTTTTATTCAAAAGAAGAATTGGCAAAAATACGGTTTTCTCAATGTGAAAAGCTTGCAAAGACATGTTTATAAAGGTATGTTGCTTTTGTTTGAGCAAACTGCTTCTCTATAAAATCATGTCTTTGGGACTTAAATCACAGTCAGATCACTAAGTCAAACTTGTATTATGATCAATTATTTTAAGATCTATCTATCTATCTATCTATCTATCTATCTATCTATCTATCTATCTATCTATCTATCTATCTATCTATCTATCTATCTATCTATCTATCTATCTATCTATCTATCTGAGAACTCAATACTTAATCTGAAATTAAAACAGTTAAAACACACAAGCTGTGTCAGCTCCTTTTTAACCTCAGTTGTTTCTCTTTGACATTTTTGGAAGATCTGATTATCTTTTCCGAGCATTCATTCTCAAATGACCCCCGTTCTGTTTACGTCATTTCCTGCCAGGGAAAATGCAAGGGGTGATATTTATAAAACGAGGCATGGCACAGGTTGCACAGCTCCCACATGTTTCCTGAGAGTTCAGTCACTCTGCATGGGAAGACGGCTGGCCTTGAAACCGATAAGCCCATATGGAGACACAAGGCTGCAATCATGGCATTACATGACTGCAAAACAGTCTCCCTTTCTTCTAAAACAAACAGAATATATTCAAAAATATAGAATATCACATATGATATATGTGTGGCTAAGATTCAAGGCCTCCTCACTCCTGGCTGAGGGAGACCTGGGAATTTCTAACTAAAGCGAAATGCCCAATGGTTTTAAGGAGCACACTGCTTTCATTACTCTTACATAAAGCTTAATCTAATGCAAGATTGTTATAGTTTGTCCTTGAGCTACAGTAGATAAAAGAAAGGATTCAGAAACGATCCTAAAATATAACTTTGCAGAGTTCAAACTTAAAGACTGTGTTAAAGGCTTTTGAGACATACTGATTGGGGTCAGAGGCTCTTATTCTGTGTTACTTGAGATTCATAATAATAATTGAATTTACTTTACTGAATTCACATTGGAGAAATTTATCTCTGCATTTTACCCATCCAGTTGGGCAGCAGTGGGCTGCCATCATGGGGCACCCGGGGAGCAGTGTGGGGTTAAGGGTCTTGCTCAGAGACCCAGAGTAGCAGTCTGTGGGAGTGGGTCTTGAACTCTGAACCTCAGGATTCCAAGCTCTATGTCCTACAGTAACCACTAGGCTGTGTTGGGATCTGGAGATTCTCCACCTTCTCCAGCAGAGTGCGCTGTGGATCCTCCTGGGCTGGAGCCCTCCAGCACAGCTGACGCTCATCAGGAGGCCGGCCTTTATAAGCAGCTGAAAGACCTTGCTTCGACGCCGCAGTGTTAGCCAAGTTTGGCTAGCGAACCTGAGCCTCTGAATTTACTAATAGTTATCTTCCTAGAGAAACCTTATTTCTAATTGCCTCTATCTTCTCGCTCCTAGGAAACCAGTCTCTCAAGAGAAGCTCTGGATGAGCTTAACCTGAATCTGCCTGCCTGCCCTAGAGAGCCAAACCTGAAGACTACATTCTGGAATCCACCCGCTGCTCTTGGGAAAGAGCTAATCACTTCAACCAAGGTCTGTTCACTGGAAGTCAGAAGTAAGACGCTGCTGCTGCCTAAGCACTCTGCTGAACCAACAGTCTCTGGACCCAACCGGTTCCCTCTCTCAGAGCAAACCTGGACCTCTTCAAGGTATCCACTGAAATATCTGAAAACCCATTGAACTTATCTGCATACCCAGCTAACCAACTATCCGTCTCTGCAGACGCCAGAGAATCCTGCCCGGACCAGAACCTGAATCTTGTCTTGTTTGTGTGAAACTTTAATAAACTCTGTTAAACCTTTTACCAAGTCTCAGTGGTGTTCTGCATGTGGGTTTATCTCTAAACCGATCATGACAGGCTGCCCCCCCCATTGAAGTGATTTAAAGCCTTATGCGTTCTAAAATAATTGGGGATGAACGTACCTATGCAGGCCATCTTATCCAGGTTAAGTTCATAACCATCGAAGCAGTCGCAGGTGTATCCCTCTCGAAAACGAACGCAGCGTCCGTTTTCACATCCGTTCAGGATCCCACATTCCTCTGCCCGGAGGCCCTCAAAGCTCTGGTAGCGCTCTGTTTAGACCAATAAGTTCATATTAAACAGACTTTATATAATTCAGTGAGTCCAGTTTTAGGAACAGCTAAGTTAAAGCTTGCTTTCTGCTAATTGCCTGCTAATTTGTGAACCTGAGCTGTTTTGATCTAAAAGAAGAATTAACATCTTCAGCCAGAACCTTGGCTAAAGCCTTTGGTTTACACTTACCTCTACCTGTATAGGGATCCAATGGTTGGGGCTGGTTCCCACCTGGTCGTAGGACAGGGACACGAAAGGGTGGTTCGGGCATGTTGTAGTCGCTGTCAGGAAATATGGGAACACTTTCAGGAATTCCACCACCATAGTTATCCCAGTAGGGAGGAACCTCTGGGCCTTCGCCGTAGTCATATCCTATCCGCTCTCGAAGACTATCCGTTCCTTCTATCCGGATGTTGCACATTGAAGCATAGTCAACTGTAAGACGAAAAGTGAGAATTTGTTACAACTAGCTAACATTTAGGAGGGAACCATAGTCTGATGTAATTCTGCTTCTCACCAGTTTCTTTCCCGGGGCAAAGTGCACACTGACCACTCCATGCAAGTCCGTACAGACAGCAGCATTCAGTGAATGTGGTTCTGCGCCCATGCATCGGGTCTGCGCACATGTTGTCTCCCTCGAGTCGACGCCAACAAATATCCACATGAACATCCCCAGGAGAATCTATAGCGTATTTAAGAGAAAGGAAGGGGAAATACTGTTGCCATTTTACCACTTTAATAGGGACATTTTTTAAAGTATAACTCACCCCAAAAATCTCCTTTAAAAAAAATACTCTTTACAAACTGTTCCTTAGGGTACTATAGTAATGTAAGTTGTACTGATTTTTTACATTTCATGTAAACTTGTTCCGTTCTGCAATATTTGTCTAGAGATCTCCTCAAGAAGACATCTGACTTCCTCTTAAGGTCAAATGCTGGCCTTTGTAGCTGAAATTTTCCTTTAGTTCAAATGATATGTATGTGCTTACATCATCATAGCCCTGCCTCTGCAACACCAGCTTCTGGCATCACGAAGGCTACGTTCACACTGCAGCCTGAAGTTACCCAAACCAGATTTTTTTTTGCCAATATGCGACCTGTATCTGTTGTTTTCATGTAAGTCTCAACAACACAGATCCGATATTACTGAATCTGAAACGTATACGTGTTTGAAAGACCAGATCGCATTCATCCAACCTTTATGTCATTAATACTCAACATAGGCCGCTATTCTGCATCCTGCTCACAGAAGCGAGAAGATAAAACAACAACCCTGATGGATGATAATGCAGAGAGCAGGCTTTTTTCCTGATCTTCTTGAAAAGATTGCACTGTTAATGTAGTGGTTCCAGTTGGAAAAGTAATTAAAGAGTCAAAGTCATCCATAAACACTATCATTTTTACTTCCATAAACATGGTGTGAATGCAGCCTAAATCACCACTTTGAGCCAGCAGGGCCTTACAACTGCTGGATAGGGGTGGGAAGAATCCTGCACCTCAAAAAGACATGCTACTAGAGTCCCTCTGATAACTTTAAATGATCTAATATGTCAAATTAAGCTAGCTGGCAAGTTCACACTCATCCCCACACCTCATTGTTTCTTGGCAACAAAACACTTTAGAGTTTTTTTCTTTTAATTTGTCCTAGGGCATGGTTAGACTCTTACAATAGGGTGAGTTATACTCCACATACAATTTATATTCAAAATAATAAAGAATCAAACATATCAAAAGTACTGCATATTTCTAAGTGTCTGACCGTCTGTTGTGTTGTGAGTTACACAGCGTTGCCGTGTGTTGTCCAAGACTAATGGGGGGCTGCAGAAACAGTTGAACGATCCTGCTGTGTTCATACACACTCCATTTTCACAAGGGTTCTGTAATCCGCATTCATCGTAATCTGAAAGAATACAAAAAAGAAAAGCACAACTCCATCAGGGGAAATTTAAAACAGGTGTATATATGAGTATTCATTCTGAAATAAATAAAGACTAACTAGGGTTGGGCTTGTATTTAGTGTGAGGGTCCTATTAACAAAATAACAGAGAAAGGACTGGATAGATTAGAGCTCTTTGTTTCATTGTGCTGCACACGTTTAATCACAGGATAAAAGAAAGTAATTGATTTATAATAATTTATCATTTTCACAGAATAAAAATAACTAAAAAAGGAGAACAAAAGGAAAAATAAGAAGGAAGGAAGGAAGAAAGAAAGAAAGAAAGAAAGAAAGAAAGAAAGAAAGAAAGAAAGAAAGAAAGAAAGAAAGAAAGAAAGAAAGAAAGAAAGAAAGAAAGAAAGAAAGAAAGAAAGAAAGAAAGAAAGAAAGAAAGAAAGAAAGAAAGAAAGAAAGAAAGAAAGAAAGAAAGAAAGAAAGAAAAGGATGCTCAGACCGTAGAAAAGGGAAATGGGATTATTTTCAATACTTTTTATTCAATGCACTGCAAAAACAATCTATATTTCTTAAATTAAGTGTATTTGCCCTTAATTTAATTTAAATAGATAAATTAGATTATTTGCTAATGGAATGCATATTTTTTCTCTTAAAATTATATAATAGATAATATACACTTGAAATAATAAGACTTTTCTTATTTTAATGTAAATGTCTTGTTCCATTGGCCAAATGTGTCACTTATCTCCTCAATTAAAAAAATGCACTTTAAGAAAAAATTGTTAATTTAGATTTATATTTTTGTGCAGTGTATTGGCCCCTCCACCATCTAGCAAAGCTAAAGCATATACATTTTTCATAAAAACACAGAAAAGACAGATTGGAGAGAATTCTGATCAGGATAAACACTTAAATCTCATGAAAGACATCAAGGTCAACTTGCAAATGTGATTTTGCTAAACACTTTTATTATTTTATATTATATATTTATTATTTATATGCATTGACTCCAACCTTCAGTTACCTTCAGTTAGACCAAAATTTAAGAAGATTTAAAAATGTAGCTGTTTAAAATCTAGAAAAACATGTCTGCAGACAATATTATAACTGTAGTCATTCATATCTGTTTATTTTCTGAGTAGCAATTTCTTTTAAATTAAATTTTGTTCCACATTGTTATTTTGATACTCAACAATTTTAATCTAAACCGTTGACTCACCAAGAGGGAGACATAATTTTCTCAAACATTTTTAAGAACTGTTCTAGTGGTGCTCGCACAACATCAGCTAATAAAAGAATGATAAAATTGCAATATACCTGAGATTTTTATGTAAGAAAATGTACATTCTTACCAACACACTCTAGTCTGACTTTGTCGTAGAAATACCCAGAAGGACAGTAGCAAGTATATCCTGCAAAATAATTGGAGCAGTCTCCATTCTTGCAAATCTCAGGTCCAAACATCTCACATTCATTTGCATCTGGAGGAGAAATAGATCCATGCAGTGGAGTCAATATAAATACACAGCTTGGCTGCTTTAACACAAAACTATGCTTTCTTTTAAAAAGACATAATGTATGATAAGACATGACGTAAGATTGCATTTCCTGTTTTTGAAGATTCATCTTCAATGTGTTTACCTCTGAAATGCAGATGTTCTACTGAGGAAGCTAATAATCCACTGCCATGAGGACACAGCTGGTTGTAATCATCTGAAAAAATTATAAAATTCACTCACTGGTGAATGAAAATTAAAAACATCTATTTTGCTATATCATAATCCAGAGTGAGCCTGGTGCCTTTACCTTGTCCTACAAGAGGACAGGTGTGAATCTCACAGTTGTCCCCCCAGCCGGCGCCGACTGTACAGCAGCACTCCTGCTTGGTGACGTTGTGAGACAAGACGTTGTTGCAGAGGTTGGGATCTTTCAGGTTATAATAGCAGTCCTTCCTCTCTTCAGCAGTGGATGTAAAGACTGGTTTAGAACCATCAACAACTGTAAATAACCAAAGAAACATTTTTTTATTAGGAAGAGAGCGCATTTTTCAAAAATGAGGTATTGTAAAAACAAGGTTTCCTATTTTTTTTGCAGTGTTGTCTTATATTACATGTCTCATATTACAGAAATTTAATTACAGAAAAGAAAGAATACGAAACACAATTATTATTGCTATTTTCACTCTGGCTCCCTGGAACGTTTCTTTAGATAGAAAACTTTTAAACCAATCTGTCTGGATCATTTGATTTAGTTATTAGGGATTTTGGGATATTTTTCTACAAAGAATACTATTGTATGAAGAAAAAATGCACAAATCATGGAGCACTGCAAAAACGTTCTGAAAGGAGTAAAAACGACTTAAAATATCCTTAATTTGAGTAGGAAAATCAGATGATGTGCCAACTTAATGAGAATTTTTACCCTTAAAATAAGATAATTAGATATTGAAATAAGCTATTCTTTTCTCTTATTTTAAATATAAATTGTCTTGTTCCATTGGCAAAGTGTCTCACCTACCTGCTCAATTCTAGAAAAAAAAAACCCAACACATTTTCAGAAAGAAATGACTTACTTAGATTTGAATTTTTTTGCAGTGAACAAATGGCTGACCAATAATACTCCAAGAGAGCATAAAGCCAATTAAAAAGTGCTGGCTAGCGAATTATTTTACAAAGGGACGAGCTTGTATTTCTATACATTGCTTCTTATTAAAAAAATCATCACTTGAAAAGTACATTTGAAAGTTACTCAAGTTCCCTTTGTCTAAAATTAAAACTAGTTTGCGGATCCAAAATATTAATTGCGACCAAAAACTCAAAAAAAGAAGGAATCTTAAAAGGGACAAATACTTTAAGTTAAGCATCATCACACTGTAATAGGTGTAAACAGCTGCTGCTTTCTCCCTGCATCCATCAGCAGGCTCTGTGTTCCTCTCGCTGCTCATTTGTCCACAGTGATGGGCTCAGGCATTTCACTCCTAAGCTGCTGGCTTAGCCCAATGGAAACACTGGCATGTGAGTCAACACACCAATTCAGACTCACATGATTGATTCACACACGTCAAAAGCAAACAGAGGAATGTGGCAAAAGTGTACAGAGAGGCATAAACGGGATTTAGTGGCCAAGAAGGAGAAAAAACATCACGACTATGGGCGCGCCACTCAATAATGTACGCCCAATATTGGGTATACAGTCTGTATTTCTATTGGTTAAAAGTCTTTATCTTTAATTTTGAAATAAAAATATAACATATATTCTACCTCAGTGATTTAGGACAATTCAGAAAAAAAGAAATAAAAAGTGTTTTAAGCTGTTGCTGCTTTGAAGTAAATCTTATCTTTGTTTGTCTTCTCCATAAATGTACCAGGTCTGCAGATTTTTTCCTTGGCTCCACTTTAGGACTTTCTTCAGTATTTATCTCAGGGATTAGGTTAATGCAAAAATTGTAGGTGAACTACCTAAAATCAGTCACAGCCCTTAAAACAAATGGATCCAGACAGGTCTGAAGCACAGTTACAGAGAAGGCTATGTCCTCCTCGTCAGCCTTGTTTGGATAATAAGAGACGGCTCATTAAATCAGGGAAAACCCCGTCTCCCAACGATAGGATGGAGAATTAAGTCCTCTGACTGCTCGCACTGCTCATGTACCCATAGAGCGGCACTGCCTGGTTTCAGGATCAAATTCCTCATTGTCGTTGGGGCAGATGCACAGGAAGCTTCCGTCAAAATTCTCACACAAGGCCTCCCCGCACAGCGGCGAGCTCATCTCGCACTCGTTCAGGTCTGAAAAAGGCAGGACAGGAGGTCAGGATCAGCAAAGTTTCAGACATGTAGTAAACTTTATTGGCATACAGTCACAGTATAAATAACAGCGGCGCTGTGTCTACATGCAGCAGACAACTTAGTAAAACACTTGGCAGTACAGAGTGAACAAGATCTTGGTATAATCAGAAACTACAGAGAAAATGAAAAGGTGGCAGAAATCCAAAGAGCAACTTTGAAAGCAAAAAATCCTTAAGCCCAATATGAAAGGTTGCAATAGAGTCTGGCTACTTTGCAATAATAAAAAATAGAGAGTGGTTGGGAAATGTTGCACAGTACAAAATTGAAGATTTGTACTGTGCAAATGATAGACTGAACACTGCTCTATAAGGTATTTAAAGCATAAAATATTAGCAAAACCTCATCTCTGATCTTTCTGATGTATTTAATTTTTTGCTCATTATGATACCGTTTTACATAATTTTTTTCTAATAAACCTGCAGTGAGTTTTGGACATAATTTGCTGCAATGGATTAAGTCTATCTGAGCAAAGGGAGCAAAATACATCATTTTACTTCCAGTTTAAATTTAATTCACTTCTTTATTTAGATTTTTTTTACATTTTAACAAAAAACAAAAGTTTGTAGTAAAATAGATTTGAAAAAGGCCACCTTTATTAAAACACTAGAGTGTATCTTACTAGTTTCCACTCAGTTTACAGTGATTATAAATGTATTATTGCTCTAAAATGTAACCATAGTATTGCTGTTTGCTCTTTCTCATATTACTTATCCTCCCCATACTCAGTTAAAAATCAGTGCCATGGCTATTCTTGGCAGATAAGTATTTTTCTTTTTCATTCACATCCTGAGAAGAATTCCTCACTCTGTTTTTCTAGCAACCAGCGCCACCGACCCTGGATGCCCTCCTTTAGCCCAGGTCTGATTCCTACTACAGCCAGCATCGAGTAAGGAGTGTTCCCTTTCTGTTACGAAACCCGCCTTAATATTCCACCTTAAATCTAGATGTCATTCTTATTGATATGTCATGGTTTTATTTATGTATCATCTTGCAATTAAATCCTGCATCCACATAAAAATGTGGATCGGAAAATATGTTCAGTTAAAACCGGTTCTAAATCTGCAAAAGATCAATTTATACCCATCATGTGAGGAGCTATGACAGCATTCAACTGCTGTCATAGATATTTAGGTAAGTGTTTGTTTAATAGCTCTTTCAAAATGACTGGCATGACTGATCAACAGTTACTGGAAACATTTACTTTCAGTAATTATTACAAGGTGTCAGAGAACATACTGCCAACAGTTCTGGCACTTATAGAAATACTGGATCATTTTTCCAAGACAATAAATGAGTGAGTAGAAGATTATTTTTGTTTATTTTTTTCAGGGTTTGTGCAACAACATATGGCATTTGAGCTCATATTTATACAGAAATAACAAAAATTCCAATGGAATCTCAAAATAAGCTCTAAATTTTGTGTCCTAGGAAATATACACATAGTTTTACACAGTGGTAAACAGAAATGTTCAACCACACCCCTTTTTTTATACCCTTTTCCCAAAATATTTAGATTTTAATGTTTTTCTAATGACCGTTTATCTAATACACAACTCTGGTTAGTAACTGGGAGAAATGATGGTCTTTATAGAACACATAAGGGAAATTCGCAAAGCTTTAGCTATTTTTTTGAGACATGCTCTGGATTCACAATGCAGGCCGCAATAAATCTTTGTCGATCAGAATAAAATCTCTGTGTCAATCCAGCAGAAGGGAATACATGCACCATGTTGCACTCATTAGTGCAATTTCTCAGTCACAGACAGCAGATGTAGTGAGTTGTACAGTACATATAGAGAAATGTTTGACTTCACTTATTTTAATCAAAAGACAGCTCAAGGTCCTAACCTGGAAAGGAATTCCTTAAACTTTAAAAAAAACATCTACCTGGAGGAGTAGTCAATAAATGATAATGCAGATTGTTAAAGACAGTAGATTGATGCACGTTCAGTAATAAAATCACACAGTTAAAATCCTGCTAATTTTAAAATAAGCAGACACCTTTTATCAAACCTAGAGGAATACAATGTCTCTTCATCTTCATCTCAGATGAGCTGTAGGATTTAAATGATTTGGGTTTCGGCTTGTCAACAATCTGCTGGTATTTTCCACATTCCTATAGTTTGCATTGAAAAATAAACAAATTCAATTTGAAAGAATTATTTAATAAAGGAACATTTTCTTTAAATTGTTTCAGAACAGTAAGGAAAAACTCTAGAAAAGCTTAGAATTTGGGTTAAATATTTTCCAAGTGTATTTAAGTATGGGGAAAAGGATAAAGAATATAAAAAGTTTTATATCAAAACAATAAATGTCTGCTTGCTTCCTTACTGAATGCTACCTTATCTTCTCTTTCTCCTTGTTTTAGTCTTTAATACATTTATAATACTTTAAGTAATAAGTTAAAGAAGGTGGAATTTGTCTGCAGCATTATTCCATTGTTATTATTGGTTATTTATTTCAGCTATTAATCTTAAGACTGGAATGATGCAATAGCTACCCTCATTGAAGTTTACAAACAAAAATAAGGTTTACCCCCTCAGAATTCCTTTACTTAGCCAAGCTGGCAGTGAAGTATTTATAAATTTTTCTTTCACCTAAGCCAAAATCAGCACTGGCTTTCTGCAAACAATTTTACAGGGCACCCTCTGTAATATAACATTTTGCCCTTTGAGAATATTTGGCTTTTTTTTCAGCTATAAAATCCAGATGTAGGTTGTCATAAATATGGACAAACCTTCCACTTATAGCACAAATAATGTCTCGTTTTTTTGAGCAAAGTTAAAGGTGATACAATCTTAGAGGTAGGTCTACCTTATTCTCAACATTCTTATTCAGAAAGCTCCACCTCAGATGTGTTTTGAGTTCTTAAACACTGGATTATTTAATCCTTGGCAGATACATACCCACACATCTAGTAATATCATCCGATGGGTTGGTGTAGCCTTGGTAACAGTGGCAGCGGAAGGAACCGTCTGTGTTCTCGCAGACGCCATGATTCCCACAGATGGTCTCATTTGCGCATTCATCAATATCTGAAAGAGTGGTGAGCACAAGATTAATATTGATATTCTCAATCTGCAGGGCAGACATTAAAGCAGCTTCCGTGAACATAGACCTCCGCTCTCCAAAATAAATACACCACATGCAAACTGCCAATCAGACCACAATATAACAGCACATCACTGCCTTTGTAAAATATCAGAAACAATGTACGGATGGGGTCATTCCTTTGCAGTTCATCATTTTCCTTGAAATATTCAATTTGCAGCCAACAAACAGAGTGTGGATCTGGGAAGCAGGAAGTTAATGTTCTTCATTGTGGCGAAGGAGTGAGAACTTCCAGCCAGCATCCAGATGTTTTACAAGCTGCTTGGGGAAAAATAGACTTCAAATCTGGCATCAGGGCGTGTTTCGACAGTTTTTTGGCAGATATTGAGTCCAAACTTATCAATACATTTTCTAAAATGATGAAATTGTTAAAAAATAAAATATCTTCTGAGAGCTGAAGGTGTTTTTTAGAAACTCTGGCAGATGTCAGGCACATTGTACGGCGGTAAATCCTAAAGCAAGTTTAATAAATGTGAAGAAGTACATGCTATTTGTCAGTGTGAAGGAGGCTTGTCGAAGCTGTTAACATTGGACCTTCTCACAGATCTGCTGATTCCCCACCAAGTGCTGTTTAAAGGCAACATTTGTTAGCAATTTCTTACATACATGATTTAGTATTTCTTGGCATCTCCTGCAGCCGGATGGAGGCCAAAGGCCGATACGGCAGTAGGATGAGGTTGATTATAATTGTTTAAAAAGCAATCAGAGAGTTTATTGTTCACACTTTTGTCACATGAATTTGTCCTCTGCTCAGTCAGGCATGCCACTGATTTCGGTTTGTCTGTTCATAACTTGCCAAGCAGAGTGGCATACATTTTCAGGTTTCAGTTTTTTCCTTATCTTAGCAAAATTAAATTAGGGTAAAACATCAAGTCAATTTAAGTTTTAAATGAACTATTTGATAGAGAAAATGCTCCCTGTTCTTTACACACAATAAACTACCTCAGAAAGTATTCATATGCTTGAATTTCCTCAGGATTCTTTACAACAAGTTTAGTTTAATGGTACTTTGTGTGATAGGCTTACTCAGAGTAGTGAGTAATCCTGTGAAGTAAAAAATTAAAAGCTTTGAAATGGGCTCCAAAACACTTTACAAACAGGAAAATGAAATGTGTTGCATTTGTGTTCTTAGTGCTTTCAGTCCCTTTAATGTGGCAAATCTGTAGAACATCATCAAGGGCTTGCACTTTAAATAATCTAAATAAGGAGTGCTTGTTTGAGGAAAAAGAAATCAACTCATGGAACAAGTTGGGGTGCTGCAGTCTATAAACAAAGATTGTGCGTGGAATCTTTGTATATAGGTGTTAAGTTAAGACGTTCACACAGGAGATTGGAAATTGGTTGAAATTGGTCATCGAAAAGATGAGGTTCTAAACCATTGAGTTGGATTTATTAACGATAATGATAATAAAAGGAAAATAATTAGCATAATATTTAATGTTTTTAGTTGCACACTAAATAAGTATCCTAAAGTGCTCCAAATAGAGTTAAAAAATATTGAAAATAAAAGTAATATGAAAATTATACATTAATTATAAAACCCGAAAAAGCTCCCTTTGACCCCCTGCTGACAGAAGAGGAGTCGGATTTAGAGCGAGATTATGCTCTAAACAGCTGGATTTACCTCCAACCCCTCACAACTTATTTGAGACTATTTCCCTGCTAAAGGATGAAGCCTCCAACATGTTTTCTTCTTAACTTCATCCACCAAACCATTTCTTTTTCCCAGAGACCGTAACCCCCACCTCATCAGGCTTTTGCTGCGGTTACTGAACAGCAACAATCAGACTTTCAAAATCTTGGATCTTGATTTACTGTATTCCCCAACCCTGTTTAAAAACCGCTCCGCAAAATTCTTGAACCTGTGATGAATAAAAATCTCAGATCAGGGATAAACCAGATGCAGGTCACATTTTTCAGAAACAAATTTATTAAAACTTTGGGGGTTAAGGATACCTTTACAAAGCACTGTCCTGTCTAAATAAATCTTTATTTTGCCTCTGAATAAATGCTGTGTCAGTTGAGGAAAGATAGAAAGAGGCCCAGAGAAACCACAACTTGTTCGATTTGAACGGTGCACACAGCCAAAGCCCTGTCTTCTCCTGCAGAACAGACAACTGTCTTTGCAGAGCTCTGGGGAGAGTTAATCCTGAGCCAGAGTTTCTGTTCTCACTTGGAAATGCCTCTTACATACCTCAGGGGTCACAGACAGGGGCTCTCACAAGCTAATAAAACTGCAGAGACAAAATTGTCTTTGTTGATTGAAGAACTTCACACAGGAAATACTAAAGACCAACATTTCTAGAATAAAACTGTGGTCTACACTGCTTATAAGATTCGAATATGAGGCATGAACAGACACATACTTGACCAAAAACCTTCAGTACACTTGATTTGCATGCTTGCTTGAGAATTGAAGTGAAGCTGAGAAAACATTTGGAGAAATATTCCTGATGTAGAGTCTAGGGCAGGGATCTGCAACCTTTCATATCCAAAGAGCCATTTAGCCCCGAATCTGACCAAGTAAAAGTTGTTTAGAGCCTGAAAATATAACCTGACTTTTTTTTTTTTAAGCCTTTTTTTTATATCTCATATGGGAAATTAGTTGCCAACAAATTATGTATTTTTAGCTTTTAAAATAATAATAAACACATAAATTCCAAGCTAATTCAAAGAAAAATTCTTCTAAAAACATACTTCTGGTTCTTTTCATGTCATTCTTTTCCATATTGTGTTTATTTCCATCTTGTGTTTAAGAAAACATTTAAGACTAGTACATTATTTAGCTCTTTATATACATTTTAGCCACTATTAGGAGCCGCTGTAGGGGGTCCAAAGAGCCGTATGTGGCTCTGGAGCCGCAGGTTGCAGACCCCTGGTCTAGGGTATAATTATTGGTAAAGAGCTAATGAAGCATTTTCATAAATAGTGCAGAACTCAATTGGAGTTGTGAGTGTTGAAATCTTACCGGCATCCAGTTGGGAGGTCTTAGAGGGAAAGCTAATAAACAAACTCATCAGTGTCTGGAGGCAGCATTTCATTCATGTGTAAAACGGAACCTAAATCTGCTGTAAACCATATGCTGCTATGAGATGCAATCATGTTATCATCCCTGGAGGAATGCAAGCATTGAAAACACAGCAACTTTATGGCCTTTATTGTTTTTATATCTGAATATTTGAGTGAAAGGATTGCTTGACAAGCCATCTGGATGTGTCATATAATGAGAAAAGCTTGGTAATCACAGCACTAATGGGTTTGAGCAAAACAAACAAACAGAAAAAACATATAAATGAATATAAAAATACTGTTTTCATGAAAGAAAGATTTATTTAAGGACACTTTTTGTAAGAAAAATAACTGAAGGAGGAAAGAGGGTGAGGAGTTTAACAGAGATGGGAACAGCTGATGTTAACAAGCATGCATCCTTGTAGTCTGACCCAGGAAAACCTGCTTCCTGGATCCAGTAGTGGTTTGATTTCAGAATGGATAGGAATTATAAGGACATCATTGTTCATGTGTCCATATAAGTATAGTAACGAGGAAAATACACAAATATGAGATTAATAAAGTCCACACTTTCCCATACTGTGTAGGAAAGAAGTGGAATTATTTTTAAATGTCAGTAGGTGAGGACTGGGTGAGGTATTTCCTTTAATGGAATACTTGTAGAGATGTAGTAGTGCTGCAGTTTGAACTTAAACACTATCTACCTTTGATGGAACATAAAATCCTGCATGGCTGTGATTCCAAAGCCCAATTCTCAAGATCCTCTCTCCTGCATGTCTTAAACATTTCCCTGCAGCCACACACTTGACTTATATGAATGAGTGATGTGCTACGGAGGAGAATGCAGTCTGCTGCTTCAACAGGGTCACATGAAAAATGTGTCTCTAGGACAAATGTGTCTCTAGGTAAGAAAGAACAAGGGCAGACTAAAAAGCTGATTTTTATTTCTACAATATATTTAATGGACAATCAAAAAATGATCAGAGAGGCAGCAACACAGAGGGAGCAGTTGTAATTTCAGGTTTTTACTATTTTTCATATGCATTTGCTTAAAAATCTCCTGTATTCCACGTTGTGAAAGGAGAAGGGAAAAAAAGACGAAAGCCTCTTCCTCTATAAAACAGTAAAATAAAACCTAGATGAAGCCAAACTTAACCATCAACTACCATTTTAATCCTAACCTTAACCAAAATTTAATTCACACCGTTTCTCTAAACTGACTTGTTTAAATGTGAGTCCACAACATTAAGGCCAGCATTTGGTCCCCACAAGGCCTGTTCTAAAGTCCCTATATGTTCTATAGTCCACAGGTCCTGTCCTCAGAAGGTGAGTAAATATGTCAAAAACAGTCCTTAATAGGTAACATAAATAAGTACACACACAGACCAATAGAAATTATGTGGCAAAATCATGTGTGGTTACTTTTATATAGAATCATCTAGAGTTCATGTTAAGGTGAAAAAACTGAAGGGCTCCAAATTCCTGTCTGTTTTCCATCCAGAGCCCTAATTTGTCTGCAGAATCAGTGAGGTTGACAAAGGTTTTCCTTTTTAACCAACACACTTGATCCAAATATGCATCAAAACCAATAATAGACTGGCTTCACCTGAGGTAATTTAACGTCTTTAAGGGAGTTGGACTGCAGGATGATATCTGACAGAAATTATGTGCAGTTGTCTGAAGAGGCCCTTTTGGCAAATTATGTCGTCATAATCCTGAAACTTCCAAAAATGATGAGTTACCAGTAAAACTACTCTAAAAAAAAAAAAAAAAGTCACTACTGGGTTTAAACACTTTAAAAAATAGGTTATAACCCCCCAAGGATATATCATATCAAAGGCGTAAAATTTATAAAATGTTTTGTTCACAAGACAAAAGTGATGACAAGTTAACTGAAATATTTATGATCTGCTTATGGTAACAGCAACAGGGCTTATCTGGTATATCATCAGCATACAGCCTGGATGAAAAATATTTGCAAAAGTTAGCAAAGATGTTAAAGTAACTAATTCCTATACATTTATGAGGTTAGGAGGTTGGCAAGATTAAAACCGCAGACAATTTCCTCTTTAAGGCAAGCCTTATTAAAAACATGGCATAGCTTAAGGGAAGTTATGACTATGAGTGTGACTAAAAACTAAAAACAATTACCACAGCATCATGGAGGGCTTGTGTGCCCTCATTATAGCACAATTGCGGGTGACGTTTGCGGTGGAAAAAAAACAACTCTGTTTTTCCTTTTTATGTCATGGCGCCTAAATCTAAATGAGAGCAAGGAGCAGAGCCAACGACAACCGCTGTCCCCTTCGCAGGCGTAACACCAGCCTTTGCAGAAACAGCAAATTACAGCGTCTGCTCCCTTTTTAAATATCGGCTGATTTTTACAAGCGGACAAAAAAGCCATGAAGTAAGTGAGCTCCCCTCCTTGGATTTTTATTGAAATGACGGCAGCATCTCCCACATATCCCCATTGCGGGGTGAAACAAGCTGCTGTTGAGTGAGGTGTTGGGCAATCTCTAGGTCATATAGCAAGATCTTCAACTGAAACTGTGAGTCAGAGCTGTATTAGGTGTGTTTGATGCTTATTTTCTTTAGAACACAACCAGCATCCAGGTTGTATTAGGCAGACGGTCAAATAATTCACACCTCATTACTTTAACAAAGTAAAATGCTGCAGGGTGTCTTCGGCCAGGTTTTATTACTGTTTACTAATATTTCTAAACAGTCTTCAGTGCAACCAATGAATTCAGTCATATATTCAGTAAATTTTCACATTTTCTGATGTTACAAAAACATGCCTGTGGTGTCTCTGAATGAGCTGCAGAGATCTAAAGTTCGTCTGGGAGAAAATTAGACTCAACCCGAGAACTATGAGACCAAGGTTTGGTCAAACGACACCAAAATAGATATTTTTGGCCTCCCTCCTAAACTCCATCAGTTGAGTACCAAGAGTGTGTTAGTCTATGCTGCATATTTGCTAAATCCAGGAAAGATCAGGCTTCAGCTTCTGTCTCTTGGTGCTAAATGAACTCCATTGGTAAAAATATGATACTGTAATCAGTTTCTGACCTCGCATTAAGGTTTCCATGATGGGACTCTATTGTATGTATGCTCCACATTTTAAGAGTGTTTTCATTATAATCAGGATTGTGTCTGTGTACGGGAAGACTAGAAAGGAGAGATCAAAGATTTTTTGTCTCCACCATGTTGTTGATGTCATTTCTATGTGGAGAGAGGGACTGTTCATACACAGTGGGAGGTTCTAAAATTAACTGAAATTAATTGCCTTCAGTAGTAATTTATGTTTAAAACAATTCTACCTGCATTTAGACTTAGACTCAACTTTATTGAGTCTACTGTAGTTTATTGAGCTTACTATAATTTAATTGTAATGCACAAAACAACTGAGAGCCTTAGGGTCTTTTCTAGCAACCAAACAACACAGTAGACTATAGAACATAGAAACATGTCAGAAACAAAGCTGTGGGGAATATCAAGCAGACAAGACAGCTATCCACCATGTTGATTATCTAATTGTCAACTTTTTAATCAATAATTGGGATATGGATGGAGTATAGCCCTGTTATGAACCTACAACCATTCACAGAAACTGACACACTGGGCAAGGATATTAATCAATGAAGCTGCTAAGAAGCAAATTATACCTCTGGAGGAGCTGCAGAGATACACAACTCATCCAGGGGAATCTATTAATGAGATAATACAAATCAGGCCCTTCTGGATAGGACACAACCAATAAGCTATGCTAAAAAGAATCACATAAGTACTTTCACTTGCAATATGCCTTAAGTCAGGGGTCTTCAACGTTTTCAAGGCCAAGGACCCACAAACTGATGGCGAGATGGAGCGGGGACCCCTAATTATATATATTGTATGAAAATGTGTTATACCAAACTGGTCATGTAATGAAATTTCTCCCTGGGATTATTAAAATATTTCTGATTCTAATTCCTTGTTGATGGGACAGGTGCTGTGAATGAAACAGTGCCCAGCTTGAAAGAGCTCTGGTGTGTCACTGAATTTGTGCATTGATGACATCTTCTGCTTCCATTTATCTGTTTAATACAGTGTGTTGAATTAATTTTAATATGAATTTAAGGACATTTCAATTAGTGGAAAAATTGCAGGGGGGGAATATAAAAAAAGTCTAATCAACCAAAACTTTCGCTACCCCAATGCAGACCCCATAGGGGTCGCGAACCCCGCCTAAAGTCAAGTAGGGGACATTACAAACACCTGGAAGAAGATCATTTTTTTCAGCTGAGAGGAAAGCAGATTGAGTATCGCTTAATTTAGGGCGGGTCGTTTTATGCTATGGAGATGCTTTAGATTTACATTCTTTATCCAGTCTAATTGATTATGAGCCACTTTGCAAACGAGGAATTAAAAAAAAATGCAGACACAAAGTATTAACTAAGTGGGGCTGTACAGCATGTAAGTGCATGCCTTATTTTCATTCCCCTTCATAATTATGCCCTAGTTTATACTAGTCTATCAAATAAAATTCCAATACAAGAGCTTGTGGTTGTAACGTTACACAATGTGAAAATGTTCAAGGGGTTTTAACATTCTCGTAAGGCACTGTACATCATTTAATCACTCACCGCACTCTCCATCAAGCATGCCAGGCTGGCACTGCATGAAACACCGGTAGGAACCGATAGTGTTCTCACAGCTCCAGGTGCCACACACTGAGCTTCCAAGCTCTTTACACTCATCCTGGTCTGCATAAAAGAAAAACAACAGAAAACATTATTTTTCAAAATCTCACAAAAAAAGGCTCTAAATTTAGCTTCATTGTGAGTCAGAAACAGATGCACACACCCCACACACATAGTTGTATTCCCCCTACTGCTCGTGCGCTCATAGTGTAATGTCTGCTCAACAGGAGTTGGCCAGGACGTCTGTGGTGTAGCTGTCCGAAGCAGGCAACAAAAATGGCCAAAAACAATATTTTCACAGTCACCAAAGAACTTGTGAAGGAGCTAAATGGAGACGTTCCAGAGGGAAAAATGCCTGCTGCTCACAATGGGGTCATTCATACTTCCCTCAAGGGAGTGGGAGGTCAGAGCTTCAGCCATACAAAACTCTCAGCCTGGGGATCATGGAGGAAAGCCTCTACGCCAATGTTGGGCACTTTCACAGGAATGGAGTCCTTATGTGCGATAGATAATCAATCTTAGCCAATGGCACTACGCTTAAGCCCAAATGTAGCATGACCATCAAACAGCTAACACTGACACACTGGTTTACACATTGAGAGGAAAGTTCAGGGAAGAGTTTGAGATCAGCAACCACTATGATGGGACCACTACAACTGGACATCAGCAGAGCTTCAGGTCAGCTTACCTTCACACTCAGCTGAGTCAGTGCTGAACTTGAAGCCGGCTTCACATAAGCATAAGAAAGAGCCAGCAGTGTTCAGACACTCTCCTTGAATGCACACATCCTCTCTGCTGCACTCATCCACATCTATGGTAGGAATAAAGAAAAGAGAAAGGAAAAATTACAATAGGTAATCCAATATACACTCTTATATTGGAGCGTATACTGGATTTCAGTGTTCATATATAAGCTAAACTGGACAAACAAATAGAAGCATTTAAAAAAGTTGTTTTTTTCAGTCTTTTATTTAAGGTAAAACTGTTTTTATCTTTTAACCTCTTTTAGCAGGTTTTATTCTCTTTCATTTCTAGCTGTCAGGACTACTACAATGCACTTCATTCCGGCATTAGCCAACAAGCACTTTCTCGTCTGCAGTTAGTCCAAAACGCAGCGACTCGTCTTTTAACAGGGATCAGAAGACATCAACACATTACACCAACTCCTGTATCTCTACACTGGCTCCCTGTTCGTTTTAGAGTTGATTTTATGATTTTATTGTTTGTGTTTAAAGCTTTGAATGGCATGGCTCCTCAATACATTACTGACCTCCTCCAGATTTACTGTCCGACACCTGCTCTAAGGTCTGTGGGCCATCTTCAGCTAATCTTCAGCTAATTGTGCCTAAGGTGTAAAACCTGCATTTGGCCCCAGACTTCGGAATACTTTGCCCCTCCATAAACTAACAGCCTCCACAGTGGAGTGTTTTAAGTCTAGTCTAAAGACCCACTTTCACTCTTTGGCATTTAACACTGTATAATTGTGTGGTCCTCTGTGTCTTATTTATGTATTTATTAATTTTCAACTCTTACTTCTTTTTTGGTTACATTCCTTCCTTTTTTGTTTTTTTTCTGTTTGTTTTTATGTACAGCGCATTGGAAAAATTCCTTGCTGTTAAATGTGCTACGGTATATAAATAAATTGATATATGCATTTTTTTTCAGTTAAAGATGATTATTTCAGCATTATTTCATATTCATTATTGGTGATTTATTTCAGCTATTCATCTTAAGGCTGGAATGATGCAATAATTAACCTCACTGAAGTTTAGAAACAAAGTAAGAAACCAGAAACACAATCCACATGTTGTAAATCATATATACACCGACTCTGACATTTGGTTAAATATCCTTCAGCGAGTGGCAAAGAAGTCAGAGACTTTTAAGCTATCAGCCAACTTCTGGATCAATTCTGGCCCGATATTTGAACAGTCCCCTTAGCAGAAGTGATAGTTCTAATTTAAAATGCCTGGTTTTATAGAAAATAGTTTTTTTAAGTTTAGTCCATGCATTTTTTACATTTAAGGTCAGGGCCATTCCAGATATTTAAAAAGGTGTAATGTCATCCAGATTTATTCATCAAAAAAAATCTGTGTTGATGTATGTTAAGGGTCATTGCCTTATTGGAACGTCCTTTTCCATCCAAGATTTAAACATGTCACCTAAACTCTCATCTTTCTATGAAATTATTTTTGTTTGAATGTTCATGAACAATGAACCGAGGCCACCGACGCTCAAACCAATAATAACCTGCCAGATGCCTTAATAGCAGCCTAAGTGTTCACTTTTAGTTTTCCACAGAGAAATGCTGCATTAAATTTGATGTCTTAAGAATAATCTAAATTTGCAGCTGAACACTAAAGCATTCAAATGCAATCTGGAGAGAAGATTAATGGTCAGACAAAAAAAAGTGGAGCTATTTGGATAACACAGAAAAGAATGAATAAATGTGTAAAAACTGTAAAACATCATGCCACATGGTCTAGGAAGCATTATTCTGAGGGTTAAGTCTCTTTAACTGCCTCCTACATATACACACACCCGGGAGAGTTTAAATGCATTAATAAATATGAGTTTCAAGCTGATGATGATTATAAGAAAACTTCTGATTTAATCTAAAGCCTCTGAGCCTGTAGAAATGAGAGGTGCATGCTTGATTAGGTATAATTGGAGTGTAATGACAATGATTAACATGGTAAAAACATGGTGTGATAGGAAAGAAATATGGAGAAATAATAATTATCGTATTTTTTTAAATCAGTAACAATCATATTATGCTTAAGGAAATAAAAAGGTAACAATTTAAAGCATAAAAATGTAAAACAGATCATTTAAGCCACCAGAAAAGAAATGCTTTAACTTGATGAATAAAGCTTTAACTCATGAATCTTTGAAAAGGGAGAGGTTTATGGTGCAACTTGCTAATCTGGATCAAGTTAAAAAGAGTTTCAGTCTTTTGTCAGTTTTTTATTATGCATTTTCCATTTTGGGAGCAAGCATCATCTTGGTATTACATGCCAAAGCCCATCTTTCATTCATATGACCTCACAAACCCTTGTCCTCCCCTCTTCCTCTCCCTCATGTCAGAGAGGTCTGGGTTTCATTGTGTCAGCACTGTACACACTGTGGCAGACTGCAAGAAAACATACGACACCCGCTGATTTATAGTATAATTAGGGCTCAGTATTTGCTGTGGCGGCAAGCCAAAGTACCTGACACAGCCTGGGCAATTTGCTCAAAGTGTTTGGATGATATCAAAAGTGCTGCATAACTAACACTTTGGTTGAAAGATGTCCACATTTTACGACTAACTATAGATCTCCACTGAAGTGAATCTTGGCAAGAATAATGCTGGACCTCGCCTGCATTTAAGGGAGTTACCTGCCTCAGCTCATGTCTGGATAATGCAAGGCTAGACAATCTCACATTTAGTTAACTCCACTTATTACTTGAAAACCCCACCAGAAACAACAATGATCCAATTCTCATACCCTGTCCTTTAATTTCACCTTTGTTCTTTTTTAGCGAAAAAAAAAAAAAAAATCCTCTTCTATTGACATTAAGGCTCAATTTGTTTCCTATCTGATAATGTGAGTTTGTGGTTGGAAAAACATCAAACTCATGTCTATGCTGGGACAGTTGATGGAAGATGTGGCTCATTACACTCAGCCTCAGGACTACTTGGTGAGAACAGCCTTTCTGCAGTAAATTAGAAACTACATGTAAGGCAGAAGGATGTAGTTTAAAAAGTATCTATACTTTATAACAATTTGTCATGAAACAATCACAGACTTAAATGCATTTAAGTGGAATTATATTTGCTAGAAAAACAAGATTGTCAATGTGAAGTAAAAGGAGGGTGAGTTTAATGAACTCTAATTAAAATTAAGTTATAGAGAAATATCCCCACATCATTATGTTGCCACCACTGTGTTTCAGTGTGTGTGTGTGTGTTTGTTTACTATGCATATGTTTTGATCTCCACTGACCAGAACACTTTATCGACACGTTTGTGTCACTTATGGGGCTGGTAATAAAACCACATCCAACCAAAACCAATTCTGCAATTCTTCCAAAATTCTCCTTTCTACTCCTCCAAATACCCCAGATTTGTGGAATACACAACTACCGTAGTAATCCTATGATTAGATTATTCCTCCTGAGCTGTGAATATTTACAGCACTTCCAGAGTTACATTTGGCTTTCTGGCTGCAGATGATGCATTGCTCAAAGCCCAGGAGATTCCTTTAAAAACTAATCTAAAGGCTTTACCTCTGACCTGTCGCTTGTGTTCATTGGACAACATGATGCCATTTTTGCTTATATTCCCAAATTTTTCTTTAAAAATAAGTATATTTATAATGAGATAAAATAATGCACAGGTGGACTTTATTATTACTAAACTCCTGAAGGGGGTGGGGTTCTTCAGATTTTATGCAGAAGTATTGGGGTAAAGGAGACCTGAAGCAAATCAAACATGTAGATTTCATTTGTTAAATATTTCAAAAACCATGCATCATTTTCATTCTAATTCACAATTTTGCACCATTATGAGTTGATCTCACACGTGGAATCCGAATAGAGTACATGGAGATTTGCGGTAGCTCAAAGTGTTTCCATACTTTTAAAAGGAAAAATGAGAACAGTGATTTAATCTCATAAAAGTGACTTAAAGGAGATTGCATCTATCGACTCATATTAAAGTTATGGTGGAGGATTTTTGTGAATTTTTGAAAAACACCAACCCACAAAAAAAAAAAAAAAATGCAAATACACAACCCTCTACCCACTCCCGAGAGGGAACGCCTATTAAGGGAGCACGCGAGAGCCGATGTCTACTCTTGCACGCTCTGTTTAAAAGTTGCCGTTGCATCACTCATACAAGCTTACTTTCAAAAAGAAGATGCAAGCTGTGCAATTTTTCCACTATGTCAGACTCACCACAGGTAAGTGAAAATGGGGACGAGCACGTAGGATGGCTATAAACATATCCCCAGAATGATTGACAATTAGGAGGACCACTTATTATGTGGAAAAAGAACACCCTCAACTATACCTTTAAAGTATACAACTGACTTACATAAATTTAACAAAAAAATTTGAATGATGATTTCCCATTACCCTGGCAGCCAGGGTGGCCCTCGGTGGGGATAAATCCATCAGGACACACACAACTGTAGGAGCCCTCCGTATTCAGACAGTTTCCTTCTCCACAGATCCTCGGCATGTTAAAACACTCGTTGATGTCTGTCACAAACAAGCACAAATAGACTCACACAGCTGTGTCAACATGCCAACATGTGGTAACCCATGAAAGCAGAAAACCGCTAATGGTATATGTCAAATTTATAAATACCTCTGCAAGTTGTCCCATCTACTAACTCCATTCCAGATGGGCATGAGCAGCTATAGGAGCCAATGGTGTTTGTACACTGGCCTCCCAGGCACAGACTGCCATCCTCACATTCATTCACATCTGCAGTTACACACACACACAGATGAGATCAATGCATCAGTTGTGTAAGTTCTGAATTATTTGGTCACACTAGAAATCCGCTTTCTCATGTAAGACGAAGAGCTTCCAGACCACAGCGAACAAATCATCCATCATGGCCTTCAACAGCGTCTTACCAGAGGAGGGCCATGCAGTGTTGGAACAGATGACTGTGAAAATGACTTCATGGAGATCATAAATTCTAGTGACCATAGCCAGACATCCCACTGTTTCGTACCTTCATGCGAGAGGCCGACAAATGCTGAGTTGAATCCAGTATCACCGGCCATGCAGGAGAAGGAGCCCTCTGTGTTCACGCAAACACCTGCGAGGCAAACACCTGGAACCTGGCACTCGTTGATGTCTTAGAGAAAGTAAGAGGAATAAAGGGTTACATAAAGCTTATCAGCAGAAAAATCACCAAAGAGTCTGGTTTTGTCTTATCTCCTTGAATAACTTTAATGGATAGGTGCGAGCCAGCTTGAAGTGCTTCCATACACTAAGCACAGTCTTCCTTATTAGGTTGCACTGACAAGCTTTATAGAAAAGAGTGGACAGATGAGAATGTGGGATGGTCATTAAATTTGCAATAGCATGTTATTAGGGGTGACACACAATTACCAAAAGCACAAAAAGACACTTGCTTGCTGATATGTGATCACTGGAAATTCCTTCAACAGAAACAGACTATATTTTTTTTTATTCTAGAAAGTATAAACCAAAGTAAAAAAGCATATATTGCTGACATTGTTGAGCCATAAAACCAATAAATATTGAAACTTGAAAAAGCCTAACCCCCTAAAAACTTGAAAAATGAAAAACGCCAGTGGTCAGTGCCAAGAGCCCCTAAGGGGCTGGGGATAAGTGTTGGGATGAGGAGTAGGGATTAAGCCAGTATGTGGTTAAGGACATGGAAGCTAGCTTAGCTTAGCCATATTGAGGCATGGAGAATTAGTATAGAGGGAGTCTGGTAGTTCATCATGTGGTCATCATCATCATCATTTCAAGCTGAAGATGCTGAGATGCTGGGGATGCAGCAGAGGATAGGATGACCCACTGCAGAGTTGTGTGTCTAAATTAGTTGTATTTTTTATTCTCACATGAAAACATGAGAAAATGAATATTCACATTAAAATAGCTCCCCATAAGTACCGATTTTACTGTTTAGTTACAAAATGGATCTTGGCCTAGTTTATCAAAAAATACATATGTTAGAGAACTATGTTGAACAGATGTTAAGTTACTTGTTGGGGACACAGAAAATGAAGGTTTGGTTTTGTCCACATCACATCTCCAATTTGATTGACAAATGGTAAATGGCATGTACTTATATAGCGCCTTTATTCAAGTCAGCAGACTTGACCAAAGCGCTTTACACTACATTCATTCACCCATTCACAGACACACTAACACACTGATGGTGGCAAGCTACATTGTAGCCACAGCTGCCCTGGTGCTCACTGACAGAAGCGGGGCTGCCATACACTGGCGCCACCGGGCCCTCTGACCACCATCAGAAGACAATGCAGGTGAAGTGTCTTGCCCAAGGACACAACGACACTGAAAGTCGGAGTCGGGGCTTCAACCGTCAATCATTCAATTTCAGGGCAAACTTCTACACCCAACGCCACTGTCGCCCCAACATAAGGAATGTGACCAAATGAAAGATGTCTTATTGTTTTTGTGGAGGACCAGACCCTGGAGACATCCAACTACAGTATGTAACCCTTCCCACCAGGGATCATCTTAGGATCTCTCTGAACAGACAGAAGGTTATATTTTGGGATATGGATGTGTTACTACTGGACCTGTTTTATTCCTTGAACTGCTCTTGGATAGTTGGAAGACAAGGACAATCACAGCATGTGTACCATGAACTTAAGGCCCTAACATAATGTTATAAGCAAATTTAAGTATCTCTAGAAAAGTCTAACAGCCACAAAACTGTATTGTAGTTTAATAGATAAAGTGTTTGGGGGAAGTGATTTAGTGGATTTAGGGCACATAGCTTGGAATCCTGAGGTTGTACGTTTGACACCCACCCCCATAGACTGCCACTCTGGCTCTCTGAGCAAGACCCTTAATGCCTGATTGCTCACTTGGTGCCAACTGCTCCCCAAAGGGAAGGGTTAAATGCTGAGATACATCTCTCCAAGGTGAGATCAAAAAAGTTCAATTATTGTTATGAATAAATACTTATTATGTGTTTGAAAGTAAAAAATGCAAAACCATTCCTGGGGATACCTTGTTTCCTGCAGACATTTCAGTAGTAATTCTAGTTGGAAATCACACATTTTCAAGATGGATGCTGCTACAAACCCTAATGTTTCAAATTAGAGCCTTTGCCTTAAATAGTTATTCAACACTGTCTTCCAGTTACAGGTAGACTGAGCTTGCCACAGAGGACTTTTAATCCCTCTGCAGGATGTTGGCTTATTTGGCCTTCAAGCTAGAGCACTCAGACATTGTAAAACAAATATGCATTTTTAAACTCAAACTTCAGTTGAAAGACTTTACTACATGTGCCTTTGTCATAGGTGGAACTTTTTTTATGCACAGACAACCAATTTCACCTTTTTACATTTAAAATTTCTAATTTTTATCCCAGAAAACACAAACAACAATCTTAAGCTGAAAAGAAAAAAAAAAGTAAAAATGAAATCATGTGTCCTTTGTGTCATTGAGATAGCTGTGTTTGCCTTCATCAGGACAAACTTGCCTTAGAGCACTGTAATAACAGGGAAGGCGGTGGAATTCATTTCACATTAAACCCTTATTATTTTCCATGGCACCAGATACATCCATTAAAATCACATAAAAGACTGACTTGGACTTGTTTTGTGAAAATCATTTCCCTTTGCAAAGGCATGTATTAGTGGGGGATCTTCCTCTCAGGCTAGATCCACACTCTGGTATAAATGACAAACTGCATGTTTGAACCTCTTTCATGTAATCATTGCTTTCTTTTCTTCCAATGAAGTCATGACATATCTATGCTCATGGGATTTGTCAGAGCTGCCATTGCACTGCATTGATCTAACAAATTATGTCAAGAAGGACTTAAAAATGACTGTAAATATCTTTGCCAATATTTCCTATGATGACTGGAGCCTGATTACAGGTATGTTGATTGTTTTTTTTTACCTTCACAGGTGTGACTGTCCTCAGACAGTTGGAAACCAGTTCCACAGCTCCTGCAGGTGTAAAATCCTGGGGTGTTAATGCACATCTGGCCGGGACACAAGTTACCCATTGCGCACTCATCCACATCTGGAAACAAATGCACATCATAGCAGAAAATCACCATCACTGGATTCCAATAAATAAATACTGCCAGTTGCAATCAATTAGAAAATGGTCTTATGGGCTGCACTATCTACAGGATAGTTGCCTGACATCATCCTGTTCTATTTGAGGTTTAGTGTCTCACTGGAGTGAGCACAGATCAGAGAAGTGATGCCAAATGATGGAATACTCCAGGATCCAGCTATGATGTTATGTCTGAGAGGTATTGGTTTAGTATGAAGGTATTTTGGCTCCCAGCTGTCACACCTGATGCTCTGTAAACACAACCTAGAACAGCACTGAAAATTACATATGAAGCTTGGCGTACTCCTACTTTCCTGAAGCTCATCTGGCTCAACTGGAGGCATGTTTGAATAAAAGCACTGGCAGTAAACACTACAAAACTTCAGCTCTACCTTCACACTCTTGTCCATCAGCAGAAAGTGTAAAACCAGGCTGACAGGTGACACACGTGAACGAACCCTCTGTGTTGGTACATTTTCCCTGAGGACATGTAGTTGGAAATGCACACTCATCGATATCTGTTGTGAGACAATGCACATATTAAAAAGCTCAAACACACAGAAGCCATGTTTATACTTTTTAAAAATGCATTTTCAATTAAAAGAAAAGGCCACATATGGACAGTAAAAGACTGGATAAATAGTCCAGAACTAAGCAGGACAAAAGCTCTAAGCACACAGCCAGAGCTGCACTAGAAGAGTTGAAAAAAACCTTTAATAGCACATAATATTTTTATGTGGATGTCACTAACTGGAACTCAATACAAAAAGGATTAGAACCAAAAAGTTATATCAGAGCATATTGACAACATTTGGTAGGATGCAAGAATTTATTGTACAAACTCTTTACGTTGAAACTTGCTGAGCTCAGGTTAGTTTGCTAATAAAACAGGTGTTCAAACCTCTTAACCTCAAGACTTCTGCAGAGAATTTACTGTATGTTTTATTTTTATTGGTAAAAGATATAAAAATGCATGCAAGTTTGACCTCCACTTAACAACTGTACTTTGTATTGATCTAGCACATAAAAATCCGGATAATACACAAGAGTTAGTGGTTGAAATATGAAAAAGAATGTTAACTTCTTTAAGGCGTGTGAAAATTTTGTTCAGGAAAAATGATACCTATTTAATCATAAATGAATCTACGCTTTTTTCCCATCAAAATCAGATTTGTAATCAAGCAGTTAGTAAATGTTACACAGAAGTCTTATTACAGGCTATCATTTTTAACTAGAAGTGCTAAATAAACCAACCTTGACAGAGTTCCCCATCAAAAGACACTTGATACCCTGCAGGGCAGTTCTCACATCTATAAGACCCCTCTGAGTTTAGACAGATCCCGTTGGAACAGGTAGACCGTGACTGGCACTCATCAATATCTAAGGAAGACCGACACATAGACACACACATGCCTTTTTATTTATACTGAATACAATCTGGAGAGAAACCCATTTCATGGGAAAGAAAATTTCCCTGAGTGGAGAGATGTGCTGGGAAACTCTTTAACAACAGTAATGGTTTTACAGAAAGAACTGCTGGAGAATGAATGTACCGTCACATCTCTGCCCGTCCTCAGACACGGTATAGCCAGCTTGGCATCGGGTACAGATGAACGATCCCTCTGTGTTAGCACACTCCCCTTTAAAGCAAAGGTCTCCCTGTGCACACTCATTGATATCTGGAAACAGAAAGGACAAATTCCCCACAAGTAGGTGAAGGTATTATCAACTTACAGCAGTGTTTGAGCAACACATCAGATTAGTGCAAATCATTACAAAGATCTTTTCTTACCTTCACACTTCAGCCCATCAGAGGATGGTCTAAACCCAGGCCCGCAGTTCTGGCAAATATAGGACCCTGCTGTATTGATGCAAATCCCCTCTGGGCACGCTGTACCAGATGTACACTCATTGAGGTCTAGAAAGAATTATGTGAAGTATATTGTGAAGACATGATGTTACTGCTTGAACACCTTCGTTAGCAAATGGTTATTCGCAGATGAGTTATACTCATGATTTCTAACAGACCTTCACAGGATTTCCTGTCTGAGGAGACTTGGTAGCCAATGTTACAGGTGCACTCATGGGTGCTGTCCAAATTGACACAGCGGCCGTTCATACAGACTCCCAGTAGCCCACATTCATCCACATCTGGAAAAATGATACAGGATAAAGAAATAAGGATTTCTTTTTAAATGGCCGCAAACACTTCTGTGGCAATTTTATAAGCCCATAGAGGTTCCTAAAGGTTTCTGTAGCAGCAGAACTGTCACAAAGCTCCTGCTAAGTTATGCTGCATGAATACCCTCTGACTGACAGGTACCTTGACAAACATTTTCTGGCGAGAGCGTGTAGCCGTAGAAACAGTTGCATATATAGGATCCCTCTGTGTTGACACATCGGCCGCGACCGCATATGGTTTGGTTCAGGCATTCATTGACATCTGAGAAGAAAGAACGGCATATATTAAATGAACGGGAACAGGTTCACAACACAATATGCTTTAAGTGAAAATGAAAATACAATCATACAAGCACATACTGATTTTTCATCTGTTTCAAAAGCATTAGGAGTGATTCAATGACTCTTTAGGAGGCCACCAAGCCCAAGAAAAAAGCATCTGAGCCACTAGAGGCATCCCTTTCGGACCTGTTCCCAGTGCATGCTGTACTCCAAGAGGGCTGCCCTCTGTCACAGGTTCTGTTCATAACCTTTATAGACAAGATCTTTAGGCACAGCCAAGGGCCGGAGGGGGTATGCTTTGGGAACCAGCGGATCTAGTCACTGCTTTTTGTGGATGACGTGGTTCTGTTGGCTCCCTCTTGCCAAGACCTACAGCATGCACTGGGGCTGTTGGCAGCGTCCGGGGTGAAAATCAGCTCTCCCGACTTGGAGGCCAGGTTTCTTGACCGGAAATAGGTGGCAAGTTCCCTTCAGGTTTGAGGAGATTTCATGCCTTAAGTGAAGGGGTTCTCCCCTCACTTGTGAGGGTGCAGGAGAACAATAGATGGATCGCTGCGGCTGTTGCTATCGGTCTATGATGGTCAAGTGAGCTGGATTAAAAGGCAAAGCTCACAATTTACTGGTCGGTGCACGTTCCCACCCTCACCTATTGTCATGAAATGTAGATCATTACAGAAAGAACAAGATCCCAGATACAAGGAGCCGAAATGAGCTTACTCCGATGGGTGGCTGGGCACTCCCTTAGAGATAGGGTGGGGAGCTTGGTTATCCAGGCGAGGCTCGGAGTAGAGCCGCTTCTACTCCACATCAATAGGAGTCATATAATGTGGCTCGGTTATCTTTTTTCAAATGCCCCCTAGGCACCTCCTTTGGGAGGTGTTCCAGGCATGTCCCTCTGGGACAACACCCAGGGAATGACCCAGGACTCGCTGGAGGGACAATGTCTCTAGGCTGGCCTGGGAGCACCTTGGTGTCTGGGGAGAGGAAAGTCTGGGAGTTTCTGATGTGACTGCTGCCTCCATGACCCAGTCCCAATGAGGCAATGACTTTGAGTAGGGAAATGTATTAAGTGTTATTATTTGCATTTTCTTTTGGATAAGATAATGCTTTATGGTAAGAGAGACACAACAAGGTGTTCAAAGGAAACAGAATTTTTTTTTCTCTCCAAAAACAGAGAAGGAAGGATGTTCCTGAAATGGGATACAGAAATGCAGAAAAAACTATGTAAAAGAGTCACAAAGTTGCTATTGTTGTTCCAGCCACAGGCAGTGCCAGACATCCATCAGTGTGGTCCAGCACTTTTTCTATAATAATCCAGCATCACTCAGGCCTCACCGATAAGCCCTGACAAGAGAACAGATCTGTTTTCCATATCGCACCAACCATTAGGCTTATCCTCGATTTGGCCAATTGGGCCTAAACAGCTGCACTACTCTGCTGTCAATTGACTGAAACAAATACTTGAAACCAAAAATCTGAGGCTGCCTGTCTTATGTGACCCCCGGAGTGTTAAACATAAACTGTAAACCCTGGTTTTACCTTATTTGTAAATGTTCAGTTAAAAGGTCTGCAGTTAATCCTCATTTACAGATATTACACTGTTTAATTCTGGTTTTACATTTTGCTTCCTGTTTGGATTAACTGAGTGTGCAACTGAGTGTGCAGCTGTTCAGAGGATCTCCATCTGAAGTTAAGTTATTTTCTCTGTGATATCTCTGTATCTAAGTAACTCTAACTGACTACTTTAAAACATAGCACCTTCTGCTGCACTTTTCTACTGAGCACTTGTCAGTTTCACACGGTTTTATTTCTGATAGCAAGAAGTAGCTAGCCTAGGCTAGCGCTAGCTTAGCATTGCTATGGCTTCTCTCTCTCCCTCCCTTGACTCTTTTCCAACTCTTCCTTCTTCCTCTCCTCTCTCCTGCTCTCTGTGTCAGATGTTCAGTTATTCCTCTGCCTCCTTTAGTGATAATGGGATGTGTAATAAGTGTAGTATTTTTGTAGCTTTGGAGGCGAGGGTGTCAGAGTTAGAATCCAGGCTTCAGGCTGTTGAAGTAGGCCCCCCACGTAGCTGTCCTCCAAAAGTGCCTGAGCAGCCAGGCGATTGGGTAACTGTACGCAGAAAGCGTAGTCGTGGATCTCTGCCCACTGGTCACCACCAACCCGTTCACGTTTCTAACCGGTTTTCCCCACTCAGTGACACACCCACTGAGAAGCCCACTCTGGTGATTGGCAGCTCCATAGTCAGAAACGTGGCATTAGAGACACTAGGGACCATAGTCAAATGTTTGCCGGGGGCCAGAACGGGCGACATCAAATCCTACCTGAAACTACTGGCTAAGGATAAGGTTAAATACAGTAAGATTGTTATTCACGCTGGTGGTAATGACACCCGGTTACGCCGATCGGAGGTCACTAAAATTAGTGTTGCTTCGGTGTGTAAGTTTGCCAAAAAAATGTCGGACTCCGTAATTTTCTCTGGTCCCCTCCCTGATCTGACCAGTGATGACATGTTTAGCCGCATGTCGTCATTCAATCGCTGGTTGTCTAGGTGGTGCCCTGAAAACAACGTGGGCTACATTAATAATTGGCAATCCTTTTGGGGAAAGCCTGGTCTGATTCGGAGAGACGGCATCCATCCCACTTTGGATGGTGCAGCTCTTCTTTCTAGGAATCTGGCCACATTTATTAGTCCTCCAAAACCCTGACCACCCAGGGTGCAGACCAGGAAGCAGAGTTGTAGTTTAACACACATCTCTGCAGCTTCTCTACTGTTACCCACTCTTTACTCCATCCAGACAGTGTCTTGCCCACGACCAAAATCTAATAAATTAGCAAAGATTCCCAAAGGAGTAAATCATGATAATCTAATTAAAATCAAAATAACTCCAATTGGGGAAAAAGTTAAAACAATTAAATGCGGTCTGTTTAACATAAGATCGCTTTCCTCTAAAAGTCTACTAGTTAATGACTTGATTTGTGATAATCACATTGACTTGTTTTGCCTTACAGAAACCTGGCTGCAGCAAGAGGATTATGTGAGCATAAATGAGGCAACTCCTTCAAGCTATTTAAATTTTCACATCCCCAGAAGTTCTGGGCGAGGAGGAGGAGTAGCAACAATCTTCGAGTCTGACTTACTGATTACTCCCAAAACAATTAATTCCTACAACTCTTTTGAACATTTAACCCTTAATTTCCCTGATCCAAATTTCAAGGCAAGAAAACCTCTTCTTTTTGTAACTTTGTATCGTCCACCAGGTCCTTACTCTGAATTTTTAGATGAGTTTTCAGAGTTCCTTTCTGATTTGGTATTAAATACTGACAGGGTCATCATAGTGGGAGATTTTAACATCCATGCTGACATTGAAGGCGATAGCTTAAGAGCAGCCTTTAATGCTATCTTAGACACTATTGGCTTTGTTCAAAATGTGAATAGTCCCACGCATTCTCATCTTCATACTTTGGATCTTGTGCTGACATACGGCATAGAATGTGAAGAAATAACAGTATTTCCTCACAACCCTGTCCTCTCTGACCACTTTCTAATAACCTTCAGGATTACTTTAACAGAGTTCTCCTCCCCCAAAAGAAGGTTCAATTTTAGTAGATCTTTATCAGATAGTGCAGTTATAAATTTTAAAGAATCTGCTTCACTTTCTCTCTGCTCTGTGTCACTGAGCAGTGCTGCAGAGTGCAAAAGCTTAGCTTATTCCCCTTCACAGGTTGATGATTTTGTTGAGGGGGTTGCTAGTTCTCTGCGTATTGCCTTAGACAACGCAGCTCCTTTGAAAATGAAAACCGTTAAAAATAGAAAGCTTGCTCCTTGGTTTAATGCAGAGCTGCGTACTTTGAAGCAAAATGCTAGGAAACTGGAGAGAAAATATCGCTCCACAGGCCTGCGAGAGTCCTTCCTAGTCTGGAAAAATGGTTTACTGCTGTATAAGAGGACCCTTTGTAAAGCAAGAGCAGCATACTTCTCCTCATTAATAGAGGAGAATAAGAATAATCCTAGATTTCTTTTTAATACAGTTGCCAAACTCACCCAGAGCCATAGCTCTGTTGAACCGTCCATTCCACCTGCTCTTAGCAGCAATGATTTTATGGGATTCTTTATAAATAAGATTGATCTTATTAAAAATAAGATCATAAGCACTCCTCTATCCGCGATTGTACCTGAGGTAGTCATGGAATCTGAACCGGGTTTAGACTGCTTTGATCCAGTTGAACTCTCTGAATTAGCAAAATTATTGTCTTCATCTAAGCCTTCAACTTGTATGTTAGATCCAGTTCCAACCAGGTTATTTAAGGAGGTATTCCCTTTGATCTCCTCCTCCATTTTAGATGTGATTAATCTATCTCTGTTACAGGGATATGTACCTAAAGCTTTTAAGATTGCTGTAATTAAACCTCTGCTTAAGAAACCGTCTCTTGACCCAGATGACTTGGTCATTTATAGACCTATATCCAATCTTCCTTTCTTATCCAAAATTCTTGAGAAAGTAGTTGCCAAACAAGTTTGCGATCACTTCCACCATAATGAACTTTTTGAAGAGTTTCAGTCTGGCTTTAGAGCTCATCATAGCACTGAAACAGCTCTGGTGAAAGTCACTAATGATATTCTCATGGCCTCAGATAATGGACTTGTATCTGTGCTCGTCCTGTTGGATCTTAGTGCTGCATTTGATACAGTTGACCATAATATTCTTTTAGAAAGGCTTGAATATTTTGTTGGAATTAAAGGAACAGCACTAGACTGGTTTAAATCTTATCTATCTGATCGAATTCAGTTTGTTCATGTTAATGATAGATCTTCAACACGCTCAAAGGTTACCTGTGGAGTACCACAGGGATCAGTGCTAGGACCAATTCTCTTTACTTTATAAATGCTCCCAATTGGTAGAATTATTAGACAGCATGGGATTAATTTCCACTGTTATGCTGATGATACCCAGCTATATCTGTCTATAAATCCAGATGAAGCTAACCCATTACATAGATTACAGGCATGTCTTGAAGACATAAAAACCTGGATGACTCTTAATTTTCTGCTTCTGAATGCAGACAAAACAGAAGTTATAGTCTTTGGACCAGAGTCTCTGAAAAAGAAACTGATTAGCCAGTCACTTCATTTGGATGGGATTAAACTGATTTCAGATAATAAAGTAAAAAATCTTGGTGTTATTTTTGATCAGGACCTGTCATTTAAATCCCATATCAAAGAGGTTTCTAGAATTTCCTTCTTTCATCTGAGGAACATTGCAAAAATTAGAAATATCCTGTCCAGGGGTGATGCTGAGAAACTAGTCCATGCATTTGTTACTTCAAGGCTGGACTATTGTAATTCTTTACTATCAGGAAGTCCACAAACTGTAGTTAAAAGCCTTCAGCTGATCCAAAATGCTGCAGCCAGAGTTCTAATGAAAATGAAAAAGAGAGATCATATCTCTCCTATCCTGGCTTCTCTTCATTGGCTTCCTGTTAAATCAAGAATAGAATTTAAAATCCTCCTTCTCACATATAAAGCCTTAAATGGCCAAGCTCCATCTTATATCAGAGATCTGATTGTTCCTTATGTTCCTAACAGAGCACTTCGCTCTCAATCTGCAGGTTTACTAGTGGTTCCTAGAATTTCTAAAAGTAGAATGGGAGGCAGATCTTTTAGTTATCAGGCTCCTCTCCTGTGGAACCAACTACCAGTTTTAGTCCGTGAGGCAGACACCCTGTCTACTTTTAAGGCTAGGCTTAAAACTTTCATTTTTGATAAAGCTTATAGTTAGGGTGGCTCAGGTTATCCTGAGCTATCTCTATAGTTATGCTGCTATAGGCTTAGACTTTTGGAGGACATAGGGACCCCCATTTCATCATTCTGCTTCATTCTCTCTCTGTTCTCCTATTCTGCAGAATCTGTTAGTTCAATCTCTAACCTTCTGCTCTCTCTGCTTTTCCTCAGAGTAGCTTTGCCTCGTCTGTTCCTGTTTGGCTGTGACGTCATCCTGGAAAAAAACATCAGCTGTGCTGCTTCTATCAACACCCTTGTTAATAGATGTTGGAGATCGGCCTGTTTTCCAGTGTGGTCCTGTTTCTCTGACCGTGACTGAGTGGATGTGCTCTCTTCGTCCTCTGGCATGGGAGCTGCCTTGGAGCTCGTCTGCCTGGCTGTGTGTTTCCTGGACGGGGCCGCCTTTTACAGCTGCTTTTTGTATCTCTGCTTCTGTCTCCTTGAACCCCAGTCGGCCTCGGCAGATGGCCGCTCACACTGAGCCTGGTTCTGCTGGAGGTTTCTTCCTGTTAAAAGGGAGTTTTTCCTCTCCACTGTCGCTACAAGCATGCTTAGTGTGGGGGATTGTATTTGAGTCAATGAGTCAATGCAATCAACTGGTTTTCCTTAGATAGAAAACTTTGTATCAAATTTACTGTATTATTGGTTGAAAATGAAAGGCCTTGAATTTAATTGTTGGAATTTGGCGCTATATAAATAAACTGAATTGAATTGAATTGCTATATAACAGCTGCAAACTATGTTAAAGCCTGAAAATTTTTTTTAAGAGTATTTGCAAACACAAAGCATCATAAAGATCACTGCATATAAGTTTGGACTAACATCAATAGAGTACTTGCAAGGTTTGCTTACATAACTGCAGATTCAGCAAGACAATGCCATAAACAAAGTGGCCAAAGAGTCCAACTTATCTTTGGAGGAGCTGCAGAGATCCAAAGCTCTGGTAGAAGAGCAGTCTTAAAACAACAACCCTAAAAACACACTTTTCATTTTTTTTTTTTTTTTTTTTTTTTTTTTTTTTTTTTTTTTTTTTAATTATAATATTTTCCTATATTTTTTTTTTTTTTTTTTTTTTTAAATCGGGGCAATGGGTGTTTGGGTTTTAAAATTTAATTGTGGCTAGTAAAAAAAAAGCTGAACGGAACGGGGTTGGGGTTTGGGGGGGGAAAAGGTGGGTTTGGGGGGGTTAAAATTTTAGGGGTTTGGTAATAATGATTTGGGGTGAGGTGTTAAGAAGGTAAAGGTTTGGGGAAAAGGGCTCCGGGGGCCGGAGTAAACCTCAAAACCAGAAAAAAATCAAATACCCAAAATGGTTAAAATGAAAAATTAAAATAAAAAAAAAAGAAAAAAAGTGGGGGGAAAAATTTTGACCCCCCCCCCCCCCCCCCCCCCCCCCCCCCCCCCAATACTGAAAAGATTTGGGTAATTGAAAAATTTTTTGTATTAAAAAATAAAATTTAAAAAAAAACACCCAATTTTGTTTTTCAAAAGGGCTGCTTTTTTTAAAAGACTGAAAAATGTTTGAAAAAACTGCAACAGTGTTATAACTTTTTTTAAAAAACCTCAAAGGGGCGCTTTCAAAAAATGTGGCTTCCAGGTTAAAGGAAACCCCCAAATTTTTGGCCATTTACTGCACGTCCCGGGGAATTAAACATTTCTCCTTTCATGTTTTGGGATCTTGGAATTACTTGTCAGACAAGGACACATTATTCCCCTCTAGATTAATAGATCAGAGAACCAAAAGTATGTCCGATCAGGTCAATGTCATAAATATTTTGTCACCTAACAACAACTTTTACTTCAGTTAGCTGTTGTGCTTAAGGGGAGCTCAGACTGCTCTAAAGTAGTGGTCTAGGTCACAAGCCTCATTCAGTGACGGATCTCTAAAGTTATTTAAGCAAGTTTCAGAGCAGAGCAGCCCGCATGTAGCATTGATACATTCCAAGTGCTTTATATCAACCCCCAAAATAATCAAATATATATCAAATTAAGCTAATACTTGGGTCAAAAGTTACACAGTGTGGCTTTAAGTGCAAAAATAAGCATCACCAACTGAGAAAATTCATAATAAAAAATTCAAAAAGCTCCTCTAAGATTATTCATAATATTTTCCGTTAGTCATGTGCACATTTCTGGAATAGATGGGGAGCTTGGATTTCCAAACAAATTAGAGGTGTGGAAGGTCATCAGGAGGGGAATGGATATGTAACGCCAGTAGGGATGTTATGTAAGAGGGCTACTTTCAGGTTGGAAGCTTGTGTTAGTTTAAAGACTGTGTTAGTTTTAAGAAAACGCTCCCTATGTGTACCGTAGCGACCATTTCTAATCAGTGATAGGAGCCTTAAACCACATTGCAGACAGCATCATGAGTGAGAGGGAAAGTTTATTTATGTGCCATGACCTCCTTGCAGTAGGGAACCAACCTTTTGGCCCACTCGTACATCTCCTGTGACTGCTTGCTTCTCTCACCTACCCCGACGGCCGTAATAAAGCACGGCTTGCCTCTGCTGGGCTTCACATTTACACTGGTCAGAGCTTTCCAACAATAATACGCTGTTTATTTAAGGTTTGAGCCAAGAGAAAAATATTTGGACTCTCCCAAATTGAAGTATTATAAACAATCTTTTTAAGGAACCGCTGATATGAAAAGATCAGCAATAACACACAGAATGAGGTTAAACAATAACAGGAATATGCAGCAGCAGGGAGGATACATGGAATCACTAAAGGAGCAAAGAAAGTGGGGGGCCATCGGATATAACCATCATTAGCTATGATTTTATGCTGTAATGTGAGCTTAGGAATGTTCCACATAGGACCTAAAATATCCAATATAAACGCAGCTGAAGCAAAAGATTTCATTTTATTTCTTATTTTTATGCACACCAGTAGAGAGAAACCCTTTGAGCATTAGGCCATTAGGCTGCAAATTCAATTCAGCTAATGCTACTTGGTCAACTGCACTGCATCACAGGCAGCTGACTGTTCTCTAAGTTGTTTTATTCACCTCATCAATGCCAACAAAGAAAAGGAGTTACGTCACCATAAACTATCAAAAAAAGGCATTACGACACCAGAGGGAAACCCAGCTTAATTCCACAAATCAGCTTGAAATGTCCTGGGGTCCCTGTATAAGGGGGTTTGGTAGTGGTCCTGCTGTTTTGATGGGGTGTTAGGTTGCCTTACCCACACATCTCCCACCGATGGGCCTGAAGCCCAGGCCGCAGACCTGGCACTGGAAGGAGCCAGGAGTGTTGACGCAGATTCCATTGGGACAGGAGCTTGGATCTCTGCATTCATCTATATCTGCTCAGGGAAAAAATTAAAACATTATTTTATTTAGCTGTTACTAAAACAAGCTTCCTTAAACAATGCATGTATCAATGGAAGAAAGTGACTCAGAGATGGAGGGAGCTGAATGGTTCTCTGGGCTTTGAGCAGAAGAAAATACAATGCATGTTTTAAAAAAAAAACCCAAAATAAATGGTTATTTTGATGCCTGAACTCAACTCTGTGTGTATGATTTTGTGCTGATTCAATCAAATTACCTTCGCATAGGTCCCTCCATGACTTGGCGTAGCCGCTGTTGCACTCGCAGGTATAAGATCCTTCAGTGTTGATGCACTGGCCGTTCTGGCACTTCTTGGCCATGCTGCACTCGTTGATGTCTGACAAAACAAAGGGAAAAGAAAGTCATTGTTTTTTCATTATTTTTCAAATAAACAACACAACAAATAGAAAATGTGATGTACTTAAAAAAAAAAAGAGACTTGAGGATGACTAAAAAACATGACATGCCCTTCTGAAAACTGCCCTGTGTCTCACCTTGACAGAACTTCCTGTTCTGGGTTATCACCTGGCTGTAGCCGCTGTAGCACTGACACGTGTAGGAACCATAGCTGTTTATACAGCGGCCTTTCCCCTCGCACGGGTCCATTTCACACTCATTTACATCTACAAAGGGAAGAAGCAAAAGGCTTAAATTGTGGCAGTATCTGCCAAATAAAGCAAGGGCTTCAGTCAAGGCTTCAGTGAGACGTTTTCACATATCCAGGGTTGCTCGTTTGGCTGTTGTCAGGAATCATGAAACAGGATAAACCAAAATGCTGGGGAGGATTCTCAGTCATCCAGGTCACAGTAATTCCAAAAAAGTTGAAAAACAAACCACTGGACTTTGTTTTTCAAGTTTTAAGGCGTTTTGCTTCCCATCCAGAAAGCTTTCTCAATTCAAAGTCTGAAGTAGCGTTTGAGTTAAACCAAAGGATCCCTTTCAGTTTTGCTTTGCTTAAATTTTCTATACTTCTATGCTGTGTCACAACTAGACAAAGCCTTTATACAGATCAGCATCATAACTTTGATTGTGTCCATCCATAGATAAACTGAAAACTTTAGTTACTTTAGTAGTTTGATTAAAACTATAACCTTGTGAATCATTTAGATTTATTACAGTAAGAGAAATGTATTTAATATATTCCATTCTCATGATTTTGGGAGCCAAAATTGAAATTCGATTACTCAAAAGAAAATGCAATTTTAACATAGATGTGAAGGCCAAAACAATCAGAGAAAAGACTGCTGATTTCAGAGTAGTATAGTACTGGAACCCTCCACATACAGGAAAAGCCAACAAAGGTCGTTTCTTAACAAGGTTCTTCACACAGTGCTGAAAACTATGAGTAGAAAGGAAAATCAGTTATCGACTGCAGCTGGGGTCAAAGCTTTAAAGGTAGCCACACACAGATGAGTTACTTCTTCATCAGAGAAAATTCATGATATACCTTCCTCTGATTAAGGAGAAACCAGAGCAAGACTGTTAGTATTATTTAGTTATGTAAAGTTTTTTATTAAATGTTGGAAAAGCAAAAAAATAAAAAATAGTCAAGGTCCAGTGAGTTTTTTTAGTCAATGATGATAAAGGGGGATATTTGACCTCCCCTATTGGTTCACCATATTTCATTGAGTCCAAAATATGAGCAGCCATGGACCAAGAAGTTTTATTGCACTTAATGCTCTCTGGAGCTGCCAAGCTTTACTAAGAGGCCGATTTCATTCTTCAGCAGGATTTGGCAAAGAAAGTCAAAAGTATGAATAATTGGTTTAATGTGTTGATAAGTCAACAAACCTGCTTGACGAAATTTCAGAGAAACTGGAATTTGAGTTTTTTTACTTAAGACATAATGATCAAGAATAACAGAAATAAACTGTTGAACTACAAATCAATTAATAAATCACAAAATCGTTAAAAACTTGGTTTATTTAAAATAATCATTTATATAAGTGGAACTGAGCAAGACTAATCACAGTTGCTCAACTCGGGGTGGCTGTGACACATTGAGTAGTCATCTTCTAATCCAAAACTTGAGAGTTAAATTCCAGCTTTCTCCTACCATGTGCCAAAGCCATTATTTGCAAGCCAATGTACAGTACATTGTTGTATGTACTGTATGTGAGTGCATGTATATGAGCAAGGTTGGATGAATGTGGCTCTAATACAGAGTACTTTGAGTGGTGACTATATCGGTCATGGCTATAGAGATTCAGTCCAATTACATCATATACACATTATACCCAGTCTGGTGTTTTCAGATGTCTTAATTTTTAATAAAATACAATGATTATTTGCTTAAAGCAAATAAAAAAAAAATTGAGATTAGAAAATTACAGACCAATCAGACCAATAATAAATTATTTTTAATACAGAAATTTGATCTATATGGAAAGTAGGTATATCACCTACTTAAAAGTTGTTACAAAATTTACTTTTAATCTGGCAAAAGAGCCCCATCATAATATATATTATTTAACATGATATGATAATAATTTCCATATATATCCAAATATTCTGATCTATAGATATGAACCTATGTCTCCTCCTTTCTTTGTTACTCACCAATGCAACTGTTCTGCAGTGAATTGAGCTTGAATCCTGCCTCACAGTCGCAAGTGTATCCAGACTGCACAGGAACACATTTTCCTTGGCCACATATACTTGGAGAAGTAGTACATTTGTTAATGCCTATGAAAGAGGAAAAAGATGTGCATGGTCATTACCCAAAAAAGGACAATAACATTTCTGACCCGACATTAAAGGGGCCGTAAAACATTAAAAAGAGCATTCCTGAAACACATGGAGCTCTGTGGGTAACAGTTTTGCTAGTTTATAGGTGGAGACTTGGTCTGGTTTAACAACAGTGTAGAGGTCTAACAGGTGGTTACAAAGATTAATAGCAAAAAAAAAAGGGGTCAAGCACCACCAAGCCTGACATTAGCTTCGATCCTGCCTTCTAACTAAAAGGGGTGAGATAAAACAAAGACATGAGTTGATTCTTAACAGATGAGAAAAGCTCTATCTCTCAATGACATCTGTAATTCTCTTCACTCCTTTAATCGGTCTGTTAATCATAATTTAAAAGTTCTTCCCTTTTTTCTTTTCACTTATTTCACTCTTTTTTTTTTTTTTTTTTACATTTGACCTTTGTTCACTCATGATGACAAACCCATCCTAGAGGCACAATCACCCTTGGTTTCCTCCTTCCCTATGAGAAGCACATAAGCTCAAAGCCAATTTGGCTCTGAACTACGGGTCAAATAAAGCTCTCTCCAGCTTTACTTTGGATAAGCTTACAAAAATGCCTTATAAGAGGTCCCACTGTCTGCCAGCTGTTGACAGAAAACATAAAAAATGAAGAATCGGGCTTCTTTTTTAAATGGTAGCGCTACAGCCCTCCTCCCATCAACTAATTTAGATTTAAGATGTATGTACCGTTATGACATAGCTTATTTTCTTTACTGCTTTCTTTTTTTCTTACCAGTGACGGAAACCCGGGGGCTTGTTTCTTTTAAACCTGGTCTCAAGTTGAAGCCAAGGGAGTCTGGAGAGGTCTCTACAAAAAGGAACGAGGAAGGTCTTAAAATACTTGTTTATAAATGAGCAAAAATAAAAAAAATATTCTGGCTACTACTATATAATTAATGTACAAACCTTATACTTAGGTAACCTACAGTTCATACATAATTCAAGGCCGTTTTTGCATCACAGGATAAATGAAAGAGTTAATATTTTAATTAAAAAGGGCTTACTGATGAAGTACTAAATGAGGCTGATTTCCCCCAAAAGAATTTCTGAAGCTTTGGCTTTTATTAGATACTCCATTATAAGATGTCTGTGACTTGAAATGTCAAATTTAAATGAAGATTGTAAAGAAGTATGTAGCAATTCCTAAAATATATCTAATCATCTGCACAAAAACTTTGTATTGTTCAATCAACTGAAATTAATCAAAAGCTTGGATGTTGAAATGAAAGAGATATAAAGATAAAAATATTTCAATAAAGATGTGTATCAAAGACTATTACACCCTCAACTCCTAATACTTGTTTAGTTAATGGTTTAAATTATTTCAAATTTTACAGAATGGGACTGAACTGGCTCCTGTAGCATGCTGCTTTTCGCATGACCTCGTGCACATGCTGTGCTAAAATAGTCAATGTTGCCAAGCACAGCTTAAACTCTAGCTGTAAAATGTTTACAAGGTTTAAAGCAAAGTATTAAGTTTGTGATGCAGGAATACAACTATTTTTTAAATTTTTGGCAGCACACTGCTGAAAATGAAATAAAACATGAGCCTCTTTTTGCCTGTCATACTAAAACAAAGTGGACATGCTTATGTTAGTTAAAACGTCAAGTTTTAAACAACAAAGGAGAGCAGATATGCAGATGTTATCATAACTGAGTAATCAAGAAGTCACAATATATCAGAGCATAGCTGTGCATGTGCAAACATAGCCAAATCATTAATAAATTAGTTCAAAACAACATTAGACATTCTACTGTTAGCATTGTCCCATTACAATCAATTTATATCAAAATGCATAAAACTTGCCAAAATTAGCTCAGCGTGTAATTTACCCTGCATGAAAAGTAGGAAGTAATAAGATGACCTGCTAGGATCAGCACAAACTCAGTAAAAGCTAGAAAAATTAATCATACTAATGGTGATTAATCATTTATAAAGTAATCATTAACTAATCCAAAATTCAGACATTTTATGAATTTTTTCTTTGTGATTTTTTTTACAACATTGGAAGCTAGCACTGCACTGATTTCAAGTCATCCAGACAAGGCAGAGTTTTAACAATATTATATTAGAACTTCATTTTTTTTAGCAGCAGATGCATTCTACAAACAAAAGATGAGCTATAATATTGTGTTGTAATAAATAAAATATTATTCTTTTTAAAAAAGTGAACTGAATTATATGTGTACTTACATGTTTTTTATATATTTCATTGACTCGCAAAGTAAGTTGATGTGGTTAGAAATAAATTCAGAATGTAGTAATTTTCCATGTTGTTTTTCGATTATCGAACAGACCAATTAATTGAGTACTTGATTAATAAACTAAAAGTTAAGTGCATCTCTAATTAGCAAGTACTATCAAAACTAAGTGTAAACATGACAGTATAAGCATACATGGAATAGCAAAAAGTCATGTCAAAACAGAAAGCAGACATAATGCTTTAGGTATGACCTTTTTATCAAGAAGCCATATTAAAAAATTATTTAGAGCATGCTATTATAAATTTTTTTTTTTTTTTGGTGAAAGTTTCATTGCAAGAAGCAAAAAAATGACTCCTATAACTACAAGCTTTGTGAAAAAAGTCCAATATGTCTTTAGAAAAACTTAAGACTGTTCAACAATAAAAATCTTTGGAGGCATAGTAAAGTATCTACTGCTTTAAAGAAATAGAGATATTGCAGCATGCAGAAGCTAAGTCCGGGAATTTAAGGGAACATTATTCCATGCCATAATAATTAAGTAGTTATTATTCTGTATAAATATGGCATTACTGATTTATTAAACTAGGAATCTACTTGGAAATTTGTGTTCTAAAATTTAAGATTCGTTAACTGATATTTATAAAACTTTAATCAAGACATTTCTGCATCATGTATTAATAAAAAAAAAAAGTTGTATTGTTAGTATATAAAAGCCACGCAAAGAACATGAAAGGAAAAAGGAAAAATAATTGGAGCAAATTCAAAGTATAACTTATTATCAAAAAGATGATGCATTAAGAGGGGGGTAGTCACAATAATTTGCAGAGGGTGAGCAGCTTTATGATATAACCTTTTTGTAATAATTTCATGCTTTACATCAATATAAGTCATGCCTTAAGGTTTACAGCTGTATATTAAATATACCTTTATTATAAAGTGTTACCTGCTGTTTCTTACAACATCAGGTTACCACTTATTGCTAGATGGTATAAAAAGAGCTCACTCTTTTTCAATTTTTAAAAACAATAAATCAAAATAAATCAAGATGACACATTAAATGTAGGCAAACTCTAGACTTTAATGTCAATATTTTCACTGGCAGGAAGGCAAGGACTGAGACTGCCACTGCTGAGCTGGGGGAATTCATAGCAAACACATTACATGTCTGCGCCTGACTCTAATACTAAATCAAACTATGCAAGTCCTTAAACGACAGGTTTGGAGTAATGTTCTAGTGGATAAACGAAGGAGTGAACATTTTACCTGGATTGTAAGGTGGTGAGTCGGTCACAACAGCTGGCTAGAAAACAGACAAATATTACCCATGAAAAACAGTTGAGGCTACATTTTTTACCGTCGTATTAATTTCTTGCCTGCTCTTATTGGTGAAGTCTCTGCTAATTTATTGTGTCTGTTGTCTACCAAAATGTGGTTTAAATATGTTACATAATCCTTACAAGCCCAGCAGCGAGTACAGCTTACGCATATTGTCCTCAGAAAGAATAAAAAAAAACATTTCAAAACTATATGCCAGGAAGTTGACAGAGAGAAAAAAAAAACTCACCGGCATCAGAATTTCCACATCTGCAAAAAAAAAAAAAAAAGGAAGAAAGAAAGAAGGAAAGAAACAAAGAAATATGTATTAATTCTCAACTCTACTAAACAAGAAATTTCCAAAAAGTCTTTTTTTTCAAAAAATAAAAAGAGTAACAGCATATACAGTACCCAGTGAAAGCATGCATTCATTTAAAAATAAAAAAATCAGTTTTCAAGGAAATATTTTTTTTTCAATATTGTTATCATTTAGTCGTAGGGAAATGGTTGTTCTAATCGATGCATTTCCGAATTCTCCCAAGTGGTGCCCGACTTTACACGAGTGAATAAAGGGGGCGGGATTGTTGTGGCGGAAGGTTCACAGGCTTTTTGGTTGTGGTCGGTGTCTCGGAAGCATCTTGCTAAGCACTTAGCAACTCTGTGCTAGTAGGTTCTCAATGGGAAATTCCATTGGGATCAAGTAGCATTAAATTGGTGACTTAGAAACGACAAAGTCAAGGAACACTATGGACAGCGGAAACATGCAAGAGGAGGAGAGTTTTGTGTCGGAGGTCGTGGATGACTCTCCTCCGTCATACATTTTTTATTAAGAGGAGGAAAGTGAGGACGAGGACATTGTGGAAGAGGACGCCAGGGCGGCAGAAGCTTGGTTTGGTGTAGAAGGCTTATAGCCGTACATCTTTAAGCTCTTGCCTCGCAACGCTACCAGTTCTGTTAGCTCTACGCCTACCGAAGACACAGACGTCCATCCCCGTGAACACTGGAACGTAACTCTATGGTAAAGTAAATTATTATTATTTCTTATTTCAACCTTTGCGTATATTAGCTGCAACATTTGAATCAAGATGCAATGACCGAAAACATTTGATTGACAGATGACCGTTGATATGTGATTGGCCGAATTTAGGTGTACAAGCTGACGTATAATTAACTGGCCTGCAGAAGATAACAGAAAAAAACCCCACAGATTTTAAGAGACAATTTTTTTTTTAATAGAAATGTTCTAACTTTTGGGACAATATGGTCTGATAAAGAGTTCATTTATATACATGTTTAAGCCAGGATTAATTGACATTTGAATATGACTTCCCTACGACTTAAAGTGATGCACCAAAACGACAGAATAGCTAACGTTGAAGGAGAATTATGGTGTTGTTATGTATGATATGCATTTGCACTAACCATCTTTCCTCATATATATTGTATTACCAGTTGCCCTGATATATCTTAGTATTTATTAAATAGGGTCCATGTGGTTATAATTTAATCTGAGCATAAACAAGTTTTCCTGCGAAGACCCAAGAGGTTTGTGAGAGAATATTACTGAACAAACAGCATCAAGAGCACCGGCGAACACACCCAAGAGGTAAGCAATAAAGTTGTGAAGACATTAAAAGTAAGGCTAGTTTAAAGTACAGCTCATTATATGAAGATATAAAGAGTATATTCTAAAGTTGCAAAGCTACCAACACATTGCATAAACAATTGTGCAAGGAGAGCATTTATATTTGATTGTGCAAATAGACCCATGGTAACTTTGGGAGAGCTGCAGAGATCCAGAGCCTTGGGGTTAGGGTAGATCTCTTAACAGGATAATTATTAATTGGACACTGTGTACATCGGCCTGTATGGGGGAGTGGTGAGAAGAAATTCATAAGAAGTCATGGTTGGACATTTGGTTAAAGGTGCTCTAGTTTAGTGAAAGCAAAAACTTTTAATTGTTTGGACAATGTACAAATGTTTCACTATATGGGAAACATGACGATGGAAAAAATCTTGCTGTTTGGATATTTTTCCTCAGCAGGAGTAAGTTGGTCAGAGTTCATGGGAAGAATGATGGAAGTAAACACAGAATTTAGGCTGCAAAGGATCTAAGTCTGCAGATGAATTTCACCTGTCCTGCAGGAAAACAACTCGAAACACAGACTGAGATTCAACAGCATCAAAAGGTGGATCTACAAAGGGTTAACACAGAGGGGGCTGAATATAAATGCATGCTGCTTTATGTGCAGGACATCTTCAAAAACATGCAAAAACTTTTACTTCACATTTACACACCAGTTTATTTCGGTATATCTCTCATCCTCATCTTCTCCCAAAAGACAATAAAGTTTGTGTTTGTAATGTGAAAACAATGAAAAAAAGTTTTAATTTGAAAAGGTTTTATTTAAGCCCAACTTCAGAAAACGGATGCTTAAGAAATGAAAACACAAACATGGATGTGAAAATCCTTGATATGAAGACAAAAATCTCAAAATATTTATAGAGCTGTGTGGTCAAATAATAAAAAAAACAACTGATGCTGCCAATAAAACTATGTCTCCAGCTTTAAGTTAGGAAAATATATTCATATAAAAGAGATGTTCTGTCTATGATATTTGCGAGGTGCAGAGAAGCCCATCAGGGTTTCATTTTATTGGTTAGGAAAGAATGTAAACAACTTTGAAAACTGTTTGTGGTTGTATAAAAATGTACTTGGGGGTATCAAAACATCCGATTGATTTTTGGCTTATTGGGAGAAAAGTAAAAAGTTACCTGATGGTAGTCGATGTGGTTGTCGACCTGATTCTGCAGGATACTGTGGTGTCTCGGGGTACTGAGGTATTCGAGGTGTCTCGGGGTACTGAGGTATTCGAGGTGTCTCGGGGTACTGAGGTATTTGAGGATTCTCTGGGTACTGGGGTATTTGGGGTGATTGGGGATAGTTGTTGTGTCGTGAGGGCTGAGAGGATGGGAACTCAGAATACCCGTCCTCTAGAGTCACTCCTGTTCTCTTGAGCTCGACATCTTCCAGCTGCCTGAGAGAAATCTGCACATCTGAGCGTGAGTATGTGTATCCATGACCAGCTGGGCAAATCTCCTTGAAGTGGTCTGCAGGAAAGGAAGCACAAGAGCAAACAATAAGTGATAAAAACCATCATATTTGCAGTAAGAGCTAGCAATAATCAGATTCAGTCTGCCATCTGCGAAACAATGTCAACAAAGCTGTCTTCCACATTTATATGTATAACATATCAACCCCTTATGTGATCAAATAGCAAATTTACTGCAGTACTTCTAATGTTTTCAGGCAATTTCATTTCTCTACATTTAATACTTAAGGATCCAGACTTTTTATAATCTCTAACAGTTGCCTCAATCAACGATTTCCTGACTGTATGCCAACTTTTCAATTCACAAGTCTTTGCTTATTACTAGGTGATCTTAGGCTAGGTTCACTCTGCAGGTCTTAATGCTTAATTCCGATTTTTGTAGCCTTAGTTGACATTATGCCAGAGTTTTTTATAAATCTTTTGGAGATTTTTCTTTTAATTTAATATTCGTTTTGTAATGTTTGTATGTAATTACTTGAGCCAATGTGCCGTGCTTTAATCTAAATTTCTTCATTGTAGCTCTGTAGTATGACCAGGTTTGCCTGCTTGGAGGTGAATCTTTGCATTAGTCTGAGTGTTTCTTTACCTCTAGGTTATGGGAGATTTGAGAAAGATTGTGGTAAAATCTGCATTTTAAGACATACACATAACAATGTTTCTGAAGCTAGTAGTGTATCATATAACAGTTATTGACGCATGAACAGAGCAGGTTTAGAGGTGGGAGAGTAAGTGGCTAATGGGGGATTTGGCGAGCAAGATTAAAGACAGCAGACTGCACCTCTTTGTTTCTGAGCCCAAAATGCTCCAGCAATGGTGAATCCATTAGAAGAGAGAAAACCTGTGTCCCCTACCTGACCTACACTGGTAACTGCGCCAGAGGGATAGAATCTGGAATAGAAATATGAGCAATGACAGATATGTGGTCCATGTAAATACAGGAAATGTGGATATGATAGGCTAGTGGCTGATGATGTTAAAGTGGAGGGAAATGAGTGTATAAGTGATGAGGATCCACATCTGAAGTGTAGAGTAAACTTAAAAGATCTCCTTTTACTACGTAGGTCCAGTGCTTTGCTCTGAGCATGGCTTTAACATCTTGTCCAGCCATGCAGACGCATCACCTACAATCATCCAGCAACTATATACAGCACGGAGGTCTTTGAGTAGGATCTCATCTAGAAAAATCCCCAGAAATCACTTGGCAGCATAGAGGCTTCATAAAACCAATTCAGTTTCTCTCAGAGACTTTGAAGATTAGATCTGAAAGAAGGAGAAGATGACAACTACTTGCCATGTTTCACTTGGCAGTCAGTGAATTTTCTGCTGTGCATCTTTGCTTTCCGAACATTAGCAGGGTTTCTCTCTAAGGGCTGGAGCGATAACACATGGCTGACTTTCACCATTATGCAGCCTCCAAAATATGAAAACTGTTATGTATTTGGTCCTTTTCCACTCTAAACACATCTAGTTATTTTGAAATACTTTGCATGCCTGGCAGACAGGAGAATGGTGACTGAGAGATAAATATTATTTGCTTGTGCTCTACTGACCATTGCTCTCTATCTGATAGTATTACATGTAAAGTTTCATATCTGCAAAAACATTAAAACCTGCAAAATGTTTCTTGGCTGGGAGAGTAAAAAAAAAGAGAAAAAAAAGAAGAGGCATATTTTTTAGACAGCACAAAGACATGCAACAGAATTTTAAAGAAAACATCACCTGAACCAGGCAAAGGACACCGCTCACATCCATCCCCCCAGGCCTTGCCAACACGGCTGCAGCAGCATATCTGCTTGGTTATGTGATTAACAAGAGGTAGAGAGCAGATACCAGATGAGACCGATCGGTAGCATGAGGCCCTGCGGTCAGACACTGCCTTGTCAGCTGAAGGGAAGTCAGAAGATCTATTATATTCTCATAATTGACATTTTTTGGGGGGCATTTTAAATCAAGGATGAAATCAAGTATTACTCACAGACGCAGTGGCTCCTGGCGGCATCTAACATAAAACCTGGTTTACATGTGCACCTGTAGCTTCCTCTGGTGTTGAGACATTCAGCATTCTTACATATCCCTGGTAACAGGCACTCATTGATGTCTGCAAAAAAGCAAAAAAACACATTTCGTCAGACGTCAAACAGAGAGAACCTTCTAATTCTGGAAAAACCATGAAGTCATTTCTGAACTTGAGCTGAACTTCCTGAATAAACTTTATACATCAAATCTAGTGCAATGTACTTCTCGGGAAGTACACAAAGCTTTCGTGCATGCATGTCGGCAGACATGATGAAAGTCAAGGAAATGCACTCATTGTGCAGGCATTAAAACATTTGCAATAGATCTTGAGGCTGTTGAGAGCTGACGAAACTTGGAAACATCAAGGTTGTAAAGTTGTTTAAAACCAACAAGATGAGATGATGAGGGAGAAACATGCATGATAAATTTATATTTTTTCTTACCCTGTTAAACATATTTGAGTTTTCATTAAAACCCAAAGACCATCCCTAAATGTGTGAAAACATGTCTTTCTTAAAGGCTCAAACCAAGGGTTTATTTCTGTGCATTGATAATGAACAAGGATACAAAGATAATGTAAAAAAAATTCAAACGTATAAAAAACAGTGCCTGATAACAGCACAACAGGATAATTAACATTAGGCAGCTATGGTTGAGACAACCAGCTAGTTTTACAATAGTGGGATGAAAAGAGAAAAGTTGGTTTTCCATCTTTTTTTTCTCCACACTTGTTTAGACAGCTAGAGGTAACACAACCTTCTTTAATGACCATGGTATCACAGTTGATAAGCCAGGGAACAGGCTTTCAGGAAGGAGTACAACGTTCAATCTTAGAAATAGCAAAACGGACTGTGAGGTAATATGGTATAAATGGTAAACTTTTCCCACTGCAGATACACAATTTTAAATATCTCTCCTTTAGGGTGACTAATAATCAATCAGCACCTGCAGTGATCAGTCTGTCAAGCCTCCAAAGTTCCCTGATGACACCACTCACATCGGACTTATCTCTGATGGTGACTAATCCTCCTACAGGTGGGAGGTTAACCATCTGGTGACCTGGTGCAGGGAGAACAACTTGGAGCTCAACGCTCTAAAAACCGTGGAGTTGGTTGTGGACTTCAGGAAGAACTCCCAATTGACACTGTGGAGTCATTTCAGCTTCCTGGAAACTATCATCTCACAGGACCTAAAGTCGGGGCTGAACAGACCCCACTTCCTCACCGCCTAAGCCGTATCTAGACCCACAGCATATAGCGCAGATCACGCTAAAAATTGAGCATAAATCTAAAATGTCTGCGTCAATCTCAGTGCGACACACTGCTGCGGGGAGTATAACCTGCCCTTAAGGCGTGCAGGGAAGATTGTGGCTGATCCCTTGCACCCAAGCCACAAACTATTTCAGACACGTCCCTCTGGTAGGAGGCTGCAGTCCATCAGGACCAAAACCTCACACCACAAGAACAGTTTCTTCCCATCCGCTACCAGTCTTAATAACAAGACCCAGGGACCCCCCGTGGGACTCACACTGCCTCTCTCTCTCCCCCGTTCAGGACCTACAAGCTACACCAATGTAGAATCTCCAGACCTTCTGCATTACATTAACACACAGTCTACTGTGTATATAGTATATATCTATATACTATATATTGTATGTTTTATATTGAATATAGCTATAGATTCTGTACTTTGTCTGTGCCATCAACACCAAGTGAAATTCCTTGTAAGTAAAAACCCACTTGGCAATATATTTGATTCTGAATCAGATTCCTGATCTCTAGTTTTATAGGATTAAGTTAAAATTAAAGGAGGGGTTCATCTATTCTGGAGTCAGTAAACCAAACATAAATCCTGTTAGTGTGTAAGGCAGGAGAACAGGGGACATATTTAAGGTGCTTAGTCATGCAATCCCACTGGGACCAGGCAAAGTTTGTTGTTCTGCCGTGTTAAACAAAGACTATATCATTAGGTCTTTTCCCATTGCTTTGATGACTGGAACCCGATAGCCCGCCACCACAGATTTTCCCCAATTCTAATTAATCTGCTCTTGTTTGCTTGTTTTGCTTCCTGCTGGAAAAAGTGAGCTTATAAGGGATTTGAAGCTGATAAATTCTGAGGAATGAGCAAATCCAAAGGTCACAATGCTCCTTTTGTTTCTTATGGTTTCTTCTTTTCTATGTCTGCTTCCTTTTTACATTTTGTATCTCTTCAACGAAGCCCAAGCTTTGAACTTAAGCCTGAGCCATTTTTTTGTTTTATCACAGTGTAAACACACATGCCTGTATTGACATAAGCTATTAATTTGACTGAGCCCAAGATTGAGCACATGCTATGAAGACAATCAGGTGGACCCCTGATGGAACTCCCTACATCTACAGACTTCTGGTCCGTGTTGTGAGAAAAGGTGCTGGAGTGACTTTAAGTTTAAGAAGCATCTGATCAGTGTACAGGTCAGAATTCGTCACATGGGGTCTTTAATGCGCCATTCGGCCTGGTCCCAGATTAGCGTTATTGTTACAGTCTACTGCTGAGATGATTAAGATTGAAACTGACTTTCATGACAACCTGTCATGACCAGCACTAATCTCAAGATCTGTTTTGAGTTCACGCTTGGTTGCTCGTGCTGGGTGTAGGTAGCCTTTAACATGATTGTTTTTACAGTCTAATTGCAAGGAAAAAGGCACGTTCACCAAGTGTCAAACAGTTTCTCTGACCTTACCTCATCTTGCCTTTTCTTGACTTGAAAAGTAAAGTGCATGTAGTTACTTGTGAAATTGTTCATGAAGTGTCAAAAAAAAAAAAATCAACGAAATCCAGCCTCTTTTTCCAGTATGCATCAGCTGTAATCAGGGTTCCTAAACTTAGTTCAGAGATTACTTTCTTTAGACTTTTCTAGGTTGCATTTGCCAGAGTTCTCAGGTTAATAGCCCAAGAGTCTATTTCAAATGTGACTGAAAAGGTCCATTACAACATTATGCAAAATATGTCTGGAGAAGCTTTAAATACCTTGATCCTGCACAGAGTCAAAGTAAGGCAGAACAAAAAGAAAGGAGTAAAAGAAGAGCTGTAAAACACAAAGAAAGAAGAAAGGAGGGAGATCATGTAGAAACGGTTGAAAAAATGAAGAATTTACGCAATAAATGTATTAATCATTGAAGGCAAAATAGGAAGGTGAAAAGGAAGTAAAGATAGATGTACATAGGGATGGAAAGGTGGATAGAAAAAAGGGCTATAACACATAAGGAAGGGAATGGCAGAAGGAAGCCAGAAAGGAGGAAGAAAAGAAAAGAAAGAAAGAACTGCCAGGCTTCAAATGAAAAAAAGAAAGAAAGAAAAATACAAAGGACTAAAGGGGGATAATAGAAAGCAAGGAGGGGCAATTAGTTAGGAAATAACTATTTTAAATCCAAATATTTTCTGTACTCATTTTTGTTATTTTCATTCAGAAATTCCAAACGTGGAAATCAAATGTCGTACTTTTTTGTGCTTCACACTGCATAGGTCCCTTATGTAACAGAGAAAGTTGGCTTCATTCAGACTTCAAAGCTTCAAACTAGACCAAACAACATGGTCTAAAAATGGAATCTATTTAAGGATGTCAACAGTGGTTTACAAACACACATTGTTAAGAAGCATAACAGGCAAATTAATATTGATCCGTCAGGGAGTAGTTAGGATGATGAATGTCAAATGTGAGTGTTTTAAATTTGCTGTTAGATTTTATTTAGATAATTCAAGATGTCAAAAGAATTATGCAAGACTCCCATCAACTATTCTTTGAAGTGGTATATGAGTAACACGACCTTCTACCAGTGCAAGTTTACCACCCACAACAGAGCTTGCTCATGCATTTCTGTTGGCCTTTCATCTAACAAGCACAGCTACACATGGACCATTCAGCTAGATGAGTTTCTCCAAAGCAGCATCTAAAGATAAGGAATAATTCAGAGCACTCACTGAGTCCTTGAAGGGAGTCTTTCACACTCTGGGGAGGATATCAATAACTGCATTATTTACATAAATACAGTTCTTTAAAAAAGTTTTTATATCCCAGCTGCTCCTCAAGATTTTTTTAAGCTACAACCAGAAGTTGAAATATTTTTATTGGGCTTTTATTTAACACACGCATAACAGGGGAGTCACAATGGTGTTAATTAAATCCAATCATAATGTATTGCATTAACATATGCTGAAAAACACATTGAATATATTACTAAAATGGTTAAAAATAGCTGTTGTGAAGTGCTCTGGAATAATAAACTCCATGATTGCTTTTTCCTCTCTGTTCTGAGTCCCTTTAGGAACACCCTCCCTGGGGACAATGTAAGTCGAATCTTTTAGCGTGTTTGGCCATTCAGCATCGAGCAGCTAATTTCATGACCCGCCTTTGCCCCGCCCCTGCTCCAAATCTGTCACTTCCTCAGTGGAATTGACAGATTTTTTTTTATGTTACCTATTTCTCACTGGTTGCTTCAATGCACAGAGGCTCAAACCTCAAAAGGGATTTCATATATACTGTAGAGACTAACAGGGCGCTTCCTGCTCCTCCAAAGTGGCTCAACAGCTGAATAATGCGCAACACACTCATGAAATCAAACGCATTATAGTGCAAATTTCATTCAATTTATTGACTATATTTAAGAAATTTTAACCAATTACTTTATGAAATTGACAGGTGGAGATTTAGCCTCCCTAGTAATCAATGAGAAATTCAATCAACTGTTTAAATAGTTTAATAGAAAATCACTTCAAAGGTAGTTAGGGAACAATAGTGGAAAAAATCTGGAAGAAGTTACACCTAATGTATGTTACCTTTAACAAACCATCCCCATTGCGATACATGGCCATGGAAGCATCATGCTGAGGGCATCCTTTTCTGCATCAGAAACAGTGAAGCTTGCTCAAGTTTTTTGTGCTCAGTCTTCTCAGACTTTTCGTTTGTGGCAGATGGCTGCTCCAACTCAGCCAGGTTTTCTTAAATGCTATTTTCCTGTCTCTTGCCTCTAAGTAATGCCCAATGTGAGGGACTTCTTTGTAGTTAATGCAATAGATTTTTTGTTTGCTGTTTGTACGTCCAGCAGGAGTCATTTCTACAAGTCAGTGACTTAATAATTAAGTTAACTGGACAACAGATAGAGGTAAATACAGTAAAATATCAGAAGATACAAAAGCGTTAGGATTAAGTTGCAGTTTCACCCCCAGCAAGAAACAAACCCTCAAGATAAAGCCAGAGCAATACATTTAGATGGAAGCATATCTAGTCAAAGTCTAGACCTAGATTATGGCCCCGTCCACACGAAAACAAAACGAACACGAAACGCTAATATTTTCCAGAACGTTTGTCGTAAAGACGGAGACGTAAATAAAGTGATCGTCCACACGAATGCATGAAAACGCTGCAAAATGTATGCCAGGCCTGTAAGTGGCGCTGTGGTGCCAAAGCAAAAATAGGCGACGAAATGTTGGGCATGTGCACTAATATTTATACATGGTTGCCCTGCGGGTCCATTTTCGTGGTTCAGTCAAATTCAGGTGCTGAACTATGTCGTCGATATTGCTCTGTTCTTCCTGGAGATATTCCAGAAGAAGAAGATTCTGCTGTAAGCCCGACAGCAGGGTGAGTAGCATGAGCAGCAACCATTCATCACAGTACGGCGCCATTGTTGTTGTGATACTGTGTCGCGCATGCGTGTTTAGAGGCGACGCTATGACGCATGCGTGTAAAAGAAAAAATGCGGTTAGAGCTTAAAGATGGAAACGCGAAAACGGCGTTTCAAAATCTTCCCACTCTGAAGGCTGAATAAAAAAAAAGATCGTTTACAGACCCCCGAAACGCCGGCTTCGTATGGATGAGAGGCTGGTTTGGTGAAAAATTTGTGCGTTTAGGCCAGGGTTTGACTTCGTGTGGACGGGGCATATATAAAGGAAGATCTGCTGCTGTTCATAGATCAATATCTAGTTATTTTCCAGATAAAACTATTGGATAATTCTAGTCTCTAGGTGGGCAAAGCAAGTTAAACCACAACCCAAAAAACTGAACCTGCATTTGCAGCAAAAAGTGGTGAATGAAAAAGAAAACTCCAATATAGGTTACAAGTTTGTGGTTAAAACGAGAAAAAAAGTGAAAAAAGCTTAAGATGCATGAATACGTTTACAAGCCTTTTAACAGCAGTAGATGAGATCTATTATGAGACAAGCATTGCTCTGTTCCAATAAAAAACACAACAAGCAGCTGAAAATAGAAGCCACACTTGGGCACGCTGGACGCCGTTCTGAAAGTAATGAAAAACTCCCACAAGAAGCACATTTTTTGTCCTTCTGGCTGCTGGAGAGAGATGTGAAACTAGGACTCAATGGAACAGCAACAGCTACACAGTATGCAGACTTTAAAGCAGTGCAGTAAATATTATGGGCAACTGCCATTTATGGGTTGTTTCTAACAGAATGAATGAGTGACTGGAAAGGGAGAAAGCTTGAAACAATCATAAAAGAAAATTTTAGAAAATGTATTGGCTAGAGATTGTTTTACTGGAAAATAAAAGTGTACTTCTATAATGAAGCCTTTGCTATGTGGGATAATTTTCATATGCTCAGCATATCAAAGAAAACACCACAAAATCTGTGCAGATCAGGAAGTATGTTGAACCTACTGAACCAGATGGTGAGATCTGTCATGGAGGTGTCCAAATCTGCCCACTGAACCATTATGTTATTATACTCCATAGGCTTCAGTAAGCACTGCCTCTTGGATTATGACACTGTTAATCAAGTCAATGGCAAGACTCTAAGCAGACTGTTTTTTGTTATTTCAAGTATCAACATCACTCTTGTCAGCCTTGAACCTAGATTAAAAATCTGCATTCTTTTCCTTGATTTGCAGTCAATGCTTATTTACTAAAGCCATGAACCAAGAGGAATGCACTGAATACTGTAAAATGAGACACACTACAGAGCAGACATCGTGTTTTTGCTTGTTAGATCATAAACCCTGATAATAATTTGATGTCATGCTGCTGTGAGATAGAACTATCTGCGTGTGATGTTTGAAGCTTTTTGGAAAGAAGGATGGCTTTGCTGGTTTTCTAGTGTTGGAATATCTACAAGCCGTAGATCAACTAAATGCAGGAAACACTAAAAGGATCACAAATACTCTCCCTTCGTTGCATGTCGATTGAAACAAAGATCAGATTAGATAAGAACTCTGATCTAATGTTGTTATTGTCCTGCTACAAATAGGCAGTGGATTAAAAGAATAACCTTTTAATTGTTTGACTTACCTTGACAGTGGGTGACATTCATCCTTTTAAACCCTTGGGGACATTCAACTTGACCATTCGCAATTACTGCATATGCTGCAAACAAGAAAAAAAGAAATTACTTAACAGTAAAAACAAAGAGAAAAATAAAAAAAAGTAGAAAAAATGCTTCAGAAAATGAGCTCACAACCAGCATTTCAGAAATTTTCACATCCTTTTATTTTGACTAAATGATTCTATGTCTTCACTAAATAAAACGCATTGAAATAATGTAATAGATCTTATGGGATGGAACAACAAAAAGTGTTACATTATTATAAGATAGAAAAAGAAAGGGATAAAGGATAATAAAGATTTCTTTTTCCAAATGTTTTATTCCCTTTGAATCTACTATTAGTGAATAAAAAAGTGCAACACTTGAATTAAGTAATGGTGAATCCCAGTAAAGCACAAATACCACTAGTCTACAGCCTCTTTAGCTCAGTATGGCAAAAATGTTAAAAAAAATTTACGTTTTTGGACATCAATGTAGCTACATTTATTTGATTACCCTGATTCAGGGCTGAAACAATTAATTGGATTAATCGCTTATAGAAATAATCCTCAACTAGTTTAGCAATCAATTATTCTGTAACTGGAGTATAGAGACCGTAAAATGTGCCTTTAGCTGATATTTTGGCCCACTTAAAGCAGTTATTATACCAAACAAAATAATAAATAAAAAATATATAAATATTTTGCATTTAAGATAAAAAAAGAAAAAAGAAAACTGACAATATGCTGTATCAAGAACTCATAAAGTGGAAAAGTTGAGTTTAATGATGTAAAGACTTCTTTAAGGAACCTTTGGCTATCCAATTATTAATCGATTAATACAGTAGGAAAAATGATTGACAGATTAATCGATTTGCAAAATAATCATTAGTTGCAGCCTTAGCCTGATTGAATAGGTATAAATGTCATGGTTGGGGAGGTGTGGCAGGGGGGCCCATATCCAATTATCCTGTCCCAGGCCAGACCAAGGCTGTAAGCTGACCTGGGTTTAAGCACACTTACAAGGCAAAGCCTGAAAGAAAGAAAAATTAGAGGTAACCGAAGCAGGCCCTTGAGAGACTCCTTGGGGAACTATATAAAAAAAATTATTCTCATTTGAATAAGCATATTTTTGCTATTGCCAGAGCAGAACAGATCAAATGGTGTGTGTCTTGCAGATTTGTGCCTGTATTTGCCTCGATGCAGTCGAACGGTCGATGTCAAAGACCTGAATACATGCAGTCATGGCTGGCATGACAAGCAGTCATGCCTCAAAAAAAGAATTTATTTAAATAATAGAAAGGTTGGTGTAACTGTTACATGGTCAAAACATAATCTGTTCTGCAGCAGGAGTGTGTATGTGTCTGCAAGTTTGACTAGGACGGAGACATGGAGGTGTAAGTGTGCAGTTTTTTGCCTGTGCAGAAACAGAATAGCAGTCGTAGCTGAACCTTTTGTCGTATACACAACGGGTTTTTCAGCATTTTATGATGAAAGATCCACCCCATGATTTCTACGAGCAGAATGTGCACATGCATGAAGAGAGATTAAAAGAAGGATGACATATTGTTGGTATGACAGGACATTTTATTTTTACAGTATTGTCGGTTCATATAACAGTCACAAAATTAGAGGGCTTAAGGATAGTCAGATTGTCTTACAGTATCATTTACCTGGGATGAATACTTCCTATGTAAAAACAAGTTCAAAGATCAGCAAATTAAGTTGAAACCATTAAAAAAAAAAACTTTTCCAGCAGGACAATGATATATAACACAAAACTAAAACCAAAATTTACTGATTTAGTAGAGTGTATTTTCATATATTAAAAAAGCAAAGTCAAAGTTAAGATGAGATATAATTTTAAATTTGTGGCAGGACTTGAAAAGAGATATTCATAGACTCTCAACACACTACAGTTTCCTAGAATTCTGTTTCTGGAAAGTCTGGAAAAAAATGTATAGAACTTTCTGGCTTAGATTATTTTACTACACCAATCTAAATAAATACACAATATCTGGAAAGCAAGCCAAAATATTTTTTGATTTCCACATTGTGAATGTCAAAAAATAGATATATATCTATAATCCAGACTTGTATACTGCCAACTGTATGTTTGCCTTTCAGTCTCTTTTTTTTCTGCCTGCAACATGCGGTTTTATGTTGGACATGTCATGTGGTTTTCTTATTGAAGGGCTTTTCTCCCTCACATTCCTGCCTTCCTGAAAGCCCACCCTTATGATACACCACACCCACCCATGACAGACTGGACCTAGCAATACATTGCTTTGAATCTGCAGCCAGGGCAACGAATTTGTGAAAATAAATGTGACGCATGCCATTTACTAAAGGATCTTTGCTTTACCAGCAAAAACTATGCAAACCTTCCCCTGTGGACTGTTTCATGAGACAGTGTTTGTGAATGAAAGGTGGATTCGAATGATGTAAAGGGCCATCTGGATCCCTAACAGGTCCGGACACGATGACACCTGTTCTTTCACTATGTCACAATTAAGCAACACTGTTTACAGCAAACAGTCTGTGCTTGTTGAGCAAAATAACAACCTGCAAACGATTGTGTTTAATTTTGGCTCAGGTAACTGGAATGTCTGGTACATGAAAAGTTTTTTTTTGGGACTAGGGTCCTGGAAGTTGTATTATGGTCCCGCTGTTACCCAGTCGACCAAGCAGGCTCAGTGTACCTGAGGAATGACGGAGCAGAAGTGGGTCAGGATGAAGGAGGCAGTCTCAGAGGTGGGGGCAGATGTGTCAAAGTAATGCATCTCGTCCTGTACGTCCATCCCCTCATCTTCCCCAACACCCTCATAATCCTACTCAGAGGATTCAGAGTAATTAGTTGTTGTGTTGGAGCGATGGGCATGTCTTCCTGCAGCGACGGCATCAGGAAAACTCAGACCTGAGTGACAGAAAGTTGCATGTGCCAAGGGAAGCCCAGTAGGGGAGACCGCGGTGTCTCAAAAAAGCTTATTAGCTGGCAGAAAAAGACCTCTGTAGTCAGTGAGAACTTAAATGTTTTAAAAGAAACAAGTAGTAAAAAAAAAAAATACAAACGCCTTATGTTTCCTGAGAATTATTTCCCATATATCGCTTGGCTGACAGAGCTCACCATTTCCTGATGTGTGCCCTAAAAGTGGCTGTTACTGGAGTCCAGTTGGGTTGATATTTATTGTTCCCTGGGGGCAATTTGTTTGTAAAGTGTCAAAAACCAGCTGCTGAACTTCAGCACACAGATGCTTTCAATGACCGGACTTCAAACTGGCTCCCTTTATTGTTTTCAAACAACATGGGTCCTTTTTTTCTTGCAGAAACAGGTACTTGAAAGCAAATATTCTAAAACATTTAAAATAAAGTATTTAAAAAGTAGTGGCCTCAAATTATGCCATTCTGACATACTTGAACTTTGCCTTCCTAGGTTAGCTCTGTTGCTATAAAAAAGAAGACAAATATCTTCCATTGAACCTGCATGAATTGCTTAATCTTTTTCTATCAGGAAGTCCTCATTTTAACATGTAGAGACGGACAGAAAGGACCCATGCAGATGAAACAGTGAAAAGATTATGCCTAAAATTAAACTGCCATATATTAAACTGCCAAGTTTCTGACATCTCCAGGAGTAAACAGAATCGAAGGAAATAGGAAAAATTATATCCAAAAAGTAACAGTTGCATGGACCAAATGCCTTGTTGATATCAGTGGTCAGAGCTGAAATGATTACGGTGAAATGATTACTTTTACAGCCTAGGCAAGTAGAATTGCATGAAGAATGTGTCCAATGTTAAATAAAACAAAGTAACAGACTAAGGAACGTAGGTTCCCCAAATTTGAACAATATTAATTTGCAAATAGATCTAATGCAGCATTCAGGTGTTATGGTCCAAATATGGTATAAATGACATTAAAGTATTTTCCTGTCCTGCTTTGCATCCATAGTTTATGCTGGTCATGGTGGTATAATAGTGTGGAGGATATTTTCTTTTTGTGTAATATTTGGGTCTTTATGTATCAACTGAGCATTTTTTTAAAGTCATATTCTACTATAGCAGTGCTGCAGCAAGTGTCCATCTCCTAATGAACACAGTGTAATCCATCATCCGAGGGCTGCTTCCAGGGTAACACAAAATGTCCAGAAGCTGAAATAATTTCTGACTGGCTTCTTAAACATGAGAATAAATTCTGTATGCTCACATGGCCTCAACCATAAACCGATCTTAAAAATGTCTGAATTAACAGAGCTCCATATGAATGTGGTGATGATGAGGAGATTTGCGTCAGCTGTATAAAATCTGCAACACCTTTATGATGCTATCATGTCAATGAGGACTCAAATCATAGAATACTTTTTTATAATGAATCGTTATATTACATCTCTACTTTAAAGAGTTAAATGTCTTACATCATACTTTGTTTTAGCCATCCAAAGGTACCTAGAGGCAAAAGAAAATTAAAATGATAAAGCAATGCCTTAACTGTAGAACTAATTGGATATCAACCTCAAAGACAGCAGTTGCCTTCAAAGCGAAGCTGTCTCTCCTAGTCTGGATGCCACCCATTTTATGATGTCACTGTATCACACCACTTCTGAAGGCTGAACCGTCTGAGACCTCTTAAAGGCCAAAAAAAAAAAAAAAAGGTTTTCAAAATTTAGACATGAGCTAAAATGTCTCCTAAAAGAGCCAATGCAGATCAGGGAGGGGATAGTTTATAGACAACAGAAGTATTTATCAGAGATGCATTAATTAAATAGCTATTGCTATTAGTTAAAAGCTAAAACAACTTGGATGACATAGGTCCCTTAACGCTGTTCCCAAAGGAAGAGAAGGTTTGGTAAGAAGTTGCCTGGTGTCATGATGGACTCAGACCAGAACCTTCAGAGGCACATCAAGGCAATTACTAAGTCATTGATTTATCAGCTGAAGAACATATCCAGGATAAATGAACTAATGTCCAATCGGTGTCTAGAAACACTCATTCATGCATTTATCTTAAGTAGAACTGATTACTGAATCAGTGTCTTTATAGGTCTGCTTAAACAGTCCATCAGACAACTGCAACTGATCCAAAATGCTGCTCCCTGTGTTCTCACTAAAACTAAGAAAGTAGAGCAACTCAGCCCAGTTCCGAACTCCTTCCACTGGCTCCTTGTAGCTCAGAGAATAGACTTTAAAATTCTTCTGTAAGTCTATAAATCACTGACTGGACCAGAACCTCAACAGGTAACAAATCTGTTGTCAGTGTATCAACATCCCAGACCACTCAGTTCTTCTAGTTCAAGCCTACACTGTACACCTAGAACTAGAAACAAACATGGAGAAGCAGTTCCTATGCCGAACTTATCTGGAGCAAACTCCCAAAAGACTGTAAAAGTGCTGAAAAACTGAGTTTTTTTAAGTCAAAGTTAAAAGCCCATTTAATTTAGCCTTCGGCTGTTAAAGTTAAACTGCTAACTGAGGTATCATTAGTTTAAGGTTGTGGTCCAATTGTTTTATTTGTTTTACACATGTTTTTTATCATTATTTGCTTTTATTCCGCTTTTATTGTTCTATTTTTTAAACTTATTCCTGTGAAGCACTGTTTAAAATGTCAATGTGCTGAATTGTGCTATACAAAAAAAACTTGCCTAGGCTTGAACAGCTCATCTTTGGCTTTTTTTGCGCTTAGAGGCTCTCAGTCAGCATTTACATCCATTTCTACCATAAAATAATTATCTGTACCCCTGAGTAACACTCCTGGTAAAAAATAATACCACCTGTAGCATAGGTTAAGAACCAGACGTTATTTAGACGTTGTTTTTAGGCTAAATCTGGTCGGGTTGTCATAGTCTTGGTTTAGTCCAGCAACTTTTGTTGAAAATTGGGCTGTATTTGTTCAATCTGATTTTGTACCCCTTTAGTCCAATAATAGATGTTGAACAACCCAGTGTTCAATGTCTGTTCAACGTTTTCACTTTTTGACCAAATGTAGAGCTTTTTTGGACGTAAATCATGTCGCCTTTTCAAACAGATTTTGCTCCATTATTTGTCCAGGTTTAGTGTCTGAATAAAACAGAGGGACAACTTGGACTTGGGATTAACATTATTTTACAAATAATCTAGACATTTTTTTAAAGTTTTAATAACTGTGCCATTTCCATGCTTCAATCTATAATTATCTGATTAGAAAATGTAGAGCTGATTAGGCAATGGCTTGCAAGAGTGAGCTCAAGCTGCGCATCATTAGGGTCACCATTGGGCACTGCAGACCCAGACTTGTCTGGTTCCACAGGGAGGACAGACAAAAACCTACCAGTTGTTGTCCATCTATTTAGCCCTATGAAACAAAAGATTTCATCACCCCTAACTAATTTCACATCTCCATTCAATTGTGTCCTGCATTCCATTGGAGAACAATCATTAATATTTGCTTAAATTCTCTGATCTGAACATGTTTTTCAAAAATGCTTGATTGCCTGAGTTGAGCCAACTTGAATCAGGAAGTCCTTTAAGTTTTGTTTTGATATGAAGATTAATTAGCTCAATAAAAAGCCCTTAAGGGTATTATGAATGAAAAGACAAGTTTAAACACTGAAACAGAATATTTAAGGGAGAAAAACAGCAGACTAAGAAGAAGTGGAATTCAGAGTAATTTGTGTGCCTAAGCCATCCAGAAATCTTTAATAGCTGAATTTATTGAAATCTATCTGTAGACCTCCCAGATGTTAGGCTGCTCCTCTAAGACGATGGAGTGCTCTGGTCCATCAATCAGAGGCCTGAGGGCGCTATGCCAGCTTCTCAGGAGACTTGCTTGCAGACAACCACAGTACTGAGCTTTCTCACTTAAAGTACTGGAAAAATTGAGAAAGAGTGGAAGATGGAAGGAAATGGGATAAATGCCATTCATAGAATACAAACAGGACACCCTTTTCTTAAGGGTAACCTTGTAGGAAAACTGTTAACACCAAAGCTAAGATCTACTTAGAAAACTTCGTAGAAAAGTTTTAGTATGTGCCTCTACAGGATACACTAGTGACATAAAAAAGACAAAGGGCCAAAATAACTCTTGACATAAAGTGAAATGGTTTAGCTTTTTGACAGAGAAGGAAGCTTTTTATATCCAACACATGGATGAAGCATATTACATGCAGTGTGTTTAATTAATTCCTGCTACTGAAGCTAAGGCTCTTCTGTTAGTGCATACACTGAATTAAGATTAAAATCATCTTATTAGAATGGCAATCTAAAGCTGCTTTAGATTGATCATTTAAAAATAACAAATATTGTTTTAATAGTTCACCAACTTACATCACAAAAAATAGCTTTAATTAGCTGAAACACATGTTTTTTTTATTCATTAAGCTATGCATCCTCATCTTTTTTGCTTAGTTTGACGATTTAGACAAAGGCCCTGGTTAGAGGTACCAATGACAGTATGAGCCACATCAAACACATTTGAACCAGACCCGCATTCCTTTATAATCTCCAACTCACTGTGAAATATTAACCACCTGGGATCCTTCCAGGAGAAGGCATGCCACAGTGCATTCTTGTTTCTTAACATAGCTTGGCTCCAATTAAGAAATGGCTTGCAAATTTCCTATCCATCGTCTTCCAACTGGGATTAATTTCTCATCCCAGTTAGGGCTGCTTTACCGTGATTAGCCACGCTGCTTTCCAACTAATGGCTTCATCATTTTAGCTGTGAAAGAATGATACTAAGACAACATCAGTACATAAAATGCTGTCAGAGATATGTGACATCTCTATCAGATTACAATGAGAAGCTGCGATGGAGTTGTTCCAGCCCATGTGTTCCGTTTCAGAGGCCAAGTAATCCATTTTTTGGATTATTTGGCTGTTAACAACTATTCATGTTTGATCAGAGCTAACAAAATTAGGAAGCACAAGCTGTGGCCTCTCTGTGGAGGTTAGACTGAATGTTTTGGGAATTGATGGAAGATCTTGCAGGGATGAGCTCATGGGGGAAATCTGGAAGTGGTGGTAGTCTGTTGGCCCACTAGAGAACTTTCCGTTTTAAAAATTACACTACCCTGTTATATTGTGAATGGAACTTATAGAAGATAATTTAAATCTTCTTTGAAGTAGAAAAAATGTAATGAACTGTGTGCAGTCTGCATTCAAAGTACGAGTTTGAGTTTGACCAGTACCAACACCTGCTCCAGTAGCTGTGGGAATACTTCGGTCTGTCCAGGATCCAGGTATGAATACAGTGGCAGAGTGATGGATGAGTTTTTGACAAAAAAAAGCTTTATCTTCACTGCACCGTAAAATTGCAAATTTTCCTTTGCTCAATTCTCAGTTCCGTTCAGATCTATCCTTGTGTCAAACATACCTGTCGCTATTCCACTTTGCTCTCATCACCCAATTCGCGCCATTCACATCACTTGATATGTCATTTGCCATCACTGCCAAAAAGAACCAAAAGAAGAGTAGAATATGAACTCTTTGACTTGTGGCAACAGATCAAGGAAAAGCTAGGTCCCTTTGGGTGTGGCATTTAATATTTGCCCCAGGGACATCTGATGTAAAGCCTCCCAGAATCGCTGACTTACAGAGTCACAGGGAGGATGCTGCCCATCAGTGACAGATGGAGAAACAAATGGCTTGTGAGACTCCATAAACTGTAAAACATACAGTAAGGGAGAGGTTGCCATTACACTTACAGGAAGTTGGGCTCGGTCAGATTTGGGCCAAAGCAATTTGATGGTACCGCTGGAATTGTTTTATTAGCATCCAAGTCCAATAATCTCTACACCAGTTTCATAAATTGCAATTATACAATGACTTTGGAACTACGTGCAGACCCACTCCACCTCTTCATGTCAGCCAGAAGGATGGCTTTAACTACAGCTTGTTCTGCTTGATCTGGATCTCATTACTGCAGGAATCCTCAGCATGTGACTTTTAAAAGTCCTGGCTCCTGAAGGCTTCGTCTCACAGTGAGAGGGGACAGACTGGCATTCTTGCCTCTGGAATGACCGCTCTCCTCCAAATACACAAACACGCAGTGATTGCCACAACAACATAAATTCCTTGTTCTTTAAGGGTAATAATGTCCAGCTGCATAATAAAATCAACAGTGAAATGCATAAGCAGTGAAGAGATTCAACAAGACTTTAGAGACACACCCGAACTGCAACAGAAGCGAAGAGTTTTAAATAGTGGGTCAAATAAAGCTGGCATAAATACACTGAGTTTATGTTGAAACAAGAAGGAAAGAATAAAAGCCCTGAACTCCATAAATTTGTGCTCAAGCTATCATCTTCTTTGGGTATTAAAAGATGATATGGTGAGCTTAACCTATAGCCAAGTATTATTTTACTGACAACAAAACGCCCAATGGCAGCATTGCCACTGGGTGAAACCCAATCTAAGACTTTATGGCATAATTATCACATACTCAGTGAGAAACACAAAAAGCTTGTGTAAAGCTGTAGGACTCCTCTCTGTGCTAAAAGGTCAGAGCTGAGTAATTCAGAAAGAATATACTAGAGCTTAATGATAAATCCAAGGTCTAAACTGAGAACAATAACAATGAAAGAGAATTGAAAGTATTTATCATGTTGAATCTTTCTCTAAGGCCTTTCGAAGACTGCATGACATCATTTTGACTGCAGATTTTCCTTTCTAACACTCTTTTTATTCTTATTGTGTTTTCCTGCGTGTGATCCCTATCCTACAGCATGCTGCCTCTCCAAAAACAGCCACAAAAAGGAGCAATCAGGCTATTCACTCTTTTTTCACCCCCAAAACATCAAAGGAAAGAGAAGAGGAAAACATCTGGGAGCCAAAAGAGATCACACTGAAGACACAGAAAAAGCAGGAATGAGGCAGGCTGAGGGGGAGCCAAGAAGGAACGGATAGACAACTATTATTGATGGAGGAGACAAAAAGGGTGTGTATCTGCTTTCGATTAAGGTCCACTCAAACATGGCTCACCAGCTGCATATGCGGGCATTGTCATAATATTATTGAGAAAACTAGGAGATAAATGAATCTGCAATGCAAGGACAAACGGTGAATACAAATTCCATTCAGAGCTGTCAGGACGAGTGGCAGCCCTGGTGTAATATGTGGACAGTTTTGCCACCCACCCAGCCTGCCGGCATGTAGCCACCCTGCTGTTTTTTCTCAAACCTACCACAGCTTGGTTTGGAGAGCCCTTAATTTTCTCACTCTTTAAAGGCCACACTGGGTCTTTTTGTTGCCCACAAGATGAGTGGCACGCCTGCCAGGATCTCATCAGTATGCTAAATGTGTTTTTATGTGCATCCAGGGTTTAGTTTTATGGAACTGAAAACCGATTCATTTTAGTCTCTGGATGCAAGCTTCAAGTATATACTGTATCTGTTTAAAGAAGACTGCTCTGTACTAGTGATTATCACAACTGTTCACCTTTCAATGGTTGTTTATGTTTTTTCAAGGCTATCTGCGGAGTAAGTTTGAGTCAAATCTCAATTCTTCAGAGGGGAGGTTAAAATTACATTTTAAACTAAGTCTCAAGTTGTTTTGGCCAAGAGAGAGGAACAAATCCAAATAAATATCTAAATTCTAAGGAACTAAAGTCAAAGTCAAGGTATAATGTTCTTGAAGGATAAGTCAAATGAACTCTAAGCCTTTTGAGGCTAAGTTCAAGTACAGTATAGTCTCATATCTTTGGGTGCAAGTTTGGGAAGCTCAAGTCTAGTCTCTAGCGTTCAAGGGGGAAATGTACATCCAAGTTGAGTCTCTGGTTTAAGTGTCTCTCTGATTTGGGTCTCAAGTCTTCAAGGTATAAATTTAAGTCATCTTAAATCTTTGTAGGCCATGTCAAAGTGGAGACCTAAATCTTTAATGGCTAGGTCTCAATTATGTCCCAAGTTAAAAATTTACAAAAACAAGTCAAGATTCATGTTTTTAAGCAATAAATTAGAATTAAGTTCCTATTCTCTAATGAGAAATGTTAAGTTAGGTACACAGTAAAGTCTTTGGGGCACAACTCTGGGTCTTGACTTTTCCCTGCCCCTTGGACCTGTAGTTCTTAAGTCCATAAAAGGTAAGTCCAATGCAGGCATGTAACAGTCAAGTGCACAGTCTTTAAACAACAAATCTATGCCAAGTCTGTAATCTTGAAGAGAGGTCTCTATTTCTGAATGGGGCCGAAACCAATTAAAGTGGATGAAAGGTAGTGCCCAAAACCCAAGATAACATATTATTATCCATTTAAAGTACATCAGCAAAAATGAGGAACACCAATTAATGGAAAATGAATGAGATAAACAATATCTGCTTTTGTTAAATTTACAGTTCAGAAGTATCTTTGTAAGAATGCTAGCTTTACAGCAAAAACATACAATTGTTGGCTATAATTTTACTTATTCTGAAAATACCTAAAGTCATCTAATACATTTAATGCACTCAATTTGAAAGCATTCATGATCTTGGAACTGATGACTGGCTTAATTATTCATTCCATTCACCTGTCTAACTCTGCCCGGTTTCGAATCACTGCTCATCTGACCCACCTGCTCCTGCTTCTATTTAAAGTGTTTGTATCCAGTTATAAATCCAGATTATTCTTGTTCTCTTGAGCCAGGGGTGAGAGGGTATTTAGCATACCTTATTGTTTCTGATTTCCGGATCCTGACCTATAGGAAGCAACTAGCAAAACAATAATATAAAGAAATCAAAAATAAAGTGAAATGAAAAATATATAAATTGGATATGCATCAGATTTAAACATGTTATATAACCAAGGTTAAGAAAAAAAAAACGTGTTCTGTCTGATTGTATCTAAACTTAAGGATTACCTGGTTTGGTTGGACACTTCTGGCACTTGTTCAGACCCCAGGAGGCACCCACACTTCCACAGCAGTCATCCTGTTTGGTTAGCCCTGGCAGAGGTTTGCCACACTGCAACAACACAAAGCAATGTTTAAATCTGTGAGGCAAGTTCTTAGGATTACAAGTTTGAGTTTGCATAGTTGTTTATCTTTAAAATGTTTTAACAATGGCAAGGCTGTATGCAAAGCTATTTTAGAATGCTTGAAGAAAACATTTCAACAAAGACAGAGTCCAGTTTTGCAAACCTAAATCTTCTATAAACATCTTTGCATGCCTCATTTGGGTCTTTTTCATGATGGTTTTTAGAATTTTAGCTGATACCTATGATCTAATACAGCAGGTTCCCATTTGGAAATATGATTTCTCACTGGCAGAAAAAAGGGAAAAACTTTATCCTAATGCATATTTATGCTTCTTTTGTGCCCAGATTCTGCTTCTTTTTTAACACTGTGACCATGAGGTCACAATGTTAAAGATAGCATGCAAAAATAGCTGCAAATAGCATTAAAGTAATCAGATGCTCCACTAGCTCTAACATTATCCATCCTCATGAATAGACATCTCTTTTCCAACTGGGTATCAGTACATAGCGTTTGCAGTTTCTATACTTTATCTTGCTTTTACATTATAAAAATTAAATTTTAAAGGGTATTTTAAAGGAATATAGCTAATATGAATCAATCGCATTTGTCAAACTCTCTCAAAACTTAACATGTTGAAGACTGAGGGCACAATTACTAATTAGTGACACATCTTCGCTATGCTCCGCAGGAAAAAGGCTTACATGCCACCTTGTAAAATAAGTTAAAAAGTTAATATGCTTAATGAGTTATAGCAAAACCAAATAGTGGCTAATAATATAGTTATTATCTTTTGACATAGGAAAGCAAAGCAGTTAGGTACTATAGTTATTTATAGATAGACTGTCTGAGCTGGGCCTTAAGGGTTGTGTATTCAGATCACTGTACAATCTTTGAGGTTTTAATTTGAGCTTGTTTAATCCGCAGAATTTTATCATCACAGTGTTGACATATTTGGGTTGGCTACTGCAATTGAGTTTTCCTCATGTCAAAAACGGCACAGTTTGTTTAATGTTTAGGTTTCAGCCAGGCGTGTCAAAAGTACTCACATTCTTTACTTAAATAAAGCTCCTTTATTTAAATAAAAGATTAAAAACAACTACTCGTTCTACTTTGAACCTAAGTACAAAAGTAAAATGACGTTTTTGCCTTGAGTGACACAAACTAACTTTCAAAATCTCTTCTATGCACAGAAAACAGCTTAATTTGACTGTTTTGGTCACTGTGTTGGTGAAGAAGAAATTAAATATCAGTCAGAATAATATAGATTTCATTAAACAGAAGTCCAGTATAAGCAGTTAAATCTTTTTCAGAGCTCTGGTATTCATAGCATTTAAGTTGCAAATAGCAGGGTTTAGCTTTGGCATCGGTTTAGTTCCAATTTACAGTAAGCAAAATGATTGTAATAATTTAGTAGAATTCAGCCAATTTTGCAAAGAAAGTATTTGGTTTTAATGGTTTAACTTTAGTAGGGGTGACAGTGCATCCAAAATCCTGCATCCTTGAATGTAGCTGGTTGTAACCCCAGATCTAGCTCTCTCTATCTTTGTGTCTTTGGGCATGTTGGACTTGCATGTCCTGCTGATGGTGGTCGGAGGGTGGCACCTGTGTATGGCAGCCTTCCTTCTTTCACTGAACCACAGGGCAGCTATGGCTACAATGTAACTACAATGTAACTACCAGGGTGTGAAAGTGTGTGTAAATATATGAATGACTGTAGTGAATGAATGTATTTTTTTGAAGTCCTCTGATTTGACAGTAAAGGCCAAACAGGACCTTTATTCAAGTTCTTCATATTTGTGAAACACATTTAGCAAATTCTAGACAAATAAACTATTTGCAACCTAATTTAATTGCTTACTTTCTAACTTTTGTATTAGTCCGGATGATTAAAAGCAAATAATGATCTCTTTGGGTTTTGCTTCAAGTGAGCAAAACATTATCTTTATTTAGATTAAAACACTCATCTACATGCTTTTCAGAATCTTTCAAAACCTTTCCTTGGACAATGGCAGCCTTTACAGTAATTTTCTCCCTTGGCCTGTGCCCATAAGATCTAAATGATAAAAAAAGAAAAAAATCAGAATCAACTTTAATGACCAAGTTCAGGACCACACACACTGTGACTTTGGCTTGCATTGCTCTCATTGCAATCAGCAGTTCAAATCACTGTCATGTCCTGAGTTCCTGTTGCAGACAGCAGATCTTAGAGAAGGCAGAAAAACTGTAAGGATAAACCACTTGTCCCCTTTGTACACTGTAGTATCAAAGTTTTAGAGTAATCCAAAATACCAAGTCATGAAAGTTTAAACATTGCATCTTCTCTCAGGTATGAAGAAATTTTACATTTTACAAAGAGCTCCAGACTTGACATAGTGCTCAGTCAGCTGTTACCAAAACTATTTTTTCACTAGAAGACTACCTTTCTTTCACTTAGAAGGAATTGTCCATTATATTAGGCTACATCATTAAAGGTATGAATGAGGATTTTTCTCAGAAATTAGGTGTCCAGATTCATCTAAAATTACTGATGGCTGGCATTCTTGCACTTATGGACCCCTCGGTGTCATGGTCGTGGTTCTGTTGTACTTTACTTTGCTCCTTGTTTTCTAGTTTCATTGGTTTAATTCCTATTTTGTTGTAGTTTCTAGATTTATGTTAGTTCTCAGGTTTTTCTGTTGTTGTCCTCTGTCGCCCTACTCATGTGTTCCTTTCCCCTTGGCTCCCTCATTGTCTCCTCTCACACCTGCTCCTTATCCGCTCGTTAGCCCTGCCTTTGTCTCAGTCAGCTATTTATACTCTCCCTCTGCTGTCACTCCTTGTTGGTTCCTTGTCATTGCTGTCTTCCCATGCTGTTGTTTACCTCCCTTGTCTCTCCCTGGCTCCTCGTGTTTGGTTTCCCCAGTTTCTGTTTGATTTACATTATTAATTGGATTTTTGGATTCCTGCCTTTGTTTTCTGTTTTTTCATCATTAAAACTGCAAGAAATCTCCTCAGCCTCTCTGCCTCTGCATCAGGGTCCTCAAACCTCAACCAAACCTTGAAACCCGCCCAAAAAAATTTTAATCCTTAAACTGTATAAAATGGACACTTGTTTGTCAATCAAACATTTTGCGTACGTACCCCCAGTTCGTTATTTACGTAGGCTCCAAGTGCAACTCATAGGCTGTTTGGCTAGTGGTGTGCCATTACGTCGAAGCACGAAAAAGTACTCCAATGCTTGTTTGCTGCTGCGGCTCTTTGAGGCCATTTGTTCACTGTTTTGTGTAAACTTGAGCATCAATGGCTGAAAACAATCCTGATAAACCTAACTGGAAAAGTTGAAAAGAAGAGGCGTTTCCAGCTCAGAGAACTTTTGCAAAGAAGAGGGCACTGATGCATGTGCACCACTCAAAAGTATACAGTGGTTGGACATGTCTTTTACCACAGAATCTTTTTTCCTACCCTCAAGCGTTATGAAACACAGAATTTATAAATTAAATTTTTATTCTCTGATTACAGAACCATATCATTACACCTGCAGGTGGCATGTCAGTATCCAGGCGGCACTGTTTTAATTTGATGTAAAAAAAAAATGTAATCAATGAGCTCTATGTGAAACTAATCTAATATTGAAATAACATTCTGAAAGGTTCACGAGTATGTTTCCGTTTTAAACTTTGAACAGTTAGACATCCATTCAGTTCACTTCATAACATTGCGCCTTGGCTTTGTTGTTACACAAAATGTGGAATGTTTTGGTTTGGGTCTGTCTGAATTCCTCAAATTAGAGTTTGGCCATAAACAATTTTTATGTTTATATGTTTGTATGAGAGAGATGGAGAGTGCAATGAAGGGCGAGCAGACGGGATCTGGTGATGTACAGTACACGTCTGTGTGTATTAAAAGGACATTTAACAGAATGTTTTGTTACATTGGTTGATGGCAAACTCCAATTAAGCATTTACAACATATGTTTCTGTGACACAGCATTTAGAGCATTTGTGCTCTTGGCTTTTATTGGTCTTTTAATTCATTTAATCCTTTAACCCTTTAATCAATTTCATTGGTCAGTAGAACCTTGATACCCAAACTGCTAAAGATTCTTTCACTTTGTCTTTAATGCCATTTTTATAAATTAGCGCCGTCTGCCAAGCGCTGAAAGTCGTAGCCTTATATGGAATCATCGGGGCAGTAGCCATGCAGATTTGCAATTCTAATGAACGTGCGCTTACTTATGCGCAGATGGAATGCATCAGGCTTGGGAGGATCATTTAGGCAACTATCTGAAGTTAAGAACATTATTTGAAACTGATGTGGAGCACACGTAAGAGCCCACAGTAGGAAAAAAAAGTGAGAGAAAGGTATGACAACAATACGTAAATGTTGTTTCTTAATATCCACTGTTACTTATTACAATACCTGTCCATCCACTGTTTCCTGAAAGCATCTTCCAATGTTTCCATTTTGCAGGATAGGAGTCGTACTGTGACCGTTCGAGTGGCCATTGCTGAGCGTTAGTCTGCCGTTCTGTTCCTTTGTGTGTTCATGTCCATTTCCAGGCTGGGAGCGCTGTTGGACAGAGTGAGCCCCCTCAGTGATAGCTGGTCTCTGTCCATGCTGGACTCGGGCTACTTGGTGAATGTGGACCTCAGCTTCTGGCGGATGCTGAATGTGGACGTTTACCAAGGATGGGTGGAGAGACACTTGGGACAGAGACATCCAGAGTTTACACAAAACAGCAGATGGTTTACATTTTGAAATATGCAATATTATGAGTCGAGTCATCAACATCTAAAGCATACAAATTGTATTTACATTCTCCAATTTTTAAGCTATCAGCTAACATCGACCACAAAGTTCTTCAACAAATACTTGCTTCATCTGCAAATTATAAGCTCAAGAGTAGACTGAGAACTCCTGTCAGTAAACTACTACACAACAAGGAGAATACAAGAAGTTTAGGATTTTCTGGTTTAAATCAAATCAGTTGAAATACCAAAAACAGATTTACTGTAGAAGATGTTGCAATGTCTAGAACGAGCCCTTTTGTCTTTCTGACAGAAGGGGAAGCATCTATCTTCAGGGTGTGCCAGGGTTTTTTCCCAGAATCCTGACCCACTCCCATAAATCATAATATTTTAGACAGTGAGCAACGTCCAAGTAAAAGATTCAGATTTTATCAAGAGTTTCTAACAAGGCTCTCTGCTTCTGGGTAAGAACACACACCCACACACTTATATGCAGTGACAAAACAACATGGATGTCTGGCTCTAATAATCTTAATCTGCTTTAAGATATCAACAATAATAACATTATTAAATGGGGGAAAAACTACTTAATCCAAAGGGGGAAGTAAAGTAGCAAATCTTTCATTTTCATATTTATAAAAGAACGTGCTGTCTCTCAGCTCTGATAACCGCTGCTGTTATGATAAAAGAAGCCTTATCCAAACTATGTGAGGACTTCCACTGAGTCATTCATTAGTTCATTCGCTTAAAATAGTCTGGCCTCAACATCTGTCCCACAGGAGCAGAGCTGTACCCGATGAAAACTGAAAATCAAAAGCAAGCCCTGTAAGACCTAAGAGGACAAGAATTTGTATCTAGAATAATGTTGATAGTAGTAGTGGGACTAATTTAATCCAATATCATACTGGACCCTGTAGTGGATACCATACAAATTCTTGAAACTTATGTTTGGCTGAAAGCAAATGAATTACAAGCCATGTTCCTGTGTGGCTGCTGGTCATATAACATGTTTGCAGTGACGTCACGGAAAATTTTTACTCTTTAGAGGATTCGACCTCTGATAGCGACTTGTTGGGTGTCCCTGAGGAAATGCATATTTATAATTCAGCAGTCACAGAGCAAGGTTGTTAGAGTTTGAGTTGCTAACAACATACTAATTGTGCGAAAATGATTAAAACCAAATTAGCAAAATACCTTCATAAAATGTTGTGACTTTGTTTTTATAAACTGGATAAATAGTTTAGTGTTGAGCTGTTGTGTTTCACTTTTACTGTTAATTATGATTACCTTGAAAATGAATTCTCTATACTAAATAGAAAACTCTCAGTTCTCAGTGTCTGATGTTACAGTCAGTCCTCTTTACTGTGCTAAAAGTGGCATAAAATTCAATTTTATAAACCTTTAAATCATCAGTGGGTTTGCATTGGACATTTAATAACAAAGGAAGCACTGATTATTTACATGAGAGATATATACAAAAGGTGGTATATGACCAATTGTTTTACCATGTGAAACAGCAATAATATTATAAAACTTATCTTACAGCATATTTTCATTGAAAGAGTTACTTTGACTCAAAATAGTTCATTCCTTTTAAAGCATATGATTCAGCTCCGCTATCTCTCTCTAATTCCCATTAAATAATGTTAGTCTCTGTTTAAATACTGCATAATGCCCATGTGATATTGGATAAAGAATTTATAAAAACAGAGTTTACAATAAAGCTGCGGTACTTTAGAATATGAGCTTTTTTATGAAAATAGAGGTATTACTTGGGTCTTGCCTGGAAGACTTATTAGTGTGTTTTAACCCTAAAGAGGATACAAAAGAAGCAGCCTACCACAGCTAAGAGGTAAACCGCTATAGTCTTTAAAAGAGACATTCGATTGCCCATTAGTTTTTTTTTTATCAATTCAAAAATAATTTCCCCCTGTTGATGTTCCCATGTATTTACCTTGCTGATTGGATAATGGCAAAGTGTATGTGGAATGGGAAGGCGATTTCACTCCCTGGTGTCCCGTATGTTTGTGGATGTGAGGAGTGGGTCTGGGAGGTGGTGGTACCGACAGGTGACAAAACTTCCCTGTTGAGTTTGTTGGACACGAACACAGGTTCCTTCCAATGCATTTGCCTCCATTCATGCAGGGGATTTGACAGAAAACTGTGAAAAGAAGCAAAAAGTGAATGACAGGAAAAAAATAAAACTCCCATTTTTAATTGTCCATTGGTTGTCAAAAACAAGGAGCAGGTAATAAGGAACATAAGGGTCAGAGCTAATAGGAAGGGCCTAAGGCTTCCTGTTGGTAAGGTTTGTTTGCAAACAGTAGCCAGTGGTCCTGCTGTTCACCTCCAGGCAACTCATTCCAGGTGACATTTATAAAATGCCAGCTTTGTTCCTTATTGCCACACCGCTTGAATTGGTATTCCTAATAATAGCTGTTTACAGTTTGATTCATTGGTTGCATTTGGAGCAGCCAGATGCACTGCTTTATTAAACCTTTTAAAGGTCTTAACTTTTGGCTTAAGAGATGGGTGCCAGGTGAACCCCCTGAATGCCTGGATCTGCTCCCATCCACAGATTAGCTCTGACATGACCTCTTCTACCACAAAACATCAAAGAAGTTGAAAGTAAAAAATATATATATATTCCCTGCAATGTGAACCAATATTTTTCTGGGACATCAATACATCTAAGAAGGACATTTTTTAGCAGTCTGCAATAAAACAGTCACACATATGATTGTTTGTTTTAAAGGATAACAGATATCCCAAATATCAACTTATTAGATGATGAAAGGGCCTCATTGCTGCAGCATCACGCTGTGAGCTGCATCCTCTCTGTCTCTTCGAGGCAGACAGTCCGACACTAACAAGGTGCAAAACAGGAACTATAGAAAGTCTGGATAGTCTCGATGGCATGTAGAGAAATGAGCTCCATGTAAACAACATCAAAAGCAGGAACACTGCAGGAGTACGCAAGAGAGGAGAATGGAAAATAAAGATCCAGGAAACGACGATTATAAGAGATTAGTAAGAAATATTTTAATAGAAAACAGTGGAATTGGTAGAGAAAGAAACATACCAATAGGAAACACAGGACTCAGCCAAAGAAAATCAGCAGGTCAGACACACAGGAAGGCCTCCTGCAATTCCACATGCCAGCTAAATTATCAGCTAAAGGGGGCTATTAAAACTCAATGTGTCCATGCTGCTCTGTCAGACCAGTTCCAGCCTGGCATGAATTATTCTTAGACCAACATAGTTCTGATGACTCTGTCTGACCATTTAGCAGCCTGTAAAGAAATACACTTTTCACTTCATAAACAGACTGCAGTATATTTTAAAGGAACAGGGTGTGAATCCAGAGAGGCTGTTCTAATTATTCATTCAGGGTTTATTGCACCATGCAGGAAACATAACAACAGCATGAGATAGCTGTTTGGTGTCTACTCAACATTCCTGGATATCCACACACACCCAGGGCACTACAGAATTCCAGCTTATGTTCTATTAACACATGCTTTTATGTAATCACTCAAGATTTCTGGAGAATAGACAGAGGCATGAAGAAGCATACTGCACTGGGAGGCGGATGAAGTGCAGGGAATGTAATCTTTTTGGGAGGCTTCTGTCAAGAAGTGTTTGGAATATCAACCACTTGTTCTATAATCCATTTAATAGGGATCTAAATCTATAGCAACAGCCTGTTTATAACTAATAAGCCAGCTGGATTTGCAGTTAAGATCATAAAGTAAAAGCATGGTTTAAAGGTATATGTGACATTTTTTTTCATTCATGTGCCAGTAGCTCACTCCTTTTGTATACAAAGTTTTTTACAAGTTTGCCTCATCCTACTGGTGTATCATTTTGTTATTTTTGTGTTTTACGCTTAGTTTGTGCTCAGTTTGTTAGTAAATAAAGCCCTTCCTGTATATTTACAATAACAACAGAAGTATGACACGGCACATTAATCGCAGGGGTTAAACAAGGTCTGGGCTAAGCCTGGCTGCACCTCCAGGGTGAGTTTTAAAGATAATTAAGAAAATTGGAAGATACAATGTGACAAAAAAGCTCAAAATAAAAAAAAAGAGGATTGACAGAGGAATCTGACTTAAATAGCAATTTGAATACAGTTTCAACATTTTTGTCAAATAAAGCAGAAGATGCAGAACCATTTAGATTGTACTGCTGATGAATGCATTAATAAATATCCTGATTACTACTGATATTATTGATAGCAATGCCACTCTTAGTCTCTACAGTCAAAGTACGATATGATAGACTGACTGAAATAAAAAGAGTGGGGGGCTGCTTTCTGTCATAGCTTCTAAAATCCAGAGGACCACTCAAGATCAGATTGAATGCAGGGCTCAAAAACAATGCACTTACCGGGAAATAACATTTGAATGCATTTAATTTGCTTTAACTCCAACAAAAAGGCTTTAGCCTATGACTTGGTCATTTATTTTATTTAAATATTTATAACCTGTTTGCATTTTGTTGGACAAGGAATCTTCTTTGTCCTTGAAGTCCTGATAAGATTATCTGGGCAGCATTCACTAGAACTTAAAGTTGCTATTTCTTTACTATAAAGTAGGAGTTACTGCATAGACCTCAGGTGGAAGAGTGTTCACAGGAAAACCCTTCGTTGTGTACTCCACAAATTTATTTTTCTGGAAGAGTGGCATTCAAGAAAACATCTATTGTTTAAAGAAAACCCAAAGGAAGTCCCCACAACCTATTTAGGGGACACAGTAAACAAGAGAGAAAAAAGGTCCTCTTGTCAGAAACAAAAACTTCACCGAAACACAATATCTGATGGAAGAATTCATAGTTCCCCTTAACCACAGCATTCCTACCACAGAAAATGAGGGTGGCATATAGTGGAAAAGTTTTCCTTAGCAGGCTGAAATAAACTGGTCTATGCAGAGAATAAGCTGGATGAGCCTAAATATCTGGCAGCCATGGAAGAAAACATATTGGAGGCTACAGAATGCTTGAGAATGGGCTGGCAGTTTTAGCTTTAAGGAAGACAATCAAACATGAGGCCAAAAGTATAAAGGAATGAGTGAGATGAATGGGCATTCATCTATCAGAATGGCCCACTCAAAGTACAAACCTAGAAATGTTTTCAATTTAATATGACTGAGATCAATTTTGCAAGAAAAAACAACTAAATGTATCTCTTTACTATAGATGTGCAAAAAAAAAAAAAGTTTCACAATAACTTACAGCAGTGAGATGGTCAATAAGACAAAATACCACAAATACATAAATATATTAGTCAAAAACTTGTAAAAATGTAAAACTGGTTGACACCCCTGGTAACTCCTTTCATCTACCTACCTGTCCAACAATTCAAAAACAACTAAGCTTCTGAAGTCTGCATACTGTAGATAGTCTTACTATTCCCTGCAGCAAGAATAGGGTACCTACTAATCACATGTCTAAGTCAACATCCTACTGAGTCCATCTTTTTATAAACAAAAGAAAACCAGCTATGGATGCAACTTACATATAGTTTTTATGAACTGCCCCTTAAATTTTCCCCTGGGTAACTTAATATACAGTATGAAGATATAACAAAACAAAAACAACATGTCACTGGAGGTATATGAAGGATGTAGATGTTTGCATGTGTGGCAAACACACCTAACTTTTCTCTCCCTATAACATATTCTTAACTAGATCCTTAAACCTAATGTGAAAAACCAGTTGTGTGACACTCTTACCCTTGCACTGACCACCCTCTCCCTTCCCATGGATACCGTTCTGTGTGAATTTGGAGCAAAGCCTTCTGGATAAATGGCAGGTTTAATGTAATCCCCATAAAAATCCTGTTCATGCTGCTACTCTCTCTCCTTCTGCCTCTCCGTCAATTCTTTTATTCATTTTTGCTCTCCCAGAGAGCACATTAAATGGTTAACAGCGGGACCAACCACAAGGTGCAAACCACAAAGAGATGGGGCTAAGTGCCGGGAGCGTGGGACCACCAGCTCCACGTGTGTGTCTATGACAAGAGATTAGCCCAGTTTTACACGGCTTTTCTACTCTTTAACACAGGCATTATCAGTTGCTGTTTTTTTTCTGAAGAGTTTTAATATAGAGCTCAGGATTAATCTACACCACTCTGGTTGCTCACTGAGCTTAGTGTGCAGAAAAGACAGCATGCTACTGGGAATCCATTTTGTCCAGCACACCTCATAAAAGAAGAATGAGATAATAGAATCGAGACACACAAAAAGTGTGTGTGAATTAGAAAGTAAACAGTGGAAAGAAGGCAGAAAGAGTAAGAAAAAAAAATAAAATGAACAAGAAGAAAAGCAGGATTTGAGGGCCGGGAGTCAACACTCACAGAGTCTGTAGCCTTGGTTCTTTGGCTGCTGCTGCTGTGGCGTGTTCTCGCTGTATACAGTGGTGACATCTCCCCTCTGACAGCTGTTATAGCACCGTCCGCCACTGCACACTCTCCGGCAAACCATAGGTGTGAAGACAATCTTAATACGATCCAAGTTGGAAGTGAGATTCGCTCCTGGAAAACACAAGCACATCTGCTTCAGAAGAAGCAGCAGCAGAAGAAATGGGCTGTAGAAGAGCTGCATCTTTCCTCCAGCTCAGCCTCTCAGTGACACACTCCTCATCTGGATCAACAGGAGGTTTATAAGTACGCAAGGGTGTGTGCTGACGGTCAGCCCGTGGCATGTTGCAGCCGGATGAGCGATGTGCCACAGGCCAGGGAAAGGGGCTGGAGAAGAGAACTGTTAGGTGTTGGGCCGTGCTCCAAGTGCTTTATCTCTTGCAGAAGGTGTTTTGGATGTGTATGTGAGGGAGACAAAGAGAGAGTAAGTGCATGTGAACATAGTGTAATGGTGGGAATGCATTCAACAGCCGCTGCCCTAGCACACAGCAAGAAAAAGAACAGAAGCCAGAACTTCACACAGCTGTTTCCATGGGATACAACATTTGAGAGTAAAATGTAGAAATTATTAAGGTCAAAGTGTTTCAGCTGCAAGAAGAGGCACCAGAGGTCAGCGCACATCATTATGGAGAAGTTAGTTTAATGACCCACAATGAATACAACAATGATATAAAACATCTGCCTGAGTGCTGCTGACCACAGAGGCTAATGTGGTTATGTCCCAGTTTAACAGGGTGTGTTTGTATTATAGAAATCATCTGGAGACCAGCATCTGTTGATCTTTAGCTTGATGTGCTGTAGCCTGTTGGAAACTTTAGAAATCCTGTTCTATTTCCAGTCTGTAAACATAACAAGAGCTACCAGGTTGACTCTCCGTTGCAGACCCTGTCACAGTGTTGAAGACTCAAAACTACTTTAGGATTTAGCTGGCTATTTAAGATGAAACCAGGTGAAGCACAGGAAAGTTAGAAGCTATTCCTAAGTAAACAGAATTTTCTATGATACCTTAAAACATCAGGCTGCAAGAGAGAGGAGGATTTTCAATAGATAACAGGAAGGCTGAACATACTAAAGCAAAAATGCTATAATTCATCCATTTGAGTTTATTTTTAGTAATACTAGTAGTACCAATCATGCAAATAAAAAAAAAGTGCAGTAATTGTTTTTCAATGTCCACTCTGTAATCTGATTTTTATTATAAACACTGACCCTGTATTTCGACGTCTCAGAAAATAATCTATAACCCATTACAGTAAGAAATACTTCAATCAAATATCGTATATGTTACACTGAAACTTCACAACCTCACCATTAACTAATGAAATTTGTGGAATAACCATTAAGTCAGTCGAAAAAACTGTGATGTGTACATCTCTAATTTGATTGCATTTGAAACTGTGGCAAAATAGGCAGAATTTGTTGTGAAATGTGTGCTTTCTTCTACTTACCAGTTGGATGTAAGACATTGTTGAACTGTCCCTGCATATGGCCGTCGCTGGAAGGTCTCTGAGCATTGAGGGACGGTGTATTGCTTTGTCCGTTTCTGTGGGGATACCGGTGTCTGTTCTCACTACCATGGCTGTTAGCAAAGCCATTGCCGCTGGGCAGGGCATTGGAGGTTATGGGCTCAGAGGATGAGGGATAACGCTTGACAGTACGGGAGGTCCCAGTTTGCTGATGAGAGGAGTATGTGGACCCTCTTCTTGCTTGAGTCCTATAGAAAATATCATCACAGCAGAAAAAAATGATAAATTTCCAACATTTAAACTAAGTAACAGAATGGACACATCCATTCAAAAAACACTGCATGTGCATCACTGTGAAATTAAATTAAGTGAGATGCAATACAGTCCTAGTTTGTCTGATTTTATAGATGAGATAAAACAGTTTTTAAGCTCTTTTAGCTCAAAGGACTTAATCTTCTATCTGCTGCATATAGCCCCAGTAATCATGGAGACTGTACGAGACAGCAACAGCACTATAAGAGACAAGACTATTCTTTGCATTAGGCAGCAGAAAGGGGAAATAATTAATACACCCCCTTTATCAATCTATGTATTTGTGTGTTGTTGTTTTTTTCATTACCCATGGACAGCTGTGGCCAGGACAAATGGAATGTCCTGAAACTTTAATAGGAACGGAACAACAAGACCATGGCGGAAAGGGGCATGTTGTATCCTAGTGAGCACTCGATTTCAGGTCAGTTTCACAACTTTGAAGCTGAGTTCATGTGACCTAAAAGAAGGAGGCATACAGGCCTACCTGAACTTTGGGAGTAATTGTGGTATGCTGGGATCCACCCACACCAAAACATCTGGATCACAGTGATCTGCACTGACAGACAGAACCAGACAAAGACAAACCCTGCCGGACAGATCAGAGGAGCCAATCCACAAAACACACCTGCGTTCCAACAAGGTACTTAAGGTTATAATCAAAGCCCAGATGAGGAATATAAGCCATTCATGACATGTTTGCATGTGATTTGTGAGGAACAAATCACATATTTACACACTGAATACACTCTGTTGAGCTACAGACATAGAGAAATAACCTGGCAATAAGAAGATTGGACAGAAATATCCACATGCCCACACACTTGCAAAATGAAAGCAGACACACACACACACACACCCTGTCCCAGCTGTACACAAGCCTCTGCAAGTCTCTTTTTTTACAGAGCACATTCCTGCTGTTAATTTGGACAGGACAATAAATGAAAAGGGGGAAAAAGGAGGCAAAGTTATGACAATGGTCTATCATTTCATCGTTTCAATAGACTCCAAACAGCACATGCAGCTGGCAGCTGCTCACCCAGATGCAAAATCTAAAGGGTGGGTCCTTGGCATTTGAAATGACACAGGGAAAAATGAGGTTCCGATGTTATATTGGTAAAAGGGTGGTCAGGTACCAAACCCAGTTACAGTTTCCAATCCAAGTTATGGTTGGCTCAGTTCCATTGCTAATGCTAAAACCTGGCCTGCAAGCATCCTGCTTTGCTTCCTGGGCTTAGCCAGATGTTGCTCCTTCCGACACATTCAGATGGCAAAATCACTTCCTCACAGTATGAGCTCATCATCATCCTCCCTGCTTTTTAATCAAAGGGAAAGCGGGGATGGGGGTGGTGATGTTGACCACATCCAGTTTCATCATTAGGAACTTCAAGCCCCTAATAAAGTTCTAGGTGAATGACATTTTCAAGTTCTCCCTGAAATTACAGTGACCATGGTAGGATATATGTGGTATGCTGTGGTATCCCTAGAGTTTTAAATAAACCAGAAATTGTGCAGCAAAGAAAGGTGTTATGGGTGAAAAGAATAACGTGTTTGGTTGTGTTAAACATTTTTAGTGCTCATACTGTAGATCATATTTTAGAGCCCAATGAACATATTCTTTTCACTGTTTTTAAATCACTAATATCCGTTTTTGGTAACAATTAAACCTTTTTTTTTCTATCCTCTATCCTGTAAATAGGATTACTATAATAAATAAACTACATTAAATCTGGACTGGTTTTGTCTGGCAGTAAGCACATTGGACATAAATATCCACATGCCTACACACTTGCAAAACGAAAACAGACACAAACCCCCCCAGTCCCAGCTGTACACAAGCCTCTGGCCATTGGCCATTTTATTTTAAAAGTTATTCTTTTAACACATAAATATGCCAAATACATGTGTTTCAACTTACTGGCTACAGATAAAATATGCACTTTAAGTAAAAAAGTTATTCTACACAAAAATAGTAGGCCATGGAAGAAAACGGTTGGAGGTGACCAATTTATTCTCGCTCACCTTCACAGCTCTCTGCTGGAAACACATCTTACACCAGGATTATAAAAAAAAAAAGTGCATTTTGAATTTAATGAAAAAAATCAGTAGCTGTTAGATGAGGTACAATATGTTCCAGCAACAGTAAAAGCAGAGCAAAACAGCACAAGCAGGAAGTCAACAGGCAGACCATAAAGGTAACCACAGCTGTAATGTGTTAGTTATTTTAAGAAGAAAATACTTTATTTCACATTGTTTACTACTTTTATGTGCACCCTGTCAGTACCAAATGTGTACCAAATTGATGTCTGCAGATTACTTTAAATCAACTATGGCTCAGTCCAAATGATTCCTCCACATGTTTACCTAATTAGCTTGAGCTGTAACATTTTTTCAGTGTATGTGACCAAAAGCAGGAGACATCTTTACTGTGGCTGCAGTTAGATTGTATATCAACATTTTAACTTCAGAACCACAACTTGAGTCACATTAGCTTGAAGTAACTGCCGTGACAGATGTTACACTCAGATCTACGGTTTGAGGGCCACATTACCATAAACAATGAGTAAATCAAGAGGTGATAATGTGAAGAGAAATGTGAGATAGTTAATGTGACATTCATATCCAAATGCCTCTCAAAATAAATAAATAAAACAAAGAGGGAAGAGTCTGCATTTCTGAATTCTTACATAAGGTCTTGCCTAGTGAATTTTCCAAACTGATGCTCTAATATAGGATTCTTCCTTTCTTTTACAAGTTGGGGAAAAAAACTATTTTAGTCTTAACTTTAAAAACTAAAGAACAAATTAATGAGATCTCTATTCTTTCTTTGTTGTGGGAAGATATGGTGATAATTCCAGTTGTCTGAGTTTGATATATTAAAGCAAATATCGTCACTCCTCCTCAACTTTTATCCGCCTTGCAATTTCTTTTTGTCTTTGAAAATTTTAGAAATATTTTTTGTGAATTAAATGAGTCAAACTTTTCAGTGCTATAATCCTGAACAGAAACTAAAAGGAACACTTGTAAAGATGATCACATATACCATATCGGATGGTTGTTGCAGTTCTCTATATACTGAATTTATTAGCTCTGTGATTATGTTTATTATAGGTTTTATAACAAGGGTGGAAGATGTGAGAACATCTCTAATGAGATCAACCACAAAAACAAGCCCTTCAGTATGATCTAATCTGTAGCAATTTGCTGTTTTCTCTTTCGCTCAGGAATTTTGAAAGCCTTATAAAAGTCCTACTAGTCACTCCAACAAGCTTTTTTGCATGGAATCTCTTTGAGTTGGATTCTTATTGTACTAGTTTTATCTGCGCAAGAATTTATACAGCACTTTGGAGAGAAGTGGTTTACTTAGAAACTGAACACTGAAGCAAGTTGTTCTTTATAAAATGTCTTTAACATAGACCATGTTCTTCTGAAATATATCTCGGACTTAAGCTAGATTTTAGTTTGGTATACACATTTAAAATAGTGTACCGGTATTAGGAAAAAAGCTATTTTTTCGACAGGAGGCTGCGGTCCACCAGGACCAAAACCACAAGAACAGTTTCTTCCCATTGGCTACAAGCCTTTTCAAAAACAACCCAGAGACCACCGTGACACTGACACTGCCTCTCTCCCTCCCCCATTCAGGACATAGAAGCTACACCAACGTAGCATCTCCTGCGTAAGATTACACAAAGCCTAATGTGTATATAGTACATTCCATATAGTACATTGAATGTTTTATATTGCATATAACTAAAGATTCTGTATTCTGTATATATATATATATAAATACAAGTTAAAATTCCTTGCAAGCGAAAACTTACTTGGCAATAAACTCTGATTCAGAAAAATGACTCTAACTTCCTCCCAATATATTTATCTACATAAACCTTAGGTCTTTGCTTTTATTTGGAACTGAATACAGAAAATGTATAGAAAACCCTGAAATACATTTGTGTTTTATTGCATTAGCTAGAAAAAAAAATGAAATTAATCCAACTTTTGATATATATACTATTCAACTGAATTAAAAAGGATTGTTGATATTGTTTATAACAAAATCCTCCGTGGTGAAGTAAGTTGCACCACTGATTTCTATGAATGTAAACCTAAACCTTATTCAATTCATAAGTACTTTTAAAGGGGTTCCTTCAACTAGATGTTGTAGATTTTATTAGCTCTATATAGCTAGGATCTTTCATAGCAGTCTGTCATACAGCAGTTCTAGAGAAGACTCTCACTTAAGACACCCTGATCTTATCTAACAGTCTGATAACAGAGGATTCTCAGAGTTGTCCATTATTTTCTTTATCATATTAAAATGTGTTCTTTGTACATTCATCTCCAAAAGTTCTAGGGATCTTTCTAAAACAAGATCTTTTTTTTTTCAGCTTGTTGAACTTCTTTTAGTCATTTGCACTGATGTAATCTTTTGTTGGGGTAACAGCGTCAGCGTAAATTATTTGACGAAGACTTAGGCAGTGTCTTGCTGCAAACTCTAAAGGACCTAAGCAATTTAATGTAAACTTGTGTAAACAGGTGTTTCAATAGTCATGCATGACTTAATATTTCACAGATAAACGAAAAGATGGGACATTTTTATAGTAAATTCACAATATAGAAAAAAAGAGAAATTGTGATTCTAATTAAAGATTTTTTTTAAATAAAGCTTACTTTTATAGAATTGCACCAAAGAGTGGCATCTTGAGGTCAACAAGTCTCCTTAATGACTAACATATGCTCTCTACATCCTAAATGATTGCTTGGGAGGCATTCCAGAGCAAAAGCTTGTTCAATCCTACTGTTAAAAGTTGATTTGAGGAGCTGGCCCAACAGCAGTGAGGCTTTTTAATGACATCTGATTGTTGTGGTAATATATGAGTAACACAGATAGATTTAACAAAAAACAATAGAGATGGGTCTGATATAAAACAAATGAAATTAAAAAAAAATGCCCACTGTAGGTTATAGTGAATGAGAATTACCTTTTTCTCTTTCCTTCTTGCCCTTTTTGGCAAAAAATGTACTGTGGAGTATTTTATTGCCTAAGTAAGATGCACCTCCATGTATAAAAATGTTTTTACTGATCATTTGCACATTCACTACTTTTATTCAAAAGACTTATTCATTAAAATCAATTATGAATAAATCACAGGCCAAATGTTTGAAGAAAGCATGAGCAAAAAAGCTTCCAAATAAGTATTTGGCTCAAAACACCCATTTTCAGTATTATTCCATTCATATGTACATGTGGAAAAAGACCTCATCACACCACATCTGAGAAGATTACAATAACTAACATCTATGGCCAAGAATCGAGACTCAGCTAAAATCATCCAAAGTTTCCAAGAGACGCTTAAGTACTGCTTTGCATTTTAGACTGTTGATGCATTACAACATGAGTGCATCAAAACTCTTAATGTCAGACAACATGGATGACAGTTTCAGCTTCATGTCCTGTTGAACCAAAGTTACAGGAGGACCCTTTAGGAGAACAAGTTGGATCTCTGTTAAAGCTTTGAATTACACTGCCAATCAAAATTTCAGGTAAACCCTGAAAGCTGTTTTTTTTTTTTTTTTGACGTTTTGTTGCGTGTCCTTGTTTAACCACTAATAAAACACTGTAGTGGAGACATGGAAAGCACCAACTCCAGTCGTTCAAGAGGCGTTTCTGTAAGTTGTCCACAAGGAAGCAGCTACTTCTGAGACAGATGGGGGAATTCTGGATTTATCTAATCAATTTATCAAGCATTCGCACACACACACCCACATACATACATGCATACATATGCTGACCCAAATCTTCAGGAACTGTTTACATCTTAAATTATCTCCTTAGCCCAGTGTGCTTGGCGAGGCCTGAGCAGTGTTTATGTGGAGCATTGCTCAGAGACAAATAGGCCACTGATGATTCATTCACTAACAGTTCTGTCTCTGAGGTGCTTTTATGATCATCAACCAGCATTAATCTTCCCAAGAAATAAAAAAAATGACAGTTGCCTAGAACCCACTTCTGGCCTTTAAGTCAAAAGAAAGGTCAGTACGATGACGTTAAATGGTTTTAAACCAGCCCTTTTCAGCACTTAAATCCCAGCACAGTCACAACTACAGGTGCTGGTCATAAAATTAGAATATCATGAAAAAGTAGATTGATTTCAGTAATTCCATTTAAAAAGTGAAACTTGTATATTATATTCATACATTACATACAAACTCATATATTTCAGATGTTTATTTTGTTTAATTTTGATGATTACAAATGACAACAAATGAAAATCTCAAATTCATCATATCAGAAAATTAGAATATTGTGAAAAGGTTCAAAATTGATGGCCCCTGGTGCCACACTCTAATCAGCTAATTAACTCAAACCACCTGCAAAAGCCTTTAAATGGTCTTTCAGTCTAGTTCTATAGGCTACACAATCATGGGGAAGACTGCTGACTTGACAGTTGTCCAAAAGACGACCATCGACACCTTGCACAAGGAGGGCAAGACACAAAAGGTCATCGCTAAAGAGGCTGGCGGTTCACAGAGCTCAGTGTCCAAGCACATTAATAGAGAGGCGAAGGGAAGGAAAAGATGTGGTCGAAAAAAGTGTACAAGCAAGAGAGATAACCGCACCCTGGAGAGGATTGTGAAACAAAACCCATTCAAAAATGTGGGGGAGATTCACAAAGAGTGGACTGCAGCTGGAGTGAGTGCTTCAAGAACCACCACACACAGACGTATGAAAGACATGGGTTTCTGCTGTCGCATTCCTTGTGTCAAGCCACTCTTGAACCACAGACAGCGTCAGAAGCGTCTTGCCTGGGCTAAAGAGAAACAGGACTGGACTGCTGGTGAGTGGTCCAAAGTCATGTTCTCTGATGAAAGTAAATTTTGCATTTCCTTTGGAAATCAAGGTCCCAGAGTCTGGAGGAAAAGAAGAGAGGCACTTCATCCACGTTGCTTGAAGTCCAGTGTAAAGTTTCCACAGTCAGTGATGGTTTGGGGTGCCATGTCATCTGCTGGTGTTGGTCCATTGTGTTTTCTGAGGTCCAGGGTCAACGCAGCCACATACCAGGAAGTTTTAGAGCACTTCATGCTTCCTGCAGCTGACCAACTTTTTGGAGATGCAGATTTCATTTTCCAACAGGACTTGGCACCTGCACACAGTGCCAAAGCTACCAGTACCTGGTTGAAGGACCATGGTATCCCTGTTCTTAATTGGCCAGCAAACTCTCCTGACCTTAACCCCATAGAAAATCTATGGGGTATTGTGAAGAAGAAGATGCAATACACCAGACCCAACAATTCAGAAGAGCTAAAAGCCACTATTAGAGCAACCTGGGCTATCATAACACCTGAGCAGTGCCACAGACTGATCGACTCCATGCCACGCCGCATTGCTGCAGTAATACAGGCCAAAGGAGGCCCAACTAAATACTGAGTGCCGTACATGCTCATACTTTTCATGTTCATACTTTTCAGTTGGCCAACATTTCTATAAATCCTTTGTTTTTATTGGTCTTCAGTAATATTCTAATTTTCTGATATGATGAATTTGAGATTTTCATTTGTTGTCATTTGTAATCATCAAAATTAAACAAAATAAACATCTGAAATATATGAGTTTGTATGTAATGTATGAATATAATATACAAGTTTCACTTTTTAAATGGAATTACTGAAATCAATCTACTTTTTCATGATATTCTAATTTTATGACCAGCACCTGTATACAAAGCTCATTTTTCATGGGGATGTGTTTGAGAATAGCAAAGTCTGAGCCGACATCCAAACTGGATTGTTTCTTCATAGCAGCTAAAGCAGAACATAGACTAATATGATGAGGCATTTGGGTCACAGGATGGAGCAATGTGGCTTCAGACAGACTGTCTAAACAGTACTGTGTAACAGCAGGCAGGTTTCTGGCAAAACTGCCCCAGACTGGGTCATACTGTGATAATATATCACTCCCAGGCTTCTCACTGCAAAGTTGGATTAGACACTACCTCCAGAATGACAAATGGGAAACTTCTGCAAATACTGAAAATTGTCAACCAATTAACCTTTGCTTAACTCGTTGATTTATTAATCCAAGTTGTTGTTTTAACAAAAGTATTAAATGCTTTTTTAACTTCTCGCTAACATAGTGCCTCAGCCAAATGGCCACAATATAGAATAACTGGACACAATTAGGGAAATTTGAATCCTGCTTGGTAAATGGGCGGATATGATGGCAAAGACCAAATACTAATCAAAGTTTGCACATATTTCACTCTTTGAAAGAGAATGTTGCTTGTTACAAATACTGTTAGGATAGGAAGATCATCAGTCTAGCTAGAATGAACAGTAGAAACATAAAAAAAAGTGAATTTTTATACAGCAGCAGCAGAAACAATGAAAACCTTGTGCTGCTAAATCACTACAAACACTGGCAAAAGACACAATTTATGAGTACACCAGGGATGCAGATCTTTGCAGTCAGTGGCGGACCATCGTGTAAAGGATGCATAACATTTCAGATCCAATGTTTTATTACTGTCCCAGCGATTTAAAGCATTTCTTAACAGGTAGGATAGCAGATTTTTGGATTCAGATGGCGTCCTGTTAAGGCCTGAACCTTAAAACCTTAAAACCAACAGTTAAACCAGAGACACTTGTGAAATCTCCGGAGGCACTTCCACTTCTACTCAAGATTTTATACTTCAAAATGACAAAGGATATATTCCTTTGTGATGTTTTCTGCAACAGATGGAGCTCCAAATTTCAGAGACAAATAGGGGGAGTGCAGACTGTTAAAACTAGCCCCGAGAGGCGTTATTCAAGAGCATTAGCAAATGCATACATACTTGACTCTTGTTCATGTTATGTTTTTCAAAGCTCAGGGGTGTTATGAATCTCAGATATGTCCAAGACATTAGCAAATGTTAGGTTTGGAGAAGTGAAAATATGTCAGTGGAGATATTAATGACTGAGTAATTAATAATAACAACCCTATTAAAAATGTTTTGTACCTTGTTTGGTTAATCTATTCTTCTTAATAGTGCTTGTAATCTCAATTAGACTACATAGATAAGAAACAAATTAGTCTAAGTTTGTTTTACAATGTTTGTAAAAGCATGATTTTACTTTAATGCTTGTAGTATGGATACCAGGAAGAATAGTCCCTACTCTGGAAGAGACTAATTGGGATCCTTAAATAAGATTATTCTTGAATTGCTGAAAGATTAATTGTTTACCTTCCCTTTGAGAAAAGGATATGCTGTGATTTTTTTTTTACATTTAATTTAAAGCAAAAATCAAGAACCTAATTTAACCTAATTGCAGAAAGGTTTACAAAAACAGAAAACGCCAGAAAATATCTTTACTTTCATAATTCTGCCATAATACTGCCAATTTTTCAGTGACTGAAGAAAAAGGAAACATGAAATAAAAAATAAAAACATAGTGGCATTAATAACAACCCTAACAAACTGATGCTATTAATATCGAACATGATTGTAATGTAACTTTTATTAAAAGTCTCTTGAGAAATAAACTTAGGGACATGTGGATAATTTTTAAGTTCTTATAAGAGAAAGCAGACAGGAGAAATTAAAAACAAAAACAGAAGGCATGCTATAGTCTGGAATAGGGCTGCCAACGCATTACGATATTCCCTACTTTGGATTGAGAGCCAGGTGATGTAAAGGAAAACAAAAACACAGAGAGGAATTTACACCAAATCAGATTAATATAATAAATTATGCACTACCAGCATTATCATTCATTAGATTATCGTATTTTCCAGACTATAAGCCTGTACTTTTTCCCACGCTTTGAACCATGAGGCTTATAAGAAGGTGCGGCTTTTAGGTGGATTTTTTTCTAACCATCAGAGGGGGAAGTCAAAGATGGAAATGAAAGAATAAGTGGCTAATTTTTGTTTAGAAAAAGAACATTCTAACAGCAGGCATGATGGAGAGCAAATGTCCCAAATTCAGATATTTATTTGCCTCATTTAAGTTGCCGAACCAATGAAGCGACTGGGCTCCACTTCTGCAGAGCAGAAATAACGAGCTGACAAAGCCCCATCTTTCAGTAGAAGCTCTTACTGATGCGAGCCAATAAACTAACAGGATCTAGCATTTTTCTTTGTCCCTACTCTGGGGCTATATGTAGAGCACCCCCTATAGGTTCAGTGGGAGAAAGTTAAGTAGATACCAGTGGCTTATAGCCCGATGTGGCTTATATATATCCGTTTCCAGTTACAAAAATAAATAAAAATAAAGTTTGGGCGGGTCTTATATAGGGTTGCCAACCGTCCCTTGAAAGATGGAATCGTTCCATATTTAGAAATAGAAGTACCTGTCCTGTATTTAGTGGAAAAGGAACACACTTAGTCCCATACTACTGTGAGAGTAAAAAAAAAAAACAAGGGCACATTAGATACAAAACTTACGGTAAACTTGTTCCCGGGCCCTGTTCTGCATGTGACCAATGAGCTGACAACTAATAAGTAACGATCCAGAACACCCTCATCCCATTGCAAAGTGTTTCTCACGGAGAAGATCGTGGGAGATAACAGAGCAGTATGAATGGAGCAATTTAAATGCTAAAGAATGAGTAACTGCGAACAGTCTTCTGGAGCACGTCACTCAGGAAAAAGGATCCAGGCAGTCCAAAGAAACAGCAGAGGTGGATGGAGGTTCTTCAGGCAGCTCATTCCCAACATCCAAGCTGCTGTGTCATTTGTCCTCAGCATCCCATCTTCCACTTTTTTTTGTGGAGAGGGTTTTCTCCTTAATGAATAACAAATGGACTGATGTGCAGAACAAATTTCCCCCCCGGATTAATTAAAGCTGAAATTATTGTCAGCCTCAATTATGAACTGTCTTGCTCTGAGTTTTACTCTGCAGCACTCAAAGACAAACAACTCCTAACTGCTGCAAGAGCTGAGAGGAAATATAAGTGGAAAAAGGAGGCAATTGCCACATTTGCATTGAGCAAATAATTTTTTTTTCTGTTTTACAACTGTAGCCTACAGTAATTGCATTTAAGGCACAAATATGTTTACAAAGTTGCACAAGTTTGGTGTTGCACCAAAAATATGCACTATTTATTTATTGTTATATATTAATTTTTACAGCTTGAAGTTAAGCAGGACAGGCGTATGTTTAATCTAATTAAATGCAGATTTGAGTCAAATAGTAAAAAACAAAAAAAATCATTAAAAAATATATATATTTCACACACAAAGGGGGCTAAAAAAAATCTGCATGCCAGGAGGGGCAAAGGCAATCAGATCAGTTGAGGTGTCCCTTTTTTTTCCAGGGAGTTGGCAACCATAGTCTTACAGTAAGGTGCACTCTATAGTCCAGAAAACACAGTAATCTTGACAAATGAATCAAGCTGGTAGATATTCAGAACTAATTTCTAGTTCAAGATCATCTCATGCCTCTCTGTTAGTCTCAAAACTCAACGGCCTTGGGACTTAATGGTTTCTGTAAGAGAGGGCGTCATGAGGTGCTAATGATCTAATCAAACTGGCTTTAAACAACAAGCAACCTTAGTCACAGACAGACGGTGAATGATCCAGATTATTTATTTTTTGCAGTAGCCACTTCTACGGTCTTTTGAGGATGTTTTGAAAGTACTTAGTGAAAAGGAGTTATTGAGAAACCAAGTAAGTATCTGGATTGTTTTTTCACTCCTGTTCAAAAAGAAAAAATTTTTAGAAGGTGAAAGAAGTCTCTGTGAGAACAAATATAAATCCTTTCACCCAGTCAGGGCACCCAACCATCGTTACCACGTGTGGTCAAACCCCAAAGTGGTTGTCTCATTCCTCAGGCTCTGTGCAGAACAACCACATCCATACATCATACATTTCTTCCAATAAAATCCCCATGACTGATCTGAAGCATACATGGGCAACTATAATACCCAGTGGCAGGGAGATTTTGTTGTGTGTTCTGCATAGCAACAAGGTTCTGCAACAGGATGGTCGTGGTAAAGTTTCTGTTTATTGGAAATTTAAAAATAACTCCACAACTGCCACTGACACATTAAAGTTCTAACCTAAATTACAGCTTTTTGTAAATGTTTAATTTCTGGCTGAAAAGGTTTTAACTCTGAGAGATTTTCTCACCACTTGTTTTGCAGAACAATCTGGCCTCTTAAAGAACTTTCTAGAAAGTCTTGATAGTAATTAAAAGATATAGCATACAATCATGCCACTTTTCCCAAATCAGTTCAACGGAAATAAAAAAAAAAAAAGTTTCTTTCCATAGAAACAAGAATTAAAAATAAGTTGAGCTCAACTAAAACAAATTTCCTCTGTACATTTGGTCACATACGGCCAAACATCAGAGAGCAATTAAGGTCCAGTCTTTGATAAAATCTTCAGTCATTTCGACTTGTTTAATTGTGGGTCTTGGCAGAATATTCCCCCTTGTGAAAAACTGGGTGTGTCCGAGGCTTTATCGTTCAACGATGGAGGCTGGACTAAATCATGTTCTCACTGTCTGGACGTCTTACTCACAGTTGGCTCGTAGCACCAGAAGCATGGATGAAATAAATCACAGTGAATGGGAATGAAAAACAGAAAGAGTTCTTGAAATTATTTACTAACCAATGGCTGTTATTTGGATCAGGAAAAAGTTATATGTAGAAAAATAAAGAGATAAAGTTCCACTTCATTTTGAAGGTATTGCTTTACTCACCAGCATGAAAACAGATTTTCAGTAAATTTGACCACATTGAGGTCAGCAGACACAACATGGTCAAAACATATGACCAAACAGTCTAGTCTACTAAAAGAGCTGTGACATGAGTAGAGCCTTCCTTATCATCAAGGGGTAAATAATGCTGCCAATATGACTGTTTTCACCTCAGTATTCATAAAGTTTGGTTTTAAAGTAAAAGAAATCCAGAAAGCTGCTATTCTCCATTGAAGCAGCACAGTGTGGTTACTGTGGTTAAGGGGCTTGATTCAAAATGCCTGGAGACATGGTTAGCTGTGAGGCCATTTAATATTCCCTGGTTTATTATAGTTGCTCTGATCATTCACTTAGTGAAATGCCACAAGACAGGTCAGCAGGAAGAGCCATTGCAAAGTGCTGACTGAGGCCATGTCTGTTTGCTGCTCAGCGTCATGTGTCAGTCTGCTTTGACAGTATGCCAAAGACAGCTTCCAATAAGAGAGTAGGAGGAGGGAAATTTTCACCAGGGACAAAGCACTGATTTTGAAACTTCAGCAGAGGTTCATAAAGAACAAAAAGCTCTGAGTGTAGGAAGAAAGTGGGCTAATACAAGGATAAGGAGTAAGAGCCTACAGACATCTAGAACCATAAAACATTAGATGCTCATTAATTATATTTAAGTGCAAATGTGAATCCCTGCATTCATAAACTGAGGTCTTATTTAGTCAATGACAGAAGTCAAAATACTTTGAGGTCGTCTAAGAAAAGCAAAAACAAAAACTCTTGCAATGTCTGGATTTAGCCTTATGGTCTTTTTATACTGTATACAACCTTTTACAATTATTCCATGACACACTATAGGACGTGAATTTAATAATTGTTGGTAGCGCGTCAATTGATATACGAAAAACTTACGATCACATTTAAATGCTAAGTCACAACAAATGAGGCAAAGCAACTTTATCAGCAAGGCAAAATCAAAATATGGCATCCATCTGTGTCCCCAGAGTCAGTGAAACAAATCAGGAGGAGGAGGAGGAGAATTTTATTGTATTTAGGGCTGGAAAAGAGAGCCCAACTTGGGATACTAGAGTTTTGTACCTTTTTACCTTTATAGACAATATTGCAAATATATGAACAAAAATGCTGTATTTGACATAAAAAAGAACATTAAGCCGGGTTATCTACTATTCCATCCTAACTCCTTCCAAAAAATCCCCCAAAAAATAATAAAAAGTGCGAAAGTGGGTTCTTCAAGGTAAAAAGTGATAATGATCGGGTTTTTCTCATACACCCCTCATACCTATAAAATAATTATAATCTTTAATTTGAGGGGAAGGGCATGCAAAATTTGGCAGAAGATAAATAACACATTTCAATCCACAGGAAGCAAAAATAGCAGAGGAAAAACAGAGTCGACAGTCAGACCACTGACATAGGTCGGAGCTTAAAGAAAGGAGAGAATGCTTTCTTTTAATATGTTTTTTTTTCTTTTTATATATATATATATATATATATATATATATATATATATATATATATATATATATATATATATATATATATATATATATATATATATATATATATATATATATATATCCATTTAAAAGTTCACATTTTCATTTGGCTCACCCAATAAATAATGGCCCACATAAAAAGAAAAAAAACATATTAAAAAGAAAGCATTCTCTCCTTTATGTAAGCTCATATATATATATATATATATATATATATATATATATATATATATATATATATATATATATATATATATATATATATATATATATATATATATATATATATATATATGTAATCCTAACCTAAAAAAATATAAATAAACCTTTTAGTAAAGTAAAATCCTAAAAGATAGTGTAATAAAGCTTATGTAATAAAGACCTCTGGAAATCGATGTTAAGCCTAACCAAACAGTGGGCCATACATCGTAAAGCTAGAATGAATAAAGTGGTCCCACACACAGCCATGCTTTGATTTACAATTTCAGCACCATACTTTATTCTAGCAGATGATTTTGATAAATGTCATATCCATCTGTCCAGTACTGAAACTGTTGTGCATTCCGGAATAGCTAGCCTTCCTTGTATAAGCATTGTGCAGTATTTTGGTTACCCAACAGCTGCAGAATCCTGGACGATGAGAAGGATTTGGCTTTAGATTCAGACTTCGCTGGAGCTTTAAGAAAGTTTCAACTGAGAGACAGACAGACATATAAGTCCAGTGCTTTGCCAAGAGATGTCTGTGCTCCTTTGTTTCGACTGGCCTTGCAGGAAGCCAATCCCTCATGGGACTCATTCAGCTCCATCTAGTTAGGAAGATACTTACCAGCTCCTTCTGGCCCTGCTCATTTAGAATTAAAGATTCTGATATCCAAAATTCTACAGTAAATCTAGTCTCACAGTAAAAAACAAGGACTTCAACAGTCTTGGCTGGCTGTTTCTGTGATATGTGATACACTTAAGCCCAACATTTCGTTCTCTTGTCCGACATATTGAAGGATCACTCGAGGACAAAGCTGTCTTTGTAAAGCCTCAGCAAGCTGTTTGACATTAAGTCTAAAGCAAATTAGGTGTGGCTTAGACCCCTTAAATATAAGATGCTAAAATTTCAAAATCTTTTTCGCATCACAAGAAAAGGTATTTGGGGGAAAAAAACACCAGCTTTGTTTTGAATATATAAAAACTATAAACCATTTAGCCTACCGATGCAATGATACCTCTCGTAACAGGCTCACGCTGAAATCGGTGTGGTTGTGGTGCAGCAGTGGTGCGGGTGGCATAAGAAACTAATATCATTCAAACCATGTGCACTCGCATTAGCTACAGTGCAGTTGTGATGTAGTTAAACGTCCTGCAAATCAGCACATTGATTCCGCAAGAAGGATGGCCAAAAGCAGCGGTCTCCACATCAAGCCCCTGAATTTCCGAAGAAAAGCAGGAGAAGTCAGGCACCAGGCAGAAAAAAAGTCCTGGTGACTTTCAGAATAAAATCAACCCATGCAACCTATGCAAACTTGACTAGCGACACTAGAAAATAAGCTATCTGAGGTGCAAGAGGGATATTTATGCGCACAGATTACGAGTTTTGCCTGAAGCAAAACTCGTAATCTCCTGGAAAGCTCCTGGAAAGAGTGTGAACCCTGGCAAACTTCTTTTTTGTCAAAGTCAGAGCTGCAGTTGGACCACTTAGGTGGCAGCATATGGTGTGAGTGACTTTTTGTAGCTCACTTGCACAGTTACTGCACTGCAGCCACACCGTATTAGTGTGAGCCAGGGGTAACTGTTTAAAAGAGGCAAAGAGTCTTATTCTGAGAAGAGCATACAGCCCTTTACGACCTGTGGGAATTGCCATACCTCTGTTTAAGGAGCAGCCAAAAAGCAAATCAAGGGGAAAATGCCTGATATCCTTGAGTAGAAAACCATACAGCAGGTTGGTACAGTAAGGATACTTTTCCAAGTTCCATGTTTTAATTTTAGACAGTACAAGGTGTATATTCCATCTCAATCATAGGTATCAGAGTGATATCGTCATTTCTTCAAAGTACCTCAAATATTATCTGCAGGCGAAGGTTTTGACAGCAGCTCTGGGCAGATGGTGGTGTGGTTTGTCTGAAGTGGCAGTGAAAGTGACTAGTGATCCATGATAAACACGAAGAATTCCCACCGTGACCACAGTTTCCTCTAAAAAGCAGCTGGGTGGGTATGTGCAAAGCCTTGAGTCAACAAGCCACAGGACCACCAGCCGCATTAGTCACCAGTAAAACGGCAGGGCTGACATAGGCATCGCAGATCATGCAGGGAAAACTACATACATTGTTGTTTTTTCTAACTGGGTGTTTTGTTCTTGTTTTTTCATGCAACAAGATTCAGTCAATTTTTATACTAATTTTTCATCCTACTTTCATTACTCTGGATGTCATTTTAGCCAGCGCTATGTGACAAATTTTGGACAAAGTTTTGTCAAGTCTGAGAAAAGTTACCAAATAGGAGAAATGATAATGTGTTGATGCTGTAATATTAACTGTATGGTGATGGACCAAGAAACTAGCATGATTGTCCCTGACCAATGATCAACTGGTTGCAAAATCAAAAGTATAATGTTTCTTATGGATAATGCCCCATTCAAAATTCAAGATGGAAAGAGAATATTTTTATGAGAGATTTATAGGTTTACTTCATTCAGGCTTAAGAACAGGAAAAAAGAGCCTTTCAAGCTAGGGCTGGGCGATATAGAAAAAAAGCTTATCGATAAAAAAAAATGCATATTGATCGATATCGATAATTATTGAAAAGACTTGAAACCATATTTTATGTGCAGCTCTGCCTGAACATTTTATGATATTGCTAAATGATTTAATTTTAATAAAGAACACAAACACAGACTTCCAAATAAATCTTTATTTAACCAACTTTTTTAACCATAACAGAATTGTTTTAAAGAAAAATAACTTAAGAGACCTGAGTTATGTTATTAAATACTGACAAAGAATAAACTAAAGTGACCAAAATAAATTTAAACTAAGCTGAACCTGGTTCCTGCTTTAACCTGAGTTTTTACTTAGTTGCTGGCCCCTCAGCATTTTTCTCTCAATTGTTAGAACTACGTGGGAAACTGCCCAGAACTCAAAATATATATATATTTTCCCGAAATTCCAGAAGATTCCTCGGAGGCGATGCAGAGCCGCGCCGGGGCCTACACAGCTCGTACTCCTGCGGGTGTGAGCCGCTGAGATGATAAAAAAAAAAAGTTGGTTGTGTTATCAGACTTCGTTTTTACTGGTTCCCTACAAACTTTACAGTTGACTGTGGTTTGTTGCAAGTTGTTTCCGACTTGCCATGACCGAAATACTGCCAAACTGTCGAACTACAAAAACCCTTCTTTGGAACAATTTCCTCCGCCTCTCCTTTCTTCGTCATCTTCATGTGCTCTGTGTTGTGGTTTGAGAGGGTGGCGCTTTGTGACGGTGCACCTGGGTCCGCGATTGTGATTGGTTGGGAGGAAGTAGTGACTAGCATAAACCTACATGCTAGGCTACAATGAGAAGGGAGGAAAACTGCGTTTCTTTATCGAAGTTTTATCGACTCTCTTTTTTTCTATTGCGCCACACGTCTATCGATCGATATATATCGTTATTGAATTATCGCCCAGCCCTATTTCAAGCAGATAGCAGGAAGGCTGAACAAAGTGCAGCCAACTAACTCTAACTCTAGCTTTTTTTTGTTTTATAACACAAAATCTATATTCTGCTGCTTATCTATCAGAGTCAGCTGGTACCTATCTCCAGTAGTCTATGGGCAAAAGGCATGGCACACCCTATACAGACAGGCTTCATTGCAGGGAAACATAGCGGCATATAACCATGCATACAGACACTCACACCAAAGAGCAATTGAGATCAAACCCATTAACCTTCTTACTGCAAGGCAATAGTGCTAAAAACTGTGCCACTGTGCAAACCTGCTAAGCCAATCTCTGGTTTAAGCAAATGCATATTGAGGTCATTGCTTAGAATGCATGAATATAACTAATTGCAAGATTAGGTGCTAAACATGTTTTAAATGTTAGTTATATCAAAATTTGCAGCACAAAACCTTCTCTGTTACTTTAAGCTTCCATTCCAAATGATCCTCATCAGTTGGTCTCAATGATATATTGTATATATTTGCTGCTTTTCATCTTAGATTTTAGCTATCAGTAGGTTTGGTGGGCTGTCATTATTCAATAATGTAACATATTACCAACAAGCAAAATCTGTGATAGTATTTATTATATTTAAAACTCCATGAAGAAACAATGTATGGTGATTTAAACCAAAACCAAAAATGAACAGTTATAAACTCTTTAGAAATATGCAGTCTCAATGCCTGATCCAAAGAGCAAAGTGAAGTCAAGCTGGATCTATAAAGTGATGCACACAGCAGTGTTTACATCCCTCCAGCACAATAGCAGCAGGCCTGCATCAGTCTGATGTGTCAGTACACAGCTTAAAAGGAAAGTATCATAAAGAGTCACTTCAGCAGGAGATAGAGAAACTTTGGTTATAATGACTAGATGGACGCTGGTAATTAATGTTCACCGAAAACCCCAAACTAAGTTTAAATAAATAACCAGCCTGTTTAACTAGTGTGGTAAATTGGATGTGTTCTCAGTGTGGTTTTTATCATTTGCATGATCTAAACTGGAATGTCAGCAGAAATAATAGGTTGCTTCTCTATGAAAAGTCAAAACATAGGTCAATAAAAAATTTTTTTTGAATTTTTGTGGCACTACTGGCTTGTTTTGTGGACAGTAGTCTGACAGGAAAGGGGATATGAGAGAGGGGGAGAGACATGCAAGTTGGCCACCTCGAGGACTAAGGCCTCCATACAGGGGTCGTGTGTGTTAACCACTGTGCCTCCAAAGCACGCCCTCAATGTCAAATTTCAAGAAAAAAAAATTTCTACAATATAATCCATGTAAATCTCCTTTTTCTTATAAATTCAGAGTTTTACTTGAACTAATCTAATATTGTTCTTTGAGGAAAAATATCTCTGACTTGAGCTTATACATTTTGCCATAGTTCAGCCAATAACTAAACAGCTCACCCTAAATGCTCTATACATCATTATAGAGTCGCTTTTCTACAGCTGCAGCAGGGAAGCAGATCTGAATTTATGGGACAATAGAATCTGCTAGTTATAGGGAAAACAAGGAAAAAAACTTGTTAAAGGCTCTATGTTACCTGAAACTGCAAATAGATTCCGAAACAATGAACCTACAAGATGGTTTAGATAAAATATGCATAAATTAGAAAGGCCTATTCAAAGCCCAGATATAAATCCACTCTATAATGAGAGTAATGTCTGTTGTTGCACTCTCTCAATTTGGCCTTGCAGGTGCTATTAAAAATTTGAGTTTTAGAACTTGCAGCTCTAACTTCAGTGAATCCGGGTGAATTGATGCAAAATCACACCATCCTTCTCTGTTGCAACAGCTCTGCTAGCCAGGTACCTGCTGGCAGCCGTCCTGAGTATGATTATGTAAGCAAGACCACAGAGATGACCTTAGCAGGCTGACACATCCTGTTCTGCCCTTTTCTGTTTCCTGCAGAGCGCTAATGTCAAAGAACAGTGGGGTGAGTGGACATGACATGGAGGGCTCAGGTGGTGAATACATCCTGTGTGAATTATCACAGTTTTAGCTGAACAAGGAGTATCCACCACTAACCCTGACCTTCAGACTGGATTGCACAGGATCTGGAGCTCACAGGGTTCCCAAACCTTTTACTGCTAACCTTAGGAATCACAAGATGTGTTTAAGTCAGAGGAGAAGAATGCTATTTGTCGGCCAGATGTAAAGATGATTGTTATACTTCATTTAAGATTTCAAATCCCATCAGAGAAGAAATGTGGGACACTGGGATTAGTGTTTAAGTTCATAACTCAGAATCTCATAGGACTTGTACATACAGTATAAGTAATACCTCATATGTTATATTTGCATGTATTAACTCCCTTCCGGACCTGTGTTGTAATTCACTCCATGATTCCTGGCTGATGGAATATTTATGTTTGGACTAAGGATGGGAACCTTAAACAGGTCAGGGCAGAAACTGATTTGGAAGTTCTTAGATAATAAAAGAGAATTGTAATATATTTATGCTGAGGTTTTTATGTTACGTTCTGTGAACCCTGTTTTGGAAGTGTGTCTGTGTTTTAGGAAAGAGTTCGATTCATTCCTAAACTTTCCTTTAGTTGCCTGTAGCTTCTAGGACTTGGAGATAAATCAAAAAGCACCAATCAATCAAGCAGTATTTGCAGCCATCCACAGAGAAAACCGTATGTTAAATTATGCTCCATTCTTTAGAAAAAGTACTCCATGCATAACAGTAAACTTTTACTTGTTGTATCACACTGAGTAAAACATTGTTGAAATGTTCTATTAAAAAAGGAGTCATTTTCAAGAAAATAATTACTTACAATCTTGATTAAAACTCCTATTTACAGTAAGTGTAAATGGGATCAGTAGCAAATATTAAAACATGTAGCTTATTTTCTCAAAATGTCTCTTCCTGAGCGACATCCTTCCACTCTCTCCCCGCTTGTTTGTTTTTCTCTTTTCCATTTATTGTGAATGACCTAATACCATTTATCAAGCAGAGCAGCTCATAAGGTACTGCTGTCATTATGGGCCTATTTTTCTGGCATGCATGCCTCTTACTTTTTCCAGCACTGAATAAAAACGATATTTGAATATATGGGACAACATCTGCCCCTTAAAAAAGTTGGGAGATGGACTCTCTTCTCTGACTCCTTTATTAGATCCTGGCACTTATTTTGCCTTCTGGTTATTGGTCTCTGCGTCCTCACATCGCTCATGCTTTCCAGGCTTTTGCAAAGATGGATCTTCAACTTGATATTTGAAACCAAGAGTTGTATCCTCTCTGTACCTCAAGGGAGCATGGTTTCCCCCCCGGAAGATCGTGCTAAACCGAGGGAATGTCAAAAGAAAAGAAATTGCAGCAGTTCACCATGACTCCAATAACTTACTGGAAAGAGCAAGGCAGGTATTCCAATAAAATTCAGATTAATGTTGCAGTGAAGGCAATTTAAGCGGGAGTTTTTATTCAGACCTGAAAATGATTAAGTGCACTGATTACTGGAGTCTATCTTGAGTTAGTTAGAAAGACTGAACCGGACGGTCAATGGGATTAGTCAGCTTCAGGAAAAACATGACAACTAACACAGTCATTGTGGTGGTATTTGTGATTCAGGAACACTGTCTGCTCCTTGCAGCATTGAGCCTCCAGTCCGGTCTTCTTGTATTTACCCCAGACCCATGACTCAGTACACAAATATGTCCTGTGAGTCAAGAACAAAGAAAACATATGCATAGCAACTGTGCACTCTCCAGAGATCTTGTATTGATTAGAAGATTTACTATGACTTGGGGATAATTGTTTTGGGAAGGAGGATGTAGAAAATGAGTTTTTGTGAAGTGGGTGCCAAAATATTCAGCTGAGTTTCACTGAGCTACCACAAACACGTGGGTGCTTTGCCATCATCATTCCACAACACCAGCAAGGGCTCAAAATGACATAAGAACTTTGCTAATTAGCCAGAGAGTCATCATAAATGTCAAATATGATTGAAAATTAGTAAATTATGATCTCACTACCCAAGTACATTTTGGCATTTAAACAACTGGAAAAGCAATAGGCCTAGTTCCAAAATAGAGTCAAAATTGACAAGATAAGTCCAGACTTGCAAGCAATATGAATCCATCAAAATACCCCCGGAATCAATTACTCGGTTTTTCCTTGATCGGAAATACAGCTCTGAACGTGGAAAAGTCATTAATCAAACCAAAAAAAGCAATTTTCAACAAGACTATATCTTTAACAGTCAGACATGAAGGCCAAGGAGCTATTAAGCTTGTCTGATCAGCAGTCTATAGAGAATATGCTGACCACGATGAAAGAGACCTTTGTCTGGACAATTATTAGTAAAAAAATAAATACAAAAAACTGAAGCAGTTAAAAACTCAAGCATTATGAGATAATAAGTCTGTCTGGTAAGGCATTAAAGTTTCCTAAATTTCATAAATTAAAGCTGAGAAAAATTCACAAATTGTTTTGTTTTTAAGCAGCTAAGGATTGCTTGCTTTATATAGCTTTTTAATTTTATTTTAAGTGTAAGATGGCAAGATGAAAATGGCATTTCTTAACATTTTCTTTCAACAATGACTTTTTTTTCCTGTCATTTTTTAAAAGGTTGGATCCACCCTGAGCGCTCTCAGGCCATTCAGCAACCCAATACTTTAACTCAATGAAGAATGAAAGTTTGCTAATCACATTATCAGCAGGGTGTAAGAAATGAAGTAATATATATCATATATAAAAAGCAGTATAAAAAGGTTACTGAAACTTCAACAACTTCACTAGAAATATATTTTCTTATCTCTTCTTTCTAGTAAAGATTTTCTGAATAAGCACAGACTAGAATAATTTCAGTATGGATCTAAATTGTCCAGGAAACAGTCATGGAGACTGTTTTTTTATTTATTTTTCAAAGATAGCTGTGGCAATGTCGTCATTAGATCCCATGCAGTTTGCTTCCCGTCTTGGCATTAGTTGATGAATGCCTCTGCCTGCTGCATTGATCTCTCATCCAACTGGAGAAGCTTGAAAGCATTAAGGATCACTGTCAATCCTTTCAATACTTTCAGTGTTTTTAGCATTAAATACAACAGGACTACCAGAAGTGGACTACCATCTGTACTAATGGATACTAATTACCTCACTAGTCATCAGCAGTATGAGGACATGCGGCTATGTTTCCTTTGACAGGTTGGTCTGCAGCAGGGGAGAACCACAGGGAACTGTTCTGGCACCACTGCTGTTTACTGCCACCTTCAGAAGTTCTCGAATTACTCTGTCATATTGGGTCTCATGATAGGTAAGGATGAATCAAACAATTCAGGCAGCTGACTCTGCACTTATAGGTGGTATGAGATAGAGGAACAGTAAGAAAAATAACACTTTAATATCACTATTTGAAAATGTCTCCCACCCAATGCTGTTTGAAGCTCCTGTAAAACCTGCAGGCTCCTTCAGTAAAACACAGATGCACGCTAGAGGCAAAAAAAAGTACTTCTGCAGATCCCATTGCTGCTGTTAGACATTATAACCTTCCCTGCTAACTACAAGTCTAATAAGTGTTTACAGCCATGGTATATTAGCACAGTTTCTAATCTGCTCAATATATGTTCTGTTCTGCACAGATGTTAATGACTGTTTGCAACTGCTTTTTTTTTTTTTTTACCTGCTCTGGAAGTGTTTTCAACAACTATGTTTATCTGTGCAGCTTCTCTATCTCCCAGTAAACTGGCTCTTGTTTTTTCCTTTGTTATTTGAGTGTGCCCTTTTATAAATATAGTGTTTTTCTTTTTTTTTCCTTCTGGGATATGTTTTTGTCTTCTGCGGTAGAATTTAATTCTAAAATCTTTTCATACTTGTCTTGTTTGTACCTGTAAGCTTCATTTTTCCAATGCTAGAAATCTTAAAGGCTTATCTGTAATTTGTAAAAATCAACACAAGCGGATCATGTCTGCAAGCGTCCTTTAGTACTAGTAGATCAAAAATCTCTCCTTTCATAGGGTATATGTTGTTTTTTAGCATGCCTTGTATACAAAGTTATTGTAGCTAGAAAAATAAACATATTTTCCAAAATAAGAAGAAATTTCATGTTGAAACATATTGTTCGTTGTTTTTTGTGTGATCAAAAGGAATCCATACCGATTATGTTCAGCCAATTTCAGCAATAAAAAAATTTTTGATTTTAATAGAATGGCTCCTATATGTAGATTTTCTTGCATTGAAGAAACACAGTTTGTTTAGGAAGCAAATTTAACCAGTTTATCAATAGCAAACTTTACAGATTTTGGAAAGGCACTTCATCTAATATATATAATATGAAAGTAAACCCTCTGGGTATAACAGGAAACAGCTGAGGAGCTACTTACGCAGGCTGCTTGGTGGTCACTGGTCGCGGTGTCTGTACCTTGATGGTGTCAGCAACCTGCCTCTCTGAGGGCCTTTTCTGTGGTAGGTCTCTCTGGAAAGGTTTGGTGCCAGGCTGAATACGCCTCAAAGCGCCTCGCTCACGAATGTACACCTGCTCGGGGGCCACCTCCTCACAGCGGGGCCCCTGGAAGCCTGAGCGGCACACACAGGTATGCGGTCGGCTGCAGGAGCCGCGGTTCTGACAGGGGGGCTGGCAGTCGGCTGGGGAGAAAGAGCAGAGAGGGGGATCAGGTTCTCAGCAACATACACTGTAACATATGGTCCCCTTGTATGAGGGAGCAGGAGAAATGACTTTTCCTGATCATAGCATAGGCGGTTCATATTGAATTGATTCAATAAAAGGGCCTCTTGTTTAATGCTTTCCATTTTGTAGGGAGCATGCTGAGGTTGTCTCCTTCAATCACTGCTGAGATTTTAACCAGCCTTGTTTAGTCTAAATGTATATGAGCACTTACATTAATTCTCCAGGAGGTAAAACAGTAAAACAAGCTTGTGGATTACTTTAGTGCTGCTGGCATTTTCACTCTGCCAGTTGTTGTTTTTTTCTGATCAAGAATTAAGCCCGTGCTTTCACTATAACGAGTGACAGCCTAAAAACAGGCCATAAAAACACAGATCATAAAATGGCACAAAAATTTATATCTGTTTGCTTAAGGCTGACTGAGAAAAGCCAACATGGCGCGGAGAGCTGTCTGTGCTTCATGAGGATCAGATACCTTCAGTTGGAAGGACATTAACTTATACGCTAATTTACTTTAACCTTGAGGCAGGTGTGGGGTTTTTTTGGGATAAAACTGTGCATTCGTCAACTACATTAATATGCATTTGCACTGTGGCCTGCAGAAAAAAAAAACAACAGCTTGAACTTTTTCTTATGTAAAAATTATATATAAAAACAAAGATGCATGTGCATTAATCCACCCTGAATTAATATTCTATAGGACCACCTTTGGCTGCAATTACTGTCCAATTACTGCTGCAAGTCTTTTGACATTTCAATAATTTTTGTATATCTAAACTAAAATGTTGGAACATTTTAGGTTTTTTGTTTTGTTTTTAAGATCTCTTCTTTTTTATTTTGATGTGAGTGTGTGTGTGTGTGTGTGTGAGTGTGTGTCCTTTCTAGCAGACTAGCACTGAAAAAAAGTTTTACTGGTGCCAAGAAGAAGACTAAAAGATTTACTTTGATGGGAGAATTATGGCTTTCTCTTAAAATGCTCCATTTGATATACATGTGTATGTAAAGACTTTTATTAGACATTATTTAGGGTCCAATGGCCATAGAGATAAAAAAAAAAAAAAAGTAAAAGAGAAAGAGAAAATAGAAAAGGAGAGGAGAGAGTTGCAAAAAAAGATTTGCTAAGTAGCTGTTGCTCAATCAGACTGGATTGGGAACATCTCCAACTAGTAAGTTCCAATTCTTACTAAATATTCTTGAGTGTATTTTAGGGTTGTGCGTTTGACTGAAACTTTCTAACACAGTAATAAGCCTTTTGTATTTCTAGCTTAAACAGTATTTTTTGGGTAGTTATTAGGCTAGAGGACAGCTGCCCCGGCTACATGGGATCTGAAGACTAACATGTTTCCTTCAAACATTTCCCTTTATAAATTCCATTAATTGTTCTCATCAACTCTTAGCAACATTTCTGTGTCTGGAGAAGCAAAGCATTCCCACAGCATGTTGCTGCCACTACCATGTTTCACAATAGGGGTGCTGATGCAGCAAATACTTCACCATTAAATGTCTCTCTGCGTGCTACTCTTTAATGAAGCTAACGTAGCAACAGACTCTACTGTATGATCTCAGCAGCTCCTCCAAAGTTACCATGGACATGCATCCCTGATATTTGCTCCTTTTAACCTAACCTGGCAGTTTAAATATAAGACCATGTCTTGGGCTGTTATATTTATTGTACTCTTTCTGTTGTCACATGATTGATTAAACAGTGCTCCATGTAATGTTTAAGTTACTAAATAATATTTTTTTATAAAGAACTCAAACAAAGCTAATGCATAATATATTATCAACTGTCTGAAATCAAAGACTGATTAAGTTACCTTACATTGAAATAAAGATACTCAGCATCTCTCCACAAGCCCCACTGAGAGCCGGCCTTTGCACTCCATTTACTTTAAATCAGGAAAGACACTGTGGCACCCTATTTAAAACAAGCAGGCTGACCTAGCGTCACCAATGAATGTAGCTTACAGCACTTGAGGATTTATGACACTGTCCTCAAACACTACATTAGGCCAGTGGTCTGCGGTGGCTAAAGCAAACAGCAGCGCTCTGTCAACAGCTATGGAATGCTATTGACACAGATGCTGTGAACAGTGACAGATCGCAGGCAGGAACGCTGCCACGGATCTAACTGGCAGCCAACAGGGATTGCACTGGTTGGAAACAGTACTTTATACCTGCTGCATACTTCCTGTTATTCCATTGCTTTACGGAATCTGGTCACATTGTTATGATATGACTCTTAAAATCAAAGGTCAAATATGTTTTCCATCCACGTTTGAATTAAACTCCCATTTACTGTAGATTATCCGACTATCACCAAATAATAGAATAAAATAAGCAAACTTGATTCATCCAATCATCTTATTTTCTTAAGTATTGCCTTTTTTTTGATGAATTGTAAACATTTAAATAGAGGGGTTGGGAATTGTACAACTCGATATGTGATCCAAATTTTCTGTTATGGGATAAAGTAGAGGTTGCATGTATTTTGCTTTGGAAAGAAGTCAAATACCACATAAAGCATGGGCTGACTAAATGCTGCTGAATTGTCCCAAGGTCTGCTCTAGATCAAGTTTTGGATGCAGCTCTGGATCAATAGGACACAGATTCCTTGGATATTATGTTGAAATGCGAGTGAAATGTGAGTGAAATGTGAGAGTTCGTCCAATAAAACTCTCCCAGCTACTATGAGAAACAATCAAGAGCTGATAAAAATGTTTTATGTTTAATAATGCATGTTTATCTTAGAGGTGCAGTATTGACAGGAGACAAATATGTTACCTTTACTGATAACAGCTGACAGGTCAGTGACTCTGGGCTTGACATATGGCCTCACATGCAGCATGCACTGCAGTGTCATACAGTGCCACTGCCTATCTGTGTTTGTCTCGGGAGTCCTGCCTCTGGGCTGTTGAACACATTGTCACAGTAATTGCTGTCGCGCAGATTTCTCTTGCACATCATTAAAACTAATTGCCTTGCATTCCATCCATTTCAGAAATATGTGCAGCAATTATTACTTTGAGAGAGTAATCATAAAATGAGAATCTGTCGGAAACGAAAGAGGAGAAATGGCAAACATTCCTGGCATTGCCACTTCAGCCTTAATTATGCCTGAGATAGATTGGCTTAGTTTTCTGGAGAGTGTGTCGACATCCATTTATCTGAAAAAAAAGGAAACTATAAGACTGTACATTTTAATTTTATACATAATGAAGCTATAATAAATTATTGATGAAAAACATAAACAAAAAACAAACCCAAAAAATAACAGCCTGATATTAAGCATGACCTCTCATTTTAATGGCACTGCTTGTGAGGGGTTGCAAATTGCACTGAAGAAAAACATCCCAGGGTGATGGTATAGTGTAGGCCATAGTGATGGCTGCTGCCATCACTATGGCCTACACTATATACAGTATGACAATTGTTTTAACGTAGATTGTTTTCAGATGCCACAAAGTACACTGATAATATGGGAAGTGGTGGCCCTGTGCTCAGATAGCAGGGCATAGTCCTAGTGAGGGCGTAACGTTTATGCTTCAAACTTCCGACTGTGACTGTGTCCCTGAGTAAGAACCATTTACCCTGCGATGCTCCCTAGTTGCTGCAAGCTGCTAGGTTTGCTACGTTGATTTTCCTTTTTTTAGCTTTAATTATTTTGTTTTGCATGACATCATAGGTTGTTGCAGGGTCGCTTCTGGCCTTACGCCCAATGCTGACCTTAAGTGAGCTTAAGAACATTTATGAATTAAACTACATTTGAAAACAACTGTAGAATTTAAGTGTGGCGTTTTATACATCTCAGTGAAATCATGTCAAATTTCACAAAAAGGGTTTCCTACAGTATTATCTAACAAAATGCTTTACAACATCTTTTTATTAAAATAAATGTAGAAGAAAAATCAATGAGAGAGTTAAGTAGCTCTGTTTTAAAGAAAATGGTTAAATAGGCAAAGAGATGGGTTGCACAGTGGAGCAGTGGGTAGCACTGGTGCCTTGCAGCAAGAAGGTTCTGGCTCTTCCGGCCTGGGTTCTTTCTGCATGGAGTTTGCATATTTTCCCTGAGCATGTGTAACTTCTCTCCAGGTACTCCGGCTTCCTCCCACAGTCTAAAAACATGACTGTGAGGTTAATTGGCTTCTCTAAATTCCCCTTAGGTGAGTGTGTGTTTGAATGGCTGTCTGTCCTGTTTGTCTCTGTGTTGCCCTGCGATGGACTGGCGACCTGTCCAGGGTGGACCCTGCCTCTCGCCCATTGACAGCTGGAGATAGACACCAGCACCCCTCGCGACCCCAGCAGGGATAGGCGTGACAGAAAATGGATGGTTTTTAAGGAGATACCTTAAGCATAATTTCCTCTCTGTGTGAATAAAACATACCCTTCAGCATCTGTGAAATTTTGGCTTCCACCCTTTACAACTTTTTGAATGGTCCTTTTTACGTTTAGATTTTTTACTGAAAGATTGAAATATTTTACAGAAGTTCTGGACATATTAAATGGCAATCACATTTTTGGAAGAAAAAAGCATTTATTAAGAGGCTCATGTCTACTTCATAAGTGATCCGTAAAAATGCTCACAGATGGTTATTAGGAATACCCACTAGTAGATTATGACGAACATAATCTAGCTAATGACATCATGCTAAACTGTATGCTTTTTTTAAATATGCAATATTAATTTCTGTTTCAATTAAGGAGTAATGTTTCTCTTTGGATAATAAATCAATGCCCATTTTTTTTTTTTTTTTTTTACATCTGGTCTGTTCTTACGCTTTGAGACAAATGTGCAGTGTTAAATTCAACATTATACATCCAGATATACAGGTGCTGGTCATAAAATTAGAATATCATGAAAAAGTAGATTGATTTCAGTAATTCCATTTAAAAAGTGAAACTTGTATATTATATTCATACATTACATACAAACTCATATATTTCAGATGTTTATTTTGTTTAATTTTGATGATTACAAATGACAACAAATGAAAATCTCAAATTCATCATATCAGAAAATTAGAATATTGTGAAAAGGTTCAAAATTGATGGCCCCTGGTGCCACACTCTAATCAGCTAATTAACTCAAACCACCTGCAAAAGCCTTTAAATGGTCTATCAGTCTAGTTCTATAGGCTACACAATCATGGGGAAGACTGCTGACTTGACAGTTGTCCAAAAGACGACCATCGACACCTTGCACAAGGAGGGCAAGACACAAAAGGTCATCGCTAAAGAGGCTGGCTGTTCACAGAGCTCAGTGTCCAAGCACATTAATAGAGAGGCGAAGGGAAGGAAAAGATGTGGTCGAAAAAAGTGTACAAGCAAGAGAGATAACCGCACCCTGGAGAGGATTGTGAAACAAAACCCATTCAAAAATGTGGGGGAGATTCACAAAGAGTGGACTGCAGCTGGAGTGAGTGCTTCAAGAACCACCACACACAGACGTATGAAAGACATGGGTTTCTGCTGTCGCATTCCTTGTGTCAAGCCACTCTTGAACCACAGACAGCGTCAGAAGCGTCTTGCCTGGGCTAAAGAGAAACAGGACTGGACTGCTGGTGAGTGGTCCAAAGTCATGTTCTCTGATGAAAGTAAATTTTGCATTTCCTTTGGAAATCAAGGTCCCAGAGTCTGGAGGAAAAGAAGAGAGGCACTTAATCCACGTTGCTTGAAGTCCAGTGTAAAGTTTCCACAGTCAGTGATGGTTTGGGGTGCCATGTCATCTGCTGGTGTTGGTCCATTGTGTTTTCTGAGGTCCAGGGTCAACGCAGCCACATACCAGGAAGTTTTAGAGCACTTCATGCTTCCTGCAGCTGACCAACTTTTTGGAGATGCAGATTTCATTTTCCAACAGGACTTGGCACCTGCACACAGTGCCAAAGCTACCAGTACCTGGTTGAAGGACCATGGTATCCCTGTTCTTAATTGGCCAGCAAACTCTCCTGACCTTAACCCCATAGAAAATCTATGGGGTATTGTGAAGAAGAAGATGCAATACACCAGACCCAACAATTCAGAAGAGCTAAAAGCCACTATTAGAGCAACCTGGGCTATCATAACACCTGAGCAGTGCCACAGACTGATCGACTCCATGCCACGCCGCATTGCTGCAGTAACACAGGCCAAAGGAGGCCCAACTAAATACTGAGTGCTGTACATGCTCATACTTTTCATGTTCATACTTTTCAGTTAGCCAACATTTCTATAAATCCTTTGTTTTTATTGGTCTTCAGTAATATTCTAATTTTCTGATATGATGAATTTGAGATTTTCATTTGTTGTCATTTGTAATCATCAAAATTAAACAAAATAAACATCTGAAATATATGAGTTTGTATGTAATGTATGAATATAATATACAAGTTTCACTTTTTAAATGGAATTACTGAAATCAATCTACTTTTTCATGATATTCTAATTTTATGACCAGCACCTGTAAATATGTGAAAAACACAAAGCATGTCAGGAATGGGCCAAGTTTAACCATGGTAAAGCAATATCAGAAGTTTACTTTGGTCATATTTACTCATGTTTATTGTAATCTAACTTTTGAGTTTTTCTCAAAATAAAATGCAAGTAAAATAAATCTGCAAGCAATTAGATTTTTAACCAAAATAGATTCTGTATGACTGAATATAAATGCTTTTGTCTTGAAAGTGCTTTAAGGTGATAGTGAATTATTGAAGATAAATAATTCCAAACTAATTGAATGGAATTTCTATTTTTTTTTATTAGGCAGACAAATAGATATAATACTGCACTGCAAGGAGTTTGATTCTATGCAAATTAAATGTATTTTCATTTAGGTTTTTCTTATAAACAGAATAGTGAAGACTTAAAAAATATACATGGAGGGCTTTATTGCACTGCTTAGGAGAATCCTGACATTTCCATGCATTACTACACCTAATTAAGGGAAGCAAAATGCTAGAAGGTTATATTGTCAATACCTATTTTTATTTTTATTCCTATGTATGTTAAGCTTTGAGTACCTCAATTAAGTCAGTCCCTTTGGCTTTATTATTTTGTTTTTCTATTTGAAATTTGGCTAGAAGTGTCTGAGTTGAAATGTTTGAATCTGATTAAGGTAGTCAAGCTTTCCCTCTTTCCACTGGATTATATTTTCATACTTGTACTCGTTTCTCCTACATTACAACCCAACAGAGATTTGCTCTTACCTCTCTCTGACTCAGAGGTAATGCAAACCATTACATCTTTACAGCCCTTTCATTGAGCAAGGTGGAATCTGAAACCAAAATCTAACTGAACTCTTAACTGCAGAGAAATCTCCTACGTGTCAAATGTGGAGCTTCCAAATGTAACCTGACAATTCTAAAATAATATTGGTAATGAAAGCACAATCAGAAAAAATATCTCTCGACTGACTAAAAGCATTACATATAATTACGAGATTTAGAGGCTAGAAAATCCTCTGGAGATGAGAATTTAGTTGATTATGGAAACTTAATTTATTATAGTGTCTAGATTTAGTTCAGAAAAAGAAAATATTGGCACTAACATTAGTCGCTTAGGTAAAATACAGCATTTGGGATATTTTGTGAGAGCGGCAGAACAAATTATTAAGGTGCAAGTTGGTGAAAGTGAAAGTTTTTCACAGTTCTTGCTGTCACTTGCAATGATGGGCAAAAACATTTACCGTAAAGCAATCGCATTTTTTTTAACAGAAGCATGATCTTCCTACTTAAATGGCATGCTGTGTTGTCTTTCCCTTTCTAAAGATTATCTAAGAGCGACTGAGCTCTGCATCACCTCTTTTTTTATATGCTGGTGAAGATTCTCAGTCATCCAGGTCACAGTCATTCCAAAGAAAACTTAAGACAAGCCACTGGACTTTGTTTTCCAAGTTTGAAGACGTTTTGCGTCCCATGTGCATGTTTTCGAAGCCATAACAAGGCTTTTGTTGGGCTACTCTATAAAGCCTGGAACCTAACACCACTCCAGACATTTTGAATTAAGAAAGCTTTCTGGATGGGAAACGAAATGTCTTCAGACTTGGAAAGCAACGTTTTTTTTTTTTATCTCCTTTTTATACCTAAACGAAAAAAGACACTATGGATTATTAATTCCTATGATTTAGTGAAGCCTGTTTTTTATGCTCAATACAAAAATAGGGAAAAAAAGCATTCAATGTGCTGCAGAACATTTGGAGAGGCCATTAAAAATGTAAATATAATGGTCTGGTCTATCTTATTATTATTAAAAAAACACTGCATGGATTATCCAAAGTGGATATTGGAGTTGGGAGCATGATATGGGTCAGCTTGTCAATAAAGGGTTCTAGAAGCCCTCATATAATTGAAAGAAAGTGAAAACACTTTTGATATCCTGAGAATATTCTGAAGATCAGGTCAGAGTGGATTTTTAGAAAGAAAATAAAGCAACACACACATCTAAATACCGGGTCAATCTCCTGACTTGAATCCACATTTTAAAAAGAGTGATCAGAGTGCAAGGAAAAAGAAAATTCAAGATTTGAAGACAGTTTGTATTAAAGAGTTGTTCAAAATGCATATTTGGTCATGTATTTAAGTTGTATGTATTACCTTGGTTAATACACAGATCTAGTTTGAATTTAATGTCAATAACCCCATTAAAATCCATGTACTGTATATTTACTTAGAAAAAATGTGTGCAATACTGATCTGTATCAGTTAGCTTTACTTTCTGAATATTGATGAAATTAAACAAGATTTTTAAATTAGTTTAAAGTCATACAAGAAAAAAGTCATCAAGATGAAGGAAAAACTTTTGATACTAAGTCTGGCAGACCTCCTGTGTTGACAGCAGAGGCTTTTCTTTAGGGGTCACCAAAGAACAAGACAGATCTCATGAAGGAGGTCACGTGTCCAGAATTGTGGGAGGCAAAGCAGAGAGACAAGCTCGGAAATTCTCCTTTCATCCAAACACACATCCAGTGAGGAAACAAGACTTGGTCTATTGAGCAGTTAATACAATTGCCCTGCAATGCTAATCATTTCAAGTGAGTGTAAATCTCTTTCCAACATGTGATTTCCACATGGCGCCCAGAGCTAGCGCCATCATTTAGGCCAGATCAAACAATGACTGCCGTCTACATCTCTGCAAGTTTTCACAAAACTTCCCTATTCTTTCTAATAAAAGCCAGAGAAAAAAGAGCTTATAACTCTTTCACTGATCTTTCATTTGCCCTTTGCGGGAAATCACACATGTATAATTACCCAGGTTGACCAAATTAAGATGTCTCTGTCAGTAGAAACAGTGCAGGCTTGTCAGGCCAGAACAGTAGTGAGAACTTTTACTCACTGAACCCACCTCAAGTCTATGAATACATTTTGATAACCCAAATCTAACCCATGACACAGTTAACATTACTTTCAGGCATTCCATACCGCTACCCTCAAACTTCAAGATTCAGCTGCTAATGGGCCACATGCTGGTGCGCTCCATGGATGATATGTGGATTACCGGGGGAGTGTGCTGGCAGACTTGTAAAGCCGACTCTGAGAAACGTGGTGTTCACCAGAAAACCCCAAGGACGTCATCTTCCTGAGGGGGTAGTTCGAAGGGGAGGGGGGTACACCTCCCAACAGCTTCCATATGGTCTTTAAAAAGAAGGGCGTGATGATATATGGTACCTTACCAATACATAGCACTGTGAGTGTGTCTGCTGTAGAGTGAGAAGGGTGCTTGTTGCCTTTTTTTGCACAGGAACTGTGTATCGCCTAGACTTGATTGACACTTCAACAAATACATCTCTAGCTGCCATGACAACAGTTTATCAGAAGAAAATCCAGCGTTATAAAAGAACATTTTAGACTTCTAACGGCAAACATATAGCTTAATTAGCGATTGGATTAGCTCAAGGAACATAATTAGCCACTTTCTTAAAATGCCAAATCTTTTTAGAAACTTTTGCACCCCATAGTACTGTGTTGCTAACATGCAATTTGTGGCTCCACATGATCTTAAATGTATTCATTTCTATTTAAGCCAGATAAACTATTAAACATACCCAGAGCTCCCATACTAGTATATTTAGTGATGTAAGCCATGTGTATGTTTTTATATTCATTCTTTTATCCATCGCATATTTCTATCTCCTATTACCTCTTTTTCTATGCCCAAGAGAAGTTCACATCCTCTATCTTCAGTCACTTTCCTGTAAAGAATTGCATTGCTGTCAGGCTTTGAGAGCACTCCAATTTCCATAATTCACAGAGGCAATATTAAGCCCCATCTACAGATGTTATGGCCCCAAACTCTTCCCCTACAAACCTGTAAAAGTAACCAACTTGGGAAATTGGCTTCTTTGTCTAAAATGAATCTAAAGAGTCAATTTTCCTGATTTAAAATTTTCTGATAATTATAATTTCTGAAAAGACACAAAAGTCCTCTCCTACACCTTTAATGCATTTGTTGCGTTCATTTGATAGATTATGAGTTATTTATTTATTTACATTAATATAGTTTTGAGAAGCATATCGCTATGCCTCTCTCTTCGAAACAGCACATATAGGCATGATTTGATGGTGAATAGACCTCCTTTCCAACACACCTTTGTCAGTGGTGGGAATATGAAAAATATGTGGTTCAGGACATCAAAACAGAACATCAATTACAACCTACAAACAGATGCTCCAGTTGGGGCGGAGAAAGCAGCATTCCTCGTATGGAAAAGCCAACCCACAGCGAGCTGTCCGGCCTTTGTGTTAATGATGGGGTTTCTGGACTATGGAGTGTTTATTCATTACAGGACCTGTCAAATAAGCTATAACTCTCTAAAAAGAGTGTCATGGCCTCTAAACTGTAAACTGTGCATTATTTACAAATCCACAAGAGGACTTAGTGGCAATCTTAGCAGTACTTTTCAGTCAGGACTAAATGACATCACTAGAAACAACAAATTTTTTAAAACCTCCTTCTGTTCTCATAAATCTGACGTCGTTGCTATCTTAACATCAAGTCACTTCCCTAAATTATTCCAAATATGACCAGCTCTCTTGCAACAAATATTCTACAATTTCGTTCTTCATATATTAGAAAGATTTAAAAGATATTCAAGTGTTATATAAAAATGCTTTTCTCTAGAAAAGGATGGGTTCATGGGGATGTTTTTGTCAATGCCAAAAATGAAAACATCCAAATGACATAAATTGGAATTTAGAAGGCGGAGCAATAAGATTTTTGTCGCAGAACAGACTGCAAATGATACCATCAAAATATTTATGTTTCAAAGTCTGGTCAGGGAGGCCAGCGAAAACGTAAACTGAAATGGTTTCTAACCAACTATAAGATGGTGAACGTAAATATTTGGATGCTGTTTTTTAAGTCAGAAAATGCTCACATGTTACAGTTCTTTTACAGCTGCCTCCCACATGGAAGATTGAACCAGGATGTCCAAAGACAGAGAGCAATTCAAAAAGCTGCATTGCTAAATGTTATCAGCACTAGGGCTGGGTAAAAAAAATGATTTAATTAATTTTGAATCGATTCCTTTGCATTTTTGCAAAATCGATGTCGAGGGAATGAGATCCATTAGTTTTATAGTGACGCGCGTGACTTTCACATTCAAATGAGCAGGAAAGATGCACTTAAGATTATTTCAAGCCAGACAGCTGCAAATATAGCCAATAGGTTGATTAAAGACATTAACACCCTTAAAACGCTTAACACGCTTATTAACGCTTTTCACAAACAAGTTTGCACTTTTGAGACAGTTTTGTTCACATCTCACATTTAAACTGTCCGATTTACAAGTGTGCACTTTGTGTTTAATATGACAGGAAAAAATAAAATACATGAGTATTTTGAAACACAGCTAAACCACTTTCATTGTTGTAAAAACAGATCGAAACAAAATGAACCAATTTAGAACTGTATGAATCAAAATCGAATCAATTCAGGACTTTGCCGAAAATACCCAGCCCTAATCAGCGCTAGTGCTACATTTAAAAGCTGAATATTTGCAAAGTAAAGAAAATTATCCTTAGTCTAATATCTAAAAAGCTGAGTGAACCAGAAGCGGATAGCTCTACACCAATCAAAGATTCTGAATAAAAGTTTTTGGATTTATAGGATGATAGGTGTGTGTGGTGGAGGTTTTTTTTTCTTCAACCAGGGGTTGCCAGTCCAAACCCCTAACTCTCTCCATCTCAGTTGATATGTCTTTGTACCCTGTTTCTTTTTCACAACGTCCGAGTATGAATGACTGAATGTATTGTAAAGAGCTTTGGGGTCAGACCATTTACCACCATGTGTGCATCCAGTGTTGGATTTCTGCCATTGTGAGGTTCAGGAAGATCAGTGTTGTCTGCTCTTTGATGTGTTAGCAACTTTTAATTCTTGTGATATGACGCTTCTTTCTTCCTGAAAACTTTCCACAATTGTTCAGTCTCCATCCTTGGTAGGTTAGTTTGTGTGGTATGACACTGCCACTGAGAGTACACTTAACTGGCTTAGTGGAGAACAGCTTGTTTATTTGTCTGGCTTCTATCTCCTTTGTGTACCTCTTCAGTCGGGCGCCAGTCTTCTACTCCACAGTACACATTGTCCATTGCTGCTACTCTTAAAGTTCTCTTTGCTAAGCATCTCAAGGGTCACTAATGTTGTACTGTATATCAGCTCATTGGTTTCAGTGATGGACACAGTAAGGATCGTACTTAGTGCTGTATTCACATGATTGAAGAGATCCTCTGGGGCACTTTGTTTAATTTTGCTGGCTGATGTTGGGGTTGACAGGGTCTTAATTTAGCCATCCTCTGATGTCTCTTATTTAGTTGTTCTTACATGTTGGGGCTTGGTACGGAATCCCTGAGGGGGTTAATGTTATATCCTCCATCTGACTTTGTGTCTTGGCCTCCCCTTGCCGTAGTTTTTGTGTGTTGTATCTCCTGGCACACTAGTGTTGAGAGCAGCTGCCGTTTGTGGATGTTGGAACACTGAGCTACTAGATGTTTGGCTGTTAGTTTAAACTGTGGGTATCAAAGAGTCTACGTTTCCCACAGGCTTTTCATAAAACCCTGTTGACCAAGCTTACTGGAGTAGCATTCCACTATTGCCTTATTAACTTCTTGAGTCCATGTTTTCTGTGTTCCACTAGCCCACTTGTCCTCTTGGTACCTTCTCAATTGACACAGACCTTGTTTGACCAGGCAATATATATATATATATATATATATATATATATATATATATATATATATATATATATATATATATATATTGATCTAATTTCTCCCAAAAAGTTTGCAAAACAGATCATTTAAATGTTATACTTAGCAATAAACCTACTGTTACTTACTTTTACTTCCTACCTCTTTTGACTGAGCATTGTTCAGCGAAAATAAGACACATGATAACATATTTACCAATTTAGCTATCCACATTTTCGCGACAGAAAGTTACCTGACAAAGAAAACATTGCAAACTGTAACTGGAATCTTAAAAAGATGTGAATCTAACAAAAATACACAATCTGTTGATGAGAATGAAATTAGATCAAAGATGTAAAGATTTGGGGCCTATTTTATTAAGTCAAAGTCATAAACCATTTGCCCAGACTATAAAATCCCAAACTACTTACATAATCAAAGTTGAATCAGTGGCTAATAGTAATTAAGATAATGTATAATGATACTGCAACATCTCTTGGTGATATCACCCACAGTAAATGCTTAATTGACTGAAAGCCTCATTCAAGAGAACAAAGATATTATGTTTTTTTTTCTGCAAACAAATGAGAAAAGACCAATCAGATTCAAATTACTTTAGTGTAAAGGGGCCTAAAGAGCCTCTAATGTAATTGTTTTGCACTGTAAACTAAAGGTTCACAGCGGTAATTAAATACAGATGCACAGGAACATAATTGATGGTTGCTGTATTTACCATCAAACGGGCAAAATATTCAAACTTGCACTCCAATTCCACCTCTAAGTAACTTACTATTTTGTAAACAGGAGCCATTTCCAACATAAACTGCCCATTGATAGAAAATCTGCTGGTAGTAAACCAACATTCCTCTTCCTCATTTTAGATAATTACTGTTTTGGCACCTGTACAACATACCATGGCTAACCATTACCGGCAGGGTAAAGTATATTCAAACCTTATTGTGTGATTAATGTTATCTAATTAATCATGAACTGACATCTGCAGTTTTTCAGACAAGTTTGTATTTGAAACAGGGATATGAACATCATTATAAATTGCAAGAAATCCTGTTTCTAAACCATCTGTTATTATAAAACCTACCAGCAGTTTGGTAAACTTGAAACGACTTCCTAAAGTTTTTAAATTTGGTCACATCACAACCACAAAATGTATAGTGCATGCTTTGATCTAATGCATTTCATTTTAGCTGTGGTGTGTCCTACTGGCTTTGGAGTTGATGGAAGGTGAACCTCAGCTCTATTCCCACACCTTTTGCAGGCCCTTACACCCCCCCACCCCCCCTCCACTGCCATATGTCTGGCTTCATCAATCTCTCTGACAACTTTGACAAACTTCCCTCCCACTGCTGAAGTAAAACATCCATTCAACATGATGCTGGCACCACTACATTTGAACCTGGTGTTTTTAAGGGTTTGGACAGTTATCTTCATCTTTATTTATTTTTATTGATTTTTTTTTTTTTAATCAAGGCATAAAAGTTCAGTTTTGACCAGAGCAATTTTCTTACACATTTGCCCCAAGCCAAAAACCGTAAACAGGACGGTTAATGGTTTATCTACAGCCCTCTTCTTGCCACCCTTCCAAAAAAAACTGCTTGCATACACACAAAATAAGACCAAAAAAAGTTATATTCTATTCTATTTTATTCTAAAAGACAAACTTGGCTTGAAAATGCGCTGCCCTAATGCAAAGTGGTACGATGTTTTATAGAGAGGAGAAAATTGGTGACACAGATGTTGACGGGTGGGGAACCAGAGCCAGGTTGCATCATCATTTCTCTCACCCACTGAATTTCAGTTAACTTGAAACTTTTTTCATAGATCAACTACATCAGACTTGAAACTGCAGTGTGATATATGCTGGCACTGACATTGAGGTATGTACAATGTTAGCATGGATTCCAGGCAATGTTTTATAAATGAGACCCCAGATCTGTGGAGCGTATGACTAATAGCAATACCTGTACATGGTTTCCCATCTGAGCCGTAGATCTCTGCAGCTCATCTAAAGTTACCCAGAGCTTTTTACTTTATAAATTAATCCTCTCCTTGTCTGGTCGGTCTGTGTGAGATGACCATTGTGTCTTGGTATGTTTGCTGTTATGATATACTTTTTCCATTTTCAGATGTAGGATGTAAATTAACAGAAGTTTGGGGCTAAATATATTTCTTCAAATGCAAACTCTAAATTTCCCTAACCTGTCTGCTGTATCCCAACGCTTTCATAATGACGTTGGTTCATTGATGTTCTCAGAAAAAAGGTGATTTAAGAAACAAAATCTTAAGACCAAGCCAAAACGTTCAATTAATGTGCAATAATGCTGATTTTTTTTTTCAAGCCAATGTTTAAACTTTTAAACTTTCATCTTTAATCAGGACTGTAACTTAACCAGAGGACAGAAAAGTTAAATAAAGCAAAGGAAATTAAACCTTCATTGTAACTGGCAACACTGGCTATTTTCAGAACTTAATTTTATACACATACAGGGCTGGTAATCATCTATTCTCAACTTGTCAGGACATGGACAGCGGCAAGGTTTCAACAACAATATTTTCAGCATCAGCCCACGCAGACGGATGTATTTCTTTGCTTAATGTGTTTCAATAGAAACAACAGCAGGCTTCCTGGGTAGAAAATAACAATCCAGTTCCTTTTATATTTTTCTTTTTTAGCCAAACCCAGGTGGATAGGAAGGTATCATTATAAAGCTTCCAGCTGACACTTTGGATGTTAGACATTACATCATCCTCCTCAGTAGGAAGTTCTTAAATAACTCTGAAAATGGGAGGGGGTCTCATGAGAGACAGATTTGTTCCTTTTCTTTCCCCTACTGTACATTTTGTCTTACACTGCTATCTCCTTAAAAAGCATCCTGGGTCTAAGGCAGTAGCCGAATAAAACTTTCCTCCACAGAAGACAGATATTCTAGTCACTATTCCATTCAGTGGCACCTTGCCAGCTGTGGACCTATTTCAGAAGTGGATAACATAGCCTCCAGACAGACTTTGGTGAGGGTCAAGCTCTAAGGGGGGGCCAGATGGTTTGGACCCCTTGCTTGCTAAAATGCACTCTCCTGCTCTGTAACAGTAACGTTTCTCTCTCGGTATGTGAATTTATGTTGAATGTAACATACAGTCTGTGCAGCATGACAATCAAGCGTGATCGTGCAATATGTGGATCGAGCAGGAGGGAAGCAGACCTGATAGAAAGACTGCCGGGCAACTCAACCCTGTTGTGTAATTGACCAGTGAGAAAGTGTGTGTGAAAAGTGTTTGCATGTGTGAAGAGGAAATCATTACCAAAAAGGCAGAGAGAAACAGTAAACACATTCCCTCTTGATACACAGAGATTTCCATTGCAGTGTAGGGGTTATCCTTTGACTTGTAAAATTTTAAAATAGCCTTTACCACAAAAAAAGCTGTGATTGCAATCTGTAATTAGAGTCTACAGGAAACTGTGGTGACCATAAACATAAAATGCAAACATAACATGCAGTGACCAACCCTAGTGTACTCATTCACATAAATTCAGACGGCATGATCTTTAATGACTGTATGCGTTAAAGGACAAACTGATTCACTGATTCGATGCAGTATATGTGAACAAAATAAAATAATTGTGATTGGGAGTGAAAATTAGATCTATCCACTAATTCAACCCTACAAAACAAATGACTATACATCTGAACTAGCAGGCTGAGCTAGTAGAGGATTTAACAATGAACAGAAAGAGGATTTGGCATTGAAGAACTGACCAAAACATCCATTCATCTATTTTCTGTCGCGCTTATCCCTGTCAATGGGCGAGAGGCGACGTACACCCTGGACAGGTCACCAGTGTATCACAGGGTAACACAGAGACACACAGGACAAACAACCATTCATGCACACAATCACACCTAAGGAGAATTTAGAGAAGCCAATTAACCAAACAGTCATGGTTTTGGACTGTGGGAGGAAAGTGGAGTACCTGGAGAGAACCCACGTATGCACAGGGAGAACATGCAAACTCCATGCAGTAAGAATGCAGGGAAATTTCTTTTTGTACAAATTTACTATCTGAAAGCTGTACAAAATGAAAATTCATTTTGTAGACATTCTGTGTATACAAAATGACAATAAAAGTTGTCTAAGTCTAAGAATAGATCCCTGAACCTTCTTGCTGCAAGGCAGCAGTGTTACCCACTGCACACTGTGCAGACCCAAACATATCCTCTGAAATAATGGTTGGAGGGGCAGTTGCAGCAAAAGGTGGTTCTAACTTAGTGAGCTGAACAAAAATACCCAGTTTACTCTTTAAATAGTTGTTTTCGGAGGAAAAATGTACAAAGATCCCCACAAAAGACGTAAGCTTTTGAGTTTGAAACTTTATGATTTGTTTGAAAAACTTTAGAATTGTTTATACTATTGACAAAATGGCAAACTGGCATTTTCTAGACAAAAAGGGTTAAAGGATATAAAGTTTGCATGTAGCATACAAGAGTGTTAAAAGTACTTACGTTTTATGCATCGGTTGGTTCCTGGAGCCACTACCCAACCAGAGCAGCACTGGTGTCCTCCACAGACATTTGGGCTAAAAACACATGTATGGAAAAAAGTAAAGTGAGATTATGATGGTAATTATCAAGAAAAACTTTCTTAATAATTCTTCCATCTACTTTGCATTCAAAGTTGTTCCTGTTTAAGATGGTCAGGGCAGTGAAGCCCATCTCCAGAGTTGAAATAAACGACAGTGGAGGACACCAAAGACAGGTCGCCAGTCAATCAAAGACTGGTTGCTGATACAAATAGAAACATATAGGCATATAATTCTTTCCTAGGGGCAATTTAGAAACTCCAATTAACGGAACATGCATGAAATCTAAAATACATACAATCTTCAGACAGATAGGCCACAGACTGCATCTTCTCACTGTGAGGCAAGAGTTCATGGATACGTGTGAATTAGAAAACTCTCTAACGAAACAATGTCTCTGTATAAAGCTGGTGTAATTTCTAATCCTTCTAGTATGACTTGGCCTGTGGATAAAAACACCTCAGAGAATCAGCTGCACCTAATTCTTTTTAATAATTTTTCAGAAAGCCCTGTCTTACTGTGGACCAACAAGTCCCCATTCTGTTAGATGGAAATCCAAACTGAACACAAACAGAGTTATTTGAGCCTTGCAGGGATTATGTGAGACACGCGGGACATGAAAAACACTTCGCATTTTCTATAAATCACTCAGCAAATGAGAGATGGCAAGTTTTAAACAGCCAGAACTGGATTCTTTGCACCCTCTAATCCGCACCTGTAGCCCAGGCCAAATTTTTGTAGCAAGGCAGATTAAAAAGGCACCAGACCGCAAAGGCAACTCCAGAGCAGCAGTTAACGTGCTGGGATGGATCTGCGCCCCATCATCCTTTCACAAGATATTACAGTAAGTGGATGTCTGACTCATGGTGATTTGAGAAGATAACAGGGATTGACTCATTGACCTCAGATGGATTGCACTTATTAGATGCTGCAAGTGTTCCTGAGGCGTCATAGGGATAACATGCAGCCTTTTGGGCCCTCTGGCAAGCTTAGCTTTGTCATTAATCAAGCACATCAGGCCAAGCCCGTGCCAAACATATCAGTCATCACATTCAAATTCCATCAAGGGATTTCTGTATGTAATAGAGACGCTAATGCTAAATTACTACTAGGCCCCATGAAAAGTATGTATATGAGCAGTTACACCTTTTGAATTCTTCTTTTTTTTTTCATTTTTGGTGAAAGGCTATCAGAATAAATCTCAAATCTGTGAAGAGCATCCAGAATAAAAAGTCCATCTGAGTGAACTTGGATGTAATTAAGGGTTAAGTGTACCTGGTATGCCAGTACAGTGAATCCAATAAACAGGAGTGAGAACTCCGAGAGGAAATGTGTCACACATTCACTTTTGCTAACTGGCAGCAGATGATTCATCTGAAAACGCTTGAATACGATCCATAAAACTTACCGTGCAGACTACTATGAGGCAGTGTTCCCCAGATTTATGCAACACTTCTTTTATGGTTCCCCAGGACTAAAAGAAACCCATTCATCCTCTGCTTTTTTAGGTAGAGAAGCAAGCAAAGCGCTTCCCAAATGCTACAGCAAAGCATGCTGCATATAATAATGAGGAAATTGTTTACTTTGAATAAAGGTAAAAATAGACAATTATAAGTGGGGACGCTATAATTAGGAGTTTAGGCATGTTGGATGGAAAATAGATGGCTGGTGACAGTACTTTCATGCATAAAATGTACATGGATTCATAAAAATGAATGGAGTTTATAGTAATACGCATCGGTGAAAATATAGATATATATTTTTTTATTCAAAAGAGACTCAAAATGACTTATTGGTGTAAAAAATAGTATTCTCCCACTACAGAGCAACGAAATGAACTATTTGCATTTAACCTATCCCCTTGGGGAGCAGTTGGCTGTTATTGTGCAGCTCCTGGGGAGCAGTGTGGGGTTAAGGGTCTTTGCTCAGGGACCAAGTGTGGCAGCCTATGGGAGTGGGGCTCGAACTAAGAACCTCTGAATTCCAAGCGCTATGCCTTAACCACTAGGATGCCTCTGCATAACAACAACAAGTTAACAAAATTATCTAAAAGCCCACATGTAATGCTTCGCTCTAAATATATTCAAAAGATGATGTGACGCAAAGTTACTGCTCTCTACATGTCTGGAAAAGAACACTAATTTCGTTTATGGTTTTGACTGTGCAACAGAAAAAGCTAGTGAACCTCCCAAGGAGTGGCTGACCTACCTGAATTACTCCAAGAGTTCATCAATGACTCATTGAGGAGGATACAAAAAGCAAGAACAACATCCACCAAAGAGAGTAACTTTGGATCTATGGGACAGGTACTTATTGAAAACCACTCTAGTGAAAAGATTTGCGGAAAGAAAAGAAAAAAATGAAACACCTTGATGCTTTGAAAAAGTTTTCTATGGAGTGAGGAGAATAAAGTGAATCTTTTGTCTGTCTTTATACATGCGACGTAAAACAAACAAATATCATTTCAAAATTCCAACACAGTGGTGTTCATGGGGAAGATTTGCAACCACAGAATCTGGACAAGCAAATCTGACTTGCCATAATTTCATAACCGTGACTCCCACTTTGTTTTTTCACCTCTGATTACCTTAAAAACAACCAAATTAAGGATTTTTAGTGGTCAAGTAAAAATAAGCTATTAAATCCCATTCAAATGCTAAGGCAGTGTTGAGCAAGAGGCTCATTCCTCAATAAACATTGATGTGGCTGAATATAAAAAGATCATGCAAAAGAAAAATGTGCTAGCAATCCAGGCAGAATCTAACAGATAACAAAAGAAAGCTTTTTGTTCAATTGCATTTTTTGTTAATATTAGTCAGAGTGTAATGTCCGTATTTATGCCTGTAACATTCTGGCCAGTCCTCAATAGCTACTCTCCTGCAACGTTAAGTTGCATCCCTGCTACTGCACAACCATATCCCACATTTAGCTTGTTGCCAGCTCTCTGCAGAGCTGAAGGGCTAAAGTTTTAATGAGGTAATTCAGCCGCTTGATTAGGTGTGCTGGAGAAGGGCCGCATCATAGTTGCAGGATAGTAACTCTAATTAGGACCTTGGAATGTGTAGATGAGATCAAAAAAAAAAAACAAATTCAAGTTTTTGCATCTTTTAGGTAAGTTTTTGTTATCATCCTGTCTGGAAACCAATCAATTCATATGTATAATAACAAGAATGCTGGTGAAGATTCTCTGTCATCCAGGTCATAGTCAAAAATTATTTTTTAAATTGAAAAAGCTTCCTGGATGGGAAGTGGACCATCTTCATACAAGACTGGAGAAAAAATAACATTAGTTTCACCATTTGAAGTTTTATATCATAAAACTATCTTCAATGAGAATGAGAATCACATGGCTGAGTCTATGCTTTATTGGCATCTGTCAAGGTTTAGTAAGAAACTAAGCATGATGTTTATCCTCTTCCCATTAGTTAAATCCATTTGTTAGCTGTTAAAAATGAAACTCTGATAACTTGATCACATAATCAGTTTCCTCAGCAAAAACAGCCCCGTTGTGACACATTTATAATATACTGTCTGCAGCCTAAGGTGAGCCATTATAATCCCTCTCTGATTATTATATAAATATTCACCATCCAACTGGGTTCAAGCCATGTCCCTGTGGAACATGCAAGAGAGGATACAGAAGGCTTCATTTAACAAAATGAAAAGTGCTCCATTGTGGAAACAACCCATCATCATTTTAGAGTTAAACAGAAACCAAAAAAGAAAAGAGCCACTGGAGAAACAGGTGTTTCTGATCATGGTGCGAATTTGCAAATGCTCATGAGCCAAAGCTCTGCCTGAGCCGCTCTAATAAATGGTCACAGCAAGAACACAGAAACAGGGGCACACGGAGAACAGAAGTGCTGCCTCTGTATTACTATGATTTGTGTAATTATACAGAAAGGTGTAGTGGAGACAGTGTGATAATCCCAAACCAAACATCCCTCACACAGATGGTCCCTTCGTCTTCACACCATCTGCTCATTCTTGCACAAATTGACATAACTCAAGTTCATATATAAATCAAGAAGGCCCTGCAGAGGGCAGTGATGAAAGCTGTAACCCCTTGCTCACACTGGCTCCGGTGCAGTTACCGAGCCGACGGAGACCGCAACTCCCGCACACCCCCTCTCACACCGCCCTTTTGACTACGGTGCGGTGCGGCTCTGCGGCTCCGGCAACAGGTCCGGAGATTTAACAGAAGTTCACTTGAGTTCACGTAACTTCACGCGATAACACGGCCCAAATAAAGGATTTTTGCGAGAGCTTGTTGCGGAGGGCTCCGGCACGCCGCAAGGATAGCTTTCTTGCGGAATTTTCTGCAGCGCCGGAGTGTCTCGGTAACCGCAGCCGGACAGCTCAGCAGCCAGCAAGAGAGGTTTACGTCTTTTTAATGACTTGGAATCACTGCGGCGCCGCACCCACCGCACCGCAACGGTAAGACCGGAGTCGGTGTGAGCCTGGGGTAAAGGTAATTAGCATGTCCATAGCTTTTGTCTGGATTATGTTTCAGAGCCACTGCAGGAATAGGGCTTTAACCCGAATCAGAAACCATTTACAGCTTTCTGAACATACCATAAACTGTATTATCATTAAATACATATAGCCAGCCTCCTGCAAAGCATTGAACCTTAAATCAACCTGTCAATATTATGCACACAAAATCATATGTTTTAAAGATTTACAGTTTATGCACTCACAAATTGGTATGGACTCCTATTTTATGAAATACTGTAGTTATGCTTAGAGCATGAAAGTTATAAGTCTGTTGTTCTGCTGAAATCTAAAGAAAGCCCAGGTAGCTTTAATGGCTAACTTCAGCTTCCCTGAATCGAATGCTTTGATCTCTAATCTTCCATGTATTTACATGTAAAAACAAAGAGCAGTATGCCTCTTTTCTTCCTAAACCAGGTAAGAAACTCCTGATAATGACTCCTGGAGCATCTGAAGGGATGCAACAGCTCTAGCCGACATCCTGATATGTTGTTTAAGGTTGGAAGCAGCCCACACCTTGTAATTATTTCCCTATGAATAGGCTTTGTTGACAATCCTCATAAAGGTGGAAGTTTTCCGACATTGGTTTTAAACTTTTTTCAATACTTTTTCCTTCCACAAAATTTTCATAAAATATGACTCCCTATGAACAGCAATTTTCACCATGTGCTGGACAGCTGTCAAATCAGCAGTCTCTTCCCATGTCAGTGTATTCATTTTAATAATGTGATATTTTGTATTTGCCTTTCCCTAAATTGAAAACTGTAATCAATTTTACTTTTTTTATGATAAGGTTGTTAACTGAAGCTTAATTTGTATTTACTACACACACACAAATAAACTGAAGGGTTTTAAACCTATTTCGCAGCTACAAAATGTTTTATTATCTTGAACAATACTTGCCTATATGATACTATTACAACAAAAATGATGTGGGTTTTGTTACATCATATATTGGTTTCTCTTACATTTAGAAAGATTCAAACAAATGGGCCACAACCGCAGCACAGCAAAATAAACGGACTCATGCTGTCTGCGTAAAAATAGGTCACTCAAATTCCTGATCGTATGAATACGCATGAGGTGAAAACACAACGTTTGACAGAAAGCTGTCACTCTTACCCAGCCAGTCGCCTTGAGCTGGAAGAGCCGGGCTTGCTGTTTTGCCTACGGTTCACTCTGCTCCTCTGTGGGTGTCTGGCGGTGCGCTGCGCCCTGTGGTGCGGCGTGGAGACCAGGGCTTCAGCTGCGGACGCGCTCCTATGTTCCCCTTCACTGGTTCCAGGATCCAAGGGTGCTTTGGAAGAGTTCCTCTGACTGATCTGCTGGTTTGGGACCACCTGGCTGGCTCCGGTCCTCCCACCTGTTACCTCTTGGTCACCATCGCTCACCCTTATGAGCGCAACAGTGAAAATCATTAAAACAGCTAATCCGGTGCGCTCCATTTCAGCCAGTTTTGAAAGAAGCGCGCAAAATAGAAGCAGATCGAGTTACAGTTTTAATGCAGGACCAATAAAATCTTTGCAATTTTTTTTTTTAAAGAACAAGCATCCTCTCCCAGCAGTGAAAAACACCAGGATAACTTTTAATAATGCCCAGGTAACACTCATTCAGGTTGTAAAATAAGCATCTAAAGTAGAAAAAAAACATATATTTATATATATTATTCTCTTCCAATGCAGAGAGAGCAAAAAAAAAAAATCTAGGCAAACATTATTCCATCTGCTTTGGTGTATTTATAAAAAAAGAGGCACAGAGAGAAGAGCGGCTGAAAGGCTGCTGAAGCTGCGCTCCAAGTGAGAGTTTGAACCGTGCTCCCATGGATATCACCTCCTCCTTGGATCTGAAGTCACTGGGAGTTTTTTTTTTTTTTTTTTTTTTTTTTGCATGCGCTTTGCAAGAAGTAACACCCCCTTGTGTTGCATCCACATACAAGTCCATGCGGCCACACATATTTCCTTCTGCCAAGTTACATGATGGGTTTCTTACAGCAACTCTTTTGAACGCATTTGGACTGAACGCGCATGCAGCTGCTTCGATCATTACCGTCCATTTATATTTGAACTGACAAACTATTACAATGTCATAAAATTTAAGATTACCACAACTTCCAGATGTTCTCCTGTGAGAGTTTGCGTTTGTGATTTTTTTTTTTTTTTCTGAATTAGTTTAAATTTAGGCTGTGGATTTTATGTACAAATGTGCAACGTTGCTATCTGAGATTTCCTCCATTTTATAGTCTTGTACTGTATTTTGGTAACTCACAGATTCAACTCTAACCCAAACGTTGGAAAACTGGTCAAGTTATGTAACAGATCACATTCCCATTCCCTCTCTGCATGCTGCATCATCAGTTTCCCTCTTACTGACTGGAAACAACACATTTCTCCTCTCCCACAAGATCCTAAACTGCCCAGAGACAGTTGGCAACTTCCTTTCATGTAACCCACAAAGATGCATGGTTTTCGCTCTCATCCATCAGTTTCAAAACACAAAATGTACTATGCCCATTCATGCTCTTACCCTAAAATAAAAAGAAGACTGTAACTTTTAGTACGTGTTTCCATAACAATCATATACCTAAAAATAAAATACAGTAAAACTGGAGAATGAGGTTGCATATGGCTTGAGCCTGCCATGGCCAGCTAACCTCCAATTAACCATAAGGGTGACCCAAACCTGCAATATAAGTGCTATAAATGAACCTGTTATGGTCAAAGGTTTGCTAGCACCTATCATATGCATTGCAGTCAGTACTTGAGTTGAGGGGGGATGGCATCAGCCTTCTTAAAAAAAATGTTAAACATCATTCCCCTTCTTAAATGACCATCCCCCCCCCATACCATCCTCTGTGACATTTTATTACTGAATGGGTAAAATCTCTACCATATATTGTCCTTTCAACATTTGGCGGACTGTGGGCTTACAAGTAGCCTGAGCAAAATAAATAAAATCAAACAAGTGGCCTACCATGACTAAGCTGATCCCAGTAGAAATTTGTCCTCTGCATTTGTCCCTTTGTATGTAGGGGCAGTGATAGCCATGCCAGTCCAGAGACTGACTGCATTTTTACTGTAAGGTGCATTGGTCAATGTCAATGACCGGCGTACCTGACATGTAACAAACATACCATGCATATTGCTTTAGGTTAATAAACTATATTAATTAGGTTATGAAATCTTCCAAATAAAAAAAATAAATAATTTCCACCACCCCCCTTCATTTTTTTTTTTTTTTTTTGTAACAACTAGACTACTGATTGCAATTATATGCATTGGGCTTTTTTAGTGATCCATTTGAAGACTTGGATGTTTTTTAGAATGTAGAGATTATGTTATAAATCAATTTTAACAAAGTGTAAAAACCGTAATTAGGTGTACACGTTTAAACCGTATCCATATAATCTTAAAATTATATATGCAGCTTTGTTTATATAAACTCACAGAAATGTTTGGTGGATTTCTCTTTCGCCATTTTCAGATAAACCATGGACCCTTCTGTCCTATTGCCCATCATAAAAGCTATCTGATTTTTTTGTTGTTACAACAGTTCAAATGTGTCATTAAAAGCTCAGTTATCACCCCATTCATGGCCAGTGTAACTAAACTTCAAATTTGGACTGTACTGCAGCTTTTCATGCAAGTAATGATTTACTTCGTACTGGTATTTGAAAGTTTTCACACTAAGCTGTTATTTAATGCAATCCATATAACAATATTGCAGTCTAATCTATTAAATATGAGCTAGATTTCTGCATTATATGCCAAAGTTTGAGCCATCAGAGAGGTCAGCTCATTAAATTGACTTTTCGAGAAAACTCATTCTATCCATTTGGGGTTAATTAATCATTTCATATTCCATTCATTCATCCAATGTCTCGCCCTTATCGTCATATTGGACAGGTCCAGTCTTGGAACCCTAAACACCTCTTTCTACAGCAACACTTTTCAGCTCATTTCGGAGGATCCCAAGGTGATTGGTGAGAGAGGTCTCTAAATTCTCTGAAGAATAAATTAAAAGTCATGTTAAGAACAACTTTCAGCAGTGAGATTAATGTTTTTGACCCTGAGAAGGTTTTTATTGCAATGATCAGATTTTTGGTGTAAATGTCTATCCAATAGAAATCCTGTCTGTTATATAAGCTAACGATACTCACCACAAGAGAAACAGTCTGCTAGCATGTTGTGCTCTTCAAATACAAACACAAACTGAGGGGTTCAGGTTAGATTTGCTGGCACTATGCTCAGTGATGTTGGTCATCATCATTCTACCTTCAGTTGTCTCAACTGCTAAACAACACTTAGAGACAAACTGAAAGCAGAAACATTCTGCAGCGGTGCATGTTTCCTGCTCACCATGCATGGTAAATATATCTGCAGAGAGGTGATCAGTGAAATGGCAACCAGGTTAGTTCAGTTAAGAGAAAAAAATGCAACTGTGCTAAGACCTGAACTAAAAGAAAACTGATTATCAACATAATTGTGATTGAAGGGCTCTATCTACAAAGGACTCCAAGGATTCACTAAATCAAAGATATCTGCGAAGATTCTCAGTCATCCAGGTCAAGGTCAAGCTTGAAAAGTTCAGTTTTGGCAACTTGATGTTTCTAGAAGACATTTCACCCAAAAGGCCTTTTCAGTTCTAACAAGTGGTGGGGAGCACCAAGATTTATAATTGATGATATTAGTCTCAGTGCTTCCCACCACTAGTTAGAACTGGATGACAGCCAGAAACTTAACCATGAAATTATAGACTGAAAATTTATATCAAATTCAAATATCACTCTAATGATGCAGAGATCACCAAAAAAATGGATCACATATGATACACTTGGCTTTAAAGGTATAATTAGGTTACAAACCAAAATCCTAAGCTTTGAACATTTCTCATGGCAGTACACAACCCATTATGTAGATAAAGCAAAAGTAGGACCCTTCATTTTGAATAAATTAGCGTTAGGTGGGGGAATCTGTTCACAGGACAGATACTAGTTGAACATCAAACAAATCTGGTCTATTTAGAAAATTGTTAAGGAGAAAGCTAAAAGATAGGTATTTCGCGTCAGGATGGGGACACAGCATGTTCACTAAAAATAAACTTTGTGGTTTCCATGTTAAACATTCATCCGCGCATCGCCCTAAACAAGCCTTCACCAAAGTTAAAGATGGAAATAGCTGTATCATGCTGAAAACAAGCTTTTCTTTACCCGGTACAGAACATGTAGACCTAAATACAGGACCACCATGAAAGCAAACCTGTCAGACGTTGTTAAAGCTTTTAGGATGGAGGAGACTTTTTCCTTCCATCTGGACAACAATCCAAAACTTACAACCTGACCTACATTGGAATGATTTAGATTGAATTATATGTATGTTAGAATGAACAAGTTAAATTCAAGACCTATATCCCATTGAGTTAGATGACAAAATTTACATTTTCACAAGCCTCCTCTAGCCCCTTTAACTGAGCTTAAGCAATGTGGCAGTTAGCAACACATTTGAACAAGATGTGTTAATACATCCCCAAAAACATGATTTGTGCTGGTATATAAAATGTTTTTGACAAAATACAAAAAATATGTTATTGAATAGGTTCAAAGTCTGTAAACATCTTTTAAGGTACTTTATGTGTTAGAGTCTAAATTGTTTAAATCAGAGCGATCCAACCTTAAAGGAAAATGGAAATATGAATCAGAATTAAATCAGACAAGTTAATCTGAGCCCTTAAGTAGGCCTACTTCTAACAATACCAATTATTTACTCATTAGGTTATCCAGTTTCCCTCTATATTGCTAAAGCTTTGGCATAACTTAAAAAGCTCAATGTATGGAAGTAAATATGTGCCATCAGAATTTGAATAAAAAATACCTCTGAAATTTGAATGTTGTATATTAGTGCTTACTTTTTCAGTATTAAAATAAATTCAGAATATATTTTTAACCTAAAAAAAATTCAATGTCATTATTTGTACATTAAAAAAAAAATTCAGTGTAATTTTTTTTACATGGTTGCAATTTTCAGTTATTAAAAAAATTCACATTCCTATTTCAAAGTGATAAAATTTTCAATATACATATTTTTCACAGTTTAAATTTTCAGTGTTAAAAAATTCAGCATATAAAAAATTCAACTTTTCAAAATTCAAATGCAATATTTTCGTTGTCCTCCAATTCCACTTGCTCAAATTCACTGTCTCAAATTCAGCGTCTAAAAATTCGCTGTAAAAATGGCCAAGGTTACTTCAGGTCACAGACATTAGCAATGGATGTCCGATTCCAACATCCACCTAATCACGTGACACAACCGTCATATTGAAGAAGTACCAGTATCACCCAGGCTGGCGACCATGGAGGCGAACTCAAACCCAGCGGTGAGTTTAATGCTTTCATATTTCTGTAGTATATTTTATTTTGCGCATGAAGTTTGATACATTATCTTAAAGCCTGATTTAAAACACTGGTTTGGGCCGTTGTTAATCTTACACCGTGTAGTGCCGGCATATTACTTCTCGCTACCTCCGAGCACCCCCCCCCCCCCCCCCCCCAAATTTCCCCCGTTTTATTTCAAAAAGAAATACCACTTTTCCAGGCAGTCTTAGTAAAGTCGTAATTTTTCAGGAGATGCTACCGCTAATGTAGTAAGCTAATATGGCTGCCTTGTGTGCTTCAAAGAGGGGCTGTGAACAGTTCCGACCCCACTCTGATCAGCTACTGTATTGTTAGGTGACTTCATTTATGAATTAATTAAGAAATTTATTGTCATTACAACATCATTCAAAATACCAGTTACCTACCAAATTGTAGATTTATTTGTGCTTGATATAGTTTCTACAATTTTAATGGGAGAAGAGCACAGTAGGCATCGACTGCCTGTCTCAGTCTCACCTAAGACAACATACAAACAACCCAGAAAGTCACCACCCATCAGTTCTCTTTAAAGATTCTAGACTTGGCGCAAGGGGTATTTCTTTTTGAAATAAAACGGGGGAAATTGGGGGGGGGGGGTGCTTGGAGGTAGCGAGAAGTAATATGCCGGCACTACACGGTGTAAGATTAACAACGGCCCAAACCAGTGTTTTAAATCAGGCTTTAAGATAATGTATCAAACTTCATGCGCAAAATAAAATATACTACAGAAATATGAAAGCATTAAACTCACCGCTGGGTTTGAGTTCGCCTCCATGGTCGCCAGCCTGGGTGATACTGGTACTTCTTCAATATGACGGTTGTGTCACGTGATTAGGTGGATGTTGGAATCGGACATCCATTGCTAATGTCTGTGATCTGAAGTAACCTTGGCCATTTTTACAGCGAATTTTTAGACGCTGAATTTGAGACAGTGAATTTGAGCAAGTAGAATTGGAGGACAACGAAAATATTGCATTTGAATTTTGAAAAGAATTTTTTATATGCTGAATTTTTTAACACTGAAAATTTAAAGTGTGAAAAATATGTATATTGAAAATTTTATCACTTTGAAATAGGAATGTGATTTTTTTTAATAACTGAAAATTGCAACCATGTAAAAAAAATTACACTGAATTTTTTTTTTTATGTACAAATAATGACATTGATTTTTTTTTAGGTTAAAAATATATTCTGAATTTATTTTAATACTGAAAAAGTAAGCACTAATATACAACATTCAAATTTCAGAGGTATTTTTTATTCAAATTCTGATGGCACATATTTACTTCCATACAATGCCTTCTAACTTAAAGCACCAAAAATATCTTTTGATTAGATGATGGTTATCCATCTGGATATTAGTCTAGAAACACAATCTCATTTTAAATTAACAAAGAAATAACCCTGGAACAAAATAATGTATCCATAAAGCAGTTTGTTTGACCAAAGCGCTGGGGAGCTTAGATCTATGTGTATTCAAAAGGTTTTCTTCTCTTTGATGAGAACTATTTTGCCAAAGAATGTGATTTATTTGGCAAAGAGAACTTGGGTATTTTCCTGGTCTCAACTGCAGCTGCAGGGACACACATGAACTAACATTTAATAGCAGTAAGGCCAGCAACACCCATTCATTTAAAACCCTGTTACATTTTTTATTATTTATTATTTCCATGTAGACATGAGGATCTTTTAAAGATTCAACATTTTTCTATTAATTAATGCAGCTCTTGAGCAAACATGAATAGGCTGACAATTTCAAAACTAACATCTGAGGCACAAGCATGCCTTTTTATGTAATCACTGAAGATCGTTGATGCAGCCATTAATGTTATAAAAATACATATTAACATAGTCCCGGTTGATACAATTTCCAGCATCTGGAGGAACTTTAGAATAAATGCTAGTTGGATGTCTCTGGCTATGACCAACACTTCTATACAAAGAAGTCTTTGAAAGCACTGGCATGACGACTAAGCCACTCCTATCGTCTTTCAGATTCTGCAGAAATATTAGTGCATTACAGTGTTTCCCACAAGGCAAAGAGCTGCGCTCTGACAATAACTTAAAAACTGGAAATTTGTGTGTGATTAAAGAAAGCTAATGTTTGATTTTGTTACCATGGCATTTCTTTTTTTCTTTTCAGATTTCAGTTATCTGATGCAGAGTGTCTGTTCGAAGGAGTTTCAGTTTTATATCCACTCAGGCTCAACTGACTTGCCCATCATCCCTGTGCAAATGAAAGGTCAGGGTTTGAGTGTGTCTATTGGAAAGTCAAACAGTATCATTACACCCCCGATTGTAGGGCTCCCATTATAGATACAAATCAACAGTACATTTTTAGTTTCACCACCAGAATTTCAATTGACTTGTCAGTCTCTGTGATGACTTTCAATGAAAAGCACCAAGAAGGAATTTCAATCTCCTCATTACCTTTTTGCTGTTTGTATCAAAGGCCCTAAGCTCTCCTTTATTTGTTCCTGGAGCTGGCATAATGTGTACATTGTTCATAGTGGTCAGGGGAAACTTGGAAAAAGGAATTGCTTTTGGCAAAGAAACAATTTGCAAAATGCTGAAGTTATTTGTTTTAATGTGAGTTTTTCTTCTTTAAAACCTGAAAGGTTTTAATGTGATGGATGGGCAACCTCAGGGAGGGAGTACCCACCTCTTGCCTATTGATGGCTGGCATGGACTCCGACCCCCATTGTGACCAAAAAGGAAAAATCTGATTGCAGTAACAGAATGAATGACAGCTTACTCAATGAAGAAATTTCAAGAAAGACCTACATCATGCTTTGCCTCAACCACCTCCCCCCATTTCCCCAGGCGAGGTGGTTGACTGTTCATCTCAAGCTCTGGTCCTCCACCAGACGCATTGTGAGCTCACATTCTTTACAGTATCTTTGTTGTTTCTTGACACAAGCAACAATGGTATTCCTCTGGGCAGAAATATCTCTGATGTATATTTGCTGATTAACAATAATCACAATGCCTGGTTCAATGGCTATGTCCATTTTGTTGGTTTATATCTGGAGGTGCCGATGGATTTTAGGACAGTTATTTTCCCAATACCATGTGAGGTAATTCGCAGTTTGATTACAGTCATTTTTTAGTTGGTATCCCAGTCAGTAACTCAGTGGAGGCTGCTGGACTATTTCCGGGCCATTTTGCACAGCCTGGTGTTAAAGATCTGGGCCCTCTGGTGCTCCAGGAATGCTCCTGCACTGCCAGGATCTTTAAAGAGCAGATCTAGGGACCCAAGATGCAACCAAACATAACAATGACTATTCAATCATTTATTAAAAGCTAAATTTAGGAAATAGCAGGAAACCAACAGCCAACTTGGGGATGGGCAAAAGTTCCATAATAAACCAATAACCATCCCAGAATCGGTGGGATAAGGGGGAAACTGATTTTTGGTTCCTCAGTTTAAGAGGCTGGTGACACTGGAATGACATCACTGAAAGCTTGACAGTTTTGAGAACCACCAGTGTTTGAATGGGGAACTTTTCTCCCGAAACTACAGTAGCAAATTACACTGGAGTAATACTTAAATAGAATAATTCCATGGAGTAGCCAGAACTCAGGTAAAAGACCCTGGGTTGATGCAGTTGAATCAGAGGCTGATGAGGTCACCAGAAATCAAAAGCATAGGGAATATCCGATGAGAGCAAGGCAGAACAGAAAAATCCAGAACCCAAACATTAGATCCGGCAAATGACACTGGGCATTTACTCACTCAAAGGCTTCCAACAGTCTGGCAACTCCTTGTCCCTGGTGCAAGTGGCAACAGGCAAGATGTACCAGGGATAGTTGTTTTTTTGTCAATCTGTAACTCGTGCTGGTGCAAGAAGTACAGTTCGCTTTGTTTAAAAAAATATATGAGAAGGATTAGCAGTTATTTCAAATCTTGATTGAAAACAATTTTACTTGCAAGGTTATAACAGTTTCACCCATGACACCCAATTTAATGTTATGAAAAGAACTTATATTCTATTTTAATAGATTCAAACAGGGGAATGATGAAAGACAACCGGTCAAGGGAGGTCTATGTGCCTTTGCATCTTGGTATCTAATCCAAGAATATATCCATCAGTCCATCTTCTCTCACTTATTCCGTCAGTGTCACAGTGGGGCCAGTTGCTATTTCCAGCAGTGTATGGACAGGTCGCCAATCTGTGGCAGGGCAACACAGAAACACACAGAGACACACACACATACACACACTCAATACTGTGACAATTTTGAGACGCCATTTTACCAACAGTCATGCTTTTGGACTGTGGGAGGAAGCCGGAGTACCTGGAGAGAATGTGCACAGGGAGAGGGTTAGGGTTAGTACCCATGTTCTTTCTGCATGGAGAACATGCGTACTCCATGCAGAAAGAACCTTAGCCGGGAATTGAACTCAGAACCTTCTTGCTGTAAGGGAAAAGTGCTACAAACTGTGCCACTTATTTACTATGCTATTTATTTTTGATATATTATGGGAATTCCTTTGAAAGAAATTAAATAATTTTTTTCATCACCTCTCATGAGCTAGGAGAAATAAAATCCTGAAAGTAAGAGAAATGCATTTTTTTTACACTCTGATGGTGGTGTTCAGCTACAAACAGGTTTTAAGTTATTAGTGTAGAGATGTTGCCGAGCTCATGCAGAGGCAGGGCTAAGTTGCAGAGACAGAATCATGCATGAGCACAGATAGCAGAGCAGACATTAACTGATTGTGCCTGTGTGAGGTGCACACTACTTGCAAGTGGCAGGTCTCCCTGGAACTTGTACACAACATATAACCGTTGCATCTTACTTTCCTTCCTGGTGATAGTTTTGTATTTTTCCCAAGGCTGATGAGTTTTACTTTGCCACGGTGTCTCAGTTGCTGTCTGAGTCCTGAAATCCTGACAAAGTCCTACGACCAAAGTAGCTTTTAAATCAATTGCATATCACCACAACTTGCACAGTAACGAAAGATCCTGAACGATCTGTGCACACCAATTCACTTTAGCATGTTCAACTGTTATGGGAATGATTAAACAAAAGTTTTGTCAGATCGTACGCCAAAAGAGATCCAGTGTATTAACAGTTTTTCATTCTACAGATTCTCAGAACTTAGCTCAAGATTTGTGCTGCTATTCTAGAGCTACAATGGAGCTCTTTACTGGTTGAATAATTAGTATTAGGCCATGAGGTTCATTAGGTTAATGGGCATTTCTTGGTAGGTTTGCCTTGAGAAAGTTTTGCTTGTCATGCCCTCTGATTTTACTAAATTTATAAACACTTGTCCTTTGTTAGGTATTTCCCCCAGGCCCTAAAAACAGCATTTATTAAACTGCTGTTGAAAAAGGACAAATTGGGCAAACAAGTACTGCAGAACTACAGTATAACTCACACCTCCTTCAACAGTAAGATAACAGGAAAAGCTGTGTTTCAACAGTTCAGCATCTTAACAACGACCAGTCGCTTTGATGTCTTTCAGTCATGCTTCCCCACAATATCGACTACACTTAGTAAATGAGTGACTGTTGAAGAACAACAGCGCTTGCATTACTGGACCTTAGTACAGTGTTGGACACTTTAGATAACTTCATTCTACTAGAGCGCCTGGAAATGTTGGCCCTTCTGCTACATCACTTCATTTATTTAAATCCTATTTGAAGGACACAGAACTTTTTCTCTCAGTAAATAACTTTAAATCACAGATTACAGAACCCACAGCCGAGGTTCTTCAAGGGTCCCTCTTTGGTCCCCTCCTATTCCATAGCAACCTTCCCCCCCTAAGCTAGAACATATGCTATCATACCTATGCTGATCACACTCAGCACCACATTAAATTGTCACCAGTTGACTATTTATCCATTCAAGTGGAGAGAAGAAATCAATGCATGGATCTGCCAAAACAGTTTTAATTAATGCAGTTATGCTTAATAAAAGCATAACTGCAGTCATAATTTTTAGACCAAAGGAGGGGTCAGGACACAGCTTCTGTTGCTTTAGCTAGAAACCACTGATCAGTCACCATTTGATGGTGTAGTTTGACTCAGATCTGAATCTTCAGAGGCACATTAAGAAAAGTGGCCTGGTATCACCAGAAGAACAAAACTAATCCATATGTCTATCTTTAGTCGACCTAATTACTGTATCAGTTTCTTCATAGATCTGCCTAAAAGGTGGATTCGACAGCTGCTGTTGATCCAGAATGCTGCTGCCCATGTCCTTACTCAAACTAAGAAAGTTGAGTTCATCACCCCAGCTCTAAAGTCCTTACAGTGGCTTACTCTACGTCAGAGAATAGACTTTAAAATACATATGTTAGTCTATAAATCACTTAATGGCTTAGCCCCCAAATACATTACAGGCTTTTTGTCAGTTTATTAACTGCCCAGACCTCTCAGGTCCCCTGAGTAAAGTCTATCAACCAGAAAAAAACATGGAGAAGCAGCTTTTAGTTCTTATGCTTCACTAGAGAGGAACGTAAAAGTAGGTTGATTTACGGTAAATCAAGGTTAAAATCTTATTTGTTTAGAGCTGCCGTTAACTCTTATGTTTAAACTGTACACTTAAACATCACTGGTTTATGTTTGCATTCCAACATTCCCTTTCCTTTATTAAACCACCCCAATTTACTTTCTGTGTTTTCTTTTCATATGTGTTTTTCATGCACAGATCTTTAAATGTTCTTGTTACTGAAACATGCGACTCAAATAAACTTACCTTGCCGTTTTGCTGTCTTTCCAAAGTATGTATACTGTTTGCAAGCCACAGAGAATTCTAGCTATACATAGCACTGTTAGACACGAGACTTAGCAATAGCAACAATTAATCTTCTTCACATAGACTTTCAAACAGAGCAGTGATCCAGAAACTTGTCAAAGTCAAATTGGCTTCAGGACTACTGGCAACGTTTCTGATGCATGTCACAATGCTGACAATATGTACACCCTGCATTACTTTTTAAGGCCTTGAGATTAACTCACAGTTTTTGGGTGTGAGTTATTAAATAAATTTTCAAAATGCTGAATGTTGTAATGGAGATGAAAGATTTTGAGAATGATCCTTTTCCCTTTTCACTTGACGAAGTTAATATTTAAGATTAACCATTGCCTTTTCCCTCTTTCTTCCTTTTTTCACTCTCCTCCCTTGCAGTTTTTAATTAATTCACTTTCACCACTAGTTCTCCTTGAGCATCTGGTCCAGTTTCTTCTCGCCCTCCTGGCTCTGACCTGGCAATAGGGCAGCCACTAGACGTTGTGTCGTGTTTCATGGGTTCTCAACCAATCCACCATGGAAAATTAAGGGTCAAGCATTTTCCACATTAGCTGCATCACCAGGAGGATAGAAACTGATATGAGCAGCAATTACTCTTCCTGCCACAAAAACCACCATGGAAAAACTAATTGCCAAACACACATTATATGCAAAAATTGATGACTGTCTTAAGCGAGACGGCAATATTGATGCCAAGTTACCATTGGAATCTGTAATTCATAAATTTAGGGCAGTGGTGAGACAGTCATTACTGGATTCCATGCAATCCCTTTGGCACAAAACGATAACTATACAGAAACAATAACTATACAATGCATTTTTGTAAACAAGCTTTTTATGATCTAATGCATTCTGTGATTACTGAAAGAGCGGTATTATCCGAAAACAGAAGTAATATTTAGCAATGATCTTGTTTTCATGGCCCTTTAATTGTTTTAATAAAAGAAAACGTTGCTTGGCAGAAACTTTGATTTCAGCTTTCTGTTTGTTTCATTTTTAAGCCACCCGCCCACTCTGCCCACATAAGCAGGGATTTGCTAAAGAGCCAGTTGTTTTGTTATTAGTCTGCAGACAGTTGAGCAACATAGGTTATGGTGTGTGTTTACTTTTGCTGCTGGGATAGGATGAGGCATAAACGTAATTTGAGGGCTGACTCACCACTGACAAGTGCCTTTGAATTTACAATGCACTTCGTATGGACGTGAATCAGACAGATTCCCAGTGCTGCTTTTGGCTTTCTTTTACCAGTAAGCATCGCTCATGGGATGACCAGTTTTGCCCTCTGCTGCTCCCTCTGTACTGAACTCAAGCAGAGAGTTATGTGCTCTCTTTAGCAACAGCTTGAAGAATAGATAATCTTCTTCAGCGCCCCCAATTAACTGTGAAGGTCGAGTGCCCAGAAAGTTATGATGCAATTTAACCCCCCACATGAGGTCAATTTGACCTGAATAGCTTCCTATTAAGCATGATAAATTTGTTATTTTTCAATCCATTAAACATTTTCTTATAGACCATTTGGTCATAACAGACCCCCTTTGCATGCATAACCTATGTTCTATTAACAAGAAAACCGTAATAGGAATAAAGGACATGAAAATCAGCTGAGATTACTTCAAAGTGTTTTTTTTTTATCAACATACTTGAACTAAATATTCATCATCCCAAAACATTGGAAGGGAATTCCGCCAAGCACAGAGGTAAAGCGTTGTGGAGTCCCCTAACTTTGCAAGCTACAATGGTATGAACAAGTCATTAACCATTTTAGCAATATAAAAGCACTATTCTTTTAGCTTAAGAGCATTCTATCAGTGCAACCCTGCATTGCATACAACGAATAGCAATAATGAGAAGAAATGTGAGGCTTAAGGAAGAAGCCTCCCTGACAATTATGACCTGTCTGAAAGAGCCCTCAGGGCAGACAGAACCTAGGCCTCCTACAGATGTTAGGGAAAACTGCCCCATTCATCAAGACAATTTTGTTGGAATCTCTTTGAACTGCTCTTATATTTTGTGTGACATTCATATTAAACAAGAAAAAGGGGGGGAAAAATCCAAGATTTTTTTAAAATAGTTGCCATTTATTATTTAGCTAGGTCTCATATGATATGTGGCTCATTAAAACTTTATTCTTATTGGCATTGCAGCGATAAACCCATTCTTTTCATTTTAATTTTTGATTTTTTTGTATCTATCTATCTATCTATCTATCTATCTATCTATCTATCTATCTATCTATCTATCTATCTATCTATCTAAGTAATATTAAGATTGTGGATTGATCCACAATTATTTTTGTGTCCAATTTTTCCAATATAGTTCTGGGAACAGATATCCCAGAGCTAGCTGATTGCCCAACACTTTTGCTTTCACAGGCAGACCATCACGCCTGTGACCATAAGGTTGATACTTGTACATAAAAATTTATTGAAAATTATTTAGGGAGTAAAATCATATACAACGAACATGGAGAAGAAAAAGGAAGGTGAGAAAGAAAGAACAGATAAGAACTAAGGAGATAGATAGATAGATAGATAGATAGATAGATAGATAGATAGATAGATAGATAGATAGATAGATAGATGGATAGATGGATAGATGGATAGATGGATAGATAGATAGATAGATAGATAGATAGATAGATAGATAGATAGATAGATAGATAGATAGATAGAAATTAAAAAGAAAGACAAATCTGGATTGCTGTGTCTGTTAATAGGCCTTACTTCCTGAATGTCTCCCATCACTGCCCAGCTCGTAAATCACACCCCGTAGGGAACCTTTGGGCTGGACTTGTTATTGTGCAACTCTGTCTACAATCCAACACCCCACTCAGCTTTCACTCCAGTTTTCAGGCACACACATAAGTTGGCATGTTGGATTGCTAAGGCATGTATCACCCAAGGCAAAAATGACAGGGACAAGACAATGGAAAACAGATTGCAAAACTATTAACAAGCTGACCATTTATTGAACAGACTGTATTTAGTTAACATTTCAGTTCATTGTAATATGAAAAGTATTCCTATGACTCCATTTGGCCTGCTCACTCTGTTTTATATCAAGTGCTCAGTAGGGAGCAGGAAGAGGGGCTCTGTAGAACCCCAGAGCCCCCTTCTCCTGAGCAGCACTAAGCACTCAGCAGGCTTCAAGGGCAACTGTTCATTAGGAAGCCAAGTTTTAATAAGCCTGTAGACAGACATGCTGCTGAACAGTCCCAAGTGCCAGAGGATGGAAGTATACTTATCCTACAGGTCTTTAGAACTTTGGTTTCCATCATTAGCAGCACATTGAGTATCCACCTATTACCTTTTTCATAATTATTCATAATCAGGTGTCAACCATGTAAAATGTATCAAATACAACAGGAAATGGAAGGGAATCGGGTACACAGGGCACCTATGGCTCAAGGGGTTGTTTGAAAATTTGAAACAATACCATAAAAAAGCCTTCTATGAGCTTTTGGAATACAAACAACATAGCTTCTCATTTCACTAAAACCCATTGCGTAGATTATTTCATACAGAAGAGCAGATTTGCACATTCATATCGTCAAGTTACACAGGACATCTATGGATGGAACCATGTGTACTAAGCAACAAAGATGTTCAGGTTCCTCTGCATGCATTCTTGAATGTTGCAATCATGCCAGATTTACATGCAAATGAACATCTTTTAGAAGCTCATGTCAAAAGGTTGTGCTTCTGTGCTTATTAAGAAATAGTAGGAACCACATCCACAGAGAAGGTTTTAATAGTTTTGCAGGCATACACCCTACAAATACTGGGCATTCATAACATCTTTTTAGGACTATTTAATGTGGACCAGACCTTCACTTTATTCAGACCAGAAAAATGTTGAAGTGGGACTTGTTTTCATTTAATATGTTCTGTTAAAAATTAAGCCTAAGCAAAAATAGTAAAAGTCAGACTTGATTAGACCAATGGTTTAAGGCCAATACCATCAGTGCACTTCTTTGTGGGGATTTTGTTTCATCTTCATTTATCAACTATAATTTTACCTCACTAAACGGAAGATTTATACCACTCCGTAAGTCGTTGTGCATCTTATGGGGTGCAAGATAGAATATTTTGCCTCACAGAAGCAGCAGTGTGCTGCATTTCTAGATATCAGATTACTGTATATACTATCTTAGAGTTCTATTATTACACAGCCCAGTATTTCTGCTCATGCTGTTGTTCAGATAACATATACAGTCACCTGCCCTTATTACTAATAAGGATCTTATTACTGCAGCTTTTATTGGACTGCATAGATTACTTAATAGCAAGGAGGAACTTAAAGTTGCTTAACTCAACTATAATTGATGAAAAAACTGACTGTTTGGGGCCTTTTTCTCCTTAGAATTAATCCTCTGTGAAAAACCTTGATGTGATAACCATTCCTTTAAGTTCAGAGATGGCAAAAGTACTCACTTTCCGTACTTGACTAAAAGTACAGATACTTGTGTTAAAAAAATACTCTGGTAAAAGTGGAAGTACTGATTAAACTTCTTTACTCAAGTAAAAGTAACAAAGTACAGGCTTGTAAATTTACTAAAAGTATAAAAGTAAAATTAGAAACCACTTTTTTCATGCTGCTGCCTACATTTTAAATGGATGCCTGCCAATAGGACTAGATCTCCGTTGTGTTCATTTTCAATCATCTCGTCGTCCATACTATTATGCTAACGCCACCACCACCAAGCTGCAATGATTTGCCGCGAATGAATACCGCCGAATATGATTCATCTTGTAGTGGTGCGTCAAATGCAACATAGATTCCCATCCAATTAGATTGAATTAGGTATTGATGACGTGAAAAATAACGGTAACTCCATTGAAATGATTCTAAACTAAAGTAACGAGCCAATTTTTTTTTAAATGTAAGGAGTAGAAAGTACAGATATTTGTGTAAAAATGTAAGGAGTAGAAGTAAAGCAAAAATATCAGAAAAATCTACTTGAGTACAGTATCTCTGTTTAAGTTTGCCATTAACATCAGCTCGTTTTTTAAAATCTGTGATTTTCCAGGTAAGATTTAGAAGAAAAAAAAATCATGTCTTTATTTCTGCTTGCATGGATTACGACACTTTCTGATATGTAGGTTAAGGTTGATCGTCTGTTTGCCAGCTGCAAATGACAGAAAAAAAGCTGCTCGACTGAAGAAAAAAAAATGTACTACCTACTTCATCTGCACCCCATTGGTTTCGTCTTTACTACAGAATGCATTTAAAAAAAGGCTGACCATATCCTCAGGAACTTATATCCCACCATATTTTAACACAACCACTGTAATAACTAGATACTCTTGCGTGTTCCACATAACCACAAAAACAAAGGGTCTTCGTAACATGTTTTTTTACATTTCAGTAAAGCAGCTTGGCTTTAAATGTGTTTTATAGATATGACAATGACATATGGTTATAATCTTACTTATATTTCTTATTGGTTCGTATTATGTTTAGCAACCTTAAATGTTAGCGATTTTTGTTTTTGCACTGGGAAGAGTGGATGGTTTGTTATACAACAAATGCATTGACATGTCACAAAAATCCATACTCTGTAATTAGATTGCAATACATCTGACCCAACATTTTTTCTGTAAAACTACGCAGAATGATGTGTCATGATGCTTTTAGGGGATCTAACCCATATGCAGAAAACCACTCAGAGAGCAAGGCAAAGGTTTAACAGGTTTATTGTGGTATGGGTAGAGGGGGTTGGATCTGGAAGACCTCCTTTCCCAGAATCCAGTTAGTGTGGGTTTTTCCAGAGGTAGAGACTCGGAGGGAGGACAGGTTTAGACTTGGTTGGATCCTGAGGAGCTATTGAGTGGACTGTCACTTGGAAATCCAGGAGGACTTGAACATAACTTGTGGAGGTTTATCCCCTGCTCAGTGTGAGACTCAAACAATCCTTCCAGGGGAAGAAGGCCAAACATCCAGCTTGCAGGAAGGCTTCCTGCCGAAAGGGCAAAAAAAAAAAAAAAAAAAAAAGGTTAGTTTCAGTGAAAACAAAGTCTCAGTTAGACTCAGCTAAACTCAGCTTGGCTAGAATACCCAAAACAAGCAAACACTCTTGCGTCGAGGTAGTGACAGTCCACTGCATAAATACTCCTCCGGATAATGATCCAACCAGCCGCAGGTGTGAAGGGAGGCCCAACAAGGACGGGGCACCACCTGGTGGTGGAGAAAAAGAAACACAAAAACAGACCACACAAACTGGATTCCTAACATGTTTTTTTTTTAATGGTAGATTCTTTTGGCAGAGTTAAGAATAATGTTTATCTGAGGAATCTGGAAATGAATGAATAAAAACAACTTAACAGCTGAGAAGAAAAAAAATAAGATGACAGCAGTTCTAATTATCAAGAGCTCTGACTAAAACATCAAACTCGTTGTCCATCAGCAACGTCTGACCCAAACACAGATGGGATAAAGAAACCACCATAGGCTGGTGTTTTGCATGATTGACCCTGATTGATTCCTTATTGTTTGACATGTTTTATATGGCAAAAAAAAAATTAAAATGTTAGAACTGTACATTTACAGTCATATGTTTATATTACTGTTTTTATATATATAATTTTACTATTTTTCAAGGCAGCTCTTTTAAAAAGATGAAATTGTCCAGAGAGCTGTTCCAAAAGAAATTTCTTTTTGTTTTACACTTTTGTAAACAAAATGACAAATAAATCTGTCTAAGTCTAAGCTTCGTATTGGAGTTCATTTTGGACAAACAACACACTGTAGGGTGTAGCTGATTCCCACACACAAGCCAGTGTCTGTTTGTTGTTACATAGATTGATCCAGAAAATGTTAAGCCTCCTACTGAAAACAAAAACATTCCCTGATATTTAAAAAAAATAAGCACAGAGGTTGATGCTCTTTTGCACAAAAACTATTGTATTTAAATTTGATCATGACATTCCTATTAGTCCTATTACTGTTTATCTATCTCCATAGTGTTTTTTTTTATCTCACCACTTAATATTGTTGTAAATACGCCCTGTAATTGTTTGCAGAGCGAGAACCATCCTCCTACTACTAAACAAAAGAATGATGCAATTTTTGCAGGAAGGAATGTTGTGTAGATTCACTTCCTTATTGGTGAATTGATCAACAATCACCCTGTGTTTGAATGTGTGTGTCTAAGACCAGTCCACATCTGGATGCAACCTGGGTGCTGTTAATCATAAATGTAAGCAAAAAGTAGCTTTGTCCAATTGTTGGAAATGGTCAGAAATTATTTAGCTTCATAAAAACCTTATGTGATATGTTATGTTCTACTTACTCAGAAATGAAAAAATCTGAATCTTTTGTTTCTGTGCTGCAGTAGATACAGAGTTTGGGTAAGCTGTAATAAAATGGTTAATTTTGCACACTGCTAGTCCTATCCACATGTAAAAATTAAATATGCTATTTCTTTAATGGAAAATAGCTTAGGCTCAATTAAATTGACTGAGATCTGGAATTAAGAAGCCAAACTTTTAAGGCCTTTCATAGTCTTTATCAGCATATTCCATGAATAGAATGAGACAGAAAGATGAAAAGGGGTCCCTACTGTATGTCCTCCAGCAATCTAACCCTTATCTATAGAGCAGCTTAACTATAGAGAAAGCTCAGGATAACCTGAGCCACTCTAACTATAACATTTATCAAAAAGGAAAGTTTTAAGTCTACCCTTAAAAGTAGACAGGGTGTCTGCTTCATGGACTAAAACTTTTAGTTGGTTCCAGGAGAGGAGCTTGATAAGTAAAAGATTTGCCTCCCATTCTACTTTTAGAAGTTCTAGGAACCACTAATAAACCTGCAGACTGAGAGTGAAGAGCTCTGTTGGGAACATAAGGAACAATTATATCTCTGATATAAGATGGAGCTTGGCCATTCAAGGTTTTATATGTGAGGAGGAGGATTTTAAATTATATTCTAGATTTAATAGGAAACCTGTGAAGAGAATCTAAGATAATCTAAATGTCAGGGTTTGGTTGTGGTTTGAGGACCCAAATGCAGAGGCAGGGAGGCAGAGGTGAGTTTCTTATGGATTCAATTAAAGGTTAACACAGACAGCTGAGGCAGGAATCCAAAAAATCAAAAATGAAAAGTCAAACAAACCAGAAACCATGGAGACATCGGGGTAAAACAATCACAATGAGGAAGACACAGTGAGGAGGAGGAGTTGAAGGAAGTTAGAGGAGGAACCAGCACTGAGCACAAGGATAGTACTGTATTTATGGGAGACTGAACAAAGAGAGGACTAATGAGCAGATTGGGAGCAGGTGTGAAGAGAGCAGGCTGGAAAGGAGCTAGGGACAGAGGAGAACACTAGAGGGCAACAGAGGGTAACAAATAAAAACCTGAAAATCTAAAATATAACCAGAAAACACAACAAAATAATAATTAAACCAATAAAACTAGAAAACATGGAGCAAAGTAAAACTGAATACTCAAAATAAAACATAACAGAACCAAGACTGTGACAATAAATATTGTCTATCTCTTTCATTTTAAGCAGAACTCTAGCTATAGCATTTTGGATCAGCTGAAGGCTTTTAATTACAGTTTGTGGACTTCCTGATAGTAAAGCATTACAAAAGTCCAGCCTTGAAGTAACAAATGCGCGGACTAGTTTCTCAGCATAATGCACCATTTATACGATAGTTCTAATTTTTTCATATTCCTAAGATGAAAGAAAGAAATTCTGGAAACATATTTTATATGGGATTTAAATAACAGGTCCTGGTGAAAAATTTAGTTTCTGTTTTTAGAAAGATGTCAACAAATCTGTACTGATGCACAATAAGGAAACAGAGAATGAAGTTAAACTCATATTCCCAGTCAGTGTGTATCACTGTGACAACAGTTTAATGGCAGCAGATGTGACGAACATAAAAAATGTCTGTGCATTACAAGAGAATTTCACTTTTCTACTCTTAATTTTTTTCCGAATAAAAAAATTTAAATCACAAGCCTTTCAGCATTCCCACCCTCTGTCAATCAGACTAGAGCAGGGGTATGTTTGTTCACTGCTCTCATGCAAGAATTTAACGACGGCAAGCTTGATCTTTCTTTGAAGAAACTTCCTTTTTAAAGAATCAGCTGTGTTTTTTCCTATTGATGTAAAGCATGAATACATTCCTTGTTTTACCATCACATGACTCTCTGCATCTTACTCCATAGCAAAACAAGTCCTTTTGTTTTTTTAAACGGTCACAGTAACTGTAATTTAATTTATGAATTAACTGTAAAAGGGGAATTTTTAGAGGTGACCTACAGTTGGAAATGTTGGCTTATTTTAGCTTTTCGTCTTAAAAAGAAAGGTTTGTTTCAGTTGGTTTACAAGTATATAAAGCCAGTTATTAACCCTCTTGCTTCTGTTCTTCAATGTCTGTACCTACGTGACATGAATATTATCCTCAGTACTCCATCAGGTGCTGACACTGAAACAGAATCAGTTCCCTGCTCAAACTACAGTGTGACAGGATCATAGCTAAGGATTAAAAAAAAGAAGTTTGATGAAACAGACTGAAGAAGAGCCACATTTTTAATGCAAAAACATAGCTGAGATTCAATGAGTGTTCAAACAAGAATTCTCCTCCTCAAAGAGTTCATCCAGCAGCCAACCGTTATCTGTATAAGTGAGAGCCGGTCATGTTTGGGAAGCAGCAGCTAATAGGATGCAGTCGATCTTTCTGTCAGTCCAAACAGAGCCTCTCCCTGTTCCTCTTTCTGAACAGGGAGGTCCCTGTTGAATCGAGAGCAGCTCCGCTCGGAACGACTTGGCAGAGTTCATCAAAGACAGGAACACGCTTCCTCTCAATCAGCAGTTTTTTTGCCGGCACGCATCACCTTTAAATTTTTTTTAATCAACATGTCATTGTTTGCATTTTTAATCGTGTATTATGAGTTCAATGGAAGTCAGTGAGTTTACTGACTTCTACTTCTGACTTTTTGTAACATTTTAATGTTTCAAATAATCATATACATTTTAAAATCCAGCAAATATAACAAAAGATTTGTATTCAAATGATGTGACAAATTAGGAGAAAATTATTCTCCAAATCCATTGTCATAAAACATGTTCCTCCTAATGAATCATGAATTATCCACACTGAAAAGAACTATTGGAAAGCTCTCTTCATCAGAATATGTTCTCAAAAATGTTGCCTTCAGGACGCCGCTATTTAATGCCTCACTGTAAAACAAACCGCTATGCAAATTCTTTTATACCAACAGCCATTCGAATTTTAAATTTTATATAGGGTTGATGGGGTGTTTAAAAAAAGAAAAAAAAGAAAACTGCATTATTTTTTTTACTATTTTTCTGTTTTTATTATTATTAATTGTGGTCCTCAGGCTCCCTGTCACATTTTATTTCTAAACCATCTTGTTTTGTATCTTATTATCTGTTTATTTTCATTTTTTTTGTCTGTCTCGTGTACTGCTCAAACGAATGGCCCCTGGTGGGATTAATAAAGTCTGAGTCTAAGCCTAATAGATACACACAGGCCTATACCACAGACCTGTGATATCAAGAAATTTCTTGACTAGAACCTTCTGACAAGTCATCATGCTTGGACCTAAACAGTAATAATTATACATTTACAAATAAGAAAGTCTTTGGCTGGAAATTAATGTTTGGGACTTGGTGAACCAAAGCTTGGCTTACCTACTGTACCTCAAATATGGCATCTTCAGGTCCCCAAAACTCGAAATAACCTTTTTAAGGGGCTAAGGGCTCATTTGTCTAAGTTAAGATCTGTTGTCTTGATTCAACAATAAGAAAAAGACTGGACTAACTAAATAAGGGCTGGAAAAAAAGTAAACTTTCCCCAGCCATTCATATAAGCAAGGTTTCATCCAAAAATACAAATCAAATGGATGGTTTGAAGTGGTCTATTAAAAGCCTTGATCTGGAACTGACTGAAATCCTGTGGCCTGAAATTACCAACAACGTTTCATGTCTGAAAACCTCAAATGTGGGAGGTGTTTGGTACGGCAGATATGGATTTCTGTATAGGGTTGCATATAGCAGGAGGTAGCCAAAAGAAAATAGAGATTAATCTGTGAGTTGAAGCAATAAGGTGTTTCTGTTGCTTACTTGCAAATCAGTCAGTGGGAAGTAGTACCTCCCTTGTGGTGTGCACAGTGCAAGATTAGCAAGAAAATCTTTCTATAAATCAGTGATGGCTGAGGATACAGTTGAAGGTCTGACATATCAGGGGAGGAATAAAGTGTTTGGTTGCAGTTATGTTGGCTGAATGAGAGGCTTTCTCAATCCTCTGTTTGTACAAAAAAAGCACCCTGGATAAGTCTATAAAGAAGAGACAACCAAAATAACCCCTGTCTTGTGACACAAGCATTGCTAGTTAGTCAATGGTAGCACTAGTAATTATATTTACTGGCTGATTTTTTTTCTCTTATGGTGATGTTGGGTTAATTAGTATTTTTCACTCAATAAAAGAAGTTATAATCTAGAAACTGGATTTTGTATCTGGTTACTCCTGAGATGTACTCATACTTGTCATCTTCTCCTTTTTCGGGAATGGATAATAGAGGAAGCAGTCTCCTCCTCCAGCTTTGCTTAGGGAAGCCCAAGGCATTCCCAGACAAGCAGAGAGACCCAGCTCAACCCAAGCGTCCTGGGCCAGGCCTCCTCCTGATGGGACGGGTCTTAAACACCTCCAAAGTGGCTCTACTCTGAGGGTCTCTAAGGTGACCAAACTCCTCACCCTATCTCCAAGGGATTACCCACAGAGAAAGCTCATATTAGCCGCTTATATCCTGGATATCATTCTTCCTGTCATTTTTCAAGTTTCATGACGATTGCTAAGGGTAGGAATGTAGATTGACCTGTAAATCAAGAGCTGTGCCTTTTCGCTCAGCTGTCTTTTTAGCACAATGATTGGTGCAGCACCTGCTTTATAGCAGCAGCGGTACCACTCTGTCTATCGATATCCTGTTCCATTTTTCCTTCGCTTGTGAACAGTACCCCAAGATACTTTAACTCCACCACTTGAGACAGGAACTCTTCTCCCACCTGAAGGGGGCGAGCCACCTTTTTTCAGTGGAGAACCATGGCCTCGGACTAAGACTGATCCCGGGTGCTTCACACTCAGCTGCAAACTGCTAGTGCCAGTGTTGTGCATTAACACGTTCAATGAAAGGCATTCATGGAATAATTTAATATTTTTAGTGAACGGTGAACGGTACTCGAACAGTTCTGAAGTAACAAACGTGAATGAGAGTGACGTTTACACTGAGAATAATGAGCCATACACACAGCTCAAGTTCACCTTCAATTGCTAACATTTTTCCCTGGATAATGTCAGATTTTACGGCACTTAGTGCGGCAAACATTATGACAGACCAGCATGTCTACTGCTAGTATAGGGCTGTGTCCGAACATCTGCCCTAACCCCTAGATCCCTCAATCACTGTATAGAGCGGGGACCTTATAGCGGACTTTATAGTGGACTCAGTTAAATGACCGTTCAGACAGATGATCAATACTTTTACCCTCCCTGTTGGTCACGTAACTCCACCGTGCCATCTTTGTAATCAGTTGCAGCTGTCAGGTAGTGACATCCTATGGTGACAGCATGCCGCCATGACAGCAAATATCATAATGCTTTGCAAGAAGAGCTTTCTGCACAAAGCATTCCGGGATATATCTGCTCGTCTAGTGTCCATTGATGATCATTCATTTTCAAGGTCTATTGTGGAAAATTTTGAGTCCACTAATATTTCATCCACTAGACGTTCTCACGCTGATTCAAAAAATGGCATAACCAATGTATAGTGCCCTATATAGTGATTAGGGTGAACACTGCCCTAGTCTGTGCATTTCAGACTTGTAACCTTGTATTTCTGATTCCAGTTTTGCAGTGCTCCTTGTTTTCTAGTTTTAGTGGGTTAACTCTTAGTTTATTGAGTTCTTTGGGTTTTTTTCTCAGTTACTGTCTTAGTCTTGGTTCTGTTATATTTTCCTTTTAGTGTTCAGTCTTGCTTTACTCCTTGTTTTCTAGTGTTAGTGGTTTTATTTTTATTTTGCTGTGTTCTTTGGGGTTTTCCAGTTACTGTCCTGTTCTTGGTTCTGTTATGTTTTCTTTTCAGTGTTTAGTTTTTCCATGTTTTACAGTCCCAATGGTTTAATAATTATTTTGTTATTTCCAGTCTTCAAGGTTTCTATTGTTTGTCGCTCTGCCGCCCTCTTATGTTCTCCTTTCTCCGTAACTCTTTCCCTCTCTTGTTCTGTGCACACCTTCTTCTTCTTCTTATGGGATTTTATGGCGGTTGGCAGACTTGTGAATTGTGCATTACCGCCACCAACTGATATGGAGTAAAGCAAGAAAACAGGAAACGATTCACCCCCCCCAAAAAAAAAAAAAAAACCCTGTGTAACTTAAACCAACATAATACTAAATCACATTTGCCCATATAATTTTAATTTACTCTAGGTCATCTTAACTCTGCCAGTTTCTGATGGTCCCATCGGTCCTCCCATCATACTTCCAACCATCTCCCAGTTCAAATCTTTAATGTCCAGATATTTTTCTGCAGCCTTCACTATTATTTTGATTTTTTCCGTTTTTTTTTTTGTTGTCTGTGCAGTACAATTAATTACTTCTACCATGAAAAGAACAAAATTTGTCTTTTTAACAATAAGTGAGTCTTCATCAATTTTTAGAGATTTCTCTAGAGGTTTGGAATTTGCCGTGTGTTGAACTGTAGGTTTGGGTTTTTCTGACTGAGATGGGATCCTTTTTGCAGCTTCAGCGTAGGTTATTCCGAGCTCAAATTTCATTTTTTTAATTTCCTCAGACCTTTTGCTTGCTTCACAGCCGCGATAGGCAGCAGTATGTTCTCCACCACAATTACAGCATTTTATTTTAGCTTCTTTTCCACATTCACCATATTCGTGTTCTCCTGCACACCTTCCACACCTCTGTTTCCCTTTACAAACTGCTGCAATGTGACCAAATTTTTGGCATTTGAAACATCTCAATGGTGGAGGATTGTAGATTTTGACATTATAGCTTATGTAACCGATGAATACTTTGCTTGGTAATTGCTCTTCTTCGAATTTAATTAGCACAGATAAACTGTCAGATCTTTCTCCGTTTCTTGTTGTTTTTAACCGTTTTACTTCTTTTACTTTTGCACCGCTTATGTTTTCCAGAATCTCTTTTTCAGAAATTTTTAGAGGAACTCCTCCAATGACTCCCCTGCTGATCTTTTTGTTCTCCATTAAGCTGCACTGAACTCTTATCCCGTCAATTTTGTTGATCCGTATTGCTTTGCCTTGCTGGGCGCTGTCTCTGCAGTTAATTAGCAGGTCTCCACTGTACAGAATTCTGGCACCTTTGACTTCTCCGACAAGTTTATTGATGGTTTTTGTTAAGTGAACCGGATTCCAATTTGTAAAAGAGTCTGCCTGATTAACGACTTTGAATATGACTTTGAATTCATTTTGTTGTGCTGTGGAATGTATGGAATGATCATCACTGGATTGTTCTGAACTAGATTCCCCTTGAACTGATCTCTGTTTTTTCCGCTTTTTCTAATTTTTTGATGTTGCTATCTTCCAACCTTCATTGTCACTATTTCCCTCTTCCATCCCACAAGAATCGCTTCCTGTTTCCTCACTACTCACGGCCCAAGGCATTTCTCCATAAGCAGCTTCAAAACACGCGCCATGCACCAAACGACCATCCACCACACCCTCCCTTGAAGTACTTCTTCTTCTTGTTTTACTGGCGTCTTGCAACCGAATGGAGCCGTTCTCTGTGCACACCTGCACCCAGTTTCCTCATTAGCCCTCTCTTTGTCTCAGTCTTCTTTAAAACCGCTCTCTCTCCAGTTCCTCTTTGCTGGGTCCTCGTCTAACCTCATCTACTTCCTCCAACTTCGTCTCTCTGAGCCTTCCTCTCCTAGATTGAACCCCCCTGATGTCTCCATGGTTTCTGGTTTGTTTTGACTTAGTTTCTCATTTTTGGATTTCTGGATTTCCTGCCTCTGCTCTCTGTTTACCTTATATAAAACCCACAAGAAATTCACCTCTGCCTCCCTGCCTTTGCATTTTGGGTCATCTTTCCACAAACAAATCATGACAATTTATAGGTTTGTGAACTTAGTTCATTTTTTGAAAAAGTGAATTATAAATGTAAGCTTGTTAATTTTTATCTGTTTGAACTGAATTTTGAGCTTGTCCTTTTTAATTAGGAACTGGCACAACACTGGCCAGTGCACCACGTCATCTGCAAAAAGCAGGGACAAAAACAGCTGTTCATCAAACCCAAACCCCTCCGGCCCTTGGCTGTGCCTAGGAATCTTGTCGATAAAGGTTATGAACAGGACCGGCGACAGAGGACAGCAAAGCTGGAGTCAAACGTGTCTGACTTAATGTCAGCAAAAAGGACCAAACTCCTGTTTTGCTTGATCAGTGATCGGATGGCACCTAGTAAAGGGCCACTCATATGCACTCTCCGGGTCCACAAAACACATGTGGATTGGTTGGGAAGCAGCTGGACTCTACTCCATCACCCTGTCATAGGCCTTCCAGGGGAGGCTGCTGGTCCCCTTTTTTATAGAGGGGAACCGTCATCTTAAGATATTAAACCTGTATTTATGATCAGGAACACTGAAGTGTTACAAAGTAAAAATGGCATAGGAAATCTGTAGAAAGTAAATACTTTATCTCAGCATCGTAAATGTCTAAATAAAAACGACAATATGTCCAGTTTTTGTATCTCTCTTCAAAGTGTTTTTCTCGCAACTCACCATGCAAGGGTGAATGCAGTATGGGCCTTTGTGCTGTAAACAAACTCGTATCTGCTTTTTTTTGTTGATGTAGAAACTGAAAAGTTGCACATGTGCTGACCAGATGTGGCTACTATTGTTGTGTTTTGCAAGTTTGTGGTCTGTGAAATCCATCTTCGAACCTTATCCTCTATGTGATGAAAGCATTAATGAATAAAACCTCATTTGAGTTAAGGAAAATGCACTTTTAAAGTCAATCTTCATTAAAGAAAAACGTTTAGTTTTTTTGCAATGAATGAAACTGACACAAAACTCAAATTAGGTCATTAGGTGGGCAATGGTTGCTGTGTCATACTCTGAGTCAATCGACATAATAATTTATAACAGAGAAACCATCTTTTATTTTTTTAAGTTGTCACTGGTGTTATATTATAAATGCAGCATCAATGGTTTAGTATCTGGGTGTTATATTAAGGGTAAAATGCATATACTAAAATTTTAAAACTTTATTTTAGTTTTAATTATGAATCATACTTCCCCTTAGACTTAGACTCAACTTTATTTATCCCTTGGGATTACTTCTTTAGGGAAATTCTGGTTCCAGTAGCTTATATAGAGTACAAAGAGTTAAAGAAAGATGCCATTAAAGATCAAAATACAACGGACATTAAAAAAAAGAGTGTATGTAGTAGAAGAGATCATTAAAAAACTTGTAATGTCCTGGAATATGTTTCCCTTACATATAAGAATGCCTGCAGAGTAGAGAGCTAAGGAAAGACTACAAATTAGTTTACTTGGATTATTGCACTTAATTATTGACCTTATAAATACGTTAAAAAAAATTACACAGGCTACACATCAGTTGGCATGTGTTATTGCACAGTGAGAGAGAAGAATATTGCACATGAGTGACAATAGGTAATGTTTGGACAAGATGTCCAAAGGGGAGGGGTGCTGACCTTTGTCCCTTTTCCTATCACCTCCTCTTTCCCCCAAGTGAGGAGTTGTACAGCTTGGGGAACAATGGAGTTTAGCATGTGTTATTGCACAGTGAGAGTTCATTTTATTGAACAAATATCCAGAGATAGATAACCTGATTAAATATAAACTGTGTAAAACTGAGTAAACTAAAGCAATAAAAACCAAGCTGGCTATTAATGAAATGTATTTAGCCCATAGACCTAATCACTAGCTTTGTAACCATTTTCATGTAAAGTGCCAGGAAGTGTCCTATGTCCTATGTCCTATGTGAATTTTTTGTTGCCTTTGGGAATTATCTCTTATGCTGGTATTTTTTTTTTTCTGTATCGAAAGTCATGGTAAACACAGTCTATTTACCCAATGTGAGACAGGCCCTTGTGTTTGTTTTGGTCAGCAGTGGTTCATCTTGGAAAGCTCCCATGGGTGCTATATAAGCCCAGTCTCCCTCCTATTGATTAATCACAAACCTTTTTTAACTAAAGGGAGTAAAGTCTGCGGTTCTTTTGTTTTGGGCTCTTCTGAGACTTCATTGATAAGTTGCTGGTGCATTTGTGGTGATTCAATACAGTTCATTAGACACTGTAACCTTGTGAGGATGAGGGAAAATCTAAATAAATTGAAACTTCTAAACAGGCACGTGCAGGGGGGGGTAAGGGGGCTTGAGCACCTGCCCCTTTTGTTCCATGATCCCAATGTGCCCTTTTGGTCCCTTTTTTTTTTTATTTATTACTATTATTATCTTTTTTTTTTTGGCAAGAAAAACAATACAATAAGCCCTCCGGTCACATTGTTACCTTTGGCCTTTTACCAGTGACGACGCACTTGCCTCTCGCACAGTCAGATAAGGCGGCTAACTGCGGAGCTAAAGGTAGCGAATATTCCACATTACACTGTGGCCGCTGCTCATTTGGCCCTAAGCAAGATCAACCATGTTCGGACGGATGGCTATGTCTTCAGTCTGCACCGCCTCTCCAATGTCAACCTGAATAGACATGTAAGTGAAACCAAATGAGCCCCATGGATGATGCAGTATTGTTTGATCTAAAACACTGTTTGCTCTGTGCTTTTAGTCTTTTACATTGAAAATTATGTTTTTTAATTCACAAAAAACTTTTCTGTAATGAACCCTAACCCTAACCCTGATTACAGAACAGTTTTTTTGTGAATTAAAAAACATAATTTTTGGTGAAAATACTGGAGTAGGCTTGCTACTTGTCAGACAATGGAAAACTTTGAACGTTGTATAATTTCTCTACTTTAGCAAAGAGTAGCGGTTTAAACGGAGGAAAGTATAGGACGCGGCGCGCCTTTCTCTGAAGAACTACTGAGCGGGAGGAGACAGCCAGGCGAGGAAACGCTGTTCTTATCTATCGATTCAGTATTTTTATCATACAGACAATAGGCTGTTGTTCTTGTGCTATGAGCTAGCTGCTAGCTAATGACTTTGCTAGCAAAGCAAGATAACTAAAAAGCTTCCCTGTATCGGTAATGATAGTAGGACATTCTTCAGTATTACTTATGCAATAGGGGCACATCGCCCGTCAAAAACCTATCATCTCCATAATGGATATATGTCTGATTTTCTAATTTCCTTTGCTGCATGATGTACATTTCATTTATTCTAGCGTTAGGTAAATGTATCTTGAAGGAGAACATCCAGAACTACCATGATAGATATATGATAGATATAATGTATGAAGCTGGTGAAAACAAAACTGCGCAGCTTATGCAAGGAGGATCGGCTGTCAGACCTTCTTTTGTTGGCAATTGAGAAGGATGTGCTAATCATTCACAGTGAGGTTAACATTTTTAAAGACATGGCTAACAGAAAACTGCTGCTGTGAACAAAAGAGAACAAAAATAGCAAAAATGCTTAAAAGTTGGAAATTTGTTTTTAAACAGTTAAATCACCATGACGGAAAAGAAGTTTTTGGATCATAATCTTGGATTTAGTTTGGGGGAAAAAGGAAGACAAGAGACTGAAATAAATAAAACATTGACCTTCACTCAACACAGAAAAGATGAGACAATGAGGAAAAAAGAAAAGAGAAACTGACAAGAAAAAACGAAGAGGAAAGATTGAAGAAAATGTATATAGGTACTTACAAAATACACTAAGACACAAACAGAGTAGGCTTTTCTCATGGTGACATGCATTAATAAAATGTTTGTTTTGTTCTTTTTTTTCTGCAGTTCCGCGTTAAAGTTTGATGCAGCAGCTCTGCTTTTCTGAATGGACCGTCTCCATCTCCACTGTCAGTACAGCAAACCAGGCAGACATTCTTTTTTATAGATTACAGTACACTAAAAGGTTGCATTGTGCCCTTGTATGCGTTTTTAACAGTTTAATTCTGTAAAGACAAAATATGTCTGGTGGTTCAGCTCTGATTTACATCTTTGGCTAAATTGCAGGTTTGAATATTGTAATACTTTCCTATAACAAAATAGACCTGCAGAAAGAAATTACTAATAAAATATTTTACATATGCATAGTTCTATGTTCTATGTAGAGATTTCCCTTAGCTTTGATTGTATGTCTCACAATTTTGTAATTTATCATTGTTCATTAAACTCTGAAAGCTATGTGACTTTGTTAATATTCTGTCCTAAAATGCGATAAGATGTGCCCTTCTTTTTTTTGAGCACCTGCCCCTTTAGTGGTCTCTGCACGGCCCTGCTTCTAAACATGGACATAATGTCATTAATCTTAAAACTATAAGAAGCACTAACCCTGATATGCAGCATTTCCTAATGCAAACATTACAGACTATGTTATTTTAAATTAAAATATTATTTAAAGTTGATAAGATTTTGGATTTGGACTAAGACTTAAAATGTATGTACCTCTGAGCAATAGAAAAATCTGTTCCTCATATAATGGTTCTTAACGTTCAGTCTCATGGTAATTCAAAGAAAACATCAAAGGTTCAAAGGGAACTATGAGATAAGGGTAAATGATAGCAAATGCCTAAGGTAATCATACTTGGGTTAAGATAAACATCCGTACAGCATTCTCATGTGAGAAAGTGTGGTCTAGATTAAAATCTGCCCATTCAAACAGCCAACATATATATAAAATAATTGTCTTCATGACATCTGTTGCTGCACTTCAGGAATGAGGGCTGAATCCCACTACAAAGGCAGTTTATGTATTCTTTAGTGACACTCCATTGACAGTAAGGGTGGAGTTGGAGTTTGTCAAACACTTGGACAATCCACATTAGAGGCCCTGTCTTTAAAGAGAGAATCTGAAGACTGCAACGTTTCCAAAGGCCATGAAAATAATACAGCTGAAAATTCCAGCAGGAAAACTGCCTTATTGGATCTTATATAGAACGCAGACTATCATCAGCTGACAGACATTCAAAAAGCACAGTTTTTTAAGATTGCTTGTGCCTCAGCAGGACGGGCTAGCTTTACTATGCGGAAAAAGTATTAACAACCCTTTAACATTTCTGTATTTTGCTGTAATTATACATTTCTCTACATTTTATTAGGATTTCACTGACAAACACAAATTCCTGTATTTTTTCCCCCTTTTCTGCTTACTTATCATTAACATTTTGGGTTCCTTTTATATGATCTAATAATTTCAATAATTTTTTGCCACTGTAAAATCAAAATATCCCCACTGATATACTGAGATCATGTCTTTTGTAACATGTCTCCACAAGGTTTGCACAAAACGGACATTTTTACCCTTCTTTATTTTGATTAGATGAATAAAGCGTCTATAAAGTCCTTATCATGCTGCTGTATTGGATTTAGACCATCATTATGCATCAATATGCATCAATATAAATCAACCCAATGCTGAATTCATACTAATCAGCCTCCATCGCAGGTTTTTCGGTTTTCTCACCTTATTTTCACGTTTCTCTCCTGAAGAAATGATTAATCTCAGCATGTTGCTGAGAGTTCCATGTACTACTCTTGGTGTGCTTAAAATTATATGTTGTGATCGTTTCTATTATGTCAAAGTGTGTTGCACTGAGGGAAAACAGGCAGACTTTGCCCTCATTTGTTTTTAGCGTTTTACCCAACTTGATGCCTTCCTTTCCATTGCCTTGAAAACTAATATGTAATTTAGATTTCTGAAGCTTTTTTGGTATTCATCTTTTTTTAAGCCAGTTTTCCACGGACGCCAGACCCTATGCTTGAAGGAATTCATTTGAATTAATTGATTTCATGAGTACTTTAGGCCTTAGGGAGTGCTTTATAAAAAAACAAATAAATCTATCTAATCAGTATAAGAATCCCATTGATGAAGTAGGGGTGCTGTGTTTTATCGCTTCTTACAGCTTCTCTACATGATTCAGAAGCACATTATTAACAAACATACCAGCAACAAGAGAAAAATTAGCTTTTATATCCAGACATCCTGCTGGATGAAACTCCTCTGCCTGATCAGCCCTGATTAGGACAGGTCTCTCAATAGGCCCAATCAGCACAAATGATGAATAACTTCAGCCAATCGAGTTGGCAGTTAATCAGCAGTATCCAATCAGATAATAGGGACCTAAGTTTTGAAATGGGAAGCAGACAGACCCTACGGCTGCTTCGGAGGAAGCTGCTGGAGAGGCTCTGAAAGCTGTACAGGGAAATGCCACTTTCCTGAGGAACACCACTGTCTGCAGACAATTACTTCAAATTAGAGGACTCAGTGGACATCTAATAAAAGGTATTGTGCCTGAGTCAGAAGGAGAGCATTACACCCCAAGGTTTTTTACAAACATGAACCTCGGTTCCAAGTCCTAAATGGCTGTTTCCAGAATAGTCAACAAGTTTAGTCATATGTTCTTAGTAAAATTGCAGACATTTGTTGGCGCTCATGGTAATGCCCAGAAATAAATCAATGTTTTATTTCGGCTGTAAAACCTCTAACATGCAGTTAAAAACAAAACATACGTTTGATTTTTGGTCTATTTTTTGCACATCCTAATGTGGGGAATTTGAGAGACGACAGTATGTAAATCAACAGGTGCATACCAAAGCTTAATAAGTGGACCACTGCCTCCAAGTGCTTCAAGATGCCTTTCTAGTGGCTGCTATTCGTGTTCAGACCACACTGTATGGAAACCTCCCTTGAGCATGTGGGTGTAATGCAAGCAAGAGGGCCATGAGAGATGAATGTTAACAGCAAAGTATTTTTTTTTTTTTAAGAATGATTTCAGACACTTACTCAGGAAGAAAACATTTGGTTGAGCAACAGTGGGCTGCTGTTACATCCTGTGCTGATATGGCTGTCAGTTATGCCACTTAACCCTGCATCCAAATTGTTTTCCACTTTGCTGTAAGCAGCTTTGCACGCATAAGACTTTTAAAGGCTGGTGTCAACACAAACCATGTAGTTATATAATCTGAATTTGGGAAATGTGTATAAAGGATCAGACAGAGTTGAAAAGATTAACAAATTGGTCTTTAGCCGAAGAGGATTTATGGTCATTAACTGTCGACCTACTAGAGGATGAGAAAAATCAAGATGAGCTGATGTAGAATGTAGAGCCACCGCCCCCTTGTGGTCAATATATTCATCTAATTGCATATTTTTATTATTTCTACATCCAACAAATACAAAATTCCTTTCCGGTTTTACAGAATGAAGGATAGAGGACTAAAAAAAGAGGGTGGGAAGACAGGTAATGGACATGGGGATGAATAAAAAGATGTCAAACTAAATGGGGAATAATATATGATTGCTAGATGGAGCAATTAATGAAAATAAAGACTTGACAGATGGATAATGCTGAACAAAGGAATAGATGGACACCTTCAGGAGTACTTGACAAATGAATGGATGCATAAACTGTTATGGTACAGTGATTGCTGGTACCATGGATGGATGGATGATGGGGAAAAAAACAGAGGAAAGGATCAGAATAAAAAAAAAAAGACTTATAACGCATATCTTCTCTATACTTATTTAGTGTTCGGGGGAAGTCATAAACGACAGTTTATGTCCATGCTTTATACACCTAATGCCTTATCCAACCTCTAAACCACATAAAGCGTCCATATATTACACATGCTCAGAGACGAGTTTATCCCAATATTTTTATTCCAATACATGAGGGACCTGCAGTCAAGATAATCTTCACACATTCATCCGCAGAGGCTCATCATTAAAAAAGGGAAAAAAGCAGGACACCCCCGCCCTCCCCCCACAAAAATATGAGCAAATATTTCACAATATGTACATCAGTAAAAGTCACGCTCAGGCTCAACTCAGAAAAACATTCAACCATTACGTCGACTGGTTGATGTTTTGGAAAAGAAAAACACAAACATAAAACAAGAAAGTAAACCTCCTTCATTTTATTATCTGTTTAGAAGATTTATACGACAACTAATGCTTAAACCTCTCATCCTCACAGATAAACACGATCGCAGTCATTGGTAATCGTCCTGAAATGTCACCCTGATGAAATATTCACATTTCAGCACTTCCCTCAGTACATCAGGTCAAACATTGCACATTCCAAAGCAGAACAAATCTGTAAATACTGTTACAAACCTCTTAACACGGCAGAGCGCCGGCTAACGAAGCCACTCTTAATGTTCTCACTGTCTGAAAAGCCAAATCTCTGAGCGGCAAAGCTGAAACCAAAGCCAGCAAAGAGTAAAACTGCATTCAAAGTGTTTTTGTGGGGTATATGCAGAAAAAAAAAAAAAAAAGCAATCCTCTTGTGGACTTAATGCTCTACAAACACCCCTATAGGTATATAAATACAAAATGACTAATGATCATGTAAACAATTAACAGAAAAAAATGTTTAAACAACTATGCACAGAAATAAAACAGAGAACATCTGTTGGCTTAGAGCACAGAAAACCCTCAAAGCATTTGAAATAAATAGTTTCACAATAACTTAACAGAAAAAAATATATATATTCCCAAAAAGTACAACGCTCTCCAATAAATTAGCCAGAAAGAGGAAGCATAGGGCTATAGATTGAAAAGTGAAGGTAGACATGTACAGAGCTGTAGATGCATAGGTGGAAGAGGACATCCTGAGAGAAACCATAAAGACATGACAAATAAAATATAAAATAAAAACATGTATATATATAAATTGTCTTATATAGGGGCTGATGACTAACTTCCTTAATTTATTTCCTATTAGTGTGACCTATTATCTAACCAAAGCACCTATCTGGTTACAATCAGAGGCAGGGGAATATATAAGGCAGGGTATTAAAGATAAAATGGGTCAAAAAATACATTTTCCCAAAACTTCATAAGGTAAAAACAGGTAACAGAAACTACTTGGCTTACTTTAAAACCCCTTTATCACCTATGGCAGGCAAAAAAGTCAAAACAAAAAATTATAACCCTACCATGCATGCAGCAATGACCAAATCCCTTCTCCTTAAAGAACACAGTCAAAAGAAAATCTCTGTACATATTAATCTATACAAGTGCTTGAACTTAAGCAATGAGCTTATATATTTACATAAAAACACATCAGTCCCTGATGGTTTAAGGCCAAAGTGCTGCAGATGTGTCACCCACAGCATGGTGAGGCTGCTGTTGCACTTAAAGTGTTCCTCCGTTTGCAAAATGCAAAAGAAGCCATTATTATACAATATAACTCAAGGCCTTTGTTCTTATGTCTTTCAAAGCGCATAAAGCTAAAGCAAACTCTGGAAAGCAGAAATGATTCCGATGTCACATTTCTTTTTACGAGGCCACAAGTTTCTATTTCTAGTTTAAATGGTATTTACAAATAGTAGCATCCAGGTTCATATGACTCGAGTCCCATTTATTTTTATTCAGTTTAAGGGGACATCCTGAACAGGTGACAGAGAGATATAGGGACCGCCAACATGTTGGGGCTGTTGGGTGGAAATTAATGCAGGAAACGGGAAACCTGGACTGTGAAGAAGTGCTGGTCTTTATGTGAATGAGGGGAACCACAGTGATGAGAGATGAAGGAGTCAAAGCATGCCGAAGCCCTCGCTGCCCTCGCTGATAGCCAGCTTCAGCATCTTGTGCAGTTCCTCGTAGGAGTCGTATGTAGGGAGGCACAGCTGGTTAAAACTGGAGACAGTCACAGAACCAGATGATGTTAACAATCAACATATTGTCTTAGAGATTCATACTGCTTTAGCTTTCCATATTCTGAAAGCTTAAAACTCCAAATTTCAATGTATTTTGCTGGGTGTTATATTTAAAAAGAATAACTGAATGAGTAAATTGTGTAAAAATAAGGACAATCATACAAATCATACCATCATAAAACAAAAACAATAATAGGAATAATAATAAGTAACATGGAGTTGAAATCAGGTTAGTTACGCAGTCCAGCCTTTGGTGGTATAATTCAGCTTAAAAATTGGTCAGACTAGAAGGACAACCTCTAAGCAGCAATTTTCCACACATGCCAAAGATTTTAAAATCTTGACTTTGACTTAATCGTTCAAACATAAAAATCATGTTTGATCGGAGGCTTTTCACCGTAGCTCTGCTACTGCTTTCCCTTCTCTACAGGGATGTAATGCAACAATCCATCTGTTCAAAAATATCCACTGGACTTGGTTTCCAAGATTTTAAAACGTTTTGCCACCTCTCCAGAAAGCTTTCTCAATGCAAATGTCTGGATCCGCAGTGAGTTTGAGTCTATATATAGACAAGGCCTTTTATTGCTTGGAATCATGCAAATTGAAACCGTCGTTTGGTTCCGTTGTTAGCCTGTAATATCTGAAACCTGTCTATGATTCTGAAGGTCGGTCGTTAAAGGAGGGGATTGTCGTTATAGGGGGGGATTGTCTCCTGTAATACCTGAAACCTGTCCATGATTGTTAAGGGTCGGTCGTGAAGGAGGTATTGTTCACCGGCCTTGTGAATATATAGACTCAAACTGCGGATCCAGACATTTGAATTGAGAAAGCTTCCCGGAGAGGTGGCAAAACGTCTTCAAATCTTGGAAACCAAGTCCAGTGGATTATTTTTTTTACTTTTACAGAATCACTATGACCTGGATGACTGAGAATCTTCATCAGCAGTCTTAAAAGATACTTTTGCTCAAACCTGCATATGAGGTATTAGTAAGTAAGGAGTATTAGAACAAAGGGAGCTAAATAATAATGTAAACCTGAACTTTTCTGACTTTTATTTTTAAAACAAACCTGAAAATGCTGCATGTTATTTAAAACTTTACAAATAAGCATCACTTTGTGCTCCATCAAATCTAATCCTAAATAATACACTGAATTAAGAAGTATGAATGCTTCTCTAACAAATTCTTTATGCAGAAATTCAGAGAATTAATCCATTAGGACATACATAGATTATTTTTGTTAAATCTAAAATGGTTTCATAATTATGAACTTTCAAGACGTACAACTTCCTAAGACAAAATCTAGTCCCAATACAGTTTTCCTTCCCTGCTTATTAAAATGTAATCCTGAGATGTCTGCTTTGGCACAGGCCACATGGCATGCTTTGTATCAAGTCTACATAGGATGTAGGAACAAGTATGAGTCCACCAAAAAGAAAAGATCATGCAGCATATAGAAACCCTGTCTTTAGAAATTTTCATTCAACTTTTTTTTTGTTTTGTAAAAAAAATTTGAGCCTTAAAAAAACCCCTAACCAACTTCTTTATGATTTGCTTCCAAAGTGCCAGAATGCATTCTTCAAGAACAGTCCTGATTATTTTTCCAGGCCTCTCTCAGTATTTAGACTCCAGTCCCTGACCATTTCCTCTATTTTTTAAGCTATTCAAATCTGGCTTCTTGACTTTTGGACACGGGAGAATCAAACTAGGGCTGCAAAATATTAGCGAAACGTGTAATGAGCAATAATATTGGTTAAAGGCAAATATATATACAGCTGGTGGTAAATCAAAGCTTTATTTCTATCTTTATCTCAAAGCGAAGGTTTTATTGAAGAAAGTACTTCAATAAAAAGTATGCCGTTTTGGCAACAATAAAAGTTGGTTGTAGTTTCTGACCACCTTAGGGAGAAAGCTAAAAGGTTTTATCGTGCATTATACAACAAGCGTGTCCAAATATACTACGGAGAGAGAGCCTAAATGCACTAAACTTAACATTTATAGCATTCCGGGCTGTTCTATCGGATAAGGATTTTGCATGCTGTGATATACCGCAATGATACATTTGTGGTATATTTTTCAGACAAGTTAGTCTTTGGACTCCAAAAACCAAACTAAAATAAGATTCTTTAAGCATTTTGTTGAAGCAGCCTGACACATAGATACATACAGTGGGGCAAAAAAGTATTTAGTCAGCCACCAATAGTGCAAGTTCTCCCACTCAAAAAGATGAGAGAGGCTGGTAATTTTCATCATAGATATACCTCAACTATGAGAGACAAAATGAGAAAAAAAAAAATCCAGAAAATCACATTGTCTGATTTTTAAAGAATTTATTTGCAAAATATGGTGGAAAATAAGTATTTGGTCAGTTACAAACAAGCAAGATTTCTGGCTCTCACAGACCTGTAACTTCTTCTGTAAGAGGCTCCTCTGTCCTCCACTCGTTACCTTCATTAATGGCACCTGTTTGAACCTGTTATCAGTATAAAAGACACCTGTCCACAACCTCAAACAGTCACACTCTAAACTCCACCATGGCCAAAACTAGAGAGCTGTCAAAGGACACCCGAAACAAAATTATAGACCTGCACCAGGCTGGGAAGTCTGAATCTGCAATAGGTAAACAGCTTGGTGTGAAGAAATCAACTGTGGGATAAATTATTAGAAAATGGAAAACATACAAGACCACTGATAATCTTCCTCGATCTGGGGCTCCACGCAAGATCTCACCCCGTGGGGTCAAAATGATCACAAGAACGGTGGGTAAAAATCCCAGAACCACACAGGGGGACCTAGTGAATGACCTGCAGAGAGCTGGGACCAAAGTAACAAAGGCTACCATCAGTAACACACTACGCCGCCAGGGACTCAAATCCTGCACTGCCAGACGTGTCCCCCTGCTTATGCCAGTACATGTCAAGGCCCGTCTCAAGTTTGCTAGAGAGCATTTGGATGATCCAGACGATGACTGGGAGAATATCATATGGTCAGATGAAACCAAAATAGAACTTTTTGGTCAAAACTCTACTCGACGTGTTTGGAGGAGAGAGAATGCTGAGTTGCATCCAAAGAACACCATACCTACAGTGAAGCATGGGGGTGGAAACATCATGCTTTGGGTCGGTTTTTCTGCTAAGGGACCAGGACAACTGATCGGTCTGAAGGAAAGAATGAATGGGGCCATGTATCGTCAAATTTTGAGTGAAAACCTCCTTGCATCAGCAAGGGCATTGAAGATGAAACGTGGCTGGGTCTTTCAGCATGACAATGATCCCAAACACACCGCCCGGGTAACGAAGGAGTGGCTTCGTAAGAAGCATTTCAAGGTCTTGGAGTGGCCTAGCCAGTCTCCAGATCTCAACCCCATAGAAAATCTTTGGAGGGAGTTGAAAGTCCGTGTTGCCCAGCGACAGCCCCAGAACATCACTGCTCTAGAGGAGATCTGCATGGAGGAATGGGCCAAAATACCAGCAACAGTGTGTGAAAACCTTGTGAAGACTTACAGAAAACGTTTGATCTCTGTCATTGCCAACAAAGGGTATATAACAAAGTATTGAGATGAACTTTTGTTATTGACCAAATACTTATTTTCCACCATATTTTGCAAATAATTTCTTTAAAAATCAGACAATGTGATTTTCTGGATTTTTTTTTTCTCATTTTGTCTCTCATAGTTGAGGTATATCTATGATGAAAATTACCGGCCTCTCTCATCTTTTTAAGTGGGAGAACTTGCACTATTGGTGGCTGACTAAATACTTTTTTGCCCCACTGTACATGCACATTTTAAAGTAACAAGATATATCTCTAGATAGTATTACCTGAAAAAGTAGCTTATACTATCACGGTGAATACGTTGTACCTACTGTACGGTGGATATACACTAAAGATGCTACAATATCAAACAGACACACGGCTAGTTCATCTTTTTATACGTCTTTACTCACCAGGTATGTGCAGTGGGTAATGTGCTATGTGTAGGGGCTGCAATAATCTGGAATGAGGGGCAGAGTGTGTTGAATCCTCCAGGGGGAAGCTGAGAGGAGCCAGTGGTGAACTGCAACAGACGAGCCAGCTCTTCCTGAGTGAAACTGGACACCACTGCCCAGAACCACTTCATGACCTGTGGTCAAAAGAAACAGGAAAAAATAAATGACTTTCTCAGACGGCACCCTCCTACTGCAACATAATACTGGAGAGAGAAGTTCCTTAACGTACCTTCTCTCTAAAGTACCATGATCCTCCGACAATAACCGCATGGGCTTTGAAGTCTTGGACGTTTATATCCCCCGTTCCACACATCAACAACTGGGTGGATAAAAAGCCAAACATACATGATTACCTGATGACCACTGAGAAAAGAAATGCTGGGATTTTATCCCAAAACATTACAAACCTACCTCCAACTCATTCTCATCAAATATGGCCAACAGATTCTCTGGAACCAGTTCATTCAAACCTGCAGTGAATTAAGAAGTTACATCACAGACACAGGCCTGACTGAAAAGTTCAATGAAGGCAGCTCGTACAGAAAGTACGATCTTGTCTTACCTTTCAGGAAATGTTCCACCTCATCCCTGACCTGGCTGGCTAGTCTGTACTGAGCAAGAAGGTTAAGGTAATGCATCTTGTTGTCATTGGTGACAGCGATCTGAGCTCCCCCTGAAATCAGCTCCACCACCTGCAATCAGAGCATGACAAAGGGTAGGATTAATTAAAAAGTCTCATAAAAACACAACTTTTTCTGCAGGATTTAATACACCTATCAGCGCACAGTTCTCACCAGGATTTGTTGAAAACATAATTGTAAACATCATCCGGATCCAAGGGCAGTGCAAAACCGGTTGCACTTGGGACCGTAAAAATTATGTTTTCACAGCACTGAATGTAGGTTCTCCATCATACAGAGTTGTCAAATAGATGCACAACTAAGCAGGTAAATGTATTTAAAAACATCCTTTATGCAGCAGGGATAATATACATAATAATAGACTATTTAATTTTGGGGAAAACAGTAAACAGAAGAATTTCTGACCTATAAAAAGCTCCCTCCCCATGTCTTTCCTTCTGCACTTTAATAACATTCTTTGGAGGTCTGAACATTTAGCATGTTAAATAATGATTATAAGCAATAACAGTAGTTATACCCTCCTTTATAAGACCATATTTTACACATACAGATTTTTCTATGTTCAACTGTTACGTTGAAGGAGCCAATGGTCAACCTTTATGACGATCTAAGAGACTTTACTTGCACCCTCCTCTCATTTTCAGTACACAATGGAATTTAAGCACAAAATAAGTTCTAAAATTAAGTAAGGTTTATGCACCTTTCTCAGATAAGTTTCACAAGCGCTGTGCAATGTTTAAAACTATAAAGGAAATACCTTAAGAATAATTAAACTCGGGCTGCAACGAACCAATTATTTTGCAAATCTTTGGTTTATTTTTTTTCGATTTATAATAGCCAAAGATACTTTAAACAAAACTTTTTACTAAATTAAACCAGGTGAAACTCAAACTTTCCAACTTGAGGAGTCCTGGATGGAGCATATTGACAGACAATTTTTTCCCCCTAAATCTTAAATGCAAAATGTTGATACATCTTTTTACAATCTTATATTTTCTTAGTATCTTAAAAAAAATTAACAAGTTATTGAAATGTTAAAGCTATATCAGCTCATTGAAGACATAATGAAAGGCCACATTAAAACGTTGCTCCGTTGCAGCTGCAATTCTGGCTGTTAGTTAGAAAAGCGCTGTTACAATTTGGATGATTCTGGTGGAAGCATAAACTACAGCCCTACATGCTGGCCCAGTCAGTTTTACAAACATAGAGCCTGAGTCTTCCCACGCTGAAACGCTGTGTATGGATTGCAGCCAGTCTGGCTAGCTAGGCTAGTGTTGCTGGGTCGTTTCAGGGCGCTAAACCTGGAAATTAAAGGCCTAGTACCTGTACTGGTTAGAACTTGGTGCTTCTCTCAGTGCCAGCATCTCTTCTGCAGCTAATGTGGCCCCATTTTCCTCATAGCAACCATGGCTGCTTTCATATTATTTATTTTAATGAAAGACAACTAGTCTTTAAGTATCAACTTTGCCATAGCTTTGTCTTCCTATACAGCTGACAATAACATACAGGGTGATCATGATCTGTGTTCAAAGACTCTACAGCACAAGGGATGCAACATTAGACAACAAACAAACCAATCAGAAAAACACAGTCTGCTTCACCTTTTGCCGCCTGAACAGCCCTGACCCATTCAAGCACCTATAAATTAGCAGCCGAAGCCTTAGATTTCAATCTGGGGAAGCCGTGGATCCGTCCCTTTTTCTGGAGGGTTTAGGTTGTGCTCCTTAAATTAATCATTTCCGAGTATTTTATCCAGCTTAAAGATGCTTTAGACATCAGGAATACTGTTTGAATACAAGAACGTTCATGGTCTGTTACAATCTAGAATAGTAATTGGTGTAAATCAATAATGATAAATAAGGACCAGATCTCGTCCATCTTTTGATGTGTAGTGCAGATCCACACATTAATTTATTGTTGGCGTTTTTGGCAATGGATGGTGATCAGAATGGACATATTGATGAGAATGCTTATCAAGTCCATTAAGGAGCAAACCCTGATGCACTGTATATTCTCACACCTTTCTTGCCAGAGTTTGGATTAATGTCTTCATCAGTCTAAGCTACAGGAGTTAATCTGTTGGATTAGACGATACAGGATTGCATTCACTCTCCTCATGCATCAATGATTCTGTTGCTAGTTCACAATTTCTCCCTTTAATGGGCCACTTCTGATAGATACGAATCACTGCAGACCAGGAAGATTAAAAAAAAACTTTTTTAAATAGGCCTGCAGTTATGGAGATCATCTAATTCAGCCCTTTGGCTATCAAAATTTGGAGGCCTATCATTATCTTTTGCTTCCAAAACATTGTCATTAATGACAAAATGCTCCCACTCCCCACCAATAGCTGCCATGATAAAAACAACTTGGTGGTATTTACTTTACCAAAGAAATAAAGTTATGCCTAATTGTTATGCCTGTTACAGGAATTATTAAATAACATCACTTTATGTGATTTAATGCAATTCAGAATCTCATTCTCCATTTAAATTGTTTTCCTCACCTTATTATGCTGACTGATCGTGAAGGCAGATTCACGTACTTCCTCCATAATAATTAGTACATTTTGGAGGGCAGAGCTTCAGATCAAAAAAATAAATAAAAATAATATATCTATATATAATAAAAACAAAAAAACAGCGGTCTTACGTCACATTTGATGTGACAGGACTTGTTGTGTTTTACATTAAGTAATTTCATCTCTTGGCTTTAGATCCATGTAACAAATTTTTTTTTTAATATGGTACCATTTATGGCAAGATGAACAGTAAGAGCAGATAGACACTGCTGATTTATGTGTTTTTTAATAAAATAATTAATTGCAGCTAGATGTTTGTAAATTCAACATTATAACTTAATAGTAAATTTTAGACTAAAACTGTTTTTGTAATGAGAAATGAGAAATTCCACTGTATGAATCTACAACTTTCCGCCTCTGAAGTAAAAGATCACTGTCAAACAAGCAATCTGGTTTATTTTATCTGGTGAACTGCTTTTTTCTACGATGAAATTGCACCTAAGATTAAAAGGGGGCTTCCTTTCCAAAGCGTTGCCTCACCTTTTCCAGCTGGCCTGACTTGTACTTCTCCTCAGCAAACACCAGGTCCATTTCACTCACGTCATTGTTTAGGATGAAGCAGACTTTAGTTTTGTAGAACTCCTGATCATCTGTCTCAAAGTACTACATGTGGAAAAACAAAATGAAAACACATAAAAATGAAATTTTTAAACAAACTTATGTGATCTTCTCCAAAAATGGATAATAAGATAACTGGGTGGGGAGCATCTGAAACACAGCAGGATATATAAACAGCACAACATGGTGACTGGCTTTCTATAAATAATCTCAAGAACCAGATTACGTTTCCTGGCTTTGTGAAATATGCTAAAGTGATGAGACATCCCAGATGACAGGGAAGTATAAACAACAAAAGCAGCGACCTTCCTACCTTGTAGTTCATCCTTAGGCCAATGATCTGAGCCAGGAAGGAACGTGTAAAGCGAGCTCGGACCAGCTGTTTGTAGGATCCGCCCAAAGCAGATTCATACAAACATTTACCGACGATGCGACCAGCAAACTCGTACATCTTCAGGCGCAGGTGAGGCGGCCTGTCAGCATTTGGGTGCACCTGAAAACAAAGCATGGTTTCTTTGTAGCTTCTAAAGCCTTTTAATGCTCAACTAGGGCAGAAAATGTCTTAATGTGGAAATATTCCAAAGCAATTACTCACAAGGCCCTGGTTGTTTTCACTGAAGCGAGTAAACAGCTGGTTTGACGTGTCAAAAAGGGTCTTACAGATGAGCTCAAACCACTCCCTGCGAGGGCCTCCCCAGTCGAGAGCTGATGAAGGAAGCCATGTGTTTGTCAAGTTGGTGACTTACTTTAACAGCACAAACAAAAACAAACACGCTACACCTTGCAAAAGTATTCATACCCCTTGAATGTTTCGTTCTTCGTATAGTCATGAGCATAAACTTCAGTATATTTTATTGGGATTCATTTCTCAAGCCAACACAAAGAAGCCCATAAAGGTGAAACTAAAAAAATGGCTAAATTGTTTTCAATTTATTTATTTAACTTTTTACCCCTTTTAGAATTTCTTTCAACTGTGCACATCTAGAGTTAAAAAGTTGCCTATTCTAATTTGCACTATATTTTAAGATCACTCATAACTAGAAAAGTCACCAGAAATGTCACATTTTAAGTGTTACCACAAACTTATTTAAAAATAGCTCTGGACTTTAACTGGGCCATCAATGTGTCATCATCTAAACATGCCTCACTCATCGGAGTCATGGCAACCACAGGCTTAAATCAGAGGCAAATATACTTTTGCTCTTTCCTGAGCTGCCAAAATTTATATAGAGTCCTTGATAGTTGTCGAAATGTTTTAAGGATAACTGAGTGAAACACTGCTGGTCACAGATTAAAGGCAATTTTGTGACCTTTGATTTAAATCATACAGTTCTGGTTGTAGGGCTGTGCTGGTTTGTCAACCTCCAAGCAAGTCTAAAGTCTTTAAAGCTCTTCAGGATGCCGTATCATTTAAGTCGCCTCTTACCAGCGATACTATCCCAGCTGAACTACATACAGCATGGTGCTGCTAACACTGTGACGCACATGTCTGCTGTGTTAACTGACATCAATGCATTTTTAATTGAAAATAACTTCCTCTCAGTGACTGTTTCCACTGTTGCTTTCTTAGCTGTATATTTAGCCTCGAATACTATTTTTTCTCCACATTTTATCCCTGAACTGACTGCTGCTACTTCGGGTCTTCATGTTGGTGTTTTTTTATGAATGCCATCCAAAGGACTTCACAGGCCTTCACAAAGCAGCTGTGTTTATACCACATCTTCAACCAAGTGAATTTCAGAGAGCTACTGGTAGTAAAAAAAAATGAATTAGGACAGTGAGAATGATGAAGGCTTAAAACCATCTAGGCCATATGTTTTAGATGTTAACTTGTAAAACATAAAAATCCTGAATCAGCTTCCTTACACTTCCAGGCTATGAGCTCCTTTAACCTTGTGATGGTCTATCACTTACAATCCAAATAAGAAACACTCAAGGAACGGCTTTTAATGTTAAAAAACATTAGGAGCTATGAACACTTTTGTAAAATATTTAAATTATCTATTTATCAATTCATTTTACTACCTTCTTCATCCTGGAACACAACTTCAAAGTTCTTACTCCAGTCTGACACAGAGAAGTTTCTTGTTGCCTTTAGTGACTGCAAAAAAAATCAGACGAGAAAAAGATTCATCACAGGTTTACAAAGTTGCTGGTATTATAACTTTATATTATTTCTTTTGTTTTTATATACAAAGAAAATTAAAAAAAAGCACTCACTGATTCTAGAATAGCATGTCGAGTGATTTTTAGGCAGGTTTTGGTGCGAGGTTTCTTGGAGTGAATGTGCCTGAGTTCACGTTGAAAGAAGTTTACCTTATCTTGAAAGGTTTCAGAGCCTCCTGTAGACAAAACAAAAACATGTTTTAATTGCTTAACTCTTCATTTAATATCCATTTTAAAGCAATAACATCCTTATCAGAGTGAGACAAACCAATGTTTTTGTGCAGAAAGCGAATGAAGGTGGCAGCCATGATGTTTCTGTCTTTGCAGCTGAGCTCCACGGGAGGCTGGATGCCGTCATCCACAACAAGAGTTAAATACTTATGAACTGGATCTGGACCATAATAGGTAAACTGCAAAGAAAGGCTACCATGAGACCTACATCCATAATAACCCTTATATGAGGTTTCCTTTATTTTGCCTACCTTGGTTCCTGGACATACTCGAAAGGTGAAAAGGCGCCATGGAATAATTTTCAGGTAGAACTCCTTTATAGATAGTTGCTGTTCGACAGACGACCAAAATCAATACTCAAACATATCTTATAACAAATAGTGTAAAAACTAGAGTTCACTATTAGGATACAGCACTCACCTTTGGCGATATGTAACAGTAGACCTTTTTTGGTTTCTTCACTTTCTCTGGTTGACCCTCCACAGGAGAGTCATGCTCCTCGTCTTCCTCGCCCATAGAGGGCCTCCTCTGAGGAGCTAACAGAGAGGAGGCTGGTAACTGCCAGGAGGAATTGCTGTAGTTACCACTACTGTAGAGATACGCCTCAAAATAGATGCTAATGCCCGGAGTGGACACGTTCTTCTCCACGGAGGCCTTTTCATTCTCTGTAGTAACATATGTGGGTGTTAGGCTCAGAAGACAGAGTAGTAAAGAGATTTTGTTCAGAGTACAGAGGAAGCTCACCACTGAGAACAATAATGTCAAACTCCCCGTTGCTGAGTGGCTGATCATTATAAGAGATCCGGGCCCTGAAACAGCCCGTCTTTCTCAGGATGAGTCTCAACAAAACCTGGCACTGCTGCTTGTTGAGTGAGACTGACTTGGAGTAGAAATTATCTGAACTGTCATCATCCACTGTGCCAAGCTGGGAAAAAAAAAAGATCAGTATGAATACAGTAAATGAACAGTAGCGAGTTTAATGAGCTGTAACACCATAGAGCTGGTAGAATATTAACAGTGATAAAAATAAATCCAAACTTTCACTTCTTTTATTGATGCTAGAAGAAAAAGTGCATACCCCTGCTCTAATCCCTGTATCTTAATCATGTTTTGTCAGATTACAAGAACCAGCTTTGGTCTTTTTTATTAATATTTTACAAAAAGGACACGTTAATAATTAAACGAAAAGGAAATTACATGTTTTTGAATATTATTAAAACTACCAAACTGAAAAGTGTAGCGTGCTATTTTTTTTCTAGCTCATATGATTCTGACACTCCTGAAGTGTGCCATTTAATCTATTTATAAATACAGCTGTTGAATGAGACACTCAGAGGTTTGTTTGAGTACATTACTAAGGAAACAGCATTGTCAAAACTAAGGAACAAAGATGGGTCTGGGGTAAAGATCTGGAGAGCTTTATGACAAGGTTAAGTAATACTATCATTTTTAAGCACTGAACAGCTCACAGAAGACTGTTCAGAAATTCACATGAAATGGTCCAGTTGTAATCCTGCAAAGGGGTCATATTTAAAAAGAAATTTCCCCCACAAGACATTAGGAGACCCAGCTAACTAATTAGTTAATGAAAGCAGTGTCGTTTTTGTCAACATTAAAGGTATAGTGGAGGATTATTTGCATATTTTTGAAAAGACCCACCATCTCTACTAAAAAAAAAAATAAATAAATGCACATGCACAACCCTGTACCCACTCCAGATAGGGAACACCTATTAAATGCATGCGAGAGCCCGTTTCTCCTCGTGCAGGCTGTGTTTAAAAGTGTTTGCCAATCTTACTTTCCTAAAAGAAGATTTGCAGTTTTTCCACTATGTCAGACTCTCCACCGGTAAGTGAAAATGGGGACGAGCACGTAGGACGGCCTTACTTAAATATATCACCAGAATGATTGACAATTAGGAGGAAAACTTATTTTGATAATAGACCCGGAAAAAAAAACATCCTTCACTATACCTTTAACTATGACCAAAACTTTTAGTTGATGAAACTTTTTCAGGACTATTATGAGAGGGTAACACATAAACATAGCATTTAGCAGACCAACACACTATGAAAAATTTGAGAATCTTTGTTGTAACTGCTTAATTTTTAGAAAAACTAGATATTGTGATTGTAGATATGATGATTAATCGGACAATTCAAATCTATACATTTCTTCCTTTTATGCATGTAAATTGTCAGTCAAAATCTAAAGGATCAATAACCCTGCTCCCAATGTATGTGCTTATTTAGCCACTTGTGGTCGGACACCACAAAAACTCATATGAATATATGTTAAATATGATTTCTTCAAAAGAAAATCAAATGTTTAAAAGAGATAGACTGCGGTTGATATATAAACAAAGTAAAGAAGAGAAAATATCACAACAGCATCTTAAGATTTTTCTGCACTGATATTCCTGCGAATGTAAAGTTGGGTAGGTTACTCTAACATTAGTGCATTCGCTTTGAATATTACTGAAACAAATGCAGTGATTTACGGCTGAATAGCAAGGGTACGATACGTTTTATGAGGTTGGGTTACATGTGCCTAATTATTACACCTAGTCTTGTGGCTATAGGATAAAAGTCATTTCCATAATACAACCAGATTTTTAAAGCGAATTTTAGGCTATGGAGTGTTTGTTCATCAAGTTTGGACATATGCAAGTTCCTCATAAAAAAAATAACCAAGTCATTTAGAGGGAACCTGAATAAGGCAAGAACTGTATGAATGCAGAATGATGAAGAGGGAAAGATTATCAGCCGATTCAAACACGCTTTTCTTGAGCTGTATGAATTTGTAACTCCGAGTAAAAAAATACAAAAATGAAATCAAAAAACAAATCTACATATACATATGTATCTAGATAGATAGATAGTATATGCATTTCATCAATTGAGGAAACAAGATAACACATAACACATAACGTGAATTAATTGTTACTAAAAGCTTTTTCATACAAAAGATAAAACTTTAAAAACTGCAAAAATCAACACTGATTGAAAGATAGAAGGTTCTAAATATATGGTAAGGCTACAAGAAAACCTGATAGAAGCTGCAGAAGACTTATTAGAGATTCACCTTTTAACAGAGCCGAAAAAGCTACAATTTGATGATTGGCATAAAAGCATAATCATGTTTTAAAATGGCCCAAAGTTCAGACCTAAACTCAGTTAGGTCAGGAATTTGACCAGCTATGCACATTTCTCTAATTAGTCACTTTTTTGTGGCTGTAAAGTTATAAGATCTGCTACATTCAAAGAAGTATGATTGCTTTTGCACGGTACTGTAGGTATTTCTTTTTTTCTTACAGAGTGAACATGGACACTGTAGTTTTCTTCATCCGTGAGAGATGTGGAGTTACTGGTGGGATTTCCATACTCGTCCCTGGGTTCAATTTGCAAAGTGTGTTGCTGGCCATTTGTCAACACCAGTGTGGAGAAATGGTAGGCTATCTTGGTTTTAGAGGGAACAACTGTACCTGTGAGAAGAAATTAGATGAAAAATGTATGCAGTTATTTTTTATTTTTTCATTTAAAGATCCGGTAAATGAAACCATTAGGGTCGCACCTGGTTGGAAGATCTTGTAATAAGGACTGTAAGCCACATTGAGGCCACCCAGCTTTACAGCAACCTCATAACGTCCTGCTTTGCGCACCGTAAAGGCCACTTTGACAATATTGGACTCTGCCTCCTGCAGAACTTCCTGGGTGACGGGGATGTCCAGAGCCAGTTCAATGTGAGTGATGTTCACCCTCAAACCCACAGGCCGGTGTGCAGGGAAAGGCTGACCGTTCTTGTAGAAAAGCTGAAAGAACAACAACAACTTTATATTTACATAGTTTTCAGAGACGAACAACTACTGTCCTATTTATAGCAGATTTTGTTTCTTAAAAAAAATTATGATATTGCTTTGTATTTTTTGAACAAATTCTGTGTGTTTTAGGGGATGTTATGCATCAGGCTGACAGAAAGCTAAAACAATTCAGAGTGACAGGAAAATGAAAGCATGTTTTTTTCTAAACTTGTAACAAATCTAAATCTGAAAGGTTTGACATGCGTATCATGGCTGTATCATTAACGATTTGTCTGTTTCAGCTAGAGAGGCCAAATTGAGCTCCTCTCAGTGTGAAATTCCTTTACCGCGAAAGTGGGAAAAAAAACTCAAGAGTTTAAATTAGGGCTGAAACAATTGATTATTGAAATAATAATCAACTAATTTAGTAATAGGTTAATCATTAGCTGGAGTATAGCAACTGTAAAACATGCGTTAAGCTGACAGAGCAACACACTTAAAGCAGTAATTATATGAAAAATCTAAAAATATATTTATAAACATTTTGCATTTAAATAAAAAAAAGAAATTTCGTCAATATGCTCCATCCAGACCTCCTCAATTTTTTTTAGTTTCACCTGATTTAATTTCATAAAAAAAAAAATCTTCTTTTAGGGAACCGTTTCCTATCCGATTATTAATCAATTAATCGGAAAATCGACAGATTAATCGATTTGCAAAGCAATCGTTATTGCAGTCTTAGTTAAAATAAAGATAGATGGAGCCAAATCATTCAGTCTTAAACAAATGTCAGAGAGTTAGGCCTGGGACAGCGGTTTCCCTAGCAACTATCATACAGACTACCTTACACAACCAAATTTCAAGATTAATGTTCACTGACACTATTCATGTCAAACAAACTGTTATTATGAGTACATTAACCATATCTGTTCTTACCTGGACTCTAAAGGTCATTGTCTGCCCGACTTCCTGTGGCTCCTTCCAGTCCCAGGATACCTTGCAAGAACGTGGGTCCAGGTAGTTGCCACGGACATAGTCGTAGATGCTGCGGTCACCCCTTCTCCCAGGATCATCATTCTGGAGGAAGCTAACGATCCTAGCTGCAAGCTCACAGAGGAACTTGATGGTAAAGAAAAACGCTATGATGGAAACAGTAATTCCACCTGCCAAAAGAAAAAAAGAAACACAGGATTATATTTACGATCATCTAGGAGTTTTTTTTAGCATGTGGGGCAGCCAATATTTTACAAACCAATAGCTGATCCTGAACTTACCAATCACGTAAAACATGAGGTCCCTTATCAAAAAGCACAGCGCCACAGTACAGCCAAAAAGGAGAGCACCCGCTGAGAAACACAAGAGCATGCAATAATAAATGACTATTTCCCTTTCATAGCATTCAGCTCATTGTTTTATCAAATATTTTATTGTAATGCTTTTCCATATGACTGACACTGAGCTATGGTATGCTGAAAACCACACCTAAAGATAGGAATGCTGCTGTACCAGATGTATAGTTCGGCTTGAAAAGCAAGAAAGTGACAACACTGAATTGTTCTATTTCGCACGTCTAAATGTAATGTGGATAGGTGTGTGTGTTCGAGAGTGGCCTTGTGTGAGTAGATGGGTGGGTGGGGGGAGTGTTAAGATTTTAATCATGAAAAATAAAAAAATTAAAAAATCGGCAGGAAAATTCAATAGTAAAAGCAAAAAGTTGTCCTTGGCCATGCATACATGTCTAGTTTCACTAAGTCACGCTCAAACAATGAGTGACATTTCTAATTACAGAAATATTCAAATACAAAGCAACCAGACTATAATTACACTCTGGTTGTTGCAGCATAGCAACTACAGCTCAAGGAAACAGAAAATAATCGGCCTCACCAGTTGACCACTTCTCATTCAGGCGCCTCTCAGCAAGGCTGCGCACCAGCCGGATCTCGTAGTCCTGGTCTCGACTCCCCCTGGAGGTCTGCAGAATCTTGATGCCTGTGGACAGCTTTATGTAGTCTTCGTAGTAGTAACCCCAGGCAGATAAAGAGAGCTGCAGCTGACTGTCAAAGCGAGACAGGTCATCCAGATTCATACAACCCAAGGTTTTCAGTCTGAGGAGAGAAATACAAGACAAAAACGAAAGCATTTAGGTAGATAACTAAGGATGTTTGTTTTTACTTTAACCTTCAGAAAACAAGTCAACCATGGCAGCTGTTGCCGTCTTATTACCCACACCACTACTCCCCTACACAAAACTACTTTATGTGTAAATCTCCCCTCAGGCAACCTGAATTCTATTTTTGCAGAACAAGTGTCATAAAAAGCTTTCTAAATCTGTTTTTAAGACAAAGAAGATATAGAATAAAACTACCCTGCAAACAAATGTGTGACTTTTATAGCTAAAGACTAGTTTCCTGCTTTAAGTCCTAAACATGAGGCTGACATTCTGACTGAGTAGCTGCTGTATTTGTGCTTATAAAAAATATTAAAGGAAGAAAAAAAGAAGCATTTGTACTTCCTTCCGCATTCTGTACAATTTCAAAACTACCTTAAATGTTCCTTTTTTTAACAGTGTTGTATAACTAAGAATACACACAATACAACACTGTATTATAAACTTTATTTAGCTGTTTGATTTTACTGCCCTCATGGCATGGGGTAAAACGTGATGCAATATTAACGGCTTATGGTTATTTTATTTAGTATTAAAGTTGTTCTGAGGATTGCAAGAATCAAAAACTATGAAATGAGTTTACAAAAAACACCTATAAAAAACCAGTATGTTCACCCACTGCACAACAGTTTTACAATCAAATCAAAATGAAAAGGTCATAAAGGTATAATTTAATCAAATGAAAAGCTTCTTTTGTAATATGGCTGTCCATTACTAAAGCCAGATAGTGTCTTAAAAAAAAAAAAAAACATGATAACCTTTGCTTATGAACCACAATGACAGTTAAACAGTTTACCAAAAGAGGATGACTTTCAATTAGTAGTAATTTAGACAGCTCTATACAAAGAAACTCTCAAAAGTCCAACTGAATGATTCAGTTTCATTTAAGCACCAAAACTATACATAAGTTATTGAGAAGTACTGCCTTTTAATTGAAAAGTTTACAGTACTCAAAGGAACTAATCCCTAATTTGAGATAATGTTCACAAACTCAAGTCACACTGCTATTAAGGCTGAAGTAAAGACCTTTCTTTGCTTACGTGTGGTGATAGTGCTCTAGATTCTGGGAGCTAAGCCACTCCTGGAAGGCAAAGTCTCGAAGCAGCTTGATGTGAGCTTCTGCAATTTCCCTCCAGCGTTGCTGCTCTCTCCCCACCTCCTCTAGACGACTCAGTGCGCTCAGACTCAATTCTTCCAGTGTCTGCACATCTGTGTGACACACAAAATCCACATAAAAATGTCCCAGATTAAAATATTGTTTTCAGATCTCTGCAGATGATTATGAGTATACATTTTTAAAGTTGGATAATGAGACAGATAAAAAAAAAAAAAAAAAAAAAAAGGGGGGTGCCTTAGATTATACAGATCTAAACAACGTTCAGTTTTATGCTTAGAAATGCTGCAGTTATTCAACATACATACGGGGGGAAAAAAATAAATTTTTGTTGTTTCCAGATAATTATACCCATTCAAACTGGGATCTGCCACTACAAAATGTACTTTAATATATCAGTTTTTTTTTTTTAACAAACTACAGAGTATGCATTCAGCATTCAGACTGTGGTGTTTCATGAGCAGAGGGAGACGTTTCATCTTAAAAGCAGTAATTATATAAAAACTGTAAAAAAAAAAAAAAAAAAAAAATGTAAATATTTTGCATGTAAGATTTAAAAAAAATGTCTATCCAGAACTCAAGTGGAAAAGTTTTAGTTTCACCTGGTTTAATTTAGCAAAAAATCTTTTTCAAGGAATCTTTTGCTATCCGATTATTACTCGAAAAATAAAAAATAAAATAATCGACAGATGAATCAATTTGCAAAACAATCGTTAGTTGCAGCCCTAATAGCTATTAAACAGCTAGTTTAATCTGGGCAGGGTTTCTTTTTCAATGTAAGCATGTAATGAGGAAACTTCAAAAAGCTTCCATTTAGAAGCTGTAAAGTTCACAGTTCTTAAATATGTAATAATTGTTCTCTTTAGGGGCTTGAATACTTCAGCCTTTTACTGCGAAATAAATCTTTAGGTTTTGGTAAAGCACAGACAATAAAAAACAAATCAAAAATATATTAAAAATGTTAAGTAAATAATTTTCATATTAATTGCAAGTAATTGATTGCCAGCAGTGATTGCCACTTGTTTTCTAAATATTGAACAGTACTCATCTATATTAAAAAGAAATGTATCAAATATGTAAGCAGTACATTAAACAATATAAAGCTAAATATCAGGATTTAGGTTTAAAGATTTATTTAAAAATAAGATTGCAGGCAGAATGCATTTTTAAAATAGGTATATTCTCAGTTGGATAAAATATGATCTATAACGAAACCAAAAGAAAAAAATAAATCAAAAGGATTTTGCAGAATGGTTTATGGTAATAGCTACTGGTTTATACAGTTTTCAATGACATAAATTACACCGAAATGTTTACTTTCGAATAGGTAATTTCTAACCTAAAAGAACAAGCTTTGTGAAAATACAATGTTATCTTAAGACTAAGTTATTTAAAATAAACTGTTAGACATTTGGTCACATAGTCAAATTAATTATCAATGACCTTCAAAGTATTACCAAACTATATTCCGATTACCACCAAAGATTGCCCAAAAAATAAATTGCATTTTCAGCACCTTTTCAAGTCTGTAAACACATATACCCAAAAAACGAAACGAAGCAAAAAAAACAATACCTTCAAATAAGTGCCTGTGCTGAGAAAGGCTATGTTCTTGAAGCCATTCCTCAATCTGATTCTCTTTTCTTTTCTTCCACCTTACTTCCCAGAACAAGACCCACGACACTGAGCAAAAAACGAGGGTCAGGAAAAAGCGGCGGTCCATCAGACCATCCTTCAGCCTTTCACTAAGATCCCTCCGTGCTCTCAAGAGAACTGCTGGGCAAGTCCAGACTCCTAACAACGAATGAGGAAAATATATACAAACAGAATATATATTTGTTAAACATACGGGTTGAAGATGAATGGAAAATATAATGATAAAAACGTCCTGATAAATATCTTACATATAAAGTGAAACAACAAAAGAATTAGCTCAACTCAAATCTTTTTGTATTCATATTCGAAACTAGCATAGTCAAACTAAGGTGCTACTAAAGACTAGCTTATTTTATAAGGACACGCTCTACTAATCACAGAATAAACAAAGAATTATGCAATTTAATCTGTAGACCGTGAAAGAAAAAGCTAATAGGGGCGATAAACAATGAACTCAACTGCAGCATCATCAATTCTCTCTATGGGGGGTGGCTGGTACAACAGCATTCAGTAAGAAAACACAACGGTAACTGTTAGCCAAGTTAGCCCAGCGTCCTTTAAAAAAAAATAAAGCTAAGCGTCAGTTAATAAGATGTTATAAACTTGCACATTTAAATATATTCAGAGAAAAATAATTGCAACATTGAAGTGGCGTTGCGTTTCCCTAAACAAATGTGTAAATGGTACAGGTTTAACAAGCACCGCATCTACCTTCGTTTGTCAGTCGTTAGCATAGCAACCGGAACAAACGTAGAAAGTAGTCGCTTTTTCATGACGTGTCATAATCGACGCACGAGGAGTGTGGCAGCTACTTACAGAGAGCTAGTGCTGAAATTCTGAAACATGGTAAATATTCACGACTTTTTTTATTACATAATTCACACATATTAGGAATTTTCACTCTGACATTCAAGTGAACTTAATTTTATGAAGTATTTTTTTTTTCACGCGTTAAGGTAAAATGGAGACCTGTTCTGGAGATAAGCGAACGCTAGTGCTGTTAGCTTAGCATTGATACAAGTCCGCATAATGGTCTTACTTTAAAAAAAAGAAAATCCCAAACAATCGGAATATAATCGAAAATGTAATTTATACTTTTTATATATTCATTAAACATGTACTAAAAGTTTTCACTTAATATAAAACTATTTGGTTACATCGAATTAAAACCCCACATTCCTTTTAGAAGGCAAATGCATTATAAATGGACTGTTGCGCAGTGATTTAAAACTATTTTTAGAAAGCTAACGACAGCTTTCATTAAAATAAGATCCTAAAGTCTTAATTTTTTTTGAACAGATAAAAGGCATATGATCCAAATAGCCTGTAGTCTGGTCAAGGGTGTAACTTTGTGATGAAAATTAGTGGGGACACTCTGAGGGTGTGGGCTGATGGACCTACAGTTACTCAACCCGAACGCTTTGATTAGATTTTTGTAATAATTATACTTATTGAATGCTTTCCTATTGTTAAGAACACTAGAGAACTATAATACACTGATATTTATATTTATAGATAGTTAGAGAGATGTCTTCTAGTGCATTAATTTCAATTCAATTTCAATTCAGTTCAGTTTATTTACATAGCGCCAAATTCACAACACATGTCATCTCAAGGCACTTTACAGTTCAACCAGATCATACAGTCAAATTGATACAAAGTTTTCTATCTCAGGAAAACCAGTTGATTGCATTGACTCATTGACTCAAATACAATCCCTCACACTAAGCCATCTGCCGAGGCCGACTGGGGTTCAAGGAGACAGAAGCAGAGATACAAAAAGCAGCTGTAAAAGGCGGCCCCGTCCAGGAAACACACAGCCAGACAGACGAGCTCCAAGGCAGCTCCCATGCCATTACAAATATAGGGCCCAAAAACATTAATGTATAAAGAAATAATGAATAACGGCCGATTCCAATGCCAAAGTCCATATATCATGCATCCCTAGAAGTACAATTTCGATTCCATCCATCCAGAAAAATATGGATATGCTGCATTTTAAATATAGCATAGAATATTCTTTTCTTGTAAACTTTCTAGTAAACTATATTTATTATTATATATTTTATTGCATGTTGCATAACCCAGTAAATCTTGTTTCCCCTTTAAATCTGGAGCTCTCCCTACTTCTCTCTGTGCTCTGTTTAAAAAGGATTTATGAACCTCTTTAATAATATAATGATGCCAGAAACAAAATTTCAAGATATGTCGAAGCTCTGCAGTCTGATTCGATTTGTACAATAAGAAAACATGTTAATTTTAACCTGTAACTGTGAGTCATGGTTCTCTGGGAAGCTAAGGTTTTTTTTTTTTTTTTACTAAACTATGTTTTCTCAAGCTTTTTGCATTATAATACTAACTTTTATAAACTTACATTTATTGCCCTTTTAGCTGGAACAGCTCTGTATGTCAAACAAACTGATTTTTTTAGTGGCAAGATCTCTAATTATTTAAACCAACCCGTCTCCTAACTTTTACTGAAAAACATCAAAGTAGCTGCCGGTTAATAATCACAGAGTGCTGCTGTGTGTCTCTCCTCCAACCACGTAGCTACTTTGTACGCAGTAAAAAGCGACACATCCGACGATGTCACACGAGAGGCGGGACACGGTAGCAGAGCGAGACGGGAAAAATAAAAACACTGACTCAAAATCCTCTGAACACAGATAGCTAAACCAAACTCTGTTACCTTTGGCTAAAGTACATAAGCAGAAATGGGAAAAAGGCAAAAATTATTTGTGTTCATTTTTTTCCCATTATCTTTAAATTAATAATAATTATTAAACTTTATTGATCTCACATTGGAGAAATTTACCTATGCATTTAACACGTCTCTTTTTGGAGCAGTGGGCTGCCATCATGGGGCCCCCGGGTAGCAATTGGGGGTTAAAGGGCTTCCTCAGAGACCCAGAGTGGCAGTCTGGGAGTGGGGTTTGAACTCAGAACCTCAGGATACCAAGCTCTGTGCCCTAACCACTAGGCTGCCATTCTCTCCATAATTTTTGCATTCAAGTGTTCAATAAACCAGTTAATCCTAAAGCTGGGCTCGTGAGTAAAACAGGTGAAGTGTGAGAACCTCCTCAAAAGTCAAACTAAATAGCATAAATTGTCATTTCCAAACCATATTTGTAGAATACATTTATAAATGGATACAAAGAAACCAGCATTTCCAAGTTGCTGGTAAAACATATCTGTTACTTGTATATTTTACTTTTAGTAGTTTGGAAACCGTTACTATGAAGCATTTAGTATGATTTATTTTGTTATGTTGTTTGACACTGTGTCTATTTCAGGGGAAACAGAAGACGAAAAAGTTTGCTGCAATGAAAAGAATGATTAATCTTCGGGATCAAAGAATGTAAGTGTTCAAATCAGCAATTTATATCTCTTATTGCTTTGATACATTTTCTGTTGAATTCTTTGACTAGCTTGTTTATCTGAATAATTCTGCATTTAAAAACAAAATCAGTTAAACTTGACCTCTTTGCTCTTTTGGTAGAAAAGAAAAAGATCGTGCTAAAACAAAAGAAAAGAAGAAAAAAGATCCTTCAGAGCTTAAGGAGCGGGAAGTGTATGTTAACCGCTCAGCTGAATAAAGTACTTCTTAACTTGTTGGGGCCGAGGAGGGGCATCTTTTTGACTTTTTTTTTTTTTAATTCTCATTGCAGCACAAAGTATCCATCATGTCTGTTCTTCCAGTACAACACTCAGCTTGGCCCACCGTATCACGTTCTCGTTGATACCAATTTCATCAACTTTTCCATTAAGGCAAAGCTGGACATCGTTCAGTCTATGATGGACTGCTTGTATGCCAAATGTATGAAGCAGTAAAACTAAATTTGGACTTAATACATGCTCTATTGGAGAATGTTATTTAAAAATGGCAGAAACAGTTAAATCACTTTCTCCCCTGCTATGTGATCTGCTCAAGGTATACCCTACATCACAGACTGTGTGATGGCTGAGATCGAAAAGCTTGGGATGAAATACAGAGTTGCTCTCAGGTATCGTATTTAACAATCTCTTGGTTTTGCTGAAATTTAACACAAATATAGTTCTACTTTTCCACCTAAACAATGTTTTCCTGTGTTCTTATTTTTGGGCTGTTAGGATAGCCAAGGATCCACGCTTTGAACGGTTGCCATGCACACATAAGGGAACCTATGCTGATGACTGCTTAGTCCAAAGGGTGACCCAGGTAAAATAAATACACAGTAGAACACATCCAGTGAAAAGCTGGGGTTAGTTTTTATTACAGCATTGAGTAATATGAGTAAACCAAAGTTCTAACTAGAATAACATTTGTTAAATGTTAACCTACATTTATCAGGACCTGGTATCAAATTAAAATAATGTCAAACTTTAGCCTAGATAACTGTTGATCTGAATGCAAGTAAGCTAAATTGACACATTTATGTAAAACAAGTCAAAATGTTGATCATTTACCGGTAAGTAAGATTCATCATCCCCCCCAACAATTTCTGATCAGCAACCATCAAGAACATTATTTAATCAGGACTTTAAAACCGTACTTGTACGGTGTGCACGTCTGCATTCCTGCATATGAAAGAAATATGCTGGTACACTGATGCTGTGTCCCAAATGATGATAGAAATTCTCCTTTGACAAGGCTCAATCAACAGCATTCCTGCATAGGAATGTGTTAATAAATGGGAAAAGGAAGCACATAAAAGAAAGAAAATGTGCACAACCTCAGTAAAAACATTAAAGAGTTTAACATGGATGTTGCAAATAGTATGAATAATTTCTTGTGCCGTAGATGGTTTTTCTGTCCAGTGGAACGTCACACCTTCTGCCTGATTGGAGCAGCTTGAATAAATGATGTAGGGACAAAGATGAATCCTCTGAGATCAGGGTGGCCTTCCTGCTCACAGAGCTTTTGAACAATTCAGAAAGATGTGTTTGCTGTAATCTGTAATTTTGGTACCAGATCTGCTCTGGGCCCTCCCCCTGCTGATGACACCACCTCAGACATACTGTATTCATGTTTCTTAAGAATCAATTGTCTTCTGGAAGTTCAACTTATTATAACCTGGTTTGCTTTTATTTTATGTTTCTTTGGCAACCTAAGGTAGCAAATATGTAAAACAATTATTCTCAGTCTTGACGGCAAGTACTCCATTCTAAGACAGACTGAGCTCTGCCATTTAACAAGGAGACACAAAAACTCTCAGTACGTCTTATTCGTTTTTATTAAGATGTGATGGCAGAGGAAGGCGAATTAGACATTTTAAAATGACTTGCATGGGGATTTTAGACAAGGAAAAAAAATTTTATTCTACTTGCAGAAAATAAATCGTTGACGTTGATATGAAGTTAAAAGAAGTATAGCTTAAAGGAATAGTACACCCAAAACATGATTAGCCTTCATTTTCTACTCACCCCCATGCTGAACAACACTCTGGAGTACTTTTTTGATATCTCAAATGCATCTGGAGATCTGGGAGGCTTCTTGCTGTCTGCTGACATTCAAATAATGGAGGTCTATGGCGCCCGAGGCAGAAAGGTCCATAAAAGTCCACAAAAAACGTGTCAATATTCCTCCATACTGCTCGTCCAATGTATTCCAAGTGTCCTGAGTGGGTAGCATCCAGAATTTACTCGAAACGAAGTCATTTAGAATGTTTTTAGAGCATAAACAGTAGTGTATAGGATTTCCTGAAAGCGCGTTCACGACGCTACGGAAACCGCGGCAGACCAAACCAGATGAAAGTGCGCATTCAGCTCGGCAAAGAACTCATGCTCTTCCTCAACACTGAAGTCCTCAGACATTTTTCTTTCGTTGTTTCTTTCTTTGCACAGGTAAACAGCACATTTCTTCTTCTACGCTTGCATTATTGGCAGAGCAGACGCTGAATGCGCACTTTCATCTGGTTTGGTCTGCCGGCTTCCGTAGCGTCATGAACGCGCAGGCGCGCGCTTTCAGGAAATCCTATACACTACTGTTTATGCTCTAAAAACATTCTAAATGACTTCGTTTCGAGTAAATTCTGGACGCTACCCACTCAGGACACTTGGAATACATTGGACGAGCAGTATGGAGGAATATTGACACGTTTTTTGTGGACTTTTATGGACCTTTCTGTCTCGGGCACCATAGACCTCCATTATTTGAATGTCAGCAGACAGCAAGAAGCCTCCCAGATCTCCAGATGCATTTGAGATATCAAAAAAGTACTCCAGAGTGTTGTTCAGCATGGGGGTGAGTAGAAAATGAAGGCTAATCATGTTTTGGGTGTACTATTCCTTTAATAGAGCTTCCCCTTTATACATTGACTTGCAATTACTTAGTTCACCAAAAACATTTTATTTCAGTTTTGTTATCAATCAGGTAAAACAATTGTTTATTAGACACGCTAACACTACACCTGCACCTGAGTCGGCACACGGATGCTGCATTATGGTTTTGACGTTGTCTGGGTAACCACGATATTTGACGTCATCATAGCAATGTTCAGCCCATCATATAGTGTAACGTCACTGGGCCTGAGCAGATCTGACTACCGGTAGCTGATCTAGTAGCTACACTGGTTAATAATATGGGACTTTTTGGTTTATAATAGTGAGGAAGTTTCACCAGGACAATGGTACGGATGAGGTTGGAATCTATTATTAATAAAGTTAAATTCACTTTAGTATCTCTGATCAAAACTGCAAGCGCTGTGCTAATAAAATGATTCCTTGGGAGGGTATTTCATAACCTGACTCCGCCAGATGGATTTGCTCCGCATATCCATCTGAAACCTTCCGTTGAAGTAATTTTGGGAAGGGGCGAAAATACTGGTTAGCTGATTGGCCTATGTTGGTGATAGATGCGCTTCTCGTTGCGTCACATCTCAACCCGCTTCAAAGCCAACGCTGATTGGACGTTCGTTTGGTAAACGGCTCCAAATTTTCTTTAACGGAATGTAGCCAGACTGATCTGCGAGTGAAACCTTGAAAGCTCGCAAGATCAGGATGGTCTCACGAGGCTAGGTATTTCAAGCTTTCTGTAGAGATTTGCCTATCTGTTGTCTTCCAAGAAAAAATAAAGTTTAAAATGTTTGCAAAACAGCTATTAGCGAAATTAAGTAATATATGTTTTACTATTCCTGACCAATTGCTGCATGATGTAGTAATATTTTAAATAAAATTCTGTTAAATTTCACAAAGACGTTGATTGATATTGATTGGTTCATATTTTATTTTCAGACATACAGGTATACAATAAATGATTTTATATATCTTTGTAACAAAAACAAAATTAGTCTGAAAAGGGTGTATTGACAGAGAGAATAAGCTTATAATACCCACCCTCCAAAACCAAGTCACATTGGACTAGAAAAGAAAAAATACTTAAGTCGTTTTTGGTGATATTATGATAAATCAGTTAACTGCATCATACTGTGGTGATGTTTGTGTTTTATAATGTAGCCTGTGACTTGTGGAAATAGACTGACAACATAAACTTTGTGTGCAGCACAAGTGTTACATCCTGGCCACTGTGGACAGAGATCTTAAGAGACGAGTCAGGAAGATACCCGGGGTTCCCATCATGTACATCTCAAATCACAGGTAATTTTGCAATGTTGTCTCAGAATCTGAAAACTTTGGAGATTTTAGCATTAAAACTAAATTAACAACCTTGCTTTTGCTAATATATTTCCTTTCATTTGCAGGTATAATATTGAAAGGATGCCTGACGACTACGGTGCTCCAAGGTTTTAATATTTCTGTCATGTGTACATAGACTGAAGATTCCTATTGACTGTAGTTTCTCTTTATGCTTAATAAAATTCAGAGGTCTTGATGCTTAAACGAGTGGATGTATTATTATTTTAGCTTATCAGGTTCACTATGTTCTGTGATCATCTTTTTTTTTTTTTCCCAATTCGATTTAGGATTAAATCATGCACTGAACTGTTGTAAAATGTATTTTAACTGGAGCAAAAACATTGATACTAAATAAGTGGCAAAAATTAATTCTAAAAAAACCTTCAAATATTCCTGACTTCTCAAATAAAACTGTCAAGTTTATTTAATTAGATTAAAGAGTGAAGTTCATTGATTTATTACACATACACTGAGGTATTCTAATAGGTTATTTATGTGAATTTTGATTTTCGTGTTCATTATTGTTGCTAAAGTACCCAAATTTAATTTAGCAGAAAGTTAAAATACACAACTGTGTATTTTACTGCCAGAGATGTAACATTTAAATAGGGCACATTGTCCAACACAGAAGAGCGACATCCAAGACTCATAACTACATCTACACCTTGTGGACAAAGGACATTGTTTTGAGGACCAGAATGTTCACATCTATGTTAAGAAAGAAAAACCAACCTCAAACAGAGGGGTTTGTTTATCAAGGGTCAAAACTTAAATCTTCTATTCATCTTTTCATAATAGCTCCAAGATAGGAAACTTGTGAATTAACAGGGATATAAGGATATGTTTTATTGCAGGTCAAGATGGGAAACTACAAATTTTTTTAAGATTAGTGGTCTGAAGCGTCTGATCAGAACCTCTCAGAAAAAAATGTAGTGTCATGGGCAATTTGACTGAGAATGTATTTATTTATTTGAGCAACAGAGTTTGTTTTTACCTAAAAAGAATAGGCAGAAACAAAAGCTTATTTTCCCTACCATATTAAAAGATAGGTAACATGCGTTTCACAAAGCACTAAAGTCTTTTCCTTATTAGCAATTGAAAAACCTGCTATATTGCTTTCAAAGAATATAGCTTATGTAACAAGAAGTTGGGTTGAGAACAGGAATAAATGTGAAATCTAGATGCTTCTGATGAGGTACTGAAATCATTTGATGGAGAAGTCCCCCGGAGCAGAGACGCATCTTAAAAATCCACGTAAGTAGGTGCTGTGTACAAAGGTTTGGAGCAACTTCTTTTTAATGGAAATCTGTGACAGTTCTATATTTTAGTTTAATATTGCAGAACCTTCCTTGCACAATGTTTGAATATATTCAACTAAAAAAACTGCCCTAAACCTCCACGACTGAATGAAACCACACACACACACACACATATATATATATATATATATATATATATATATATATATATAATAGCTATGATCACATCAGTTCTGAGTAGTCTTCTGATTAGACTAGTCAGACTAGTCTTATGATGTGTCTAAGTCTGGTTGAAATTCCTCAGTAAATGAAGAGAGGGTAGAGGGTCCTTTCAATTATTGTTGGCTTTGCAAGTATGTTAGAGTCATGATTAAGTAAACAGATGGACCTCCAATTATCAATGATTAATTTGCTTTACCAGCCTTATAATGCCTTGAGGTAGAGTGGGCTATAGGGGGTTAATCCTCCTTGGTTAATTATTATAGAAAAGGTATTAACACCGTATAATTAATTTATATGGTGGCCCAGAGGTGTCAACACTAATCCAAAAGCTGCAACGTAAATACAAATCCTGCAAAATAAATCAAAAAGCTGCAACATAAATACAAAAGCTGCAACGCAATAGGCCCAGAGGTGTCAACACTAATACAAAAGCTGCAACATAAATACAAAAGCTGCAACGCAATAGGCCCAGAGGTGTCAACACTAATGCAAAAGCTGCAACGTAAATACAAATCTTGCAAAATAAATCAAAAAGCTGCAACATAAATACAAAAGCTGCAACGCAATAGGCCCAGAGGTGTCAACACTAATACAAAAGCTGCAACACAAATACAAATGCTGCAACACTAATACAAAAGCTGCAACACAAATACAAAAGCTGCAACTCAATAGGCCCAGAGGTGTCAACACTAATACAAAAGCTGCAACACAAATACAAATGCTGCAACACAAATACAAAAGCTGCAACACAAATACAAATGTTGCAACATAAATACAAAAGCCGCAACGCAAATACAAAACCTGCAACACAAATACAAAAGCTGCAACACTAATACAAAAACCGTAACACAAATACAAAAGCCGCAACACAAATACAAAGGCCACATCACAAATATAAAAGACGCAACAGAAATACAAAAGGCGCAATTTTTTGTAATGTGATTTACAAAAGAGATTATTGTTCTTTTTTTAAATAAATTTTATGTTAATTTTTATTTTTTTGTTGTGTCTAACTAAAGGGTTTTTGTCCTTAAAACTTTGTCTAAATTTCATATGTGAATATTTGTTGTTTTTTATTATATATATATATATATATATATATATATATATATATGTATGTATACATGTATATATATATACACATTAACTGATTAAAGAACAAATGTTCATATTTATCTTACATATTTCCAATAACTCATTCGAAAACCGATTACTAACAAAAGATCTATTATTTTTAACTTCATTTACACTCTACTACTTCATTTGTCTAGAAAGGGCTTTTTACGAGGAGCACCTGAATGCAGCTCCTGTCATCACTGAGATCATTCTCTAAAACACGCGCATGCGCAGTAGTCCGAGGTCGGGGAGTGTCTGGGCAGCTCGTTTGACTCAGAAACCTGTGCAGAGAAGAGGAGCATCTGCAGGAACAATGAACCGGCTGGATTGGAAGGAAATTATTTTAAAAGATGAGCCTGATCTAAATGAATGAAGGAAGCCTAAAATGGGATCTCAGAGGGACATTTTTCGTTTCGTATTTGAGGCTTGAATGACCTCCAGCGGTGCAGGGAATTAGGATTTTCTAATACTTTATCTCCTGCAAAGTCAACACCCCGACAGCTTCTGCCTCGGCGTTGCTATGGGGACAATGTGAATACTTCCTTTTTTTTTTATGAGCATATATAATAATTGGACCATATATATTTTTTTCTGACTAATAAGCCGCCTTTATTTTGTTTATTAATAAGCAGTTCATTAGAAAGACATTACTGTTTAAATAGGTATCAAATAGGCTACTTGCTGCAAGAAATATTATTTTTTCTACTTTTAATTTCTGCTTTTAGCTTGAATAACCTAATACATTTTAACTCTGCTTTAATAACAGATTCACTAACAGCTTTTTCTTTTTCAGACATTGATTCCACAATCTCCTGGAGGTCATGAGATGACCATCTGCTGCTGGAACCTGCTTTAAACTGCAAGCTGATTAACCACTTAAAGAACCAAAGGCAGGACTGTTTCTGCTTCTGGACTGTGTGGCTGACCACTGAAAAAGGGATGCTGAGAGTCACAGTGGGCTCAGCAGAGGAGAGGGATGAGGAGGATGAAGGGGAGGAAGAGTTGAGGGATGGAGGGGTGCCCTTCTATGTAAACAGAGGAGGCCTTCCAATGGATGAGGAGACTTGGGAGAGGATGTGGCGTCATGTGGCCAGAATGCACCCAGGTGGTGAAGCTCTGGCCAAGGACATAAGGGGTGTCATGGACCTGCCCAAGGTAAATTTAACTTACAGGACATTTAAATTGTTTTTATTCAATTCAGTTTATTTATATAGCGCCTATTCACAACACATGTCACCTCAAGTCACTTTAAAATTCAACCAGATGATACAGTTAAACTGATTCAGTTTTCCTTATAAAGAAAACCAGTTGATCGACTCATTGACAATCCCTCACACTAAGCATGCTTGTAGCGACAGTTAAGAGGAAAACTCCTTTTTAACAGGAAGAAACCTCCAGCAGAACCAGACTCGATGTGAGTGGCCATCTGCCGAGGCTGACTGGGGTTCAAGGAGACAGAAGCAGAGATACAGAGAGAAGCAGAGATAAAAAAAAAAAAAAATGCAACTGTCAACCAGCTCCCCGTCCAGGAAAAAAAAATAGCCAAGCAAACCAGCTCCCATGTCAGAGGATGAAGAGAGCACATCCAGCCAGTCACAGTCAGAGAAACAGGACTACACTGAAAAACAGGCCGAGCTCTATTAATCCAAGATGTACAGTAAAACGGGTTAATTATGATATTTATTTTTATGCATTTAGCAGATGCTTTTATCCAAAGCGACTTAGAAAGTAGACACAATTTTACAGTTATCATCAATATGGTAATACGTTCTCTAGAGGAAAATCCCTAGTCTAAATCGGTGGGGACAGCAAAGAAAGAGAGAGAGAGAGGGAATGGCAGAAAGAGTAGTAGAGGGGTACAGAGGTATGGGTAAGAGTTAGGAAAAAAATGCTCTTTGAAGAGGTTGGTCTTTAAGAGTTTCCTAAAGATAGAAAGGCATTTTGCTGTTCTTGTAGCACTTGGTAGGTCATTCCATCATCATAGAAGTTGTGACATAAGCCAAATTTCTGAAATAGGAGTAGATGGAAAATCCAAATACTCCTTTTTTGTATATGAAAAAGAAAAGGAGCTCATAGTTTAAAGCTACAGTGTGTAACTTTTAGCGACATCTAGCGGTCAGACTGCAGACTGCAGCAACATGAACATCTCCCCCCACCGCTTCTCCCCCCCAACAGTACGGCGAGCGTTACGGGACAAAATGTCTTCCACGACGTCCGCATCACCTACCTTCTCAAGTGATGAGGTTTGTTTACATAGATAATTTTACAGATAGTATTTCATTAGTCTGTGTAGGGTATAGATTTCATGTAGGCTTAAGATAATAAATATACCCGTTATTTTTTCTACATCGTTGTGACGTTTTGGCGATCTCGCAATGGCTAGTTTGTTGGCTCTGCGCTGCCGTAGCGCAAAGATGTCTGCCTCCATGGCTGCGAGACCCGCTCCTATGTAATTATAAATAACGAATTCTAAGGCAACGCAAATATTAAGGTTAAGAGGCTGAGCTCGTAGATGATGATAAATAACATAGTTATGTATAATATATTACATTTCTGACTGTATATCCCTGTAATTATTACACACTGTAGCTTTAAATAGAAAAATTGTAAATCTTAAAAACTGTAGAGATTTCAACTTTATTTTGAAAATGACAGAAATAGTAGTCCTATAGCAAACCAAATATTTTTAGCAAATTCAAATTTTTACTTAATGAAAAAATTTCTTTTATGGTACAATTAACTTTTTATAAGTTGCAGCTAGAAAACAGTAATAATAAAGGTTTAATGGCTTATACATGCAAGGTGTCTGTCTTGGAATTACTGGATGTCAGTTCTACGTTTTACACAGCTGATCATAATGCATAGGATGGGAAATGAACAGGGGTTGTTAGATTCGCTGTTAGAATGTTTCAAGATTATTTGCTAAATCAATAACAGTTTTTTGTGATTTGGAAACTATAAATGTAAGGGAAAAAACTCTGATTTCTTAGTGTTATTGCATCTTCTATCATATGCTGATGACACACAAGTTTAGATTTTAGTCTATTACAGTCTATTAAGGTTAATAAAGCATAATTGTGTGATACTGTAATCGAGGGCATGCATCAAAATCTCTTTCAAGTTAAAGCAGAAAAGGAAGATTAAGGGATCAGCACTCAACTAAACTTACTAAATGGGTGTAAAAACCAAAAGCACATAAGATATATTATTAAATTTGCCTCCTACTACATTAAAAATGTTGTCATTCTAAAGTGTTTCTTTAAAAAAAGAATGAACTACTACTGCAAGCATTTACCATCAGTGGGTTAGATTACTGTCATCCAATCTTTAAGCTGTCTCTGTAAAAATCAATCAGACTGCACAAAGTAAAGCTGGTAGATGGTAGAGCATGATGAACATAAAGAAAATGATACGAAATCCTTAAATCGAAGCGCTGCGTCTAATATGAACGATTTTAATATCCTGTTCTCGTTCTACGTGGTGCTGAACGGTTTAATATGATATAATGTTTGATGTGAACCATTTAGAGCTCTCATGATCAGACGCTTCTTTATCCAGACATCAGAGTATCGTGTTTCTGCTATTTATTTGAATTAAACGTGCGTCTTTGTCTCTTTTATGTAATGTAGAAAAGTTTGTTTTTCTTATTTTATTTTTTCAACTTTACTAATTCCTAATATTTCTTTAAAACCTTTGGAAATTTATTGCATAAGTTTTTCATATTTTTTAAATTCAGCTGAACTTTGCCTTACGTTACAGTGAATATTGCGATTGTTGTGTAATAGCAGTTGTTTGTCCCCTCAGATTCCAGTACCAAGCGTGCCTACATTCCAACCTACAGCTACCATCCCACTGCGCCTGGAAGCCATACAAAAGTACATCAGGGAATTACAGTATCCTTTCATGCATTTACAATAGTTGATTGCTTTTATTTAAAACTCAATTTAATATTAAATTGGTTTAATTGTGGAGGGTGTCAAATGAATCATGGAGTATTGTGTAATATAGGCCATCCAGTGTAGACTCTGCATTCAGTATTAACCAAAACCATGATTTCCACTTTGTGCAGAAATTCATTCATAATTAATCAGCAGCCTATGAATATAACAAAGCACTCTAAAGAGCTGTGCCCTCCTCCCCTTTCATGCTGTGTTTCATGTCTGTGTAACTCTTTAGCCTTAACTGTATCTTACAGGTACAATCACACAGGGACACAGTTTTTTGAAATAAAGAAAAGCCGTCCTCTCACTGCGTGAGTTATTCTTACTTTGGAATTAAAACCCAAAAAGGTTGTTTAAAGGGATGGTGCTGAATCTATCAGGGATGCTCGTGCTTTAGCTATGTCTCTTGTTTACTCCAGGGATTTTTTTAAAGTAGCTGCTAATGTCAGTCAGCAGATGCCTGAAACACACTTCCTGATCCTGCTTTATTAGATTTAGGCTCCATTTCCCTGCATGATGGAAATTATTTCAACCTACTGAAAACAAGAGCAGCCCAAAGACACCATTTAGACTAGAATTAGGGTTAGTGTTTTATGCAAGCATGTATATGAAATAAAAAAAAAAATCTCTTTTCTTTCTTTTATTTGTTCTCGCAGGTTGATGGACATCGCTAAGGAGATGACAAGAGAGGCTCTGCCAATCAAATGCTTAGAGGCGGTGATCCTGGCCATGTATCTTTAAGGCTAAAGGGCAGGTTGCATGAGATTGTATTAACTGTCTATTTGATTGCAGTGGTAAATTTGGCTTAAGATTCTTTTTTCTAAAGGAAAAAAATATATATTTTCCACTTACTCATTGGCAAATCTGGTAAAGATGTGTAAAAATGTATCTTTTATTGCAGCAGCATAATGACCCACACTTTAGAATACCAAATGTTAAAGTCCACTTTATTTTACACACAATCCCTCCAGGTGTTTCTGTCGTTTCTAATTAAATGCAGTCGGATTAATTGTGTTGTAAAGTTGACGGGTGTGTCTACGATCATTCATTTTTACTGTTTAAACTATATCTGACATAGAGACCTATTTTCTATTAGTTAAATACTTGTTTGGATGGCATGTCAGAGATTGCAGTCTTTTGTTTTTGCATCACAAATGTAAATGTGTAGAAATACCCAAACTGAGTCAGACTAGATTAAGTTTAAAGATTTTAGCAGTAAACTCCTATCTGGTTATGCCACGAAACAAAGGTTATAAATAGAATATATGCATGGTGGTGGATCTGTGATTCTGTTGGCTTGTTTCTCTTTCAAAGGTCCTGAGAACCTTGTTAGACTGAACTACTTGAACTACTTAGAATATCTTAGCATTTTAAACTAAAATTTCTTCTTGTAAATAAAAAAAGAATGTGTTTTATATATATATATATATATATATATATATATATATATATATATATATACAGTAATTTTTCCATATCAAGATATTCTGTGTTGATTCAGAAACGGTTGATCTGGTGTGATCTCAGTATCCAATGCAGTTGAAAGGGTTGATGCAATGAAAGAATAGTCTGTATTTTAAGGTTTTATACACATCTTTAACAAAAGTCAGTGTGATCGTTTTGAAAAATTCGTTGCCTCCACAATCCAGGATGAAAATCCTGATGTTCATTTCCTTGACGTCTAGTGATGAAGTCATCTCACTAACAACATGCCCGGTGTGGAACGCTTCCCACTTAGCTTTAAATCTCAGTTCTCAGGGAACCACTTCTACCACATTGTGCTGGGGATCCACAGCGGCGGGCGCTTCGGCGCGCTGGGCATAAGCCGAAGGGAGGACCTCATGTTCAAGCCTCTGGAGTTTCGAACACTCTTGGACTTGGTTCAGGAATTTGAAGGCGCCTACAGGGGTTACTGGCACACCCTGCGCAAGATTAAGATTGGACAATACGTGTCCCATGACCCTCATAGTGTGGAGCAGATTGAGTGGAAACACTCCATACTGGACGTGGACAAGCTGAGCAAGGAGGAGTTACGGAAGGAGCTGGAGAGACACACTCGTGACATGAGGCTGAAGGTACAGTTCTGCTTTTAATATCTTGCTTTTGTATTTATTTTATTGATAGTTTTTACTTTTTATTGATGTGTGCGGTGTCCTGGAGCTCAAACATTTTCAAAATCAAAAAGTTAAATTTTTTGTTTAGTAAAATGTTTCATATTTAGCTCCTGAACGGTCATACTGCTATTCTGCCCATTAATAATATTTTTTTTTTCTTTTACATGAAAACTAGTGAAGAAGAAAAAAAATATGTTTTTTATTGATAAAAAAATATATATATAGATATATATATCTATATATATTTTTACAGATTTGTTGGATTTTTATCAAGTATAATCACCAAAAATGCCAAAATAATCAAATTTTACAAAAAAAACTCTTCAACTGATCACTAAAATAGATGAAGCTTCCTGTCATATACTGATTTAAAATGAAAATGTTTGTCTTTTGTCTCCTTGAGACTCCTGTGAGGCCCTGAGTTGAGCTGCTGGTTGAGAGGCAATTTCTCTGAAATGTTTCTCTCTCATCATCTCTCATGCCAATATAATGAGAGCAGCAGTGATGAAGGTTATTGAGGATAATAAAAGTAATGCGATGACTTCTATGTTTAAAGATGGCTCCATCTATCACTAAGAGGGCTTTCTGCTGAGTGCTTGGCACAATCTCTTTGAAAGCATGAACAGATTAGTGCTACAAGCAGAACAGAGGAACGGAGAACAGACGGAATGTGGACTGTAATGTTCCAAATGTAATTTAAAAGAAATTATTCGTTTATTTTTGCAGATTGGGAAGCCAGCACCTCCCTCTCCTACTAAGGACAGGAGAAACAGCATGGGCTCTCCTCTCAAAGGACCAGGCAGCCCCATTCGAAGGATCAGTCGAGTTGAGAGACGGTAGGATTGATAGGATTCTCCTAATGATAAGTTCCATAGAAAAACTACAGGCATGACTATCACTGACTGAACGGTAGAAACCTGTACGCTCGGATAAAAATTGAAAACTTCAAAATTGTACAACTCAAATGAAAAAAAAATTTTTTTGATGGGAAAAAGTAAAATAAAATGTGGTTACATAAGTGTTCATGCCCCCTTTCAACTAAGGATTTGACCCTTATGCAGAATTACTTCTACATTCAGATTAACACACACCAGTTATTGTAGGCTTTTCCTTGATTTCTCTCTAAAAAGGTCTGTAGAAGATAAAAAAAATAATTTAACGCATTTGGGTAACTAGGGGCATGTAGCAGCAGAATAAATCACTTGAGAAAATGTAGGACAACATTTTTAATAACTGCGCATCCTTTAAAAATTAATAAGATGAAAAGAAGCCAAATGTTTAGATTAAAGAAGCCGTGGGAAAATTTCCCATATTCTTCATATGATCGGTCTTTTGAGGATATTTAAATGGATGTTTTTTTCTAACAAAGGTAAAAAACAAAAGACATGTTAATTTTGCGATACTTTCGACTATAATTCAAAGGGAACCTTCAAAGTGAAGCATGGCAGTGGCAGCATCATGCTTAAGGATCAAAAATATTTCTCCTAATGAAAAAAAGAAATGTTTAATCAGAAGAAGATTAATGTTTTGATAGTGTTTAAGCCAGTAGAGTGATATAGATAGAAGTGGAGATTTTCTTGTGATCTGATAGATTTGCTCCTTTTTTGCAAAAAATAATCTGCAACTATTGCCCAGTGAAAAACTGCAATGTTGGGCTTTAACCCAAAAGGCTGAATGCTATAATGAAATTGAAAGATGCCTGTAGAAAGATTCAAAGTATTAGTTTAAGGGTCCGCACTTATGCAACCACAATATTTCAATTTTTGTTTTTTGTTTTTTCCCCCATAAGATTTCATTTGATGCATTAATCTATTTGCTCAGGTTGTTGGTGACATTAAGTCTAAAACATCCTGAAAAGATTTATCTTATTATAATTCGTTATTTAATTAAAAACCTGGTATTTTAACCAGTAATTGCACATTTCCACTCAATGAAAATTAATTTCTCCTAGACTCCAACAAGAGAATTAGTCCCAGCTCTCTATTAAATATAAAAAAAATATGTTAGCTTTTTAATTTTTTTTTATTTATTCTTTTCTTTTTGTTTCAGCCCCTCTGGAGAAAAGAAGGTTCTGGAGCAAAAACCAACTGATATTAATGGATACCAGATTAGAGTCTGAAGAAAGGCGCTGCTGCATGATGGATCGACCGCGTCACTTCCTCTAAGTAGACATTGGCCTGTTTTATTTTTTATCCTGGAATAGGTCACCAGCAAATGTTCTTCCGAAAACAAACGCCTCATTCAGCTCTACTTATTTTGTTACAGCCTTTTTATTCCTGTAACAGTTGCAGTATTTGGTGCTGGCAAAACTCCCAGTTTATGAAAAGTGGGAGTAAATGTTTGTTTTTATTTCCAATAAAATAAGCAAGTACAGTTTTACTACCTAAACCCAATATAATGTTTGCATACATATAGTTCAATGCAATTTGCATATCACACCTCTATGCTGTTAGGCTTTTCTACAATCTGCATCACTGTACTGTAACTTTAAGTCAGATTGTGTAATATAATCCACCTAGACTCTACTAGACAATAGTAACATGTGTAGTAACTTCTTTATACTGCTGCCCTTGTGCCTTGATTAACATTTCAATGGAGAAAATATGTTGAAGGATCCTAAAATCTTTTGTTTATGGAAAACAATGTTAAATACTGTTAAATAATGTTTTTTTTTAGCATTGTCAGGTAAATGTGAACAAACTACTCAAACATCAATAAATCTTTGTCAATACATTTCTTACGCCTAAAAAATAAAAATACTGAGATAATGTCTTTAACATCAGTGCTCCTGTAGGTCAGTATCTCATGTAGACTGCTGCAGACCTGGTTACAAGACTGAACAGCGATCCTAACTCAGAAGCTCAGATTAAATCTGTGATCAGGTCCAGGTTTTTCACAGCATATGTCACAGCATATTGATGAGATTTTAATCCAGGCTTCCATTGCAATGCCTTTAAATTACTGCAGTTTCATTTATTTTTAAACTCACAGTAACCAAGCTTGACTGCACAGCTGGTTCAAAATGCCTTTTCACTTGTACATAAAAAAAGAGCATGTTTCCTCAGTTTTAGAAGCTATTCATTAGCCACGGTTTGCTCACCGATATCGTGCTGCTTTAACTCCCACAGAGTTGATTTTAAGAGCATGGACCTATAAAGGAATTGAAAAAGTTATAAATCAAATTTATATTTAAGCACTTCAAAATAATTTTTGTATTGATGTCAATGATTAGAGCTCTATTCACCATACAGCTCCGGTCAAAACATACACATTTTATCGAAATTGGTTGAAATTCCTACTAATTTACATATTGGTCATCAAACATTTAATACCGTAGGGTTTAGTTACTGAAGGGGTTTGTCTTTGTAATGAGCGTGATCCGAATTTTAATCCTGGTTGTGTGAAGAGGGACGCTCGTTGTAAAATTTGTTGCCATTCTTTTATGCATTTTGAGGTAACCGCTTGTTATGGGAGCAGGCAAAACAACACAACTAGTAGATTGCAACCACTGCCAAAGCTCCAACCATTCCAAAACCAGTCAAGTTACATTTGAAACCATTTCAAAAAAGCAAATAGCTGCATAATAGCTTAGTCTTTATCTCTGTGACCATAAAGCTTTAGGACTTATTGTGAGTTCAAGGTCAGATGGTTAAACCCTGGGTAGAGTTGGTTATTTTAACAGGGTAATAATCCAATCGCAGGTCAAAACTGGTTCTTGGTGGATAGAGCTTGGGGGAATATCTTCCTAAGGGTCAATCTTAGCCTTTTAAAGAACAACTGAACTATGCCTGCAGTGTGGGTGTCCACCAGAAAACCAAATTGGTCAAATATCGGGTCAGAATTATCTCAAAAGTCGGAAATGATGAATCCCTCATATCATTTAAAGTTCTGACCAGAACTGTATGTTTAGTACACAGCTTTTTTATTCCTGCATTTTAATTGTAGCATCTTTCCTTTGCCTTAAGTGGTTTTGATAGGTATAAACATTTTTTTAACAGCACTTTTGTCTTGGTTTTTGTACATTCACTGGAAACTGGGTAATTTTATGGTACCCACTGTGTTTCTTAGCAGTACACCAATCATGCTCTTTTAAATGTTGCCACTAGCAACATGCTTACTAAGTATTAACTCTCTCTTTAATGTTCTGTAATGCAGTTACACTGTGTCAAAGATTGAGGATCACAATAAAGAGTCACATCACTTCTTTTTTGTACAATTTCTTATTTCCATATAGGTTTCTCAGCTGAGATCAATGAAGTTTCCCTGATCTCAGATAGGGAAAGTGTGTCATTGACAGGGATTTTATTTGAAATACAAGCTCTGAGCTAAAGGGCAACACCAAAAATATGAACGCTTGAACATTAAACACAAATCATTTGAAGTGTATGGGAAGGAAACATAATGGTGATAGCTCTATAAAAGGAAAGCTAAAAATCAAGGATTTGTTTTTTCATCATAAAACTAATTTCATCTGTGTATATATGTATATAATTATCAGCTTTCAATCTTTTATTTAGCCATTCAATTGTCATGTTATGCTTTATATTTGTATATTTTATTGGGTGCTCTTTCAATCACTTTTATACATTATTTATCACCAGCTCTTTCGTAATTAGAATATGTTGTTTTAAGGAGGTGTGACCTGAGATAAAGATGTTAGGAATTGTCTAAAACCTATCAAAGCATTCCCAAACCATGACACTTCCTCCACTGTACTTCACAGTATGTATGGCATTATTTTTCCTAAGCTGTTGGGTTTATGCTCAACCCGGCCTATTTTCTAAGTAAGTACTAATTAAACCTGCAGTCCTTTACAAAAAAAAAGAAAAGACATCCCTAAAGAAGCTCTGGTCTTTCAAATGTAAGTCTGTGCCATGAGTCATGTGATGAAATTTTAGGTTAGCATATTATTTCTAGTGTTCCCTTGCTCAGACAGTTAGAACTTTGTATTTAGGCAGTGGTTTTTTTAAGGTCCTGCACTTGAAGGCAGCTGCAGTGTAAAACTGCTTTGTTGCCTTATGCAGCAGTGAGGGGGGTAAACAAAACTATTTACTAAACAGGATAAATCTCTTTAAAATGCTGAGTAATGATGCTTTAACTGCATGCAATCAATGTGAAAGAAACCATGTTTAACTAGTCATTTGAAGCTTAAATACATTAACATACATATTCTAATTTGATTTTTTTTTGCCCTTTAAAAAAGGATTTTCCTGTTTATCTTTTATGCAACTTGAATTTTCCAACGTAATTTAAATTGATGACTGTCTATAAGACAGTTTTTTCAGGTTTTCCAAACAGAAAAATTATCCAAAACAAAATGATAAAGCTAAAAAATAAAAATCTTCATGAATAGCCCTAGTATCATCCCTCTGCACAGCCATGCAGAAATCAGCTGCACATGATCTAATCATCCAGACAGACTGTAGGCAGGAACAGCAGTAGGTCTGTTCAAGATGAGCTGAATCATAAGCCGTACACAAAAAATAATTATTTAAACTTTATAGCGTTCTGATTCAGTGCAAAAATATTTATACAAAACAATAAAAAAGGAGTACAATTATTTTTTATGAAAACAATGACAGTGTTTCTACACTCGCGAACAGAACATTTATAAAACTTATAAACAAAACATGGTCTTTCATTAATTATCAAGTTCCATCTGGAAACGGGCGACCAGACTTAGATGATCGGAAGGGAATATGTGGTTGGGAAGTCCGTTCATCGACCACAAGAGGTCCTCAGACAGGAGAGAGAGGTAACCAAGGAGCTTCAGACCTTTCTCTGATATCTTTTTACAAGCTAGGAGAAACATTAGAAAAAGAAAATGTTAAAAAATTAAGTAGCTCTTTAGGAATTCAGAACTCATACTCTTGTTCTTTAAATCCAATCCTTTTACCCATTTGATTTTTGGTAGAGGTGCGTTTTGGAGAGTAGAAGATGTAGTCGACGGTAGCTCCACCCTCAGAATGCAGGGTTGTGAGTTCTGGACTGCCAGAACCAGGAAGGACATGTTCATAGACAGACTCCAGGTCCACCTGATGCATCAGATAGTCTTTGAACCTGTGACACATTCAGGATCAATCTTTGTTATTCAAATATCCTGTCTTGTAAGCTGATCATGTTATTATGTGCAATATAACATGGTGGTAAATAGGGCTGAGTAAAAAAAATCAATTTAATCGATTTTGAATCGATTCCTTTTACATTTTTGCTAAATCGATGTTTAGGGAATGAGATCAATTAGTTTTATAGTGACGCGCGTGCCGTTCAATTGAGCAGGAAAGATGCACTCAAGATTACTTCAAGACAGACAGCTGCAAATATAGCCAATAGGTTGACTGAAGACATGGAGGCTGACCAGCAAACACCCAGTGGTTGTTACAGAGAACGCTGCAAATATGGTTTGTGCAATGCAGATAATGCAGGTCATGCATGTCTGCTGTGTCCCCGCTGTGTCACGTCCGCTTGCTCGAGTCAGGCTTCACTTTTTTACTTTTCACAAACAACTTTACACTTATGAGACAGTTTTGTTCACTTCTCAAGCTTAAACTGTCTGATTTACAAGTTTGCACTTTGCGTTTAATGTGACAGGAAAAATTTAAATACATTAGTATTTTGAAACACAGTTGAACCACTTTCATTGTTGTAAAAACAGGTCGAATTGAAATTAATCGATTTAGAACTGTATGAATCAAAACCGAATCGATTCCGGACTTTAATACCCAGCCCTAGTGGTAAAAAACATTTATTGTACTTGATATGGAAGTACTTTTAATGAACTGACCTTTTCTCATAGTGTTGAACGTCCTGTGTGGTATCTGAGCTCAAAGAGAAGATAAAAATGTTAAAAGTGAAGGACAGAAGGTAAAATGCTCCTTATTAAGCTAACTACTACATCAATCAACTAGGGTCTATTAACTGACTCAGGTTCAGACCAACAAGATAATAAAGTATGAAATACAAGACAAATAAAAAAGATATGAATAAAAATATTAAAATCATGCAACATTATAAGCATTATACTGATGTCAGTTTATTACAAACAAATAAAATGAACATATCAGTCTGGAAGAAAAACCTCCTTTTACCATTACCTCTGATTGGAGAAAGAAATGAAATTACCTATTGTTTCTTTGCCTATAGTAACTGCTGCATTAACAAGGGTCTGGATGGCTCTTGATATTTTAAGGCTCCTGCAGGTTCTTTCTGCAGAACCTTTATCTAAATGCAGGCAGACTTTTTTATAGAATGGCCACTAGGTGACAGTATAGAGCAGTGTGCATTATGCCTTAAAACTAATCTTACAGTGAATAGATGCTTAAATCTAACAATAGAGTTGTGTATCGGAGTTATACACTTACAGCAGCGTCCACACATCTAAAGGTGTATTCATACGCCTTGAAGTATTCTACTGAAATTATTTCTACTGAAATCATGTCTTAGGGAGTAGGTTTCTACTTCATTCCATTCTTCTTTGCAAAAGAATCAAATATATGTTTGATAACATCTGTGGATTTGGGTTTTTAAGTCTTCCAACTGGTTCTATGATTTAGGTTGAAAAACACTTTGATCTAATCAAGACAATTTGCAGCCTCCAAATGTTTTTTGTCTGTTAAAAAGGAAGAAAAACATCCCACTAGCATGTTGATGCTGCCATCACCATGTAGATGGTGTGTTCAGGGTCATGTGCATGTTAGGTTACTTACGAAGCACTCTGGGAAAAAAGATGAGTTTCCTTCTCATCTGACCAGAGCAGCTCCTTCCATGTACAGGTGCTGGTCATAAAATTAGAATATCATGAAAAAGTAGATTGATTTCAGTAATTCCATTTAAAAAGTGAAACTTGTATATTATATTCATACATTACATACAAACTCATTTATTTCAGATGTTTATTTTGTTTAATTTTGATGATTACAAATGACAACAAATGAAAATCTCAAATTCATCATATCAGAAAATTAGAATATTGTGAAAAGGTTCAAAATTGATGGCCCCTGGTGCCACACTCTAATCAGCTAATTAACTCATACCACCTGCAAAAGCCTTTAAATGGTCTTTCAGTCTAGTTCTATAGGCTACACAATCATGGGGAAGACTGCTGACTTGACAGTTGTCCAAAAGACGACCATCGACACCTTGCACAAGGAGGGCAAGACACAAAAGGTCATCGCTAAAGAGGCTGGCTGTTCACAGAGCTCAGTGTCCAAGCACATTAATAGAGAGGCGAAGGGAAGGAAAAGATGTGGTCGAAAAAAGTGTACAAGCAAGAGAGATAACCGCACCCTGGAGAGGATTGTGAAACAAAACCCATTCAAAAATGTGGGGGAGATTCACAAAGAGTGGACTGCAGCTGGAGTGAGTGCTTCAAGAACCACCACACACAGACGTATGAAAGACATGGGTTTCTGCTGTCGCATTCCTTGTGTCAAGCCACTCTTGAACCACAGACAGCGTCAGAAGCGTCTTGCCTGGGCTAAAGAGAAACAGGACTGGACTGCTGGTGAGTGGTCCAAAGTCATGTTCTCTGATGAAAGTAAATTTTGCATTTCCTTTGGAAATCAAGGTCCCAGAGTCTGGAGGAAAAGAAGAGAGGCACTTCATCCACGTTGCTTGAAGTCCAGTGTAAAGTTTCCACAGTCAGTGATGGTTTGGGGTGCCATGTCATCTGCTGGTGTTGGTCCATTGTGTTTTCTGAGGTCCAGGGTCAACGCAGCCACATACCAGGAAGTTTTAGAGCACTTCATGCTTCCTGCAGCTGACCAACTTTTTGGAGATGCAGATTTCATTTTCCAACAGGACTTGGCACCTGCACACAGTGCCAAAGCTACCAGTACCTGGTTGAAGGACCATGGTATCCCTGTTCTTAATTGGCCAGCAAACTCTCCTGACCTTAACCCCATAGAAAATCTATGGGGTATTGTGAAGAAGAAGATGCAATACACCAGACCCAACAATTCAGAAGAGCTAAAAGCCACTATTAGAGCAACCTGGGCTATCATAACACCTGAGCAGTGCCACAGACTGATCGACTCCATGCCACGCCGCATTGCTGCAGTAATACAGGCCAAAGGAGGCCCAACTAAATACTGAGTGCTGTACATGCTCATACTTTTCATGTTCATACTTTTCAGTTGGCCAACATTTCTATAAATCCTTTGTTTTTATTGGTCTTCAGTAATATTCTAATTTTCTGATATGATGAATTTGAGATTTTCATTTGTTGTCATTTGTAATCATCAAAATTAAACAAAATAAACATCTGAAATATATGAGTTTGTATGTAATGTATGAATATAATATACAAGTTTCACTTTTTAAATGGAATTACTGAAATCAATCTACTTTTTCATGATATTCTAATTTTATGACCAGCACCTGTATCTGTTGTCCATCTTGGCTTGTTGCAAATTGCAAACAGAACTTGTGGTTTTCTTTAAATAAAAACATTTTCTTGCCACTTTCTACAGAAGGCCAGGTTTAAGAAATTGCAAACCCACAGCTGTCACGTCGACAGACTTCACCCCCAGACCTGTGGCTCTCTACAGAACCCCCAGCTACGATTGATCTCAGCTGATTATTACCCTTCTTATCCACCAATTAAGATGGATGGTCAAGCTCTGGTAGGTTTTCAGTTTAGCTAAACTCTTAATTTCCAGATCATAGATTGTTTTGTATTCCAACTCTTTTCTAATCCTCTGAAGAATGTTTCTATAAAAACCTCTGAGGCATTCATAGAACAGCTGAAATTTTATTTAGATATGATTAAAAAGAGAAGCATCTCAAACATGGGTGGAAAAGGGCCCTGAGGAACAGGGTTAAGAAACCCTGAATTAGCAGACTGCTACCTGTAGTTGGTTACACTTAATTTTGCATAAGGGTATCAGAGAAAATGGGTCTGAATTCAACATAAATGCCACATTTTTCATATTTATCGAAAGAAATCTTTTATGGTTTTGTTCACTAAAATAAAGTTTATGGTTGTAAAAAACACACTGAGAACACTTCTGTTTAGCTCGGTATATCATCCCCATCATTCATTGGATTGGTAATGAAATATTCAGTTTTCAAAAACCTTCAGAAAAGAAATTCTAGGAACTTTAATCAAAATGTTGTTTTGTTTTGTTTGGTTTTACATATTCAATGAGCACTTTTGAAGTAGTTTTATATTAGATTTGTACAGGTCCACCTGTTAGCAAGGAGAGTTTTCTTTGTACTTCATATGTGCACAACCTGGTGTGATGTCAGTCACTCCAGGAATCAGAATCAGCTTCTGAGGACGAACACATGCGGCTGGACAGAAGCGTAGCTGCAGCATGAATTCATGGCTGTACTGGCGAGTCCCTGAAATTTAAAACAACAAAACAAGAAAAAAGACTTATTCTAATATAAACTTGCTATTTGCTTCATTAGAACAAAAACACCACTTCAAAACTATGCGACTTCAGCCACTGACCCGACTTCTGACGATTAGTTTTGGACGTATTGATCTCAGTGTACTGGCAGGTGTCTGAGATTCCCAGAGAGCTGGGCCACAGAGGAGCAAACAGTCTGTGATAACTAGGCTTGTAAGACAGATCCTCTTGGCCTGAAACCTTTTAAACAGAGCAAACACACAAGGTTAGCAAACCATAACGTGCATCTTTGGGATAACAGCAGGAGGATGTTTGCCGCTCAATATGCAGACAGTTATTCTTCAGTTCTGTTCCCTCACCATCCACTTGGGAATACCCTGGTAGTAGAGCTCGCCAGTGGTGAGCAGCTGGTACAGAGGCGTGTATGGGATGGAGTTAAAGTCTCCACAGAAGACGACGTTGCAGTGTTCACGTCTGACCTTACAGGACTTGATCATGGCGTTAATTTCTGCCAGCATTATGGCTAACTGGGCCAGCTTGATATCACCTCGCCGTGGGTTGAAGAGCAGGTGTGTGTTGGCCACGCAGAGGGGTGGGCCACCTTCCTTGACCTCTGCTCCTCTGGTGACCAGTGGCCGAAGGAGCAAAACGATGCCTACGTTGTGCCGGTCCAACAGCCCGGTCTCAGGCCTAAAGAACTCCAGCTTGGAGACGCCGGCTTCGGTGAAGACTGCGCTCCGATAGCACGCCGCACAGCCATCGGTCTTTGTCCCCGTGCGACGCTGGTACACACAGGTATAGCCTGGGGAAGACACAAGCAGAATAGGATGGATGTTTTTGTCACCTCATTTGCAGAAAATTACATCTCCTCTGCATTTTCTCAGCTGCCCTACCCATCTGAGAAAGAACAGGGTACAGATGTTCATGGTAGTGGTTCTCCTGAACCTCCTGCAGACACAAAATCTACACAAAGGACAACAATGACACACAGGAGTGATTAGTGGTTGTGCAACATTAGAAATATAAAAAAAGAAATGCATCTGACTTACATCTGGCGCCCATTTTTCTATTTCACTTAAAAGCAGGCTGCAGCGGTAGTTCCACTGCAGCACCTCTGGGGGGCAGTGTGCGTACAGCTGTTGGTTCTCCTCCAAAAGGTCTTGGGATAGGATGTTGTAGGACATGACAGTGAAGTCCACTGAGGCTTTTTTGATTGTGGGGGTCTGACCACCCTTAGAGGCAGCATCCAAATCCACCCACACCCTCCACATCACTGCATGGAGAGCAGATACTGAACTCATTACAGATGTACTTCAAACTGGATTAGCATCATGTTCATTTCAGCAACTCCATTCAAAAAGTGAACCTCATATATTATACAGATCTGTAATAAATAATGTTTAATGATTCAGTTTTGGTGCAGTTTGTAACACTTGTCTTGCAGCAAGAAGGTTGCTGGTTTGATTCTGCATGTTCTCCCTTTTCATGCGTGGATTTTTCATGGTACTCTAGCTTCCTCCCACAGTCCAAAAAACATAAAATTTAGGTTAATCGGCTTCTCTAAACTGTCTTAGGATGTGTGTGTGTGTGTGCATGGTTATGTGTCTCTGTGTTGCCCTGTGACAGAATGGTGACCTGTCCAGGCTTTACTCCGCCTCTCACCCATAGACTTCTATAGATTGGCAGGCACCGGCCCCAATGTGTCCCTGACTGAATGGATGGATTTGGTTCTGGTTATTTTATTCATCTTACAGGAAATTAAAACCCAAAATTGCAAATCACCCATGAAACAATCAAATCCTATTATATATTGAGCTACACACTCATAGGGAGCACCTTCAGCTTGACAGTAGTCCAGCAGAAAAGCTGTTTATAGCCTAAACATAAAGGAAACACCAAAAATGGTTGATGCTGAAGAAGCAATGAATAGAAGATCTTCGGTTTACAGTTGCTTTTATATTAAATATGAGAGTTTCACTTTCTCAGTGTAACTATCAAAATAAGTTCACTCTTTGGTGACATTATTATTTGATGCATCTGCTCCTGTGGCAAGTTTAGACTATTCAATTCTTTTTAAAACAGTTTAGCTTCAAGTTCTTAAAGAAATATAGAGGAAGATCTTTTATTTCCAGGTGGATCATCTAAATAATTGGTCGTCCTAATTGTCAATCATTCTGGTGATATGTTTACGAAGTGTAGGAGAAGAAAAGAAAGGCCTCAGAAGAGGCAGATATATCTTATAACTTATTGTCACAGCAGCCGGCTGTCGCCATAGGCTGTCTCTACTCGACATTGGCAACTAATAACAAAGATGGAGCAGGCACCACGCAGTGGAGGAGGAGTTACGTGGCCAACGGTGCAAAGAGCAGTGATCATCTGTCCAAACATTCAGTTAACTGAGTTTTCTATAAAGTCCACGATATATTCCACGCTGTAGGTGGACAAGGTAAGCTTGTATGAACTATAAGAGCACATTTTAAACAGGGCGTACATGAGGAGAAATGTGCTCATGCATGCTCTTTCACATGCATTTGTTTTAAATGGAGAGGACGTGTCTTTTAAAAACTCCTCCACAATACCTTTAACCCGTTAAGTCCTTAAGAAGCAAATCCCAACTAAAAGCACACAACTGAAAAAAGAATATCTCCACACCTATCCTATTTAAATGCAACCTTTCAACACCAGTGTAAAGGTACGAGATAAAATAATATATTTCCAATGATTCCACTCTCACAACTAGAGATTTCCTGATCCTACATAGATATTGGGAATTCGTCCAATATTAGCCAAAAAAATGAATATCTGAATAGATCTGCGTGCATCTAAAGTCTCCAAAACAAACATGCATCACTCCACTTCTGTCTGCTTCTTCTTAAAGTTTATATTACCAATAGGTTGATAATAAATGGATCAATTGTTCTCATAACTACTTTTGATGACTATTGTTCACTGCTTGAGTAATATCACTTTAGAATTTTCTAATATTCCATCCTATGAAAAAAACAAAAAACTAGGGATGCACGATATAATCGGCCCCCTATCAGTATCGGCCTGTATCGGCCTTAAAACTGAATATCAGACATCGGCCACCCCACCGATATTTAACCCGATATTTGATCAGCTTCTGAGTTCCTAAAGTCTAAAAAAAAATAAAAAATACTACTTCTTCTTCTTCCTCAAAAACTTCTTTTTTATAGAATTAAAAACTTCTAAAGACGAGGGAAAAAATATTGATACATTAAAATATCACAATATCTTCATATGCTGATATATTGCCATTTAAAAACACCACATCAATCTCTTTTACTAATAAAATATTGCTATATGTCATCGTTATGCTACGAAATCCACCGAAAATTCACGAAATTTTGACATATTTTTATATGTTGATATATTAACGCGGTATCGATCTATTTTACTAACAAAATCTCACAAGAATTTGCAAAATATTACGAGACTTTGTAACAGAACGATGAAATTTCACGAGATTTTGAAAGTAAAATAGATCGATACCGCATTTTTAAAAATCTATTTGATATCAGCATATGAAAATATATTTGAGTATATTATTTTTCAAAGTGTCAGAAATGGATAACAAAACTGCTATTTTCAATGACTACTTATTTTTGTCCAGCTTTAACATCGGTATCGATATCGGTTATCAGCTACATGAGTTTTAAAATATCGGCATATCGGATATCGGCCAAAATCCCAATATCGTGCATCCCTACAAAAAACGTGTGACTTTTTTGTAATTAAACATTAAACACAGATTTTCTTATACAAGTTGCTTCTTCTATAGGCTTTTCAATATATAGAGTGAAAAAAAAACTATGAAATGTCTTATAAAAACCTAAGATACCTCAGATTAAATTTATAAAAACCTTCTCTATACACGCAGCAAATTAGGACTGAACCAGCAACTGTGCATTTGATTCACAATAGTTTTAACGAGCTATTTTACCAGGTATATCTGTCTATTGTTAGATTAACCTCATGGAAGGGGAAATCTGGTGCAAGAAAAGTGCTACTGTAGGACTTCTGCCCATGCAAGACAGCCTTTAGTGATGACATTTACACGTTACATAACTGTTTTATGGTGCAGTTCATACAGCACAGAGGTTATATTAGTAAAACTATTTTTATAACCGTTGTCAAGCACAGAAATTGTGACACCTAAGAACGTCCTTAAAAAGACATAGGATAGGTTGTTGGAAAATTATTACTCTAGTTTGCATGGATAACAGCCATGAGGGCCAGACTGGCCTTTCCCGAAAGGTCAGCCATGTTTGATTGGCCCTTGAACCGTATCTTCAGTGCTTAAAGTTAAACCAAATGTATTTGTACAAAAAAACAACAACACATAAAAAACAATATCATCAAATTAGAAGCATTAAAGTCTAGTCTTTTAAAAGATCTTGGAAACCAAGCACCATGTCTGACCAACTTTAACAGAAGTTGGCCCAATAGGGCGAACAAAGTCTAAATTTTACCTACCTTCAAAGGGGAAGTTGGACTCCATAGAGGTGTAATAACTTGCAGCAGGGAAGCTCCACTGTGGGCAGAACACTTCTTGGGTCAGACCTGGTCCTACAGGAAAGTGCCAGCCTGTTTGTTGAACAAGTTGTTGGCCCGATTTAAGACGTGACTGGGAGTTGGAGTTCTTCTCCCGATCAACAGCTAAGTCTCCAGCAGAAAATGTAAAGTCATCCCAGCACTCAGTCACTGCAGATGCAGGTTCACTCGGATTCTTTCTTTCAGTGTTGGGAACTTGAGGGGTTTCCCCAAGAGAATCATCAAATATTTCAGTTTGGCTTTTATTCTGTTCAGAACAGTTAGTTTTTTGTGTGCTTCCATCCATATTCAGGCATTTTAACAGAGCTACAACTTCTTGTTGTACATTTTGATGGTCAACTAAAGAAGAGCTCTGGTCTCTTTTATTTTGATCCCCATCCATATCATGGAGGACAACCTCTTCATTCATTTTAGGACCCTCTCCTTCCTCAGAAGTAGACAGCACCTCAGCACTCAGTCTCTCATCCTCCTGCAGGACAGTTGAAATGGGTTCCTCCTCCTTGGGATCTGGTTCTTTTAACTTTTCTTTTATCTCCCTACTCTGATCCTGCATTGCTGTTCCAGGTTTGGGGGATCTGACTGAGGCAGTGTCACCATTACACGCTGCTTTGCCATTAACTGAAACTCTTTCCTTTGAGGGATCTAAAAGAAACAAAATAGGACAGAAATTATTTGAATAAGTTGGATTTATTATTTGGAAGATGCATGAGCTGCAAAACGTGTTTGTCATCAGACGTCACCTGAAGGTGTGCCAACAGGTGGGAAATAAAGCAGTATAAACGTTAATGCTGGAGATTTAGGAGAAGAAACGCGCGTTTACTTTTTAAACCAAACCTTACATGTTTCACTGAGACTTAAAGGCAAAAAATACCCCAAAAATCAACAAGTAAACTTTGCATATAAAGTCTGCAGCATTAGGCCCACAGCAGCGGCTTTATGATATAAAAACAAGTCGTAAGATTCTTTTAAACTAAACAACCTCTTTGCATGTTACAGTTACCTGACGGTGGACGGAACAGGAACCTAACAAGTGGATAGAAGGCATAAAACAGCAAGCTTCCAATCATGATTTTTTCCGAAAATAAATCCACGCATGCGCATTACGATATCGGCGTTGGCCTATGTAAGGCAAGTTGTTTTATCATTTAAATTTCTTAAAACCCTGTTTCGCAAGTAGATTAGATTCAACTTTATTGTGATTACACATGTACAGGTACAAGGCAACGAAATGCAGTTTAGGTCTAAGCAGAAGTGCAATAGCAGCAAGTGCAGGATAAATAATGGTTCCATTAATACAGAACATGGGTTTCTACTGAATAAGTATAGAGATGAATACCTTTATAAACAGAATCTTACTAATAGATGAAAATAATAGTGTTATAAACTAAATTTACAGCTGGATATGTACCGAATATAATATACAGGTGGATATTACTATAACAAAAAAGGTTTTTACAGTTATGTACAATAGCATATATATATATATATATATACAGATGGATTTTACTATAAAATGAATAAATATAGTTTGGACAGAAGCTATCTAAATTAAAGTGCAGTGGAAGGTAATTGCATATTACAGTTAAAGTACGTTATTGAAAATGTATATGTAAACAGTAAAAGTAAAGCACTCTCATCCAGTGGCGGTTCTAGACTAAATGTACCAGGTGGCCGCCGGCCGGGAGAGGCCAGCGAGTTTTAATGGGGGCCAGAGGCATAGCCAGAAGTTTTTTATGAGGGTGGCCATGCAATAACTAATGTAAACTGAGGGGCACCAGAACCTCAGGGTCAATCAACAGGAAAATTAATGGACACAACATCCATATTTTCTAAATAAAGACTAACTATACTTTTCTAAAACATTTGTTGACAAATAGACACATACATATTTAAACATCTGTGCTTTCTAGATAAAAGTTATAGTGGATACAATTCTTTAAAGTTTGACTTTTGGGCGAACATCTTTTCCATTGTCATTACCTACTTTTATCAATAATCATTCTGCATAAAATTGACATTTACAAGTACTAATATCTACATAAATTGATTATTTAATACGTTTTATTAAAATAGCTATTTATCAATAATTTTACTGAAGACTCTTAGATGACTTGCTGAGACATAATTTTTTCTTTACCTCATATAACACAAAATCTAGTTCTGAAAAAAGCATGAATTCTGTACTTATCATCTTTAATGTTAGTATATTGATGTGCAGAATTAACCACAGTGTTTTTTTGTGTGTGTTTTGTTAAATGTTTTAAATATTCCACTTGGGAGTATTACTGCTGTCACCGTCTGTATTAGATGGGGAAAAGATGGTAGGGGTGGCCACAGGGTGGCCAATGATTGGCTAAGGGTGACTAAGGCCACCCCTGGCCCCCCAACTAGCCCCGCCCCTGATGGGGGCACAGAGAAGCGTGAATTAAAAAACAGGACAGTGCTTTGAAAAACACTGGGATTCTATCTCAATACCCATGAAGCCTTATCATCACCTTATTATTTTTAAATAATTAGTAGAACTGAATATTTTAAGAAAAAAAATGAAATAGATCCAAAGGACCTATCAGTAACCATGTCTGTTCCAGCGCAGATCATCATCAGATTTTCTTTTAGTATTATGTCTTCAGTTCAGGGGCCAGGACATGATCTACACGGGCACTGGCCCCCGTTGGCCCCTGTCTACAACCGCCCATGCTCTTATCTAGTAAAAGAGGTAAATAAATAGCACATTTTAACTGTCAAGGTTATATAGTTATTGAGAATACGTGATAAAAAATAAACTAATATAAGATATAAAAATTATTTTTTCACGTTTGAGAGTAAAATGTCTTAGGCCTCTGTTTTTTCTGCTTTATTTATTTTCTTCTCTCTGTTTGGAAGACTTTCTCACTACAGCAGGAAAGATCTGTAATTAGTAAGGTGAAACAGCAATAAATAACTGAAATAAAAGTGGAACATGCAGAGTCCCACGAAGCAAGCTGAAAACAGGAAAACAAAAACAGGAAGTCGAGTTAGATTAAATCTTTACTCACAACCAACCTCATTATTGCCCCCCGACCCGCCAATAGATCCCACCTCTAATGTCCTCGGCGGAAAATGCGGACGACAAAATAGGAAAAAAATAAAATAAAAGAAGTTTAATCCATTCAGGTAGTTCCATAACTTGGGCGTCACTGCCTGGCTTGGACTAGAGCACCTACCTTTGACAATAAATAACTCAAGCCAAAGAAGTAATAAATGATTAACCTTCCTACGTTATTCATGCAGTATATATAGCCCTTCCTTCTCATGCACATCCTAGCGACAGTTTTCATATGGTGTAACTTCCTATTTCTTCAAACTGTAAAATTCTTACAACAAACTAAATTATAATAAAAGGAACATGTTTTTTTAACCAAACTATGTTGTTCCTCTTATATTTGGTGAATTTATGTTAGAATTTTTTGCAAAAATATGTTGCAGTGCATGATGGGGTTTTTCATCTGTTCACATTATTCCATTTCATTGCCCAGATGTCACCTAGACAGGCAGTGAATGCTTACAGGTGCTGGTCATAAAATTAGAATATCATGAAAAAGTAGATTGATTTCAGTAATTCCATTTAAAAAGTGAAACTTGTATATTATATTCATACATTACATACAAACTCATATATTTCAGATGTTTATTTTGTTTAATTTTGATGATTACAAATGACAACAAATGAAAATCTCAAATTCATCATATCAGAAAATTAGAATATTACTGAAGACCAATAAAAACAAAGGATTTATAGAAATGTTGGCCAACTGAAAAGTATGAACATGAAAAGTATGAGCATGTACAGCACTCAGTATTTAGTTGGGCCTCCTTTGGCCTGTATTACTGCAGCAATGCGGCGTGGCATGGAGTCGATCAGTCTGTGGCACTGCTCAGGTGTTATGATAGCCCAGGTTGCTCTAATAGTGGCTTTTAGCTCTTCTGAATTGTTGGGTCTGGTGTATTGCATCTTCTTCTTCACAATACCCCATAGATTTTCTATGGGGTTAAGGTCAGGAGAGTTTGCTGGCCAATTAAGAACAGGGATACCATGGTCCTTCAACCAGGTACTGGTAGCTTTGGCACTGTGTGCAGGTGCCAAGTCCTGTTGGAAAATGAAATCTGCATCTCCAAAAAGTTGGTCAGCTGCAGGAAGCATGAAGTGCTCTAAAACTTCCTGGTATGTGGCTGCGTTGACCCTGGACCTCAGAAAACACAATGGACCAACACCAGCAGATGACATGGCACCCCAAACCATCACTGACTGTGGAAACTTTACACTGGACTTCAAGCAACGTGGATGAAGTGCCTCTCTTCTTTTCCTCCAGACTCTGGGACCTTGATTTCCAAAGGAAATGCAAAATTTACTTTCATCAGAGAACATGACTTTGGACCACTCACCAGCAGTCCAGTCCTGTTTCTCTTTAGCCCAGGCAAGACGCTTCTGACGCTGTCTGTGGTTCAAGAGTGGCTTGACACAAGGAATGCGACAGCAGAAACCCATGTCTTTCATACGTCTGTGTGTGGTGGTTCTTGAAGCACTCACTCCAGCTGCAGTCCACTCTTTGTGAATCTCCCCCACATTTTTGAATGGGTTTTGTTTCACAATCCTCTCCAGGGTGCGGTTATCTCTCTTGCTTGTACACTTTTTTCGACCACATCTTTTCCTTCCCTTCGCCTCTCTATTAATGTGCTTGGACACTGAGCTCTGTGAACAGCCAGCCTCTTTAGCGATGACCTTTTGTGTCTTGCCCTCCTTGTGCAAGGTGTCGATGGTCGTCTTTTGGACAACTGTCAAGTCAGCAGTCTTCCCCATGATTGTGTAGCCTATAGAACTAGACTGAAAGACCATTTAAAGGCTTTTGCAGGTGGTTTGAGTTAATTAGCTGATTAGAGTGTGGCACCAGGGGCCATCAATTTTGAACCTTTTCACAATATTCTAATTTTCTGATATGATGAATTTGAGATTTTCATTTGTTGTCATTTGTAATCATCAAAATTAAACAAAATAAACATCTGAAATATATGAGTTTGTATGTAATGTATGAATATAATATACAAGTTTCACTTTTTAAATGGAATTACTGAAATCAATCTACTTTTTCATGATATTCTAATTTTATGACCAGCACCTGTACAGACCGCTGAGCTTTCATGGGTTCATTCTTGAAGAACTGCCTGTCTGCCTCTATATTGCATTGTTTTAAGTTGGTGTTTTTACAAGACTCGTATGGAATTAAATCTGTGCCACTGGGATTTAAATTAAAAATGTCACTGAAATAGAAATGTTGTATGTGTATACTTACTCTTTCTGTGTTAAAATATATTCAGAAAACATTTTCAACCTAAAAAAAAAATAAATGTCACTATATTTATATAGTTGACATTTTATCTGTTATTTTCACTTCAAGGTAAAAATTCACATTACTATTTCACAGTTAATATATTTTCAATACCTGTTTTTTTTTCAGTTTGACTTTTAAGTGTTAAAAAAATCAGCATATAAAAAAATCAGCCTTTCAAAATTCAAACTCAATATTTTCAGCAACTGAGATTCAACTGGCTCAATTTCACTGTGTTAAATTCAGCGTCTAAATTCAATGTAAAAAGGGAAGGGTTACTTAAGTTCACAGACATTACCAATGGATTGTGGTGTCCAACACTCAGCCAATCCCGTTACAGTTTCTTAGTCACGTGACGGATGGAGGCGTCCAACACCCAGCCAGTTTTGTCCAGAACCATTTGTAGCTTTTTATATAGCTTGCATAAAAACAATGCATTTGTATCAATACTAGACAAAGATAGTCTATTTCTTATGTGATGAGCCACCACATGAATTTTATAAAACAAAGTCAACAACACTAAACATGGATGGACTACATGGCCATTGCATATTAACAGAAAATAACTCAAAACATATGGAATAAATGATAAGTTTATTTTCAGTGGGCCAAAACAAAGTGCCTTCCCTTAATCCAGGATTGTTAATAAGTCACCAATTCTCTGACTAACATTATCTAGGTTGATTTCTCTCTTTTTTTCTTTTCTTTTTTTGTCAACTACAATCGATTAGTTTGAGCAAAGCGGATGGATACTGTAAATGTGTGTTAAATTTGTCACGAAAGTTTACTGTTCTTAAACATTTACTTTTAACCACATAGTACATTAGAGTACATTGGACTGCTGTGTTTTACAATGAAAATGTCTACAGTTTGTATTGTAGGAACACGATGGTAAGGACACTGATGCATGAATTCTTAATAACCCTCTGGCTGACATATAATCTCAGGGGTAGAGTTACATTCTTGATTAAACAGGCCAATGTTTTCACACAGTGCAAACTCTTCCAAGGCACATTAAATACTTTTACAAAATAACACATCAGCTTGAGTAATGTCCATACTCTCCTTCAAGGGACTGAGCTTGAAAGATGAAGCCTCTCCTTCACCCATGGTCTCAGACACTGAGTCTGACCAAGACTTAGAATTTGAAGGTGAGTTTCCTAACATTTAATTTTTGAAAAAGCTTTCACTGCTATAAAAAAGACAGAAAATTGTGTCCATAAAGGGTCTGGCATTTAGGGCAATCCAAAACTTTAGAATGTCATTAAAAATTGAATTTATTATTGTAACTCGCTGCGAAAGGGAGACTCTGCAGCAATATTACAATTAAGATCATTTATTTCAAATAGGTCATTGTTCTGATGGCTTTATTAGTAAAAAGTTTAAACTTTGTTAATCAAAATATTAAAATGTTAAATAAGACCAATAAAAGTAGATTTCATAGTGAAATTATATTTCAGTACACTGGCTTATCATTGGATCATTTGAAAGATTGCTGACACGTATATTTGTTAACAGAGTGCTTTATCCATGCATTTTAATGGAAAGTTAAGTAAAAGGGAAAAATGTGGCATAAAATGATGATGTGGCATTTTTTTAGATATTCAGTTTGTGGAGATTTGTCGTATCTGGGCTGCAGCGGAAGTTAGTGTCTCCAAAATTAGCTACAACCGTCACATTTCTTGGTTGGGATATCTTTTAAACCAACACAAGACCCTACAACATAGATGAGCTGTTAAAGCAAACTGAGCTTTATTGATGCCTAAGCACAGCTATGGGCTGATTTTTTCCATTCCATGCTAAATCACTGATTCATGCTGTAGAAGCCCCAAACTAAACATAAATGTCATATGTACACACTTCAAAGATTGTATAAAAAATGTCTTTATTTTTAATTTCTAATGATAGTCTAATGAAATAGATGGCATTTAAAAGTAACAGTCTAAAATCTTTAAAAATTAAACATAATTTTATAATGAGTTATTGAAATAAATGCAAATTTTTATGGCATTTCTTTTGACATGATGTTGTCAGCTTTATGTGAAAACCACATTGCTGTACAGGGATCTCTCTAGAACTTATTTAATAATCTTATTTAAACGCAGAAAAAAAGAAAACCACTGAAGAGATGTCAGTAGCTGAGGTGTACATGGAGGCCTGCAAACTGGTGGGTGTGGTTCCAGTTTCCTGCTTCATTCGAAACCTTGGGTCCCCAACCGTGACACTCACCTACCATGGGCTCGGACCTTCAGGTTGCAAAGCACTTTGTATTGCTTTGGTGGTGAGTTCAAAATGCAATTTCCACAATAAAATTATTTGGAAACTTATATCTGATGAGCTGCATCTATTCTAGTCTGATGTGCACATAAGGACTCTTGAGCTTGCTTACAATAACATTCAAGCTGAAGGGGTCAAATGTCTGGTGGAGCTGCTGAGGGCCAATTTTACCATCCAGTACCTGGTATGTATAGACTGAAAACTGACCACTAGAGGGCATAAGTGACATAAAAGAAGAATTTCTAAAAACAGCAATGGGTTTTTTACAGGATTTATCAAACAATCACATAAGATCGGAAGGAGCTGAAGATGTAGCTAAAATGCTGCTGGACAGCATTTCTCTGAAATCTATAAAGCTTTCAGGTAATGTGTTAGTAAACTTATTTAGATGTACTTCAAGTTCATTTTGGAGGCTGATGTGAAACATTTTTAAAAAGGAGTCCCCCCCCAAACACCAATCATAGTTTCATTTAAAAAAGTTACTTGATTGACTCATTAAACTCTTCATTTATTTGCAGGAAATAGATTCAAAGATGATGATGCTAGATTTTTCACCGAAGCACTGTCAGTAAGTTTCTAATAAACTGTTACAATCTTTATATTTTTAGTTGTTAATAAAAACTAATAACTTTGCTTTCCTTTCTGCTTTTAGACAAATTCCAGGATAAAGGATCTGGATTTGAGCCATAATGAGTTTAGGGAGAGAGGAGGAGAATATTTGGGACAGCTACTGGGTATAGCGATTTAAATGGTAAATAAAGTATGTTAGAGAGGTAAAATAAAGATGTCTCCCCTATCTTTATCAGCAAACAATGAAGGCTTAGAGGTTCTGGATCTCAGCTGGAATCATCTCAGAATGAAAGGAGCTGTGGCTTTTTCTGCTGGGCTTAAGGTTCGAATAAATAATAATTATTAAAGAAGATATATTTCTTTATTGAAACCAACTTAACTGATCCTAGTTTATTTTATATACTTAGGTTAATACAATGCTGAAACATCTTGACTTATCATGGAATGGTTTTGGCAATGAGGGAGCGTTAGCCGTGGGCGAGGCTCTAAAATTTAATAACACTCTGGTGCATCTTAACCTCAGCAACAACTGCCTTACTAATGAAGGTGTCAGGATGCTCTGCAGAGGTCTGGAATACAACGAAACGCTACGAGAGCTGCTGGTAGGTTCATGAACCTGCCTGCATTTGTTTGGCCTGGTTTTAGCTACACCCTTCATAATGATTCCTTACTTTGCCTTTGTAGCTGGCCTATAACTCTATAACAGTAGAGGCAGCTCTCGTCCTGGTCAATGTGGTGAGGAACACACCAAAGACGGCTCTGGAGCAGATCAACATTTGTGTGAGTGATCGAGCCCTGCATGTTAATAAGATTCACATTTAGGGAGAACCCATACCCATTGAATTTCAACCACAGTTGTCAGTTCAATTCAATTCATTTTATTTATATAGCTCCAATTCATAACATGTCCTCTTAATAACTATTACAGAGAAAATACTGTCAGGTTGGTTAAAGGTTTTTGTCCAGGAAAACCAGTTGATTGCATCGAGTCATTTATTTGCAAGACATGCTCATCCTGGATTAGCCTGCAAATATCTTAGACTAAGTATATATGCAGCAACATGGAGAGGAAAAACTCCCCTTTAACAGGAAGAAGCCTCCTGCAGAACGAGGCTCAGTGTGTGCGGCCTTCTGCCGAGGCCATCTAGGGTTGGAGGAGATAGAAGCATACATACAAATGAAGCAAATATAAAAAAGGTAACTGTTAACTAGCTCTACAGGTAGCGCCGTCCAGCAAAAACACAGCCAGTCAGATGAGGTCTGAGCCAGTTGTCATGTCAGAGGATGGAAGGGAGCAGATACAGTTAGTCACGGTAAAAAAAGCAGGACTTCTAGACCAATGGCATGTCGATGGCAGAAGCATAGCTGATATTTCAATCCAGGAAGGAGCAACAGTCAAACAGAAATAGACAAGAAGAGAAGGCAGAGAGAACATAAAGTTAGGGGTGAAGCATAGCAAATATAGCAGATTGGGAGAATGGAGATAGAATGAAGAGGAATGATGAGAGGTGGTCTCTATGTCCTCCAGTAGCCTAAACATATAACAGCATAAATATGGAAAACAGCTCAGGATAACCAAACTATTTTGGATGAGGTATGAAAAAGGTAGAGCTAAATTGTCCTGTTAAGACCCCAAACTTAAGTATATCTATGTGATGAACCAACAAATTTATTTAGGCCATTCCAACATGAATATAATATGATCTAAACTACTCTACTGTAACTCTGAGTGGAGGTCAACCTGAAATCCTAAAGGCTTCTAACAGGTTTTATTTCAGCATGAATCCATATTTAATTTCATCCCTTTATGACCAGCTTTCCTCTCTCCACTGGAAAAAATATAATCCCTTGAGCATGATGCTGCCACCATGATATTTAATCATATTTAGTCGGGTCTGACACCGTTGTATACTGTAGGAAAGCTTTGTGGTTCCTGTCCCAACACCGCTGCATGTCTGCCATCACGCTGGGTTAGTGTAGACAATAAGTTAGCCAGCGCATGGGAAGTTTTCTTTATTGTTTTGTTCTCTTGTCCGTCAGAATCTCTCTCACCAGTGCTGCACCATGTCTATTGAATGTAAGCAGAGATGTTTCGGCCTGTTAAATCAGTGCGACTGGCTTGGTCTGTATGTTGAGCTCTATGGCATCACATAAATTAGCGGGTCGACCCAGGTGTGATGTTCCCACTGTATGCCGATTGAAGCCAGTTGACGGCATTTTAACCTGTATCGCTTGCCGAGACGTTTTGAGGCGTTCCCACTGCCACTTAAAGCTGATTGTTCCCTGGTTTAAACAGGTTTTTCAGCCAGTGGGAAAGGGTATAACAATTCTCTAAAGAATTCGGAATTTCAATTTCAGTCAAGGGAAATCTATTTAGTTAATTACATGACATCTGAAAGCAGCTCTTTGTACTGATAAAATCAACAGCACAGTTTTCTTTTTATTATTAAAAATTTCAACAATTACACACCATCTTGTGTTACTCCGTCAATTAAAACACACATAAAATACATTCAAATCAGTTCTTCTAACATGTTGACAGGGCTCTGTTTATGCAGCGACCTTGGCTATCACAGTGAAGGTTTATATTCAGATAAATGAATAATTTTTTTCTTAATCTTACACACAAAAAACATTTTTCTTTCTTTAAAATTAACAGAATGTTTTGGTAAATGAGAGCTTTGTGAATGTTTTGGACCTGACGTGTCAGGAGCATCCTGGTCTGAATGTCCAGTATGGAGGAGTTGGAGGTTTCATCGCTCAGAAACCACCCAAACCAGTCGATCCGATGAAAGTCATACAGGTTAGCTTCGGTTTACCAACTTATATTATTTTATATATTTACAAAATATGCATGATATTAGTGAGAAAAAGAATAGAACAATGCTGAAAACTATGAAAAGAAAAACATTAAAGCAACATACGTTAACATATTTTGTTGTTTTTTTAAATCATTGAATACTTTCCCCCCATATTTCTCAAGGATTACCTCGATAAACGCAAGCTGCGTCTGTGGGATTTCTTTCGAAATATTGACAAAGACGGCACTATGCGAGTTTCTGTCACAGATTTCAGGAAGGCAGTTCAGGTTTCTAAACCTATTTATACATCACATATCATAATGATTTTATGTATTAATATATTATTGTGAAGAAATATTCAATTATACTTAAATCTTATTATTTACTTATTTCAGACGATGAAATATTTTCCTGATACTTCGTGATAACTTTTTTCTGTTTGTGTGTGTAAAACTTTTAGCAATCAAGCATTCCATTGAATCGATATCAGATTGAGGAGCTGATTAACAGACTTGACCGGGACAGAACAGGAATAGTAGATTACAGGTAAGCAGTTCCTTCCCAGCTTATGCTTGCTCAGAGGCCTTCTTTATTGATTTATTGCTGGGAAATACAGGGTAACACCATGTATATTACTGTGCAATCATGAGATTTATTGCCCTCTGACTACAGTATGCTTAAGATACAAGCAATGAATGACACCACATGTTCAAAAATATTTTGACAGAATGTTCTTCATATTTTGTTAAATTAGGTCGAAGGACCACAAGAGCCTAAACAGAATTCAGATGGGGACCCCTCCTTTATCTAAACTAAATCAAATCAAATCAAATATACTGAAATTCTGGGACCTGGTAATATTTAGAACTTCTCAATTCATGTTTAAGGTTCGAAATCAAAAACTTCCACACAATATACAGGAAATGTTTGGTGACAGAGAAGGGGGTTATGATCTAAGAGGTGAAGGATACTTTAAAAAAACAACACTTTAAAACAACCAGAAAGAGTTTTTGTTTATCTGTGTGTGGAGTAAATATCTGGAATGGATTGAATGACGAGTTTAAAAAAATTCAAAATGCAAACCAATTTAATAAACTGATTAAAACCGAGCTCATTTCAAAATACACTATATGACTGTTTAATAGTCTATAATGTAATTGATGACATAAATAGAACTTAAAATAATTGTACATGGCTAAACATCATGTGGAATGGAAACAAGTGTTTTTTTTGGTTTTTTGATGTTTTGACATTTAATTGAGGATAAATTGACAAGTAGGAAAGGGGCAGGACATTATAAGATGTATCTTCTACCTGCTCCTTTTCGAACAGAAAATATAAAATTAACATGTCACATGGGCAAAATAATTTGTTTTATATTTTCATTCTTAAGTTTGTTTCATTCAAATTTTTTTTCTTTCTTGATTGTTTTTACTGTCTGTTCGAAATAAATAAAATAAATAAATAAAAAATAAAAATAAATAAAACCTCCAGCACAGCTGCATTTAACTCGGTTTAATTTAATAACTGTATAATTTAGTTTACTGTTGTAATTTTGAAAATATAAACATTTTTGTTACTTTAGAGTATCTATTTTTTTCTCCTTTGTGTAACCCTGCATCCTTCTATTTACCCTTTACTTTTCTTGCACAGACAATATTTGAAAATCACTTCCTCTTAAGGACAAAACATAATTCTATTCTATTTTTTAATTTTACCTCATCATAATGGTCACCTCCAATTGTTTGTGTATGGTGGAGTATAAAGGGCGTACTAAGGCTTTATTTTTGAAATTAGAGGAACAAAGTCCAACCATTACAAGAATTCAAGAGCAAAATCGTACATAAATAAATATTATAGTGAAGTCATAATCGCAATAAGTTATTACAAGAATGAGACTAAAAAGTCGTTTAAATAAGAGAGAAGCTTCAGTAGAGTTATAAACCTAACCCACACCCACAGGGGAAAAACTGCTCTTTCTAGTGTACGTTTACAGAAAAGAAGGCTACTTCTTGGATTTTGTTTGAATCATTTTATTCTTGTAATATTACAAATTTCATCTTGTTGCAACTTTATTCTCCCAATGTTACCATTTTAGTGTCATAGACTTTAAACTATGACTATTTTATAATAAAAAAAATACTTTTTTTATTTCAAGAACAAATTCTCATATTATTACTTTATTTTTTTAATTATAAAATATATATATATATATATATATATATATATATATATATATATATATATATATATATATATATATTTTTTTTTTTTAGCCCTAATACTCAGTTGGAGGTAGGTTAAACAGTTTGTTTATAAGTGACCACCATCAAAAAATGTAGATTATTGTGATTTTTGTTTTTGCAGTTAGGGTTTGCATGACAAAGGCAGCAGAGCTAAGACAGCGTCAAATGATTATTTCACTGACATACGTTCTGAGTTATGAAGGTTTTTCTTGATTCCTTTTTTTCTTCTCTTAAGAGCAATACTGCTCTTTATTCATTTGTAGCTGCACAGGAGAAGTGCAGAGAGGAAATAGGTTTAGACATGTAGGAAATGGGTCTGAAATAGACAGAAGAAAACTGCTTTGAGGGCCAAACCCTCTGCATATGTTGAATTAGCGCTTCTGGGCCCTTTCTTTCTGTCCTGCCAGAATTTAGGCAAGCAGGGCTGTGTCCCCCATCATGGTGCTTCCATTAACATGTTTTGCAGTGGGGATGTTGAGATAAAGGTGATGCTCAGTAATAGTTTTCTGCCACGTGTACCATCATGAACATTAGCTTAAAATGAACTTTTTGCTACTGTACACCAGAGGTCCTTCTCCTATTAGTTTGCTGTGCCCCATGCATGGATTGTAGCAAACAGCAAACAGGACATTATGGGGGTTTATTTTTACAACAGTTTTATCTTTCCACTCAACTATAGAAACCAGGTTTGTTGGGTGCATTGCTAAGGATTAACAAGTCAACTAATTTTCTGACTTAATTGTTAGATCTTTGCAGCTCCTCCAGAGTAACCAAAGACCTCCTGGTTGGTTCTCCGACTGACGTCCTCTTTAAACTTCTCAATGGCTTTATTCTCAGCAGTCTCCTCTGTTTATTTCTCTGTTTGTATACTTACGTTCTCCAGATTGGTGATTTCTAAAGCCAGTTAACTGGTTGCACATATTTTTTTCCTTTAAGGGTTTTTTAAAGTAAAGGATGCTAATGAAATGCCTGTTCACTTATATTGTTTTCATTATTTGTATTTGCTGATAGAGCTTTTACAACCATTTTTCTACTTCAGATTTTTAGAAATGACATTGAAGTCTGATGATGGCAGGTGATAAAATCACATGTTATTGTTAAGCCTTCTTGACAGTTTTACAGTGGTTAGTTTTGTTTTATTTTATTTTTTTCTTCAGGGGGTTGGCAGATACTAGAAAACAGATGATGAGAGATCATCGCCATCAGCTGAAGAAAGTGGAATCCCGTCAGAAGAAAGAGAAGCAGAAGAGTGACCGCATACTGAAGACCTTCCAGACCGCAGTGGAAGCCGTCACACCTCGTAGCTCCATGATCATCTCCCCAGGAGGTGCCAAAGAAGACTCAGGTGGCCCACAGCCCTTTTCTGCTACCCCTCTCAGTTCCTGGCACCACATTCTAATGTCAAACAGCAGTCGCTATTCTGTCACCAACATGAGCAGCGACCATGCCCATCTGCCAATGTTAGGAGGTACCTCCCCTTACCGTCCAACCAGTTCTCCGGCGATGCGGTCCTACTCTCAGCCCAACCTGCTGGCTGATTCCTCCCACTCTCCAACAAGCAAATCCATCTCTGCTCAGGGCATTCGCTCTGATCTAGAGATGGAACCCAGTAAGCTAAGTCCTACTGGCAACAGCCTGACCAGGTCCAGGCCGGCTCTTAATGCAGAGCAGCCAAAGGGTAAAGTCAAAGCTAAGAAGTTAAAGAAACAGAAATTGAAGAAGCACAGTGATAAAGACACAAAGAAACCTATGAAGAGCATCAACTAATGTGTATTCAACAATAACAAAAATATATATTAAAGCTAAAACTGAATTCATTGCCATTTTTTAATGTTCTTCATTCTGATGCGACAGTAATTTTTCTCCTTACAGATTTCTTCACTCTCCAAACTCATCTGACGATAAACCAATATTCAAAGCATTTTAATCCAGTATCCAGAGAAGAAATCCTTGATTTCTTTATGCTTTAATTTGTTTCCTATACAGTCATGGTCTTGCTCCATTTAACTATGTTTCTTTATTACTTTTAATGCCTGCAGACTGTACAGTATTTGTGACCTCTCTGGCACACCCATGCCTACACAGAGATCATTTTCTGCAAACATTTGACTATTTATTATATGGGGGCTAAGGAAGATGGGAAGAACATATACTGTTACCTGCCTTGGCCAACAATTGTGTGAACTGTGCAGGTGTTGCATCCAGGATTAGTTTTTGACAGGCTATATAAATGGTAAAGAACAAGCTTTCTCAGCCATAACGACCAGACTGCACAATGATCAAGACTCTAATACTCTCAGCACTGCTGAGCTCCACAGCGGCCATGGGGGTATGTATGGCAAACGTAAGAATATCATTTTCCACATTTCTTGCATCCTACATCATCTGATCTGTTTCCTCTATTTCTCGTCTCAGGTTGGAGGCCTGTGGAGGGGAGGGAGTGTAAGGAATGAGACAGGAGGAGGGGAGAAGTGCACCTGTGATGCCTTCCTGCCCAGTTCTACTTTTCCTGTTGCCGATTTGGAGGTGGTGGAGCAGACAGCAGATGAAATCTCACATATGCTGGAGCTGGAGATGGGAAAGGTACTGATGAGTATGCATGATGGTAATGGGTTATAAGGCTGTAACTACTGCAAATGGGATGCTTTAACTCTCCTGTAAAGAATATTATGTGTTTCTGATGATGAAAAATCCATCAATCTGCTCTGAATTCTTATATTTTTGTACTTTCAGATTGAAGAATTTGAAATCAAGATTACAGAGTATGCAGAAAAAATTGAAAAGCTGACATTAGAAGTTGATACTATGGAGAAAAATCCAGATGACTACAAAGAAGCTGACTTTGAAGAGATAAACGTGCAGATCAAACAGGTGGAGGCTCTGGTTTTAGAGCTGCAGCTCTCAGTCAATGCTTCGATTGTTGTCTTTGAATCCCTGCATGTACAGGTATGTTAGAAGCTTTATGCAAACTGAACGGTGATTGGTACACCATTACAATCTTTGACTAATACAGAAGTATGGGTGCTCTTACAGATCAGCGTAATGGTGGAAACCCTGAACAGACTGGAGAAGATCCATGATAAGAATTTAGTTCTTTCAACTCGCAGAGAGTATATAAAGCTACAAGTTGAGCTTGAGGAGTGTGAGAGACGCCACCAGGAGCTGTTTAACCCCGACATCGGTGAGCCTATTCCCATAATCACAAAATTTGGGAACATTCCCTGAACTCATAGGGCTGATCACCCTCTCTCTCTCTGCAGGCTCATGTGCTCACTCTGGTATAATCAGGGTCAGCAAGCCTTTGGTGAGCCAACTGAATGCCCACCTAAGTAGCGGCTACTATTATGGAGGCTGGGGGAAAGATTCAAAGCCTATTCCTGAAAGAGAGTCCATGTACTGGTACTCGGGTTACTCCTCCACTACGATGGTGGACATCAGATTCTACACTGACTACAAAAACTTAATTCTGAGAACGCCTTTTCTACATCACTCCTTACCCAGTGGTTGGTATGGTTCAGGAAACAACTTTATAGTCCGTGATAACACCCTATATTATCAGATAAACAACCCGTTCGCCATTGCAAAACTAAACTTCACCACAGTTAAATATGAGTACAGGGTGGTTGCTAAGGCCTCCCCCAAGTTCTCCTACTCCAGCTCCCCTAATCAGAACTTTGACTTTGCAGCAGATGAAGCAGGCCTGTGGGTGACCTATGCTACAGAAGAATCTGGGGGTCGGATAATCATTGCTAAAATAAATGAGGCTTCCTTTGGGATTGAGGAGGAATGGCAGACCAGTGTTTATAAACCAAGTGTTACTAATGCCTTCATGATTTGTGGTGTTTTTTATGCAGTCAGAACAATAGACACCCTAACAGAAGAGATATTTTACAAATATAACACTAACACTAAGCAGGAGGAGTACATCAGTATTCTCTTTGAGAGGTTTCGGGATAAATACTACAATCTGGATTATAATCCCACTGATCAGAAGCTCTACATGTACAATGATGGTTACTATGTGAGCTACCATCTCTGGTTTAACCACACAGTTCAGGCTACAGTTCAACCACCAGTTTTACTGGTCACCTAGATAATTTTCTGTTATTGAAAGAGCTATTTGAGACAAATGATTAATGAGTTTCTTTTTCTTCCTTTCACTATCTCTCTTCCTGACCTTTAATAAATGATTTGAAGCATCCTAAAGGTGTTGTTGTCATGCTCACTGCTCATCATTTTCTGAAATCGGGAAATAAGACAGTTATATTAAAATCAAGGTTTTATGCTCCAAAAAAACCTTTACAAAACAATGCTGGCTTTAGGTATAAGAAACTACTTTAACAGGTATTCACTTAATAAAATAAAATAAAGTAAAAAATAAAATAAATATATAAGAAATATTTTTCATTTTTGATCAAAATAAATAATTAGATAACAGTTAGTGACATAAAAATTATAAAGGAAAATAGATTGCAGCATAAGTCTTCTATGCCTCTTGCTTGGGCTGGAGCTTATGTCTGCAGTCTTTTGGTTAGAGGCGGGTTAGACCCTGCACAGGTCTTTGCAGGAATATGCAGGACAAACAACCACACCCAAACACACTTATACCAAGGGGCAATTTAAAGACAAAAATATAAAAAGACAATCCAAACGCCAAGTACAAATACCCAGGCTAACACTTGAACCCAGGCCATTCTTACGATGGTAAACACTTTTCTACAATGCAGCCCCTAGACCTGAAGAAAATGCAACTGTCTCGATTAAATTAAAAAACTGAAAAAAAGGATGCAATATTGATGCCTTCATGTAGTATCCTAATTATGGCAAATACCAAAAGCCAACATGAAAATTGCACATGAACACTCCTTTTGTAATTTCCACTGGAAATCTGGGAAAGTTCTATGATACTTGAGTTGTCAAGACGAGGTGAACTTTGACCTTTCAACATGGCACACAGCAGATAAATGATTGTGTATGGTAAATAGTGCATCATGAAGTGTTCTTCTGCTATATATTTTTAGGATATATCACTATTTAAAATTGTGTCGTTTTTTAATGGACCATTATTCTTTGTTTTTATCAGATAGTCGCTACCAGTCAGTCCATGCCTTTAATTCTCCCTCTTCTTCATATAGCAGATGAATTAGGAAGTCTAACTGTCTTGCCCAAATAGCAGCTCGTGATAATATTTGCATCCAACATGTTTTTCTTTTCTACCACAACAAAAGCACTTGTGTGCTGGTTATTTCGACTTTAAGTGAAAAGGATCATTTTTACCAGACCACCTGAAGGCAGCATATGTCCAGGGGTTTTAATTTCTGGTCTGATCAGCTATTAGCATACCTTGCACACCTGAGTGTTGCTAGTAAATGCCGCTATGAAACTTCCAACTCTTATCTTATCAGATTCTGAAATTTTAGGGGGAAAAAAAGATTATCAAGTCAAATTGTCTCTTATTATTTTCTTCTTTGTGGGAATTTTCCTAAGTCTCACAGATAAACAGTAGAGTGGCTCACCCTTTCAAAAGATTTATACTCTTTATTGTCTTCTGAAGTCAGGAAAAGTCCATAAACTGAAAAATGGTGGATGGGGAGGGGCTCACACAACCTTGATCCAAGTTTGTTGGAAAATCATTTTTAAGACTGTTGATCGTTATTGTGACTGGATGTGAAAATGGTGCTTGTAGTGCTTAAAGTTTCCATTTATCATACACTAGAAGAAAGTGAAATTAACCAAAAATATTTCCTGATAACAGACACATATAAAATCCAATTTCATAATGGCACAATTAGTTATTGGGAAGACACAAAAGAAACAAGCCAATAAGAAGCTTAATTGATAAGATTTGCATGAGAAATCCTGTGGGAAGCACAAACCTTAGACCAAAACTTTAGATTTAGGATAATGACTGGGTTGTGTGGGCAGCAGTCTCAGCAGAGATTCCCAGACTTCCCTATCTTAAGAAACCTCCTCCAGCTCTTCTGCGGGAAGTCCGAGGCTCTCCCAGGCCAGCCTACTGATATAGTTCCTTCAGCGTGTCTTGGGGCTTCACCCTGGGCCTCCTCCCAGTGGGAGCTACCTAGAATACATCTCTAGGGAGGCCACCGGGGGCACCCGGCAATGCAGACAAAACTCCTGCTATGTTTGTACAGAGACTGGAGGAACCTCGACTCCATACTCCGAGTGCCACCCACAGGACACTATGAGGGACACAATTGAATACCACCAGGTCTACAAAACACATGTGGACCGGTTGAGCAAACCCCCTTGAGCCTCCAGCAGAGGGTATAGGGCTGGTCCAATGTTCCATGACCAGGATGAAAACCACAATACTCCTCCTGAAGCTGAGGTTTAGCAATCCCCTGGACTCTCCTCTCAGGCACCCTAGCATGGTTCGTCTTGGGGACCTCCAGTCCCTCTTTTTATGCAGGGGAACCACCATCCCAATCTGACAGTATAGGGGCAATGTCCCAGACCTCCACATGATGTTGAAGAGACATGTTAGCCATGATAATGTCCAGAGATTTAAGGATCTCAGGATGGATCTCATCCACCCGTGAAGCCATGCAAACGTGGAGTTTTTCTGAATACATAGTAAAACCTAGAAAAAGAAAATCATAGAGCACAGACCTTCTCTAAGCAGCAAATATTGACCCACACCTTTAGCTAAAACTTGCATGTCTGGATCATGACTTTTGGAATCTAAATCTGAAGATGTCATTAGTCGCTGCTGCCACTCTCTGGTTAGGAGCGGGTGCTTGTTTCCTCTATAAATCCCACAATCTTAAACTATCATTTTTAAAAAATATGTATTTGTATGTGTGAATTGCATGGATTGTTACCGACATCTGGTGAAAATGTCATGTCAATAGTCCATCTAGAAATTTACTGAGATAAATGGTGGTGTGTTATATGGTTATTTTACTATTAATAAATAAAACAAGTAAACAAGCCAGACGAATCTCCTGAACTAAGATTTTGTTGAGCAACACTTTGAGGCAATCACTGAAATCAAGTTTATTCTTTAATGTTCAGGAAGTGTACAGTAAAACCTTTTCACCTGCTGACAGGTATGTTGATTCATGAAAATGTAATGTTGGTTTGTAGTTTGACCCATATGCAGAATCACACGGAGAACCACTGAGTTTTGATGTTTCATTTAAAAAAGCTACAGGAATCTGGGAGCAGAGAACTGCAGAACGTCAGTAGAACTTTCAGGCTGGTCTGAGGGGAGAAAGCAGCCAGATCAGAAAGGAGTTGGTTGATGACAACTGATGACTGATTTCCTTACCTGAGTGATGCAGGGGAGGCATGGATCTGAAGGGGTTTGATTCAACTTCAACCTTTATGTTTAATCCAACCATGTTTAAAAAGTTAAGACTTTCTGGAGTGCTGCTCATTTCAAAAAGCGGGAAAAAAAACAGTGCTGTTAGATTTCATGACAGATGGCCAATTTCTCATCCGCACCCAATGTTCGGATCACACCTCATACTGGAAGTTCAACATGCACCTGAAGAAGCAAGCAATAATGACCCAGTCACAGTCTAAATATCCTTATGCAGATAAAGTATGGCTTTGCCCCACCATTATACAAATATTAAGTTCACTAAAAGGACTATAAATAAGACTGTAAGATGTCACCACATGTGGTAATTTCACATCCACACCCTTTGTTTAGATTACACTTTATGCTGTGGATACCCAGCCTTTGCAATTAAGCAACTGTTTAAGCACCAGATCAGGTAGTAACCATGTGAAGAGAGAAGGTGTCTGCGAAAGATCATATATGAGCACCTATAAAAACTCCGGCACAGTCTGAAGTGACATTTGAGAGGTGCACTAAGACATGATGCTGCTGGTTCTGTTTCTGCTCCTCTGTGCCTTTAGTCCTGCTTCGGCTTGGATTGTAAGTAATCCTTATGTCTGTGATATGCTCAATACATATTTTGTAGTTTTTTTGTTTTTTTATATCAATTGTTATTTCTGTGTCACACTTTAGCCAGTGCAAGACTGGGAATCTGGAAACGTGACTACTTCAGTAGGTTCGTCTGGTCAGTGTGTCTGCCATGTTTTTCTCCCTGACACCACTTTCCCTGCTGATCGGGTTGAGCACATGCAGCAAGTCAGCAGTGATTTAATCCTGGAAGTGGAAATCCAAATTGATAAGGTTCTGTTAGGAATTACCTAATAAATAAAACTGCTATGTGATGAAATAATTTAATAACTTCTCTTCTTTTTTGATTATTTCAGATGGTGAAGTACGAAGGGAAAATGTTGATCTATCTTGCTCAGCTGAAGGATCTGGAATCCAGAGTGAACATCTTAGGAAGTAGTCCTGATGATTACATCCTCCTGGACTTTGAGCTGCTTAGGGTTGAGCTCAGGGAATTTGAGGCTCTGGTTTCTCAGCTTAAGGACTCCTTCAACTCCTCTTCTCCCCTATTCGACAGTCTCTACACTGAGGTGAAATAATCACAAATTGAAAGCAATCTTCATGGAGTCATAATACATGTTGGAATTGTGTGATTCGATTTATTGCCTAAGAAAACCTGCAAAAAATCTTGAAACTGGATAAGAATCAGCTACCATTGTTTTGAAATATGTTTGCTTTCAAGGCCTGACAACTTTAGATGAATTCCTTCTTGAAATACTATTAACATTTTCCCCTTATTTTTGCTTCTAGATCCACAACATGACGCTCATTGTGAACCAGCTGGAGACATATGACAAGAGCAACCTGGAGGTGATCAGGCATGAGTTTGCCAAGCTGCAGAAGAAGCTAGAGGAATGCCAGAAGGACCAAGAGATCATCAATCCAGACATTGGTGAGAAATCTGCCTGACATGATTAATAATAGTTTGCACTCTAGCAGCTGAAGGTGAAATGATTTTTTTCCTAAATAACAATCTTATTAGATTAAATTATCATAAAAAGTTATTTATAGGAGAGTAAGCAAAAAAGAATTAAAAAAAAGAAGATAATAACTTTACATATATATATATATATATATATATATATATATATATATATATATATATATATATATATATATATATATATATATATATATATATATATATTGAAATCTAGTACTGAAATAAATTCACCTTTTTTCTTCAACTAGTCCATGCATTTGTTACTTCAACTATGTTACTATTGTAATTCTTTACTATCAGGAAGTCCGTAAACTGTAGTTAAAAGCCTTCAGCTGATCCAAAATGCTGCAGCCAGAGTTCTGGTGAAAATTAAAAAGAGAGATCATATCTCTCCTATCCTGGCTTCTCTTCATTGGCTTCCTGTTAAATCCAGAATAGAATTTAAAATCCTCCTTCTCACATATAAAGCCTTAAATGGCCAAGCTCCATCTTATATCAGAGATCTGATTGTTCCTTATGTCCCTAAATGAGCACTTTGCTCTCAATCAGCAGGTTTACTAGTGGTTCCTAGAATTTCTAAAAGTAGAATGGGAGGCAGATCTTTTAGTTATCAGGCTCCTCTCCTGTGGAACCAACTACCAGTTTTAGTCCATGAGGCAGACACCCTGTCTACTTTTAAGGCTAGGCTTAAAACTTTCCTTTTTGATAAAGCTTATAGTTAGAGTGGCTCAGGTTATCCTGAGCTATCTCTATAGTTATGCTGATATAGGCTTAGACTGCTGGAGGACATAGGGACCCCTAATTCTTTATTCTGCTTCATTCTATCTCTATTCTCCTACTCTGCAGAATCTGTTAGTTCAATCTCACTTTATGCTCTCTCTGCTTTTTCTCATAGTAGCTTTGCCTTTGTTCCTGTTTTGCTGTGACACCATCCTGGAGAGAAATATCAGCTGTCATCAACACCCTTGTTTATAGATGATGGAGATGGGCCTGTTTTGTAGTGTAGTGTGTAGTATTTCCTGTTTCTCTGAATGTGACTGGCTGGATGCGCTCTCTTCAACCTCTGACATGGGAGCTCATCTGCCTAGCTGTGTGTTTCTTGTGTTTCCGCCTTTTACAGCTGCTTCTTGTATCTCTGCTTCTGTCTCCTTGAACCCCAGTCGGCCTCGGCAGATGGCCGCTCACACTGAGCCTGGTTCTGCTGGAGGTTACTTCCTGTTAAAAGGGAGTTTTTCCTCTCCACTGTCGCTACAAGCATACTTAGTGTGAGGGATTGCATTTGAGTCAATGAGTCGATGCAATCAACTGGTTTTCCTTAGATAGAAAACTTTGAATCAATTTGACTGTTTGATCTGGTTAAACTGTAAAGTGCCTTGAGATGACTTGTGTTGTGAATTGGCGCTATATAAATAAACTGATTTGAATTGAATTGAATCATCTTTCAATTAACTATAAACTAGGAATAACTGAGATGGGCAATTATTAACAACCTTTTTTTTTTTTCTTCAGGAAACTGCAATCACACTGGAATCTTAAGCCTCAGCAATCCATTGGTGGTCCAATTAAATTATCACTTAAATTCAGGTTATCTGTATGGTGGCTGGGGGAGAGACTCCAAGCCCATACGAGGTAATGAAAACATGTACTTCTATGGTGGGTACAATAGCCCTGGAGCAGTTTATGACTTTTATTCTTACTCTAACTATGACAACCTGATCCTGAGGAAAGCCTCAAAACACATTGACCTACCAAATGATTGGTTAGGTGTTGGAAACAACTACATAGTTCGCAGTAATGCCATCTACTATCAGCATAACAGCCCCTTTAGCATGACCAAGTACAATCTGACCTCTTCCGCATATGACTACAGAGTCATTTCATCTGCAAGTACGAGTTTTTCTTATGCCTACTCAAGCAATCAGAACCTGGACTTTGCAGCTGATGAAAGTGGCTTATGGGTAATGTACGCTTCAAACCAAAACATGGGGAAAATTGTCATTGCTAAAATAGATGAAAAATCTTTTGGGATTGAGGATGAGTGGCGTACTGATGTGTACAAACAGACAGCCGGCAATGCTTTCATGGTCTGTGGAGTGATGTATGCCACCAGGTCAGTGGATATAAGCACTGAGGAGATCTTCTATGCTTATGACACCAAGACCAAGCAGGAGAAATACCTCAGCATCACCTTCAAGAAGTTCCAGGAAAAATACAGCAACCTGGATTATAATCCCTATGACCAGAAGCTCTACATGTACAACGATGGCTATTATGTGTCATATAACGTCAAATTTAACAAAGAATGATTCAGTATATTTTTGATCTTCGTATTGTGATTCATACGACTGATCTGCAATTTCTTTCTTCTTAAACCTTTAGGAAACTACACCTTGTTGTATGTTTTCCCTTGTTTTCTTGAATAAAAACAAACTGAAGCATCCCAATGCTGTCTGGAGTGTATTGTGGGATGTGTTTTTGCTATTTGTTATTATTGTTTTTGTTTTGTTTTTTAAGAAAAGACACACGTCGCGGTATTTTAGTTCTACGTTTTAAATTTGGAGATGAAACTTGCCTTCATTTCCATTATTTGATGGATCCTGTAACAGATGTATGGAAATATATATTTTTTTCTCATATATCGATCAAAAGAGAACTTTTAAAATGGAGATTTGCAATAAATTTTCTAAAATACACAAGAAGACACAAAATTAGGATCTGTTTACATCCAAATAGCTGAAATTAGTTTAATTAATTGTTGAAAGGTTGCATTATGGTCCAGATAACATTCAGCCTGTTGGCCACGTCTCTGCTCCTGAATTATTTGTTTAAAATATTCAGTTATGGAAAATAAAACAAAAAGGATATTTTGTCATCATCTCAATTGTTTTTAAGCATTAAGAAACAAATACACATGAAGAATGCTAAGATGTGTCCCTTGATCCAGTACCTGCTTTTAAATGCTGCTCTAAATATAAATTTTATATATCTCTGTCGCTGCTAATTTTCACTGTTTCTTGATAACGCTTTTGTTTTTGGAAAACAAAAAATCTTTACAAACTGTTTTAGTTTCGATGAATGCAAAATCTTTATATGTTACAATTAAAGAGGCATAAGGAATAATCTAGGTTTCAGCAGCCCTCCCTCCTTGGAATATTTGGAATAAGGTTGCAGGATCAGATTTCATGGTCATGCCGGTGTTCTTAACTCCACTCTGTAAACCTGCCCTCCCTTAGGGTGTGTGCCTGGGTGGTTGGGGGTGACTCTCTTTTGTGCTGTAGTTGGAGCCTGGCTCCCTCTGGTACAGAGCATCCATTATAATATTTAAGTGGGAGGTGTATATCCCACATTATAGGTGCACAGCAGAGAATATCCAAACATATTAGCTATTATATAGGGTGAGGGGTTGAATTGGCATAGTGAACACTGAACTCCATTGCTGAAATAAATCAGAGCAGAAATGGTCCTTTCAGACTTGCCACTCAAAACAGCGCTGTCTCTTTAAATCTTCCAGCATCTCTGAAGAGTGGGGGGAAGCAAGTGCCTTGCGTGAAATGGCACCCTTAAATGACATCATGCTCAACCAATCAGCAGCTTCTGCTGAGCTCCCTCCCCCTCTCCTGCTCAGTAGGATGAGTATGTTCCTTCTGCAAATGATCCAGGCCGCTGCTGGTGCTGATGCTGCTGAAGCTGCTGATGCTGTTGGGCTCGGTGTCCAGGCCATGCTTACTACACAGTAGGTACAGTGTGTCTTATCTCCACATATACAGTTATTTTCTGTTTTTAGTAATTTCTTGATACTGCTATATTCTGGCTCAGATCTGTGAAAGGATATTGAAGTAGATTGAAAGGATGATAGATAACGATGGAGGACACTTAAGATGGCTTTCTTTTCCTTACATTGACTAAATTGTGCTTGTCAAATAGCTATGAAACTAATGAATACATCCGAGATGTTTCAGTTGTGGTTAAGATGATATCATTATTAGACAACTATCGTTATTTCATATATTGCTCCTTAAGTTGTAGCCTACAAAGCCATAAAGAGTACCTTGCAAAAGTATTCTTGCCACTTTGTCAAATTTCAGTTACAACTATTAGGTAAAATAGATTTCATTGGGATATTTGTTTTGATACTAAATCAAAATAGTCCATATTTGTGAAGTGAATGCTTTTCCTGTTTTTAAAAGGCAAATGCACTGTAAGTATATATTATGCATGTAGTGGCAATTGTTTGTCAAACCAAACATCCAATTAAGTTCCAATAAGCCACTATAGGCACTGGGGTCACGTTTTCTTGACGCAGGCAAAAGAAGTGGAAGTCCAAACTTGTAGATGTTTAGTTGATTTATTTCCTATATTTTGTCACATTACAGAGTTCAAACTTTCCTTGCCCTGTTACCTCTCTTGCACTGGTAAAAACCCATAGGCCCCTAACCCAAATGCCTGCTGGTCCTTACCAGGCTCCTACAATTATAGAAAGTGGACCGCCCACATTTCTTCCTGTTTTACATAAAATAAAGAAAAATAATAAAACAACAAAAAATAGATGCACAAAAATGCAACAATTAACCTATAAATTAAGTCTGTAAATAATACAAAAAATATATAAGTTTAGGAATTAACACAATTCAAATAAATAAAGAAATAAAGAATAAATAGCTCCAACACTCCGGCCCCTAATTGTGAATACTGTCACAATTACAAATGAAGAAAAAGGAGCTATTCCCTCAAACATGTCCTTAATTCCTCAGGTTGATGCTTCCAGTAGCAAAACAAGTTTGGTCACGGGTCTTTCGAGAACACTGGTCTTTGTTTGTAATCGCACAGAGCGGACCAAGCCTTTTGCATCCTGGTTTACGCTCAAGACCTTGGCCATCATCCATGTTCCTCTTGGAGCTGTAGAGTCTGCAATTAAGACAACATCTCCAGGAGTGAGACATCGTTTAGTTCTTGTCCATTTTTGTCTTTCCTGCATCAGAGGTAAGTACTCAGAAAGCCATCTTTTCCAGAACAGCTCTGCCATGTATTGCACCTGTTTCCACCTTTTCCTGACAAAAAGATCCTTTTGATTGAACAATCCTGGTGGCAAAACTGGTTTGGTTTTTAACAACAACAAATGGTTGGGTGTTAGTGCCTCAAGATCATTTGAGTCATCGGAAACTTTAGTGATGGGTCTGTCGTTTAATATGGCTTCAACTTCACAAAAAATTGTTTGAAGCCCTTCATCATCCAAAACTTGCTCTTTAAGAACTGAAACCAAAATACTTCTTATGGAACGAATCAGACGCTCCCAAACTCCACCTTGGTGAGATGCTGCTGGGATGTTAAAGTTCCATTTAATTCCATCCTGCACAAAAGCATTTTGAATTTTAGCATGATTCAGTTCAGCTAAACTCTCTTTCAGCTCTCGATTTGCACCAACAAAATTTGTGGCATTGTCAGATCTGATGGTGGAAACTGGGCCTCTTCTACAGATGAACCTGCGGACTGCATTTATACAGGAATCTGTATCGAGGGTGTAGGCCATTTCCAGATGCACTGCACGGCTGGTGAAACAAGTGAACAGAACTCCATACCTTTTCAGGAGGCTTCGTCCTCTTTTAACACTTACAGGACCAAAGTAATCCACTCCAACATTTGTAAAAGGAGCGGTGGCTGGCAGGACTCTGTCTTCTGGCAGATCTGCCATCTTTTGTTCAATAAACTTTCCTCTGTTACACCTGCAAACAACACAGTGAGAAATGATTTTTCTGGCAGCTGAATTAGCATTTATTATCCAGTATTTTTGTCTTAATCTTGACAGCATATGAGCTCTTCCTGCATGTCCCAACTGTTGATGAATATGGCGTAAAATCAGTGTAGACACATGCATATCCTTTGTCAAAATTGCAGGATGCTTTGTTTCGACAGGCATGGCTGATTTATTCAACCTGCCACCCACTCTGAGGACTCCAGCATCCAATACTGGGTCGAGTTTGTATAAAGAACTTCTCTTAGAGACTGCTTTAAGGCCCCTGGTGATTAAAGCCAGTTCAGTTGTAAATTTCTGTTGTTGTGCAAACTGAATAATGGCTAGTTCTGCCTTGGCCAAGTCTTCAGGAGTCAGATTTTCTGTCTTCAGAGTGGTCTTGAATCTTTCTATCTGCTTGTCTAGGGCTTTGTTTTGCTTTTCTGGTTCATTTTTATTTATGTCTGCAGCAGCAAACTCCTTCCTTTTCTGTTGCAACAGCATCAGAATGTTTTTCAGCTTTAAAAACCAAGCAACAGAGGTTTTAAGCTTTGTCCAAGATGAAAAATAATGAATCAGATAGCTTGTAGGATTTTGTGACTCCTTCACAAGAACACTCACGGCTAGGTCCCTTTTGACCTCTGGGTCATCTGCAGGAATTGCATGGTGATCCGCATCCAGTTTAGGCCATTCCTCTTCTGATCTGTGGAGAAATTCAGGCCCATTTATCCATCTCCTGCATTTAATGAACTCCTCAGCTCTCATGCCTCTGGATGCATCATCTGCAGGATTTTCCTTGGAGGAAACATATCTCCACTGATTCACATCTGTTGCTTCTCGGATGACAGAGATCCTGTTTGCAACAAAGGTGTGAAATCTTCTGGTTTCACTGGAGATATATTTTAGTACTGTTGTACTATCAGTCCAGAAAACAGGTTTTTCCAATTGTATTTGCAGCTCCTTTTGCAGCAGTTTATTGACTCGGACAGCAAGAACAGCAGCGGTCAGTTCCAACCTGGGGATTGTTGTTTGCTTCATAGGAGCAACTCTTGCTTTTCCTAGAATGAAAGCAACATGTGAGATGTTATTCTTTTCCAGTTTTAAATATGACACTGTTCCATAGCCGTCTTGACTTGCGTCAGAGAAATGATGAAGTTGTCCTTTGTCTGGTTTCCTGATGCAGCTTGGTTTGATGCAACGATCCACCTTAAAACTGGAGATCAGCTGGAGGTCCTCCAGCCAGTCGAGCCACTTCCTACAAAGAGAATGGGGAATAACTTCATCCCACTTCAAGTTTTGTCGACAAAGTTCTTGTAGCAGCAGTTTAGCTGGCATACTGAAGGGAGCTAGGATTCCCAAGGGATCATATAGTGAACTAACCACAGACAAAATGCCCCTTCTGGTCTGTGGGCGGTCCTGCACAGAGGTTCTGAACTTGAACTCATCTGTTTCGATGCTCCACTGTAAACCCAGTACTCTCTCGACCGGAAGTTCATCTGTGTCCAAATCCAGATTCTTCATTTCTTTTGCTTTCCTTTCCTCTGGAATGGACATGAGCACTGTGCGACTGTTGCTTACCCATTTTGAGAGCACGAATCCTCCCTTAGAGCAGAGGTCCGTCAGCCTCTTCACCATGTGAATTGCATCTTCTTCTGTGGGAACAGATTTTAAACAGTCATCCACATAAAAGTTATTTTTGATAGTATCAACCACTTCAGCTGGAAACTGTTGTGCGTTATCATCAGCAGTTCTTTGCAGAGCATAATTTGCACAGCTGGGTGAAGACACTGCTCCAAACAAATGAACCAACATCCTGAACTCCTGTGCAGGTTTTGATGTGTTACCATGATGCCACCACAGGAAACGGAGGAAGTTGACATGTTTTTCAGAGACATAAACTTGGTGAAACATGGCATTAATGTCAGCCATTAGTGCAACAGGCTCTTTTCTAAATCTAATGAGAACTCCAACCAGAGAGTTTGTGAGGTCAGGTCCCTGTAAAAGCTGACTGTTCAGTGATGCTCCTTTATAGGTTGATCCACAATCAAATACAACTCTCAACTTTCCTTTTGTGGGATGATGCACTCCATGATGAGGAATGTACCACAGTTGTCCATTACCTTTCTGTAGGTCCTCTGCTGGTACAGCCTCAGCATGTCCTTGCTGCAGCATGTTGTTTACACATGCAGTGTATTCCTCCTTGTACTCAGCATCCTTTTCAAATCTCCTTCTGAGGCTCTGGAGGCGCTGCTCTGCAACACAGATGTTATTTGGAAAGCAGGGGCTTTCACTCCTGAAAGGTAAGTCAATATTATAATGACCTTTAATAAGTTTTGTAGAGTTATTGACAATGTTCATGAAATGCAAATCCTCTCTAGACATTTCAGTTTTCTCCTCTGATGATCTTTCGTTAAAATCATGATTGTACTGTTTGATCAGCATTTCTTCAAGATGCTCAACAGAGATCCTGTTGGCTGTCACAGCAGTGCAAACATTTCTATTTTTGCTGTGGCTTCTAGTGTGCAGGGGACCATTTATGACCCAGCCAACTTTAGTTTTTACAGCATAAGGCCCACCATCTACACTGTTGATCACCTCCCAGGGCTCTAAAACATTTGAAGCATCAGTTCCTATCAGTAGTTCCACATCTGCATTGATGCTATGAAGCTTAACAGGTTTAAGATGAGGCCACTGATCAATGTCCTTTTGCTGGGGAATATTCAATGTAGAAACTGGCATGGTACTTTGAGTCAAAACATCTGGTAGCTCTATGAAATCATTTGTTTCCAATTCAGAGATTTCCAAACCAGACAAAACTTGTACATTAACAATCTTATTTTGACTCATTGTTCTCAGCATAATATTTGTTCTTTTGCCCTTTATGTTCAGACTTTTTGCCAGAGTTTCTGTACAGAACGTACCTGAACTTCCTGGATCAAGAAATGCATAAGTTTGCACAACTTTGTTGCTCTTTTGACTTTTAACTTTAACTGCAACAATAGAAAAAACAGCATTATCATCATGACCGGCCCCAATATGCCCACATGTCTGGGTGGTTGCAGTTGAGAAGTTGACATGAGACCTTGTTGTCTGTTGGCTTTGTTCTGAAGAGGCTCCTGGCTCCTTTTGTTGTATGTGAAGAACCCCTGGATGCTTTTGGTGACACACATTGCAATCCAAACGACTCCTGCAGTCTTTGCTTGTGTGACCAACTTTCAGACAACCGAAACAAATCCCCTTTTGTTTAATGAAAGTCAACTTGTCCCGATGCATTTTAGCTTTAAACTGCACGCAGTTTTCCAGTAGATGATTTCTTTGTAAACAAAACAAGCAGCTGTGAAGAACAGTAGACTTGGTCCTGTTTTCAGTTGAGTGAGTTCTGGCTTCTGGAATTGTGCTGACATTAGTGGCAAAACTGCTTCCCTTTTTTCTTTGCTTGCTGTAACTTGGATCTTTGGAGTTGTTCCCTGTTGGTGGGTCTTGGATATTGCCAAACACTGGATCTGATGCTACTTTTACTTCCTTTGTTATGAAAGCAACCAGATCAGTAAACAACGCTCGGTGACCAGTTTGCTCCTGTAGCTCATAAGCAGTAACTCTCCATTTTTCCCTCAGTTTATATGGAAGTTTCAGGACAATTGTTCTCATATTTGAAGGTAAATCCAACTCCTTCATGTAAACAACTTGTTGTGTCAGATTTGAACAACCTTGAAGAAAAAGAGAGAATGATTGTAGACTTTTCACATCATCCCCTTTTATTGGTGTCCAACTCATAATCTTCTCCATATACGCAGAAGTTATTTTATTTTCATTTCCAAAATGTTCTTCAAGAAGATATTTGGCTTTGGAATAACCTTCCTCAGAAGCTAAGTGTTGACAACTATGCACGAGATCTTTAGGCTGCCCCCTGGTGAACTGCTCTAGGAAGTGCAAACAGTCGCTGCAGTTGTCAGTTTTAGCCTCCACTCCATTCTCAAAGGCATTCATAAATGATCTGTACTGTAGGGGGTCCCCATCAAACACAGGGATGTTTCTGGATGGGAGAACAGACGATAAGTTTTGTTTTACTAGTAAGGCTGCAATGTCATTTTGTCTTTGCATGATGTTTACAATATCATTCTGACAGTTCTCAGTCAAAGGAGGAGATTGAAGTTGCGTCTGCTCTGTTGCTTGAGTTGAAGAATCAACTTTAACTCTCATCTGATCCATTTGAAGTTGTCTCTCTCCTTGTTTAAGTCTGACAACAGGGAAGTTGGATGAAGACTTTTCTTTTTCTTTCAGAACAAACTCATCAGCGAGAGGATTTAGCAGGGGCGTGTGCTTTCCTTGGGCTCTTTCAAAATAAGAGTTCATCCCATCAGATTGTTTAGAACTAGCAACTGAATTTATTTTTAATACATTAAGTTTTGCGTTAGTTGCTGCCAACTCTGTTTCCAGGTCTAACTTTTCCTTTTCTTTTCTCAGGTTTTCCTCTTGAGCTTCGATCAGATGTTTTCTGTCCAACGCGGCGAGTCTCTCCATCAGCGCTGCCTTTTCAGCCGCAGCTTTAATGCGTGCAGAAGAGGTGGATGAAGCCCGAGACTGCTGTGAAGATGTTTTTGAACGTGGCTTTATGCTTGTAATATTAGAAACATTGTCTTCAGGATTTATTTCATCAGGATCTTCAACAACCTGATCATCAACATAGTTTTTCTGTTCCATATATGGATCTCCTGCTTCTGTCAACCAAACCTTTACATTGTCCACAAAATCAGAGAAAGTCGTCACCTTGGACTGAAAATACACAGTTTGTCTTTTTACTTCTTCTTCTGGCAACGGCAAACCTAGAAGAGATTCGTGTAAATCAGTTGCTTCTTGATAGCATTTAATAAACTTTGCAAAGTCAGAAGCCACTTTCTTAACATTTTCTTGTGAGCTCATTAATGCAGAGATTTTCTCCATACATTTTGAAGCTTGTTTACACTTTAAACTTCGTTTTTCTTGACATGTTTTTATATAAAACTCCAAACCCTTTTGTGTAAATTTGATGGTTCTTTTGTTTTGTGACGTCTGGGTGTCATCCTCTTTGCTCTTTACATCAGACATTTTTGCAGATTCTTTGAATCATTTCAAACATTTAAAGCGTCATAGTCCACGAATAATCCACAAGGAAAAGCACAAACGTATCTCTTTGTTTAAAGAGATTGATTCTTGTGAACAAACATTTCCATGATGGGCGTCGGCTCACGGCTTGATCCAATTACGCATCAATTTGTCACATCAGACTCATCTCATCAGTCTTTGGAGTGAAATAATGTCTTTAAACTCCAGTAGTTTCACTATTTTCCTTTATAGCTTGAACAATATTGTCACATACCAGCTTGATGAATGAGTGACGTGTCCATCCAAGTCTGACGCATCAAGTCACTTGATTTAATCAAAGATGATCCAAAACCTTTTGTTTGAAGGGAATCCTTGAGATCCATAAATCCAGCATGTTGATTGATGAGGTATTCCTTTTAGTCCATGGGCTGGTTCCTTACTTGTTCCACAGGGTGTTTTTACTTGATCCACAGGTGGGTTTTTACTTGAGTGTAGTGGCAATTGTTTGTCAAACCAAACATCCAATTAAGTTCCAATAAGCCACTATAGGCACTGGGGTCACGTTTTCTTGACGCAGGCAAAAGAAGTGGAAGTCCAAACTTGTAGATGTTTAGTTGATTTATTTCCTATATTTTGTCACATTACAGAGTTCAAACTTTCCTTGCCCTGTTACCTCTCTTGCACTGGTAAAAACCCATAGGCCCCTAACCCAAATGCCTGCTGGTCCTTACCAGGCTCCTACAATTATAGAAAGTGGACCGCCCACATTTCTTCCTGTTTTACATAAAATAAAGAAAAATAATAAAACAACAAAAAATAGATGCACAAAAATGCAACAATTAACCTATAAATTAAGTCTGTAAATAATACAAAAAATATATAAGTTTAGGAATTAACACAATTCAAATAAATAAAGAAATAAAGAATAAATAGCTCCAACAATGCAGAACCATGTTTTCCCAAACTTTCAGCTATAAATTCTTTAGGAGTATTTATCTTTCTATCAGCCTTGCAAATTTTGAGATTAAAGATTTTTGGGGTATTTCTTCTTTGCAAAATATCTCAATTATAAAACTGATTAGATGTCAACATCAATCAAATTTCCAAATTGATTTATTTCTGGACTTTGACATGGGGGTTATAACACTTCCGGTTTATGGTTTTTAACGATGCTTCTTGGATTTCTTATATCTTGTTACATGGATAAAAAGATAGAATAAATCTATAAAACCAGACACCATCGGAAGAAGAGGCTGAGTTCATTAAGATAATCTCTGGATTTTTGTACTGACATGGTTTCTGCTTTTCTATTCTGGAGGTGGTTGAAGGCGTAAATGCTCTAATCCTTCAAAATGGGGAGAAGGACAAGAGGATTGCCTATTTACTGAACAGATTGGAACAATATACAAGGATACATTTTTATTAGTGTCATTGGGCTGCAGGTTAAACCCCAGTCATATGTCACACAGTGGCAGCTGACAACCGTGGATAATTTATTTATTTATTTTTTTTAATTTGTTTATTTGACAGGGACAGTACAATTAAACATTGCAACCAAACAGGTGGCCGATGTCCAAGTACATAAGGCTTGTAGCCATGGGCTAATTTGCAGCCTTCGTCCCTGGTTAGGCTTTTAAAAGGTGTTAGCATTGAGGGGGAGGGAGGTTAATAACGACACACAAATGCATAAAAACACACAAAAAAAACCAAAACAAAAAAACAAGAGAAGTTAAAACAAAAATGTACAGTACAAGCCAGTTTAGTGGTCACACTCTTGTTTGTCTTTGAGCCATTTTTTCAATCTTGTGGAGAAAAGTCGAATATCAGTCTGTGACTTGAGCTCCAGAGGCAAAGAGTTCCAGAGATGTGATGCTTTCACTGAGAAGGCGGACTGACCCATAGATGTCCGACATCTTTTAATCCTGCAGTTCCCCATAGCTCCACCTCTTGTCCTGATTCCTTCATTTGCATACTTTGAAACAAATTTACAGATTACCTCAGGGGCAAGACCATTAAGGCATTTAAAAATAGCTTTTAAAAATGAGAAATTTATAAAATTTTCAAATGTCATCATATTGTGTTTTTTAATAATTTTGCAGTGATGCCACTTCACCGGTTTTTGATCGAATATTTTTAATGCTTGCTTGTGAAGTGAGAGTAAAGGTTTTAAAACAGACTTTGTGGCCTGGGCCCAAACGATGGCGCAATAAGACATATGGGATAAAATCATTGCATGTAAATATACTTGTGCAGCTTGATTTGATACATATGGTCGAATCATTCGAAAACAGTTTATATTTGTCTTTATAGTTTTTGTCATTTTCTTAATATGGGCATCAAATTTCAATTTTGAATCTAAAACTACACCCAGATACTTAAATTCACCAGCCGGCTTTATTTCATGTTGATTAATAATTATTTTGAGATCATTGTTTATAATTTTCTTAAGGGAAAAACACATGGAGACAGTCTTGGTGTAATTCAGCGTTAAGCAGTTATTTTGGAGCCACTCTGATAAGATGCACAACTCTCTGTTTAACAGATCAGAGGCCTTTTCAGGTGTGTCTGCTGCCACATAAATTATTGTATCATCTGCATACATTTGACAGATGGCATCTTTGCAGATGTTTGGGATATCATTTATGTACAAACAGAAAAGTAATGGGCCCAAAATAGACCCTTGTGGTACACCCATATTACATTTTTGGATCCCAGATTTGATGCCATTAATTTTGACGCACTGATGTCGTTGCTCAAAATAAGATTTGAACCAGCTTAAGGTTTGTTTAGAAACATGTAGTTGTTCCAGTTTCCTTAGCAGAACTGTGTGATTTACAGTATCGAACGCTTTTGTAAAATCTAGAAATACTGCCCCAACACATTTTCCTTCATCCAAACTACTTTTTATGTATTCCGTAAAATGGCATACAGCCATTTCAGTGGAATACCTTGGTCTAAATCCAAATTGTTTAGAGTTAAGTATTCTTTTCTCCTCTAGATAGGCCATTAATTGTTCCGCAACTAGCTTCTCTAGCACCTTAGAAATCACAGGTACAATTGCAATAGGTCGATAATTACAGATCGCATCAGCTGATCCGGACTTAAAAATTGGAGTCACAACAGCTGTTTTAAACCCTTGTGGAAATTCACATTTTTCAATTGACAAGTTCACTAGATGAGATATTGGTTTTACTAGATCGTCACTATACTTTTTGATTAAAAATGTATCTAAACCAAATATATCTTTTGCTTTGGATGAATTTAATTGATTGATAATTGTCCAACCTGCAGGGTTGGACTCACAAGTGCAAAAACAGGTCATTTTCTCCATTCAATTCAATAAAGTTTATTTATATAGCACCAATTCACAACACATCAACTCAAGGCACTTTACAGTTCCCCATATCATACAGTGAAATTGATTTAAAGTTTTCTATCAAAGGAAAACCAGTTCATTGCTTCGACTCATTGACTTGAAGGCAATCCTCACACTAAGTAGCTTGTAGCGACAGTGGAGAGGAAAAACTCCCTTTTAACATGAAGAAACCTCGAGCAGAACCAGTCCTGGGATTGAGCTAAACTGAGAGCACATTGAAGCTTGCCACCCCATGTAGGGGATCTCATGAGGATCGTCACAAGAAAGCATAAATTAACTCTGCTTAAAAAAGGAAAGAGACTAGAGCGAACTTAGGTGATGTTTAAATCAATGAGCATCTGACCAAGAAGAACAGTGACCCTACCAGGGAGGCCAGGATCCTAATTAAGCAAGGAAAAATTTAAACTTGGGGGAACAAGCACTGAAAGGCTTTTGTTAAACTGAACGGATCACCAGAGGAGAGAAAGATTATCTTCATCAGAGATTCTAAGGAGCTGGAGAAATTGACATGAAAACCATGTGAGGACAGAAAGTAACACCAATGCAACCAAGTTGGATTGCGCAATCAACATGTACTGATTTACAAACAGTTGCACATGTTACATCAGTAGCAGAGACTATGGATTAAAAACAGGCGAGAACCTCGGACATTGAGCCAGAAAATAATTGTATACGCTGAAGAGTTATATAACAGGCAAATAAAACAGAAAATATTATCTATAAATCTATAATAATTATCTATTATTATTATTACTGTTAAAGCTTGTTTGACCACATTATAGGCCAGTTTACACAACAGTTTAGGATCATTACAATATCCCGAGTCATGGGTTAGCTATGAAAGGAAGACTGATTTTAAGTTGGAAGGATATGAATTTAATTAAAGTGAGAATAAATGGTGGAAGAGTAGCTGTGTGGGAGAAACATGAGATATAAGTTATCGATAAATTGACAAAGGCGATTGAGGGCATAGTTGACAGAATAATGGTTGAATGTATTGAGGACGAGAAAAATGTTCTGGTTGGCTGCATTTATAGAACACCAGGTTTTGGCCCGGGTTTAAAGAAGCATTCACAAATGTAAATTAGTATCTATCTTTCTTCTGATGAGACTTTAATATTAATTTTCTATTCTCGCAGATGCATGACCCTACTAAATAGTTTATAAATACAGTGTACAGTATGACCTTTTTATCCAAAAATCCCCACACCCAGTAGAATTGCAACTCACTTTGCCACAGTAACAGATGATATATTTACAATGCTTATAGATAACAAGACAAGCTGATTTTTAAATTTTTAATATCAGTGACCCTCTATCAATGTTTGTGGTGCAATACAATGATAACACACCAGTGTCAGTGGTTTCTGACAGCTGATACAGGCAAGATGCTAAGGATGACAGACAAAAGTAAAAATAAATAAGAACAGAGGAGTCCATGATTGCATTCAGATAATATCAACTTAGTCCAAAGACTTAATATCCCAGGGAAAAAACACTGATAAAAATTGCCAAACATGTATATGATAAACACTGTCAATAAAAAATAATTACCAAAAAAAGAAAAAATATTCTGATGATCCGTGGATTAAAAAGAATTGCAAAATACCTGTAAAAATTACACACTGTATAGAGAATTGTTAAAGTATAGCTTGACAGAGACAGAAAATAAAATAACAGATAAAACAATTAATTAACCAACATTCTAAGGACATTTACACTATATTGCCAAAAGTATTTGCTCACCTGCCTTGACTCACATATGAGCTTAAGTGACATCCCGTTCCTAATCCATAGGGTTCAATATGACGTCGGTCCACCCTTTGCAGCTAGAACAGCTTCAACTCTTAAGGGAAGGCTGTCCACAAGGTTTAGGAGTGTGTTTATGGGAATTTTTGACCATTCTTCCAGAAGCGCATTTGTGAGGTCGCACACTGATGTTGGACGAGAAGGCCTGGCTCTCAGTCTCCGCTCTAATTCATCCCAAAGGTGTTCTATCGGGTTGAGGTCAGGACTCTGTGCAGGCCAGTCAAGTTCATCCACACCAGACTCTGTCATCCATGTCTTTATGGACCTTGCTTTGTGCACTGGTGCACAGTCATGTTGGAAGAGGAAGGGGCCAGCTCCAAACTGTTCCCACAAAGTTGGGAGCATGGAATTGTCCAAAATGTCTTGGTATGCTGAAGCATTCAGAGTTCCTTTCACTGGAACTAAGGGGCCAAGCCCAGCTCCTGAAAAACAACCTCACACCATAATCCCCCCTCCACCAAACTTTACACTTGGCACAATGCAGTCAGACAAGTACCGTTCTCCTGGCAACCGCCAAACCCAGACCCGTCCATCAGATTGCCAGATGGAGAAGCGCGATTCGTCACTCCAGAGAACGCGTCTCCACTGCTCTAGAGTCCAGTGGCGGCGTGCTTTACACCACCGCATCCGACGCTTTGCATTGCACTTGGTGATGTATGGCTTGGATGCAGCTGCTCGACCATGGAAACCCATTCCATGAAGCTCTCTGCGCACTGTTCTTGAGCTAATCTGAAGGCCACATGAAGTTTGGAGGTCTGTAGTGATTGACTCTGCAGAAAGTTGGCGACCTCTTCGCACTATGCGCGTCAGCATCCGCTGACCCCGCTCCGTCAGTTTACGTGGCCTACCACTTCGTGGCTGAGTTGCTGTCGTTCCCAAACACTTCCATTTTCTTATAATACAGCTGACAGTTGACTGTGGAATATTTAGGAGCGAGGAAATTTCACGACTGGATTTGTTGCACAGGTGGCATCCTATCACAGTTCCACGCTGGAATTCACTGAGCTCCTGAGAGCGACCCATTCTTTCACAAATGTTTGTAAAAACAGTCTGCATGCCTAGGTGCTTGAATGTATACACCTGTGGCCATGGAAGTGATTGGAACACCTGATTCCAATAATTTGGATGGGTGAGCAAATACTTTTGGCAATATAGTGTAAGTTAGAATTTCATAACAAAGGATTACATGACAATAAAAAAAATATATTAGAAAGGATCCAAAGAAGTTAATTGTCCACACAATTTTAAAGCAAATAATACAAGTATTCATCATTTTCTTTAAATAATCAATTGGTTACATGCAAGATCCATGATTCTTTAATAGCAAAGAACTGCAGTGAGGTGTTTCTAACAAGATAAAAGATATAAGATGGAAGAAAGAAGTTAAAAATGATCGGGCACTTCTATTCACTGTAGATTGGTGTTTACATATTTTTGCAATGCTTGTGTTGACTTTAAATAATAAAGTCAAAGTGAGCAAAGATGTGTGTAGGAACACATGAATGTGTATATGTGTGTTTATGTGTACATAAATTAAGCCATTTGCTCACTTAATAGAATTTTTTACTATGGACTAATGTTAAGTAGAAATAGGGAAGATTATTGGTGTTTAGGACTAGGAAAGAGGAGTATGAATTAATATACCGGTATTATACTTCTTCATACCTCTTTTTTATGACATAAGCACTAAATTATGCATAAAGCTAATTGTATATTTATCATTCAATATGCATAATATTTGTATCTGTTAAATTTGACATTTTACTGGATGTCTGAAATAAAGTTATTCATTCATTCATTCATTCATTCATTCATTCATTCATTCATTCATTCATTCAGTGTGGTGGCAGTGTTCCAGTTTTATGCTTTTCTGAAAAATATATATGTGGTCACTTTTGCAACTTTGGCAATTCAATTTTTCACTGGCCTGCACAGTATTTAGTGCATCTAACCTATCTATCTTGTTTTTAAAACCCTTAATTGTACATATAACTAAATTTCATTTTTAAGAACTGCTAAAAACTATCTGAAAATAAGATTTTGTTACTGTTAAAGTGAGTAGCAGCTGTATTACACGTGGAGGTTGGGTTCTGTTGCCCTAACTCTAAAACTTGTAATTCTGACGTTCTGGGGCATACCTATTGGAGTTTTTTACTAAGAGGTCAGAAATTCCACCCATTGAGTACAAATTGAACACATCACTTTTCCAGCTTCCTGCTGATAAATAGCAAACCCACATCAAGGTCCTGAAACCACCATTGTTCCTCATATTCATTATAAAATCATTTCGTTTGATGCCATATTCTTGACTTGCATAAAAGGAAAAATATTATTTTTTCATAGCCATCTGACCACAGGACCAATTTGCATCTGATTCTATTAAAAGGAGTTGGAGTAAAGGATAGCAAAATAAAAAAGGCAAAATAAACTTTTTTAGATTATTTGTCATTAACTTCACAAAATGCTCTAATTTGCATGCCAATAAAACCTCATAAAAACTGCTTCTATTTTTATGCATATAAACTGCATAATGAATTTCAAATAATTACAGTATAAGTTAGGAAAGTGATTTGTATGGCTATAATCTGACCATTTACATTTTGCATATTGTTAGGCCAAAACATGTGGAACAACAGTTTCACCATATTGCTCTCAAGCCATTTACCAGCACTCTGTATTTTATACAATGATCCTCTTTCTTTCTCTTTATCTAAAATAGAAGGCAAAGCCTGTTTTCACTTCCTGTTCTGTTTGAAAGGTTAATTCTTCTTTTACACTGGCTCAGATGACCATGTCCTGGTATAAATACTTGAGCTGTGACATCCCTGGGTACAGATATGCACTAAGGAATCAGACAACAGACAGAGATGTGTCCTACTGCTGAAAAGAAGACACAGGTGCAAAGGTAAGATCTAGCTTCGGTGACTGAATTCTCCTCTATTTTTGATGCACCTGCAGCTGCTTCATGTCTACTTTCAGTTTGAAGTGTAATTAGGCAGCTTGCTCAGGTCTCTATGCATCCGCTCCAACATTCCACTATCTATGATGTTAGTAGGCCCATCAGGACCTTGGGAGACCCAGAAGAATCTCAGCGATGGCGAAGAGAGATTACCTGGTGGAGGCAGCCAAGCAGATCCGAATGGCTCTGGACAGCGAGGTCAATGAAGACTATGAAGCAGCCTTCAGCTACTACAAGAACGGAGTGGATTTACTGTTGAATGGAGTCCAGTGTGAGTAGACTGTGTGATTCATTCTGAATGACCAGGTTTGCACAAGACCGGCATGTGACAGTGACATAAAAAAGAACAGGAAGTCAGAGAGATTTGATGATAAAGCCATTTTTTTCCCCATAGTGTCAACAGTCTGTCAGCTGTGTAACATGTAGGATCCGCAGAGCTACAGGAATTTGAATTGTTTTTTTTTATTATTTACTTATAGTGGACCCAAACAAAGATAGGAGAGAGGCTGTAAAGAGGAAGACCACTCAGTATCTAAAGCGAGCTGAAGAAATCTTCATAACCCATCTGCAGGATAACCTTGGAAAAGGAGGCTCTCATTTAGGGGTAAGTCATACCCATAGTAACCTACCTCTAACAAAAATTGAACAATGCTAAGAAAACCTAAACATATTTCCTTAGCTAGTGTTTATTTAAGTCATAATGTTTCAAAAGTTTTCTACATCACGTATACATAATAAATATCACAGTTTTGCTTTCAAAGATTAATCTGGTGTTTTTTTCCTTCTGCCGTGGAAACATTTCGATATTTTATGCAATACTTGGCCAGAAAATGCATATAGCAAATTGGTACTAAGAAAAGCAAGATTATGTATGCATGCACCTAATTCCATCCACAGGGTATTTCAAAGAGTAGAGATTAATAAAATTGCCTAAAAGGAAAATAATTTAAAAATCACTTTTGCTTGTAATCAAGGATTTTCATTATCCACCATAGCCCAGCACCTGACTTGTGTTATCTTTGGGATTGATTGCCAGGGCTACAGCAGTCTGAGATTTCGCCCGATCCGACACTTGAGTTCACCCGTAGAAGATCTGGAAATGTGTAAAGTAGTGGGAGTCACTGATAAGGTAGGTGAAGTTCTCTCACTTCAAACCTTTAGACATGCTCTTATAATTATTATAAATATTACACATTTCTTGACACAAAATGTAAAGATCTCTACAATAAAAAAGTATAAATGTTGCTTTAGTAATTTTAACTAATGGCAAACAGATTAAGAAATAATGCATTTTTAATGTAATACTAGCTGTTAATACCTTACACCCTCTCCTTTAGTCTTCTAAAACATTCTAAAGGACTATAGGTTAGATCTTTGACCATACAATCTCTATCTTAACAGTATTTTTTTGTAATATTTATCTGCTTAGATACCTAATTCTATTTCCCATTCCCAGTTATTCAGGTTCTTTTTTATTAAAATTGTGTGACATTTCAGAGTCCTCTATCTAATTGTGTCTAACAAGCAGCCTTTGGAATGGTAATGAGCCCTCAACATCAAGCATACTTAATAGTTATGATGAGGAACATTTCCACATATCCATCCTGTGTTTTAAATCAGACCCACCATAAACTGGTGCTTATAAAAGGTTAATCCTCTTCTAATCTGAACAAAGTCCATGTTTTTACTTGAAGGCCAAGTGAGATACAAAAAACAGATGTTTTTCATGATGGGACTGAAGAGCTTTGATTGTGAAATTTCTCTTACAAACTGGTTGGCATGGAGATTTATTTTATTCTTATTCATTTTTGGAAAATGAATGTTTCACCACCCTAAGCAGCCTGCTCAAAGTGCATGTTGACAAAGCAAACTTGGACCCTTGTTTGTCATATTTCCACTTATATTAAACAATTTCCCTTATTCTTTGATGAAGTAATTTGTGAATAAATATTGGACACTTTAGGTGATTTTCTTTTCTGTGATATCTTGTCTATCACATGTTTAAATTCAGCAAAGAACAACTGGTCACCTTATGTTGATAAACCAGGATGTCTGGAAGTATGAATTAAAGAAATGCTTGAAATTTGTTTTATAGTCAGTTTTTGTAGGATTTCTTGTAAGTACCAACAGATGAGTCAACAAGAATTTCAAAGCAATTTAGTACCTTTAAAATTTCTAAACGTGGTTGAATGTGATGCCTTAACATCAAGTGTTTTTTTTGTGTGCTTTTTTTGTAAATTATCTACTATGCTCAACCATGAAATTCATTCACAGAAATATTTACATTAGAATGATTTATGTGCTTCTCTTTGTTAGAATGACATATATGTACATATTTATTTTCTAAAGGTCCTGATTGTCCAAAGCATGGTCAACAAAGAGACATTTGTTGTAAAGGTAAGGATGCTCTACAGAACTGTAGGGGAAAAAAATGATTAGATCAAATTGTATATGCTATATTATATTTTCATTTGAAAGCAACCTTCTACTGATTGTTGAAAACTATATGCAGTAGGTATAGATATATACATTATATTTATATACAGTATGAAAAGAAGAAGAAACACTTTCTATTCTTTTCAACATATTTTCTTATATAACTACATTTTCAGATCCATTCTTATGTGACAAGGTCAGCTAATGGTGGTCAGACTATGTTACCATGTCCAAAAACAAATGCCTTAAAGAGAACGGTTATTTATCGTGCCATCGTGTATTGGAATAACTGCCCACTGAATATTCTGCACTTGAACTAAATAGTAAAGTTTTTTTTATTATTACTTGAGAATGCACTACTTAAATGTGTGAGTTGTGAATTAACATATTTATTGTATGAAAGTGAGATTTTTGTAATGGATATGAATTTATTGAAATGATTTCTGATGACCTCTTTTATAATAATAATGTCAATAATGTTTAATTTTTAGGTTTTTTAATTGTTAACTGATTTTTTTTTTGTCTGGTGGACTCCAGGAAGACAAGCTCATCCCACTTTTAGTAACAACTAATGGGGATCTCTATCAAACAACAAACAATAAAAAATATGAGGGGGCCACTAATTTGTACATGTACATTTGTATACATATGTACTGCCCCGAAAAGGCGTATACAAAATCTTTTTAACATTTCTTACAAAGTTGTAATGTGAATAAGAATTGTTGGTGTTTATACATATATATGTATATGTGTATCAATATACACTAGCTAAAGCTACGAAGGCCAGAGAAATTTATAAGAGAACATTATTGTTGTTAAACTTGACATTGTCATGGCAAGATCGAGGAACACAACCAACAAAACTGACAAAAGAGTTAAGGAAGACACAGATAAACTTGTGGAAGCTTGTCTGGTCAAATTATATCATACTTAAGCATTTAGGCCAACAAAAGAATAGCAGTATATAAAGGAGAAAACAGACACTGCACATCCTATACTGTAAAGAAATCACACGCACTTTTAAACACGGTGGTGGCAGCATCATGTTGGAGGAATGATTCTCTTTAGCATAGACAGCGAACTTAATCAGTTCATAGGATACAGATAAATACAAGCCATCGAGCAAGTAGACCTGTTAGAGATTGCAAAAAATAGAGGCTAAGGTGGAAGGTCCCTTTTTCACAGAACAAGAACCTTTAAACTAGTCAGATCTTTAATAAAAAGGTTTAAAACAAAGCATATTTAGATTTTTGAACGATTAAAGGTGAAGTCAGGAACAGTCCAAACTTCAGTGATTACTTCTACCAACCCCCACAGAACACCAATTTTAATTTTCCTTCCCATTTACAGCTATGCATTACTGTGTGTTTCTTTATCTACAACTACAACGCCAGAAAAAAACAAAAAACATTTAACTTTGAGGTTGTACTATGACACAATATGAAAAGGTTGCCTTGGCAAGGCACTAGTGTGACACACGCTCAAAGTGATGTTTCAAACAATAGATCACTTTATCTAAATATCAAAGTCCAAACTAGCGTATTTAAATAAATCAAAACATGCGTGCTTTGGCAGAGCCTCGTCAAATCCAGCTGGGAGAGCAGAGACCAAACTACCATTATTCCTCAAGGTGTGCCCTATATGGTGAAGCTGCTGCGGTACTATGTCAGTGAGGATGCCGTGTACCTGCATCTAGAGCATGTCAAAGGTAAGTGACTGTCATCTGGTTTCCCTATAAATGATAAAGCTGTCCACAGGATTATAAGAAACATAAATATGAGACATTTTTGTTTGGTTTTTTACAGGTGGGCGACTTTTCTCCAAGTTGCGCAAACTTAGAAATGAGAAGACCAAGGAACACCCAGACCCATGCTTCTCCTCTGGCCACCACATCATGCTGAAGACAAGCCACACCTCCCCTTCAATCACCACAGACTTCAACCACAGCAGCAGGAGCAGAGCAGTGAGTTCACACAAACCTACAGATGAGAGTCCAGATACAGACTTCCCAAACTCATGGCATGAGACTCAACAGCGATTGGAAAGCTGCGGGACACACTCTTACATTGAGGAGACCGGCTGCCTCCAGAACACACGGTCGGCTGCGTCGTTTTACACCAAGCTGGATCAGCTGACTCTAGTCTCTGGCCTGACAAGGACACAAGTCAACACCCAGCTCCATCCACCAGCCCCGAGTTTGTGTTTGCATTCCAGTGAAGCTCAGGAAAAGCCGGCTCTTCCTCTCCCCTGTGCCCGTGTCAGCCAAGCTCTTGATGTCATGTCAGAACTCCATAAAAAGAAAGCTGGGATGGGACTGGTAGAGTGCAGCACAGACTTTGAGGCGGCCTGGGAAGCCGCTGACCCGATGCACAGCTGTACTAAAGCAAACTCCTATGCAGTGACTGGCAATAATTTGCAAAGAGCAACATCTCAAACAAATCAGACCTCATATAAAAGACCAGAATCCCCAATAAGTCAAAATGCTGCTTTAAGCTCCTCTCCTGCCATTTTGCACCTCCCTCTCCATTGCCAGACCCAAATCCATGGCAGAGCATCATGGGAAGCTAATGCCTCCCAACAGGGATCCATTTTAGGTGGAAGTTCCGAAGAGATGAATGCTGATTTGAAGGAAGAAAGCAGCCCTGTTGTAGAAGAAAGAAATGGAATGATAGTCATCCGGAGCACAGACAGAGCAGTATTTTCTGATCACACGAACACAAGCATTATCTCACAAAGCTCTCCAGATTTTACGACTTCATTTTTGCACAGTAGCCTAAATATACAAGGGATAGTATTAGATGAACACCAAAAAGGAGAAAATTGCCCTACAGAAGTAAAACAGAGAGTAGAAATGGCCTGTGAAGTTCTTAGTCCTGGAGGGAAAAACCAAAAAGTGGGATCGTATGTAGGCTGGGTCTCTCCTGACCCTCTTGGAGTCACAAGCCACAGCAACAAAAAGAATGTGGAGGGACCAGAGATGCAAGGAGAAGACCAGATCATCGAGGTGGACGGCTGGTGTCATCTGCCACGTTTTCCTACCAAGAACTCCAGGCCTGCAGATAAGGCCTTGCAGAACTGTTGGGGGCTTCCAGAAGCCGAGGTGCGTGTGTGGGGTGCGCAGATTCTGTTGGCGTTGGAGAGTCTGCATGAGCAGGGCATCTTTTGTCGTGATCTCAACCCAAGGAACATCCTGCTCACCAGCAACGGTGAGACCGGCAATTCTTCCTACTCCCATTAAATTGTCATGTTTAATAGATGTAAGAAAAATGGAGACAAAAATGAATCATCTGAGAACTTTCCAACCTTACCGTGTCCTACGACCCAGTCAGCTCAATTGAACAATAGAAACCAATTAAAGTGATATTTAAACATCTGAAGGAAGTTGTTACACAGATTTTCTCAATTGAACTAATGTTTTGGTGAGGCTCTTTGATTTTACCAACATACTAGGTCTTTTTTTTGTCAGATTCTTTCAATAGTGCATATTTTGTATTTGCCAACTCTTGTCTTAAAGGTACTTTTAATCTATAAAAAGAAATCTCGGTGCAAAGCTCACCACAGATATTGAATCTGAGCTCTGGCAGGACCATTGCATTACTTTATTATTCTTCTAGTGTCACCTTCAGCTGACTGGAAGATTTTCTGCAAATATTGTCTGCTGTTAAGAATGTTAAAAATAGGCGCTGTGTATGCACCCTGATGCTCTATCTTTCCGGTTCTTTTTCCTGAAAAAAGATCTCTCAGGACAAACTCTTTAAATAACATTTCATAACTTATAAGCATTAAAGAACCAGGAGACATGACAACAGATTTTGATAGAAATTGTAATCTTACTCAGATCAGACAAATTGCATAGAATATACAGATGGCCGCTGCTCACCTCTGGACTCACCTCTGAGGAAGTGGCCCCGATTAATAGTTAAAAAGGCATTTTTTACATCTCCAGTCTGCCATATCATCATGTTTTACATTATATGATTAGATGATAAGACATCCATGGCTCAAGCCTTATAAAATTGAACACCTCTCTCATTTCATTTCCAAATCTTTGCCACGTACAAAATGAAGATTATAACTGCATATCCAGACAGAGGAACCGTCCTAATTAGATTAAAACGTCAGTTCTGATGCACAACAGGCAGCCCATACCAGGGTGTAATAAACCTACACATCTTCAATGATAAATATCATAACAAGAATGTTTATAACTTTCCAGTAATATCTCGACAGCATGATGCAGACACTACCATGCCTCACTGTGGATTTGGCAGTCTTTTGAAACTTTGGTATAAAGTTCCTCTTTTTTAAGTAGAACTGGCTTTGTTTGCCGACATGCTCTTAAGAGACTAAGCATTTTTTTTGCAAAAAAAAAAAAACGTAGATGGGGTTGGATTAGTTTTCCTCTAATAAAAAAGGACTTCCAGATTGATGAAGAACATTGGGAACCATTGGGAATCCCTACAGTTCCTTTAATGCTGCTGTTTGGCTCTTAGAAGCCGTTTGGGGAGGCTTTCATCTGACCTTTCATCAGTTTTGTAGGTATGTCCACTTCTCGATTTTTCAAATCTCCAAGTTAAAGGAAACAGTAAAGTTTTCTTAAAAAAAAAAGAAATATCTAATTGTCTAATTGTTTTTACATCATAATAAAAAGGCAATTTAACAAGAGGAGTGCAAGGTTATAAGCAAACAAAAAGCTATTTTGCAGTTTGACTAAGCAACATGTTTTCACAGGAAAGGTGTGTTTGACGTTTTTCAGCCAGTGGAGTGAGGTTCAGTCAGAGATCAGCTCCAAAGCCATTGAACAGATGTACTGTGCTCCAGGTAAGGATATTTGTCATCTCAAATCTCCTTGGTGTTATCTGCCACCTAGTGGCAACATGCTGGTAGTACCACACTAGATGGCATTTCTGAAGACATTTTAAGCAGCATTCCTAATCCAGACCATTGTGTGTTCCCAGAAATTGGAGGAGTTTCAAGGATAACAGAAGCTTGTGATTGGTGGAGTCTTGGGGCTTTGCTGTTTGAACTTCTAACAGGAATGGTAACAGGAAAGATGGAGATGTGTACTGTGATTGCATTGAAGCTGGTGTTTGTCCATTCTCTATGTTGTGAGAAATCTAAAGGTTTTGTATGCTCCTCCAGCCCCTTTGGCAGCTGCATCCAGCAGGAATCCATTCCCACACCCAGCTGGTCATCCCCGACCATCTAAGTGCTGCAGCAGCTTCCCTGCTCACTGAGGTTAGAGTAAAGGATTTACAGGATCTTGCAAAAGTACTTATATACTGGGGGAAAAAAATCGAAATCTATATAAGTCATTTTTTCTTAAAATAAGTGCATTTGTTCTTGGATTGGAGGTAAAAGAGACATTTCACCAATGTCTTATGGTATTTGAAGTGCATATTATCTGATTATCTTATTTTAAGAGTAAAAATACTTGTTCCATTGGCAAAATATCTCATTTACCTACTCAAATTAAGGATAAATACACTTAATTTAACTTTTTTTTTTATTTCTAGATGTTTTTTCCAGTGTACAGCTTGACCATTTTCCTATTTAGTCACAGTTTAAACATAAATATTGGCTTTAGCACAAAGAAGCACATATATTTTCTCTGTATTTTTATATCTTGCAGCAAATTCTTGATTGGCTTTACATCCTATAACAGTTTTATCTTTTTTTTGACTGATGATCTCAGATTTCAAGGAGTATAAAAACTTTTGTAAGGTTTTATATAAAAAAGACCTGATAATTACCTTAAAACCTTGTTAAAGCTCTGAATCAAAGATTTTTTCTCCCTACAGCTGCTTCAGTTCGATGCGGGTTATCGCTTGGGTTCTGGAGGTGGAGGAGTAAGCGAAATTAAATGCCATCCATTCTTCAGTGGTGTGTCCTGGAAGGCTCTTTCCTGCTAGCAGGGATTTTATTTTTTATTTATTTTTTTGCCAGAATGGACTTAAAGAGAAAAGGCCGATTTGGATTTCACCATCATGTCCAGAGTGGATGAAGCCCAAATGTTACATGAGAATATTCAAAGAAAAGGTTGTGCTTTGAATTTCAAGTGCCTTGCAAAAGCATTTATACCTGACTTTTTTCACATTACAACAACTACAACTACAAACTACACCAGCATAAAATTACAAACTTAGTCATCTTATTTGCCAGACCAACACAAAGTAGCACATGATTCTGAAGCACAAGTCAGAAATGTTTTGCTCCTTCGTTCTTTTGTTTGCATTAAGTTCCATCCAAGCATTTTAGTGCTTATAGATGCATGATGCTGCCTCCACCATGCTTCCCAGATGGGATTTTATTCATCCATCTTATGGGCAAAAGCCAGGGGTAAACCCAGCACAGCCTATCAAAGGACAATACACAATTATACAATTTAGATCTATCCTGGTTACATTAGGTAGAGCGTCTGGCATAAAAACAAAGTTGGTTTTGACCTACTGTGGTAACCTTTGAATAAAGGAGCCGCCAGAGGGACCTGCCCCTTTTCAGTAAGATTTTTCTGTGTTCCTCAATTTCTAAATATTAATGTCATCTTGTGATGTGGTAAAATGTGAAAAATCAGATGCTTTTCCAAGGCACTGTGATTCATAAGTACAGGCACAAAGTGATTTGCAGAACACTCATAGGAACTTATTGTGTTTTGATGCAATTTTTGATAACTAGGTTTTACATATCACCTTCATAACCATCCTGCATGTCAATAAACCCTTCCAAACAAAGACTCTGAATGGATTTGTGACTGACAGAAAAACAAGAACATTCACTGTAACAATGAAAGAAGATAGCTCTGGATTAGACGGCCGTCTTGGGTTAATAGGTATTTTCCTGTGATGGAAAGACTGATTCAATACTAAACTCTGCAGTAAGATCGATTTGGATTCTTAGATTAAAAAAAATCTTTATATGCTACATAAATCAATTTGTTTAGGATTTTGTTTTCATAGTTATAAACATTCTCCAATCATCAGCTTTTAAAGGAATCAATATTTACATTAGAAAAGTTTTTTTTTTTAAACCAATAGATTGTTGGAGTTGGTTTCAGAAAGGTTTACTGAAAACTCTCAAGTTTTCTTTACCTGAAACCAGGGACACCGAGTTTTCAGAAAGAGAGTTAATGCAACCCGTTTCTGTTACCACAGTAACCGTCTCACCACAGATAGCCTAGCCAGGAGCAGATCAATTGATTAGGTTTTGAAAACAAATATTTCATGTCCTTTAGACAAGGATCAGCATTAATTGAGAATTAAACAGGCTATTTATAGGGAGAGGAATTGACAACTCAGTTGATAGAATATGAGATTTTTTTGTTTTTTTATTTGTTAGATAATATGAGCTGCATGCGGTTCTTTTACAGTTTAGGAAGAACTAGTGAAATTATTTTCTGATTACACATAAATAGCTTAATTCTGTGGGGGGAAATGAATTACTACAAGGATAGGATCAGGATTCATTCGGTGATAACCCACTGACCCTACTGCTAGGCAGGAGAAACAGTCTGAAGCCATTCTATTGGGCTGATAACCACTAACAATGGTCATTTATTGACATTACATCCAAGCCGGTGTAAACAGAGTTTTTACTGTATAATTAAAGGTAGAATAGGGAGGAACCCTATGAGATGATGCACAGGTCCTACCTGTTAGAACCATGGTTAGAACAATGCTTTTAGATGTCAATTTCTCCTGCTGACAGGTGATTTCACCTAAATAGATGTATTAACCATTAACATTCAAGCAATAAACTACTGGTCAGCATTTTTATTATTTTGACAATGAAGAAAAGTAATTCAGATAAATACATATTCAGTCAATCGGATTAATGGCAAAACTGCCACTTACAATGTGTAAACATTTTTAGATATATAAAACTTAATTCTTAGAAGTGCAATTTAGTTATTACTTCCTGAAATTCAATCCCTGCTGCAAAATTGTAATTACGTTTCTGACTAGAAATGTGATTTTAACCAGGAAGAATCCTACTTTAGTGATCTACCAATGGAACAAGAGTGCTCTTTTAACTGTAAAAATGGCCTGCTATACCAGACTCCCTATAAGGCAATTATTCAGCAGCAATCAATAGCAGCAATCCTCTCCTTTGCAGCTGTAGCCCTGTTTATCTTTTAAAGACATTCTCTATTTTATTTCTGCATTGAAGTCCCAGTGGGGTGAAATTGCCACTTCCTCCTCCTCCTGCCTTTCGTCGTCGTGACTCGTCAAATCAGGGTTCCGCTGATAAAGCTTTTCATAGTTGTTAAACATGTGCTCAATTCTGAGCGGACCTACTTAGTTGATTAAACTAACTAAAAGCAGGTTTTGTGAAACTGAAAGTCAAGTTTCCAACATTAGACTAAAACAATCCAGAGTGGAGGATTTGAGTTTGTTAAACCTACTAATTAAAACGGACCCTTGGTCTGAAAAGGTCAGGGGTCCATTGAAACCTCTCATGGTCCATCAAATGTTGATATTTGTTGTAAACCTAAATTAATCTTAAACAGTATAGCAGTGATAAACAGCAATATCAAGATTCTTAAACAACTAAAACTGGGAGAACAAACCTATTCTTAAGCCTATGCTGCCCTGTAAAATTTGGTTTACCTATCATTTTTTTTTAAGCTACACATAAAGCTTTTACGGTCATCAATAGTTGATCCCTACAGATTAAAAAACAACAGCAACTGAAACAGATGCAAAGACATTCAAGACAAAAGCAGCAGTGGGATAATGAAGTATTTATTGTTTAAAACTTTCCTTTTTCTCTTAAATAGTCTATCTCACACAGCAAAAAGAGAATTTCAAACCTCTGAGGATTCCTTCACTTTGGAGATTTTTAAAACATAGTGTCTTGTTTTCTAGCCCAATGTGTGCTCATTGTTCTTTTCCTCAACCACAATAATAAAATTCTATGTAGTTGCATCGTTACTTGCCTGTCATCTCACAATAAGTGGATTTTTTTTTATTTGTTATTCTTTGTAGAAAATGACATTTGGCGAAGAAATTTAATAACATTTCTCATTGTTTCTTTGATCAAAAGACCAGCACCTGAAACCCCAGAGCCCAGGACTTAAACCTTTCAGCTGGTCTTACAAATGTCCACAGCACAACCGAACTTTTCACAATAAATCCTCGTTTATCCCTCTAGTTAACCAATACATTACATTAAATGCAGTTATGGTAGTTTTTTCTTCTTAGTTGTGAACAGCAGCCGTTGGTGTGGGGTTGGTTCGGTGGGCCCAGAGTTGACAAAGGTTCACATGTCGAGGAGGAGAACCCTGGGGTCCTCCACCACTGACTTGATCTTACGCAGGAAAGTGACGGCCTCTCTTCCATCGATGAGACGGTGGTCGTATGTCAAAGCGACATACATCATTGGACGGATCTCCACCTACATGAACAACAATAAATTAAATTTTCATCAGATTAAAACAGTAATTTCAGTTTTAAGTGGTTGCCGTTACCACAACAATTGTATGCACTGATCAAATATTTTGTGGCTAGCATCTTCTCACCGATCTTTTAAAACCACAAATAAAAGATTATTGTAGATGTTTTAGCCTTTAATAGCTATACATATATAGTAAATAAAAAGATTTTGAGGAGGGGCTAACGTTCTGCTCTCCCATGCTCACCTTTACTTTTATCAGAGTTATTGTGTTTTAGACCATTTAGTGAAACAAAAACAAGCAAAAAAAATAATGTTGAATGTAGTAACTTTTTCTGTGTTGTTTGAAACTTTGGTAACCAGTGTAAGCCTCATGCAGGAATCTGCCTGAAGTCAGAGGAGGGAAGAAAGCCACTTTAGCCAGTTTCCCATTGGAAATGAGTCACACATGAGCAAAGCTTCCACTGATTCTCCCAAAGATTACAAAGCAGGATGTGGATATAATATAAACAATCTTTTAAATAGTTCCCTCCCTGTACTTGATTTCCACGGAGCCTCTCACCTTATCTACTTTGTGCCTTTGTGTATGTATTTTGGCTTAAGGTAAAATATACGTTCATTTGTTTAAGTTTTAAGCACGTTTAAGCATCACTTTCAGTCCTCCCAATTTTCATATTTCTCTCCCCTTGAATCATACTTTTTTCCAGCCCTTTATTTATATAGTTAGTGTTTTTATTGTTTTGCCTATATTAAAATTTTTTTTACCTTTTTTATTCATTTTGGGTTTGTTTTTTTTCAAATGTTAAAAAAAGAAAATTTCAGTGCTAATTATTTGTTTATTAACCTTTAGTTTGAAAAAAAAAAAAAGAATGGATATTGAGTGCTGTTAAAAGTAGTAGTATAGATAAATCATTACCAATAGCCCTACCTACCCCCCGTGTATATTAATAGGGATGTTCCAAACCAATACAGATATCAGAAACTGAGCCTATATCAGCAGAAAAACAGAATATCTGCCTGCATCTCAGATAAAAGTGGTAATAGTTAATGCAGGGTTTATACAGGAATGAGTAACTCTAATTTAATGCTTTTTAATGCTCTTAGAAATATTTTTTAATGCCACAAACAATTTTCAATGACTCTGCGGCCATGGCCCGAATTCCTCGTTTTCCAGCCACTTTAGTTAAAATTAGCATTTCCCCCCATTCTCTAGCCTTTCTCCGCCTCAAGCTTCATTTCCGAACATACGGCTTTCCAATCAACCGGAAACAGTTCCGCTCAAACACGTGGAATAAGGGTGTGCAAAATAATCGTCATGACGATGCTTCGCGGTTCTAATTTTTGTGATCTACTGCATCGATTCTTGAAGGCAAGAATCGATTATAAAAAAAAAAAAAAAAAATGAACAAATAAAATCAGCCACATCAGCCAAATCAAGTGGAATACAACTTCCAGTCCAGCAGATGTCGCTGCGGATGTGTTGACGCCCGCTGCTTTGTGTCACAAGCATGTCCGGCCGCGGGATACTGAGACGAGTCATTCGTAAAGAAAACATGGAGGACACTATGAAAATTCGCCCCGTGGCTCCATCACATTTCAAGTCAGATGCTTGGATGCATTCTGGCTTTAAAAACAAAGAAGGTAAAAATTAAATTGATATGATGCACATAATTTGCAAAAGGACCACTGAGGCAATGTAAATGGCACGGATTATCCTTATTTTGTTATTTTAAGTTTGATGAATCCTAAAATCTTTTTGTCAGTGTGTCCACGTCAGTAACAGTAATATTTCTGTCCAGTATTTGTTTTCATTGCAATACCTCCAAAAGTGGTTTCAATAAATACAGCTATGTATGAATTCAGTTGCTTTCAGTTATGTATCAATTGAAGACACTACAGTATCCAGATCATACACAGCCAGTCAGCCACTGGTAATGGCTGTGTCTTCTTACAGTGTTCAGTGAAAATATCGCAATGCATCGCAATATTTCAAGTATTGCAATGCATCGTGATAGAATCGCATCGTGGCATGTGAATCGTGATTTGAATCGATTAATGACTTCTTTGCCAATACCCACCCCTAACGTGGAACCAATTATATCTGACAGAATTGTTGTTTTTTAAATAAAGCATTTTAAATGCTATGATAAAATAATACATTTAATGACCTGTGGAAACCCTGTATTGGGTCAGTTCTCATACCCATTGCTGTTGACTATCTTTCTATGAGTAATGTCACTTCATCAAGCCTTTTCAAACACTTCACAATCCAAAATGAGCAATCAAAATATGTACAATTTGTGATGATATCGTATCGGCAGGGTATAGAACAACATTCAAAGCTGCATCTGAGTGCTGTATCAGAAGTGAGAACGTATTTGAACAACCCTAGAACGTTACTTGTTAGACGATACGATTGACCTCTTAAAAAGGGTTAAATAGACCAACAATCACTGTGATGCAGTCAAACTTGTTATTTACTGAAGTCATTCTTTTGTGATTAAAATTAGTTTTAAAAGGAAGATTTAATGTGCCTCTGCAAAAAAAAAAAAAAAAAGTTTGTTTTCATTTTAGAAGCTAAAACATTACTTTAGATGGACAACAGAGTTTTGTCTCTAAACTACTGACTTCCACACCAAAAACAAGGCCCCCATGCATGACCTGCAGGTGGTATGGATCTTTTCTAGCTATAGATTGGCAGCAAGCAAGTTTAAAATCTACCAATTCTAATCACAACCCAGTATTCTCTCCGCATCTATAACAGGAATGGAAATACACACCTTGCCACCAACTGCAACAGGCCTGTCGAAGATGCCATGCATGCCCAAAATAGCAGATTGTGGTGGGTTGATAATAGGTGTGCCAAACAAGGACCCAAAAACGCCGCCATTGCTGATGGTAAAGGTGCCTCCATCCATGTCTTCGACAGCTAGCTCGTTTTTACGTGCCTATGAATGCAAAGTAATAAAACATTAAAAGTGAGCAGCATGCATGCAAAAAAAAAAAAAAGTGTTTGATGAACTCACCTTTTCTCCTAACAAATTGATTGCCTTCTCAATATCAGCAAAGTTCATTTCTTCTACATTTCGTATTACGGGAACCACCAAACCCTGAAAGACAGATACATTTTTAAGTTTTTAGTGCACCTTCTACTTCTGAAACATATTTTTCAGTAAAATATATATATATATATTTTTTTTTTTACCTTAGGCGTTGCAACAGCAACACTGATGTCCACATAGTCCCTGTACACAATCTCTTTGGTCGTATCGTCAATCACTGGAAAGACAAAGCTCATGAAGATTACACAAATTACTTGTCCAGGTTAAATTATAAGTTCTCACTTCATGTCTATCAAGGTAAAGCTATTTTCTTGTAAACCACTCGCTCTCACATGCAAGTCAAAAGTTGTGGGTAATCAACACCGCAGACCATTATAGATCTTTAAAAGGCAGCAACACGTCCCACCCCAGTTTCACTGTGGTCTATCTAAATAGGTCAGGGGAGTCTAGGGGAAGAAAATAAGTTAGGAGTTGGTTTTGAGGTAGGGCAATGAAACTTAAATCTTTTTCTTCACCACACACACACTTGGCCCACCTTGAAACCAGACGTGCAAAGACAAATTGAAACTGCCACCACAGAGTTAAGGTTATTTAGTCTTTAAAGTCCTTATTCTGTACCTCCATTGACAGCAGGCTGGTCAACTAGAGCGTATGCGGCGGCCTTCACGAACGCAGACATGAAGCCCAGCTTGATGTTGTGTTTTTTCAGAAAAGCATCTTTGTAAGCCTTCCTCATCTCACTGATGTTACTGCAGAAAGAGCATAGAAGGCAAAAATGAGAACTGCAAACACAGAAGGTGTCTGAAATTATGCAGAGAAAAATGGGAATGACATCAACACTGTAAAGGTTCTAAGATATGTGCTTGTCAAAAACAGCATGAAAGTATTTATTTAAATAATTCCACTAACTAATTTAATGTAAATGTTTTATGTGCAATGCATTAGTATACCCTATGCAGTCACTGTATGCAAATGGTAGCTAAGTGAAAGGAAAAACTTGTTCAAAAGCAGCCAGGAGACTTGGGAGAACTAAAAAACAAAATCCTTAAAACAGTTTATGAGAGATTAAGAGGTTGTTACTGCAGCTACAATCACAACATATAGAAAAATGACATGCAAATGAAACAGCTGTAACCGTTTCGTTCCTTGTAACAGGGTTGCTCTGTTTCTGTCAGTGAGGCCCAGCGCAGCAGCGGCTACAATAGAGCTTGCCACCATCAGTGTGTGAACGTGTAAATTAATAAACTGAATAACTAGATTTCCAGTTCCCCGACTTCATGATGAGCTATTTAAGCACAGGTCATTATAAACCCCAACAATCTAGATGAGCTGAAAGGACCTCAATAAATCACCCCAGCAGCGCCTCCGGGCCATCCCTATCAAGGTCATACGCAATATTTAAAATCAACAGAAATGCATTTATAAGGAATGTAAATCAGTTCCTAACTGACACATAAACATATTTCAGCTTTAAATTTAATTACAATATTGTTAACTTTATCATTTCCAATTACAATAAAACAAATTATTGTTTTAAATAAAATGGAATTACTAAATAAACCAGGAGGAAGGATCCAGTTTTTGATAATGGTCCTGAAGATAGTGGGTATACAGCTATTGAAGTTGGTCTGCTAATTGTTTCAGTTTTGCTCATTTTTCTCTTGTATCTCTCCTTTTAATTGTTTGTTTTCCTGTCTCTAACCCTGTTGGAGCTCTAGGGTTTCTCCGCTAACATAATTAGCCCCTCCCAAGACACAGACTCTCCGAGAAAGGAGAGAAGAAGCGATAAAAATCTTCACTTTCTAGGGCCTGTAAATCTTATTGGGCTGTCATAAAAGCCCATATCAGTCGAGGCAGCTCTTCCACTCAGAGCGCAGGTCTCTGTGGGCCTCTGCAGATGCTCCCGCCTCCTGTTCCGACCAGTTCCTTCGGCTCCAGATGAGCCCTGGACTGGGAAGTCTTCCTCCAGACCGTCAATGTCAATCCAATTAGAATACACAGAAAACCCTGAATAGCCGAAAGCCGACACCACACATTTGCGGGGGGAAAGAAATCCTCAAAGTGTCCTCTTCAGCAGAGGGGGCGAGTGCAGACACTAAAGCTTCCTTGTAAATTAATAAAACCCGTTTTAACAATTCTTATCTTCGTTTTAGATGGAATTATGACCAAATATTTACATTCCAGTGTTTAAGAGGATATTGGGTTTCAAAAAGCTTTTCCTATTGGGCAGATTCCAATCTATAACCATTTGTTGAAGTGTTGTTGCACCTTTTAACACAGATGCATACATAACGGCACTTAGACAGGAAGTCTGAATAAATACAAACTTTAAGAAAAAACTGGGAAAAAAAAAAGATATGCACAGAAACAGAGACAAGTACACAGCAGAGCGGATTTAACATTTAACAAATAATCTAAAATAGCTTTTGAGGGTTTAATAATGTAGGTCAACTAACTGAGAATTTCCTACCTCATATCGACCTCATTAAAAGTAGTCAACATAGCACAGGTGTTTTGGGCTTCCTTCAGCCTCTGGGCAATTCTTAGTCTCATGCGATTCATCTTCACCTAATAAGGAAACGCAGAAACACATTTTTTTACATAAATATAATTGGTAAACTGTATCATATAGAATTAATTGAGGTTGTCTTTACTCTGCTCTCGGTCCTTGCTGCTTTAGCTCCACCCTCTGCATGGGCTGCTGGTACCGATGGAGCAGCGGTGGGTTTGATGGCTGAAACTTTAAGACAGTAAAACAACGAAGCAGTCAGCGCCTCTAGTATTGGACAGCTAAAGGTGCTGCCGTCACCATATAAAACAATTAGCTTTGTAAGTTTGAGGATAAGAACACAGATGTACCGCAAATGAGTTCTCACATGACTGGGGCCGTCTGTCCGATGACTACTAACCTGGTTTGGTGTCCATAGCATGTGCTGGCACAGGTGGCACCGGGGGCATGGTGGTGGGAATGGGCCCCGCAGTGGATGGGGGAGGAGGGGTTGGAGCAGCAGGAGGCGGCGGGGCTGCAGTGGCAGCTGGGGCCTCGGCTTTTGAACCTTCTGGAGCTTTGGGGGCCCCGGCTGAAGATGCACAAAGAAAAAAGAAAAAGTGAGTGCTACTTCCTTAAGCTCAACCCTACTACTGTAAATGGCTTTCTGAAACTTTTAGAACTCTACATTGACAAAAATAAAATTGTAAAAATAAAAACATACAATAAAATGAACACACTATTTAGAACATTGTTTACATTTAACACCTACAAGAAACATGTAAGAATACCTCAAGTATATTAACTTGTTTCATAACTTTAGGTTATAACAATAACCTAAAGTTTGTTATTTTTTCCTTCCTTCATCTCTGGAATATTGGAAAAATGAGTCCAGGGGTGATGCTGAGAAACTAGTCCATGCATTGGTTACTTCAAGGCTGGGCTATTGTAATTCTTTACCATCAAGTTCACAAGCTACAGTTAAAAGCCTTCAGCTGATCCAAAATGCTGCAGCCAGAGTTCTGATCAAAATTAAAGATATATTTCTCCTACCCTAGCTTCTCTTAGATCTAGAATATATTAAATCTAGAATAGAACCTAAAATCCTCCTTCTCACATATAGAGCCTTAAATACCCAAGCTTCATCTTATACCAGAGAACTGCTGTACTTTATGTCCCAAAAAGAACACTTTGTTCTCTGACTGCAGGTTTACCAGTGGTTCCTAGAATTTCTAAAAGAAGAATTGGAGGCAGATCTTTTAGTTATCAGGCTCCTCTCCTTTTGAACCAACAAAAAGTTTCATCCATGAGGTAGACACCGTGTCTACTTTTAAGGCTAGGCTTAAAACTTTCCTTTTTGATAAAGCTTATAGTTAGAGTGACTCAGGTTATCCTGAGCTATCTCTATAGTTGTGCTGCTATAGGCTTAGACTTCTGGAGGACATAGGGACCCCACTTTCATCATTCTCTCTCTATTCTACCATTCTGCAGTATTTGTTAGGCCAACCACTAGCTTTATGTTCACTCTGCTTTGTGTTATAATAGCTTCATCTGGTCCGTTACTGTTTGGCTGTGACTCAACCTTACAAAGAAGTATTAGCTGTGCTACTGCCATTAACACCTTTGATTATAGATGATAGAGTTCAGCCTGTTTTTAGTGTTTCTGTTTTTCTCCTAGACAGATCTATGGGCTCAGCTTTTACTGTGACTAACTGTATCAGCTGTCTTTTATTCCTTGCCCCACACAGAGCCATCCGAGGAGACAGTTTGTCGTTAGCTTTTCTAATATCGAAAGCATTCATAGATCAGTCCTATGTTCATTTTGCATGTCTGCTTCTGTGTTTGCAAATCCCTACTCGGCCTCTGTAGATTTGACGCTCACACCGAGCCTGGTTCTGCTGGAGGTTTCCCCTCTCCACTTTTGCTGCATGCATGCTTGGTGTGACGGAGTGCTGCTGATGCAATCAGCTGGTTTTCCTTAACTATAAAAAAATCTTACTGCATGGTCTGATAAAATTGTAATTGTAAAAGGCCTTAAGATGAAATGTATAGTAAATTGGTGCTATATATATGAAATCAATGGAACAGAATTATTTTCCTGTTCTGTATCTGGACTGTTCAAACAGTAAGATTCATAATGATTATGGATTGTAGGCAGACAATAAAACTGTTGCTGAAAACCTAGGTTTTAAAACTGCTGAAAACATACAGTCTCTACAGCTTAAAATCCATTAACTACAGAATAAATTAAATGAGTTTCATCAGTAAAAATAACGAAAGGAATCATTACTTGGTGCATTAAGCACTCAAGACAGTCCTAAAATAACTGATGTTTATTTCGAGGTGTCTACACATCAAAATATTAATATTATAGATTTAACTGCATTGTTTGTACATAATCTTAGCGGCTGTTTAAAAAAAAAGCTATTACCGGTAGATTATATTATACATGCCAATTTTAGATTTCTATGTCAAAACAATTGTTTGGTGGAATTTTGACCCAGGATCTCATACTGAACTATGGTTAATGGCAAGATTTTAATCAACAAAGCTTTCAAAACCAAACTTATTAAATATACCCTCTTTTATGACAAAGATGCTCTTAAGGGATAATGCAGGTTTTGATTTGATTTCTCAAACAAACTACAACACCTGCTTCAGAGGAGAAATTTAGAATGTAATTTAAGAATAATGAATGTACGGCTTTTTTTTTTTTTAAGGAAACCAGGTTGAGCTCAGTAAATCAATTAGAACCAGTTCTAACTAGGACAGAAACAATTAATTGGATTAATCGTGATTAACCGATTATCAAAATAAACATCGACTAATTTAGTAATCGATTAATCGATGAAACAAGCAAATTTCTCCACTGAGAGATCAATCAAGTCTATCTATCAATCAATCAATAATGATTAACTGGAGTGTAGAGACTCTAAAATGTGCCTTTAGCTGATAGAGCAACTCACTTGGAGCAGTAATTACACCAAAACTGTCAAAAAACAAATAAATGTTTTAACATTTTGCATTTCAGAAATTTTGCTTTATCCAGAACTACTCAAGTGAAAAAAGTTTGTTTTCAATTGGTTAAATTTTGCCAAGTTTTCTTTAAGGAACCTTTTGATATTCGATTATTAATAAATAAATTGAAAAAATAATTAACAGATTGATTTGCAGAATAATCGTGCAGCCCTAGTTTTAACCTTTCAATTCTCTCGGAATCATTCTAATTTTCTTTTTACAATTCATAGTTTTAATGCCAAGTTCACCGACCGGAAATAGAAGCTGCCTCATATCAGTGAAGAAGAATCAGCAGGGTTGACTGAGCAACCATCCATTTATGCAGCAGCATTCAAAAGTGTGGCTTAATGTTGATGAAGCCACAGCCGAAGTAATTGACCAGTCAATTACCTGGGACACTTGGAATGGGATCGTATCAAACGACGGTGTACGGCCGACGTGATTCAACACCAAAGGCCTCTGGATGACAGCCCCACCTTTCAGTTCAGTTAGCCAAACTTCTAAATAATTTTAAGCGTAACCAGCATAATCCATAGATTATTTTATATGATGCAACCCAGTAAGTGAATAACTGAGCATGAAATCTTACCGTTGCTCTGCCCACAAAAGTAAATCACTAAATCCATGTCTATTTTGGTGACACTGAGGTGTGGTAGACAATACTAAGGATAAAAACTTCTGGGATTACTTTCCTTGTATGATGTTTTTTCCTTCAGCTCTGACACTTAGTCTGGCACTGCCATTGTCATCAAGTAAATAAAATACTAAAATTGTCTCATACAGCATAAGTACCTGTTGCATCATACAGCATAAGTACCTGTTGCATCAACTGTAAAGTGCCTTGAGATGACATGTGTTGTGAATTTGGCGCTATATAAATAAACTGAATTGAATTGAATTGAATCAGACACTGGATATGTGTAATTTGGTTTTAATTAAGTTTTCAAATAAATAACGATGAGAAACTGTAACTCTGAACATTCTTAAGATCCTATTACTGTTCATAGGTTTGATATTTATGTGCTGATTGGAAATAACTACGTAATGATTTATAATAATAATAATGTATAATAATGTTTACTCAAATTTAGAATTCATTGTGAAGTTGCGATCATTTCATCCACACTGATCTCTGTTAACCTGCTCATACAGAACATGTTAACGTTTATGATCCTTCCTCTCAAAGGAAGGAATCAGAATTGTTCCAATTCAAGCAATGCTCAAGCCTTGTCAGAAACTCTCTATAAGCCTGCAGTTAAAGAGAAAAATCTAACTGGCCGTACCTCCTTTTTTAAGCTTAAAAAGTGGTGTTCCTCCTTCGACCTTCCCTCCATCTGGGACCAAAAGTTCCTCTATTACTCCAGCAGAAGGAGAGGGCACCTGCACTGATGTCTGAAAGCACAAAAAGAAATTCAATGAAAAAAAAGTAATAATTTAACACCAATTTGGTTTATTTCTGGGTTTCCTGAGGTGTTAGAGTTTGTTTGGAGCCAATTTTAATAAACAGAAGGGCTGGAAAAATTAATCAGATTAATCAACTATTGAAATAATTGTCAAATAATTTAGTAATCGATTAGTAGTTAACCGGAGTAACCCACTTAGAGCAGCATTTATATTAACTAATCTGTTAATATGCTCCATCCAAAAACCCTCATGTGGAATAGTTTTGGATTCACTTGGTTTAAATTCTGACAAATCTTCTTTACGGAGCCTTTTGTTATGCTTTTTTAGGATTTTCTTTGTCTTATATACCCTTAGACTCCAGGGTTCTCACCAGGATTTTTTTTTCTTACGTTACACACTTTATTTTTTTATCTGCTTGCTATAATTGTTTCCAATCATGTATGTTGGAGGGAATGTTAATATCTTCCCTTAATATGCAAACTATCAGATCCACCTGGATTTATCTGCAGCTGGGGTAAGGCAGCTACGACCCAGTGCAGCAACATTGCACTGATTATTGGTTGCTTTGGTTTGACAGACCAGCTGTTTGGGAATCCTTCCAAACTTGGACACATCACACCTGATTTCAAAGCTCGCTCTCTGTGTGCACAGTAGTGCACGTGTTTACCTGCCTCCAATTGCTCAGAGGAAGTCAATGATATTTTCACAGCATTCTTCTTATGTAAAAGTGCAAAAAAGGAGGTATTTATGCTTAATACAACACAGTTACTGCAGCAGTTACGCTCAGAAGTCTTTATATCTTATAAATATTATATCCTTTATTTTTATTTATTTTTTATTTTTCTACTTTCCACGTAACCAGCGTTTGTGCTGCACAGAACCCTAATGGAGGCAGCCAATATGTCAGTCACTAGGCTGCTATACTCATTTTTTGAGCCTCACTTGAAGCCTAGCAGAGATGATTTGAATGTTATGGGCCACTATGCTGAAACACACTGGCGAGAACTCTGGACTTTAACATCTATTGACATTGCTTTCCTCATCATCATCATGCGTGAGGAGAAGCTCTGAGCTGTTTAGCAAGTGTTTGCTGCCTTTATCGGCTGAATTCAGCTTCAGTCACTGGTAATTTGCATCTCATTTAAAGTTTTACAATCAGCTTAAAAGTTTTTCCACAGGTAATCCAATTTGTCTGAAATGTACCTTGTCTGTTTCAATTTCACACACCACCTCATCCTCAGAGACAGTGTCGCCAACAGCTGTGGACACAAAGACATAACTTTGCATTAGCATCTACAGAAATCTTAAATGTGGTTAATCAAGTGTTCTTAGTTAGAAGCGTTACCTTTCTCCCACCTTACATCCCCCTCTGTGACAGACTCTGCGAATGCAGGAGTCTTGACTGTGATGACTTCATCTCCTGAGAAACAAAGTCAAAAGGAAAGACTTTCTTTACACAATCATCACATTAAAATAAGTGTAAAAACAGCAGATTACATACTGTAAGCTACAGATGTCCTGAAGTACTGGATTTGGAAGATACTGGATCGGGGATTATATGGTCTGTAAAAACAAAACAAAAAAACACATACTTGAAACACGACCCAACATAAAAAAAAACACAACTAAATAATTAATAAATCTAAAACTAGGTCAATTTGAAACATTAAAAGCCATTAGTAATCTTTTGTCATACAGACATAAACATAAGTCGGACAGCACAGTTACCATCTAACATTCAATAAAACCTTGACAGCGCTTCACTATTTTAAGGATCGTATATACTTACACGTTGTTGTTTACGGTGATAGGATGGCAAGTTGACAAAACTAAAAACAGAGAACAGAAAAGTATATAAACAACATTTTAGGTGTATGTGGCTAGTCTATACTTCAGCAACAACATAATATACCTGCAGTGGCCCGACGAGCTAACCCATTGTTGCCCTGCGAAAAAGATACAGTCCTGTCAAGACACCTGCAACTTATACATGAAGAAATATGATCAAAACTATGTTAAATTACAGTAAATCGGGGAGCATTCAAACATATCTGCTGTACTGCATTAGAAAAAATTGGGTTCTACTGGTCATTTTTTTACAGCTTTATTTTAACACAATTTAACATTTTAATTGGCTAAGAGGCTTTCCTGAAGTGGTTAAATATAAAAGAATAAGGATTTAAACTAACGCATAACTGCATTGTGGTCTTAACTGACACAAAGCAAAGAGTCTGGAATAAAACAAAACCTAGAAAGTTATGATAAATCTGGTCTCACTTATAAACAAGTTAGACAATGGTCGAAATACTAGCATAACCTTAATTTTACTGTTTTCTCACTTTCAACACAGTATGACCTCAGTCAAATGACAGCTAAATGCAGTTAGCTAACAATTTTAGCTTTTCCTAATTAGCATGTTTCTGGTCTATGCATGAATATTATTGAACAGATTAAAATGAAAGTTAAATATGCTAGTTGAATATATCATGTGCTATTATTACAATTTACTGGTGTTGGCAGCACTGATTTATGCTGACAAGTGTCACCCTGCCCTTGGCTCGCAATGTTCCGGCCTAGACGTGGCCTACGGCAGGGACATGCTAATGCTAATGCTAGCGCAGATAAGCTTATTGCAATAAAACTGTGAGTTTACCAAAGCCGGAGACAGAGAAAGCTAAGCGGAAGAGCCGGTCCGGCATTGTTGCACATACCTGGCGGATGGCAGAGAGGGAGCGGCCGAAATTCCTGGTGAGACACCGGGAATGGGATAGCATGATCACTGTGTGACAGCGGGCTGTCAGCGGAAGAGAAACTCCGGTCACATCGATGAGAACGACTGGGCGCGGGGTGAGTTGAGGAAGCTGCGTGGAACTAACCAAGTGCTGAAGCTGAAGGGGGGGAGAGGGCGAGCTTCCACTGTATAAACACAACCTAACCATATAAACTACATATAAACTAAACTAGTTTCAGCAAATATAAACAATAATAAGCTAATATGTAACGATAAATCTACCATATAAATAAACTATGGTTATTTTTTTAGTAATATATTATTGTCAATGTACCTACCTGAGTGTATTGGAAGTAGGTCCACCCATTGAAATTTTGATTTCCAGTTTTTTACATGTATACATTTATTCTGTGTAATCTAGCTAGTCGTGATGGATTAAGAATAAATCTGTGAAAATACATTTTATAGACTTGCTAAAAATTATCAGTTATTTAATTCCTTTGGACCACAGCATAGCTGCAGAGGCTGTACAGTATGTTTAGTTTAAAGGTCACAAGGTTCAGTCCTATAAGACTGCTATGCCCCAAATTTTGGACTCATCTCTTCTCCAACAACCCTTAATCAAATGTACAATTCCCTTATCAGCATGTAATTTATCTCTCAAAGTGTTGTAAGGAGCCACTTCTTCTGATGTTAGTTTGATGAAGAAAGGGATGCACTCAGGCTTTGGTCATTGTTGCACTGAAAATTGAACATCTGTCAGAGTCTCAGGCCATTTTGTTTTTTTAAATCTCTGCTTCCACTTATTTGTCATGTGCTTATGAGAGAAAAGCATCCCCACAGCATGAAGCCTCCATTGCCAGGTATCACCATTAATGGGCTATATTCAAATATCTTAACTGATAAAGAAAGGCTTCTTTGAGGGATCTGCCTTAAGAAATCTTGGTATCATTTCAAATTCAGCTTTGCAAATTAAAACTATCAATAAATAATCTCTGTTTCTTCCTTTTCCCTAAAACTATAAAAGTAGTTGGCTTTATTGGTCTTTCCACATCAGCAAATCTTTCTGCTTTTACATAATTAATGAAATCATTTGATCTACCGGTACCTAAAAGGCTATGTTACTTTCTTATTTGACAATCATGCTCATGTCCAAGTTACCCCCTAATAAGTCACCAGTCCATCACAATGTATATGGGACATTTCTTAGAGCAATTTTGCACCTATATAAACACTGAATATAATATACATGTTTTTGTTACCTTGTGGGGACAATTTGGGGACTTATAGCTACTTGTGGGGACCAATAACTGGTCCTGGTTAGGAGATGTTCTCTTCTTGGGATGCGGGCATTAGTTCAGGTTTAGGTTTAGGGTTAGGTATGTGCTGGTAATGGTTAGGGTAAGATCTGGGTTACAAATGAGTGGAAAATGAATTGAAAGTCCCCACTGTGGCAGTGTGTCATAACACACGTGTTTGTTTGTTAGTGTGTGCATGCATTTGTGGATTTGGTTATGTGATTATGCTAAGTATGAAGACCAATGTGTATTTTCAATTAGAATAAGGTATTTTGTGAAAGCATCTCTCGTGTATGAAAATTAAATTTTAATCTTAAATATAAAATACATGTTTATGTCTTTTTTCATATGTTAAACACAAATGGACATATGTTATATTTTACCAGCCAAGACATAGATTGTTTCTTTTAAAAAAAATTATTTTTGAGCTCAATAACAGATTAACTCAGATTTTTTTTCTTCTTTTTTTTTAAATAAAGTTTGTGCATATAGGCCTATTTATTTACATTTTATTATCAGATTCAGGTCCGTCATCTTTAAAACTCCTTAGTAAAAAAGTATAAGTGTAACAGTGTCCTCGGGGTGATGAGACTCCCCTGTAGACCTCTAGGTTTTTGTATATGGCCACGCCCATGCATTCATGCCTGTGCTTTCATTTACGCCGCGCTCTCTGCAGCCTACCTCCAGTCTGCGCAGGCCATCAGCTCGGCAGCACGTCCCAGCGCAACAGGTAAGGTCCCATCCGCGCCGCTCTGAGCCAGCTGTGGTTAGGCTGAATAAATATGTGCTAAAGTGCATGCATGCAACTCTATTCGCTTCTTCAAGCATGTGCGTTTTTCATTGCAGGAGAAATATTTGTCTTCCTTTGTGACTAATTTGTAAAATACTATTTGAACTTGTTTAAAACATATTTAAAGCCTGATGACTAATTTATTAAATTTTTAAACCTTTGAGTTTAGTTTTTTCTGTGAAAAAAAAATCCTAATTTAAATTATATCATTATAGTTTTAAAGGTGATATATATTTTAATACACAGTTTACATTTTACTTCTATTAAACTGCAATCTCTATAATCTTTCTCTTTTGTTAGTACTAAAAAAACAAAAAAACAAAATAACAGCTGGAAATTAATTAATGTGAAATTACTCTGTTGTTTATGTTACTACTGCAAATAATACAGTAAATAATAAAAGGGATGATGATAACAAGAATAAAATCTTCTTTGTTCAGTGTTGAAAATATTTTATTCTGTTGTAAAAAAAAAAAAAAAAAAAGGGATATCCAAATATAATAAGACAGTGATGAGTTTCTCCAACATGCATTATCTTTAAATAGTAAACGTTACATCAAAAAGTTATTAATAAGACTGAAATTGTTAGATTTTTTTTTCTTATCACTTAACACACTTTTCTTTTTATTACAAAATAACTCTGTGATATAGAACTAAGAATCTGGAGTTTTATTATTGATAAAAAAAAAAAATACATTTATAAATTAGAATTCTAATTACAAGCTGTTTTGTCAAATGTGTTAACTACGGCTCATAGTGCTTCTTTGTGTTAACTGTATTTACAAACAGAGTATGAAAGGATGCAAACACTATTCCTTTAATGTATTATTTGTCTTTAATGAACTGAAAATATTTACGTTTTTGCAAATTTTTTCAGACTACATTTTATATTCTTTTACAATCTCCCTTTACTGAATACATACATATACATTTCTTAGCTGTACTAATGCAATGCATTTTTATTTAAATTGTCTATGTAAATAATTTTGTTTTTTAATTCCTTGGGAATTTTCTTTAAGTACAAGTTAAGAACAGCTATGAAAATGACACATATTGTTATTAAGAACAATAGAACACTAGTATATGTTGTTAAAATGTTTATGTTAATGTTTTGCATTTACTTTCATCTTATTATTTTTGTCTTTTCAATAAAAAAAATAAATAAAATATCCGCAGTGTGACGATCAGCGTGAACATGAACCTCAATCTTCCAGACCAGAACATGCACAGCTCAAGCGAGGGCTGCCTAGAGGACGACAAACCTGAGGTAATGTTGCCCTGCATCCGTAGAAACATGTTTGAAGAGCCGTTGGCCTCCTTCTCAAACGGATCCATCATCTCTCAGCTCCTCCGCAAGACAATTCACAACAAAAGGGCGCTGGATGATAACCATTTCTACCTCTCTGGTTCTCTGGCCGCTGCCGACTCTGGCCAAGAGGACCAGAGCAGCATCTCCTCACAAGACAGCACTGTAGAGGCCGTATCCCCAAGTGAGTCCGTTGCCGCTGGAGCCAGCCCAGAAGGACAGCATCTCTTGGCAGATCATCTACAGGCCAAGAGAGCCAGAGTGGAGAACATCATTAGGGTCATGGCTGGTTCTCCCAGCAGTAGGCAGCTCTGTGAGGGTGAGAGGTCTGATACAGAAGCCAGAGAAATTAGAGAGGCCAGAGAGTCCTGCAGGGAGAACAAACGTAAGCAAAGGTTGCCTCAGCATCAGGAGCACAGTACTGCAGGATGGCAGATGAACAGAAAACCAGGTAGCAGCAACAATGACAAGTTCAACACCAAGGAAGAGGAATGCCACAAGTTAAAGGAACAGCTGCACAGCATGCAGATGCTTCTGCGTCAACTCCAGGAAAAGTTCCTACAAGTTTATAGCCAAGAAGAAACAGTTTATGAGGCTGGAGATGCAGCAGGTGTGGAGTCTGAGCATGAGATCCTCAAAGAAAGTGCAGACGTCTGCTACGTAAGCTCTGAGGAGCATCTTGAGGCAAACAACAGTACAGTGACAGCACACTTTAAGGACAGGATCAAAGCTGCTGATTATCAGGCACACCAAAGGAAAAACCCGAACTTCCAGGAAACCCTGAAGCAGGAGCTCTCCAAAGCAGTAAATGATTGCATTGACAGGGTTTTTAAAAAGGCGTCCTCCACAGATACGGACATGTCTCCTCAGCAGCGTGTCTGCTCATCTCCAGAGATCCAGATCAGCCTGGTTGCAGACAGGAAGAACACGCCCCCTGATTACTCCCACGCTGAAGAGACTCCTGTAAAATCCGGATCCTCAGAATATTGCGAGAGCACCAAGGGTCAAACCTCACAGGACCAGACAGAAGCACTTTCACTGGTCGTCCGCAAGCCCCCAGTGACCCAAGGGAGCTCAGTTACTCCAGCAGTGAAAAGGCCTTACCCCATGCATCAAACACCTTTCCAGTTCAGCTACACCCCACCTCTCCACGAGAGCCACATCCTGGAGCACCTTCTCAAGTATGGGCCCCATTCCAATTTTGGCACACTTCCCTGCATAGCCCCCTCAATGGACAGGACCTCCCCGGACTCAGTGGACCTTTCCTGGGATGCCATGGCCATGAGATCTAAGGTGTCATCCAGTCACTTCAACCACCACCATCGCCCCTCCCCCATGGGAGCGGTGGCGGTTGATGGACTGTGTCTGCCCCATGTGAAGATGGAGAATGGCGAACTGCAGAGCCTGGCTGATAGAAACCCCTACATGTCTCTCAATATATCCTTTATTTCTAGAGAGTTAAAGAAGAGCAACTGAACACTTCTTGATTCTTTTTAAGTTATCTGACATAAACACAGACTTCAAATAACTAGTGGGACTTTTTGTAATAAGCACCTACAAAGTCACGCCTAGTTGTAGTAAAAAAAAAATTAAATATGTTTTTTACATAAATAGGTCAATACTTGGCAGACCCACTTTTGACTTAGCTTCAGATCTTTTTATGTAGGTCTCTACCAACCTATTTATTTTTTTTCTTTTCTTATTTGCAAAATAGCACCTGAAATTTAATTAAGATTTAATTTCAGGTGGGAAAAATATTTTGCAAGGCAGTTAACAGAATCTCATTTAACTTTTATGAATACAGTAAAACATATAGTTGCTTGTTTTTTACGTGAATTATTGCAGCTACAATTTGGAAGCCTATTTTATTTTATGTAGCCTCAAACTGCATAGCTTTCCATCTAAGTATTTTATTAGATATTGTTACAGTTTATTGTGAAAGGCTTGAGGCCACCTGTTTATTTAGCAAAAAATATTCTATATGCACAATGTTTTCCCTTTATTTAGACCATGCTTTCTATTCTTTTAGTGCATCCATTTGAACAATTGCTGGTCGAGGTTCACTTCAACGCGGGCAGTTCCAGCAACAAACTTCAAGGAGAATTTTCCCTTTGATCTTACTAACCTCACAGAAAATTATAGCATCTTCTTTAATCTGAGCAGAGTAATGACTTTAAGTCTAGAGAAAGACAAATAAAAAGGAATACAAGGCTTTGATAAGAATTGCTGGGAACAAAAGCCAATTTTTCAAAGGCAGAGAGAGCTTCAGTCTCTGTTTCAGGAAGCATCAGGGGTTTTTTTCCCCCTCAGACTTGAAAAGGTGCAGGATCTATTTCTCCGTCATCAGAGTGATAGGGGTGCATCTGAAAGGTCACATGTGAGTGCTGGTGGAAACCACAAGTGCTTCCCAAACATAACACTTGAGCTCTTATCTTGAGCATTTGTTATTGAATACATTTGATAGACTGAGAAGAAAACGACTGTCAGAAGTTGTTTTATAAGCAGAATTTTTTTTTACTATATCTCTTGCATTACTATTTAAATAAGTTCCATCATCCCTAAAAAATACATTCCTTAGGTTCCTTCATTATATAGTAGTTTTCCTCAAATAATCCCATAGGTGATGAGTTTGAGTTGTGGTCATGTTGCAAGGATTTAGAGAAGTATATTGCGTGGTGCCTTTTAGGATTCACTTTATCTTTACAGAGCAGAGAGCTCTGCTCCTCTTTGAACAATGCCACATAAATCTTTCATCCATACTTCCTTATTTCAAAGACAGGGTTCCCTCATAAATGTGAGGTGTTGTGACCTGATAAGAAGATATTATGACCTAAAGGCAGTGAAGTATATAAAAAGAGTCAGAAGCACCTTTACCTCTTCAGCAGGACAATTTTGGGATAGAATTAAATATGTCTAATATAATGGTTTCTTGATAATTTTAGTGAGTAGTGAAAGAACTAAGCTATTCAGCTTAGACATGGGCCTTTAATGGATGGTATCATAATAATTGTATGGCAGTCCGTAATATAAATATCACGGCATAATGGAATTAAAATTTGAAGTTAGAAGAAAAACAGGAGTGCATTTAATCAGTGTTATTTAAAACAGAAAAGCTATATTTTTTCCTACTGCCTTTGGCTAAATGTAGTTGCAGTATTCACATGCAAAAAAAATCTGCTCTTTTTTGGGAGAAAAAAAGAAATCTAATAGGCAGTTTAGAGGTTGTTTAATTTGGGTTTATATCCTCAGGTATCCTGCCGCTCTTGTCTGCTGTAACATTAAAACGCAGTAGCTTGATAGGAGCAGTGAGATTGTGGTTTCGCAAAATGATTTTCCATGAGATTTTTAAACTTAAATTTTATTTCTGGTCATTTTTTTCTTGATGTTTGTTCCTGCAAGTGAAGAAAACATCTATCAGTCTCCTATCTGGCTGCTGACCTGCAGTGTGCAGCGGGCAGAGATCGCAGAGGGTTAGTGCTTTGTTACTGTGTCCTGCATCACTCTGTCTGGCATCGAAGTTGGAATATTTTCCTGGGCTAAAAAAAAAAAAAGCAACTATCTAAAACCTTGGCTTACCTTGATTTGAGAAAAAAAAAGCAGAAGAAGAGAAGGGGTTAAAAATATATATTGCCTTGCAAAAGTATTCATACATTTTTGCTGAAGGCCATAACCTCAAAGTATCCCAATGGATAGAATCTGTAAATTAAAATGTCTAGACACAGTTCTATTAGAATTAGGCCTAAATTTTGATAGGGTCACCTTAACACATAAACAGGCTGACCAAAACCATCAAAGTCCTGCTCTGGCTGTTTGTTTACTACTGTCGTCAAACTAGAAGGTGAATTTTCCATCTGAGGCTCAAGTCTTATGCTTCCTCTAACAGAGTTCATCACAGCATTGCTTTGTATTTAGCTCAGTCCATCTTTCCACCATCTCTGACCAATATTTATGTCTATGAATAATATTTCTACCTTTTGGTTCTGCTATCATATTTTTTTCTATTTGGTCTATATGTTAAATGGCTTTTATATGTAAGTTAATATGTTTCATTTCATTCATTTAGTCCTGATCTGAGCAGAGAAGCTTCTTCTACATCTTTACTCTCTCACACCTTGTGGAAAAACTCCAAACTGGAGATTTTTTGCTTTCTTTCAAAGATCCAAATATAAGTGCATGACTAAAAGCTGTCCTGTTGAAAGATTCTCCTATTTCATGTGTGGAAGAAAGGCGTTATTGCAGAGCTAAAATAGGCTTATTGGCTGCTTCTCTGATGAATCCTTTGCCAGTTGGCTTAGGTCTACGGCCATATTTCATTTGTCATACTCCGTTTCACTGGTTAAACAATCATCTGTCAAATGTTCAAAGCATGACATAATGCACACTCACAAAATATTTCACCCAATTCATCTAATTCCCAGTTACTTGTTTTCCTTATAATTTCAACCTATTAGAGAAACCTTACATGATATATATTAATTTGTTTAGTATAGCTTGTTTTTCTAAATACTTAATTGTTAGGTTAATGAAATGAATAATATTCAAAAAATACACTTTATTTCACAAAATGATTGTGCATCATATAAGATTTATTTTATTGGTGTGTTTTTGAATTATTCATAAAAAAGTAGAAGGGAATTTCGTATGTAGTAAAATTACATAAATCTTAAGATTTGGGTGAAATATTTTTTATTTGTGTATATAACTTAATCCTGCTTTAACATTTGTACAACTTTCTACGTGACATTTCTGCTGGGTTACTTTGACTTCACTAATCTTCCTCAAGAAAGCTCTCAGTTGGTCACCAACAGCTGGATTTCTGCTGACATTGAGTAATATTCATTTAGACTTATTAACCAATTAGATATAGATAAACTCTTATTATTAATCATATGTTTTGAGGATGATTTTAACATATGGGTTTCAGACTAAGGTGATTCAAATTAAAATTAACACCACATTTTTCAGATTTTTGTCCTATTTAACAATTATGAATCTCTTTGTATGAGTCAGTGGAAAAAAAACTCTTATTAAAATGCATTTAAGCTTATTTTGTATCATGTAAAATTGTAGAAAAGAGATCCTAACGCCTTTGAAAAGTGCTATATATTATTTATCTAACAGTATGGCTGTTTTAACTGTTAAGAAAAAACAGCAGCATATGTCGTCTTTAAATCCCCCCACTTATATCCAGGAATCAGTGTCCCCTTTCAAAACATTTCAATACAAGCTGTCTTTACTCGTAGCCATGAAGTGCTTGGCACTCTAATTAAAAATCCCTAATCTAATTTGTAATTCTGTTTTGCCAATAAGCGCATGTTAGGGTCATTATTGACTTCCAAGTTAATGCCGAGCTGTTCTTTAGCAAAATTCAATTTAGCCCTAAGATGGAAGCAACACGATCCTCTCCTCCACTATCACTTTGCACTGGGTAGTGTCGTTGGCTTTAATTTTCAACTTTCCTTAACACCGACTCGAACATCCAGGAAGGCCTCACTCCAAGTCATCTGAAGAAGGCCAAGCTGATGTTCTTCTACACCCGCTACCCAAGCTCCAACATACTGAAAACTTTCTTCCCTGATGTCAAGGTAAAATGCTTACTGCAAAAAATATATACACAAAGTTGTTTGACCTGCTTTTTAACCTCCAGTGTCTACCTGTCAGCGTGTGTTTGGGATAGAAATAATCAGCAGTGTGTCGGAGGAGAGAGACAAAAAGCGCAGAGGGTTTAAATAACAAAGCCGCTGAGCTGCTAGTTTGTCCTGGGGGCAGAGGGAGATACAGGGGCATTCTCTCTTGGAAAAAAAGCCTCTCCAGTCAGCAAATGGAGTGACAAAGGACTCTCTAGACAAGGCATTGCTATTGAGTGTCAACACAGAGTTGGTATTAGAGACCTTTGCAGATGTGGCGAGGCAGTCAGCTGGTCATAAAGACAACATCCTGTGTGTTTTTTTTAGACCCTACCCTGTTCCTTTTATTTTTCTTTCTTCTGCTGTTTTTCTTTTAACCCTTTTATGTGGACCATCTCCATCAGTTTTCCTCCCAGAATCTTCCATGCCATTCTCTTTTCTATCTCTCTCTGGGATCCAGGCGCTCATGTGGGCCTCTACCTCTCAGATGAGCTGACCCTTGGGTCAGAAGGGGGGATGCTTCTGCTGCTGCAGCCCTGCGAACGTCTCCTCCTTGCCTGCAACCCAACGGTGGGAAGTGGCACCAGACAAAGGGGCACATAATCCTAGTGTCTGATTCCATCCTATCAGCCGAGTCAATGAGAGGGAAGCTTCCTTCTGTCCTTATGTGCTTTTGCTTTCTCATTCACCACACCAGAGAGAAGAAGCGTCTTTGATGCTTGCCCAGCCCTTAGGCATTTTTTTTTTTCTTGTCTTTCTGGATGATGAGATAGAATAACAGGACTAATGTCAAGACTGAGTTAAAAAACACAAGCCTGACAGATGTTGTTTTGCTCATTCGTGGGAAGAGATCAGAGCAATTAATATCTTAACATGACTGACTTAGTGGCATGTTGACCTACAAATATGGTGGATTTAAGAACTGTGAAAACTACCGTTGAAAAATATTACTTATATGACTAAACTAAAAAAACAAAACAAAGAAGTCTGCCCCCAAAAATGTTGTGATGACAGTCATTTTGCAGCTTTAGAATATAGAGGACCACACTCCATTTGGACACGCTGTCTAACTGGAGTAAACTTTATAATCTAAAGTGCAAAAGTCTTGCAGGGAAATACAATTAATTTATTGTGGCTATTTTTTTTTTCTTCATTTCCCAGTTCAATCGCTGCATTACCTCTCAGCTGATCAAATGGTTCAGTAACTTCAGAGAGTTTTACTACATCCAAATGGAGAAGTTTGCACGCCAGGCCATTGCTGAAGGCATCCGCGATGTCAAAGAAATTACTGTCAGCAGGGACTCTGAGCTCTTCCGGGCGCTGAACATGCACTACAACAAGGCCAACGATTTTCATGTAGGTGTCACTCAGCAGTCATCACACAGTTAATGTTGTGGTTCCTTTTGTTTGGCTGTGCAAGAAAGTTCTATTGTTTTTTTTTTTTTCTAAATAGCTAGTTGTGGTTAGCACTATTGAAACCAGTATTAGAAGTTAAATCGTGGTTGGTTGAAGAAAACAAGGCTCGGTTGGAGTCTTTGCATTTTAATGCTTAAGTGTTTTCTGGTACTTCTGTTCTATGTCCAATTCACTGCAATTTTTTACAGTTGGCTGTGGTGTGGGCATATGGGCATCGTTGGTTGTGTTATTTGTCTCTGTGCAGTCCCTGGGATAATCTGTGCAATAAGGTTTAATACAGAAAATTTGATAAATGAAGCTGCTGCAATAAACCCATATGTAGACCTGTTTCAAATAATAGTGCAAAGTAATGTGCACTTTTGAAGTAAAATAAATAATGATACATAATTTCCAACATTGTATTAGCATGAACCTGAACAGTGTGGGCTGGATATGCATTTCAATGTTTAATGCAAAGGCAAGTCTTTACCAGCTTTACATATAAGTTGACTGTCATTTCTGCCTTTAAGCTCAACTTATTTATTTATTTTTATTTTTTTTACAAAAAAGCCCACTTTTAGTTTGATTAGATGCACAGCTTATGGGAAAACTATTTCCATATTCAATTTCATATATGACCTTTGGCTGTTTTCTGAAGCCGTTGAGAGATTATCTTCCAGGGAAACTTCTATTCGGTTCCAACCATATTGAATCAGCTCTGACTAGTTTCTCTGTCCCTGCAGAATAACAACATCCCCACAGGATGAGGCTGTCACCACCATGCATCATTGTGTATATTGTGTTAAGCGTGATGTGTTGTAATGCTTTTCTTTGATGCACAGCATTTTGTATGCAGTATAGAAAATTCAACTTCATTCTTCTTGTTGCTTAAACAATGTTATTCTTCTTTCAGCTCTTCCATTGAGGACAGATTACAGAATTAATTAAATATACCAGCTCAGTGTGAGCTGTAGGTCCTTGTAACTTAATAAATCATCTGACCCTACATTTTAAGAGGATGAAAGGAATTTGAATACAAATGCAAGTAATACTTTTCAGGTTTATATTTGCAAACACTGTTGAAAAATATGTATCCCTTTCCTTTCAATTCAGTGTTATACTTTACTTAGTGTCTGTCTATAACATAAAATGTAAAAAAAAAAACATGAAAAAATTGTTAGTGGCAGAGGGTTTCAAAGGGTGTGATTGCCATGCCCTTGGACTATCTGAGCTGTATTCTATATTACAGAAGTCAAGTTAGTGTGGACATGTTTGACTGTGTTGGTGAGCTATTAGTGTCATCCTGCACCTGTGGCTGGCCAGCTCTTACTAGCATTATCCAAACTCCAGAGTGATGCTTTATCAAACTGTGGGAAGAGGAAGCCACAAAATCCTGCTAAAACAACTCAGGATTAGAGGACCTGCACGCCTGAGTGGGGCAGAGATTGCTACTGATGCGGAATGCTGAGAAAGATGCTGTGGATTCCGATGGAGAAGGCTATGTGGTGGGAAAGGGATGTGTCCGTTTTCTTTACCTTGGGACCAAGACATTCTTTCCCAGGGATGCTTTTGTGTCAGGAGATGAGGGGAAAGAAAAATAACTAATGCAAACAAGTGTTGGGCAAATTTTGCAAACAAGTTCAGGTTTTCTTCCATTAGTCTTTGCATTTAAACTTAATTTATTGAGGTGGTTTCATGGAATATTATGTAGTAATACTAGCTCTACCACAATGTGAGCAAAAATCTTTGACTTTTTCCCCATATTCTCTACCCTGCCTTTCATACACACACTAGATCTTTTTCAATTAATTTTTTTAACCTTTTTTTTTGTAATAAAAACTCTGAAAGATGTGACTTGCCTTTGTATTTAGTCCCCCTGCGTCAATGCTTTGTAAAACTACCTTTTGCTAGCACAACAGCTGCAAGACTCTAACCTATTGGCTCATCTAAAACTTGAAAGTTTTGCATATACTTTTTTTTCAAAGTAGCTCAAATTCTGTTTATTTTTTGTCTTTGTTTTCCAAATGTTAATGCAATAATTCATCTATGATTAAGTCTTTGATTTGGCCTTTAAATTTTTTTGGCCCTTTAGCAACTTTTTTTTTTGGGTTGGCTAAATTTCCCTTCATCCAGCTTCCCTATCCTCATGGAAGAAAATATGTTCAGCATGGTGCTGCACTCAGAATGTTTCAGTATGAGAATTGAGCTGTCACAGATATATTTAGTGGTAGCTTGCTTTTACATGATTAACACCTTATTTATGGATTTTAAGATTACTTGTTGTCTTGTCAACAGATTCCTCCTTTTGAGCTGAAGCTTTCTGGGACTCCTTTGGAGATCTAATAGCCGTTTCCTCTGTTGAATTTAGACCATCTGTAAAATATATGAACCTGGATTTCATTTAGAGGTGTCAGAGTAATTAATTATTATATCTCTGATATTTACAAATCAAACTAATGTTTTGTTGCTTGAAGCTTAGCATAAAGTCGTATTCCTTGGTGGTAGTTACTGTAGGCTCAAGAAAACAAGGCTTTATAATGAAAGAGACTTTCAATTGAAGGTTAATGACTGCTGCGATGCATTTTTAGAACCTGTTCAGAGTACAAAGAGAAAGGCTTGCTTTCATCAGCCTGAGTGTTTGAAGAAATGCTCTACTGGTCCTCATTCTACGTTTTTAGAAAAAGCAAATATGAGACCGTTTGGTCGCAGGACTTTACATAAAAGCTTCTTGAACGCTTCGATCCAATCATAAAATATCCTGTTTTCCAGGTTCCCGACAGGTTCCTGGAGGTCGCTGAAATCACCCTGCGTGAGTTTTACAACGCCATCTCTGCTGCCAAAGACTCAGACTCCTCTTGGAAAAAGGCCATTTACAAGGTGATCTGTAAGCTAGACAGCGAAATCCCAGAGGAGTTCAAGACATCTTCCTACCTATAGATTTGGGTTTTTTAAAACTTGTACAGATGATTAGGATTGTGATTTGTCTTTTGACAGTGTTACTTCATTTCTTCTGGTATAATTTAGTGAGGTGAAATATAGATTAAAGACATTTTAAAAGAATTGTATCCCAAATGTGAAATTTTATGCTCTGCTTTGTTAAAATTAGAAAATTAAATAGATATCTTTTTTGTTTTTGATGGTTTTTGTGTTTGTAGCTGTGTTAAAAAAAATAGCAAAAAGATGTAATCATTCATTATCTAGTTTATCGCCACTCAATGTGGATAATAGTTTGGTTTCTGTTTTATCCTAAAGATCTTTATCTAAAGCAAAGATACATGCACTGCTGTTTTTTTTTTTTTTGTTGCATAATTTATTAATGTTCTTTCTGTATATTGTTAGCCTGTCTGCTTAGTGTTGTATTGGTTGAATGCAAATTACATGTGAAGGTAAAAACTCTGTCTTATAAACAATCATATTTCACAAAGAGGATGATTGCTACAATTAAAGATGCACTAAATTATAAAGAAATAAAAGTCTGTGGTTTTATTTTAAAAAATAAAATAAAAAGGAAAACATCAGCACATATTTAGAAAGACCAACCTAGTAAATGTTTTTAGCAGTAAAAGCTTTATGAGTCCTGCTTCCATTCCCCTAAGGTGCCTCTAATCCACGTTCAACGACCAGCTGTTAAACATTGCCCGAACTATGCCATCACATTGTTCACGGAAGCCAATTCAAGTCAACTTTCTAAGGCCTGCATTCATTGTGCGGCCGTTGCGGATGTGGACAACTGCCATGTCTTAAAAACAGCCACAATGCATTCCCTCCTCATGACTAATGCCCGAGGTGACCTCATATTGCGGTTGTGCCACCAAAGCAAAATTCCAGAAACCCTGATGACTCTTCTTCCAGCCTCTGGATGAATCAAACTCATGCTAAAGTTCAGTAATGACCCATACGGGGATTCCTTGATATTTTCTGTTTTGAAACATGCATATTTTTACTGAAATGATAAAATAGTTGGTAATAAATTGTCTTCATATCATAACTGGGAGTGTCTTTAATTTGTATCAGTCTGAGAGAAATAATTCTGCTTTCTTACTCAATTCGTCTATTGTACTTTACAAAAGGTTAATAACCATTTGATCTCATTTATAATTTGTCACTTGAAAACATCCTCACATGCTTTCATGTATGAGTGAACAACATAAAGCATTGCATAAGTTTAAAGTGAAAGGAAGATATAATTTTTTTTTTTACAATAAGAAATGGTTATTGCAAAATTTCTCAGAGTATTGCCCCTTCTGTCATTGAAAAATGGATAATGTCACATCTTTAGACCCAACAAAATATGAAAGTTAAATAAAAACCTATAAGCTGGGCATGGGCAAGGAGAGAATATATAAGAAGCATCCAAGAGACACTGTGGAGAAGCTGTAAAGATCCACAGCTCAGGTGAAATAATCTGTTGATATTGAAAGTGTTGCTAATTTAACAAACAGATCTGGACTTTATGGAAGAGTGGCGGCAAGACAGCCAGTGCTGATATTAACCCACAAGACCTCTAGTTCAAAATATTATATATGCATTGCACATCCCACTTAATAATGCCCTTTTTGTAAGGAACATTTTCCATAAAAGAGACAGAACAGTTACTTAAAACTTAAGGGGAGTTAGACAAACCCAGGAAAAGATCCCTTTAGATGTAAAAAAAAACTGAAACTCAGGCAAAGGTTCAGCTTCCAGCAAGAGAGGGACCCTAGACATAAAGCCAAAGTTGCAATGTAATGATTTATATCAGATCATATTCGTGCTATAAAATGGACCAATCAAAGATGTTCACTTATTCCAGCTGAACTTCACTTATCCTGTAAAGTATAGTGGACATGCATTCTACTGCAGTCTCTAAATGCGCAGAGCTGGTAATACTACGTGCTTTAACTGAAAGGTGGTTATAGATGTAAACCATACTGTCTACGTAGATGGTTGTTAGAAACCTTAAAACTTTTAAGAAATTTCTCTTTTCTTACCAGTTTTTGGCTTATTGATAACAAAATGTAAAAAGTACTACCAAATAATATGCTGTGGTTGCTGATGGATTCCCAAATAAAATTCTCCTTAGAGTCCAATTCAACTTTAAGTTTGTTCTCCAAATTGAAAGTTCTAATGAAAGACTACAATAGACATTAAATATAGAATAAAGAGAACTTAACAATATTCACAGCACAGAGTAGTTCTACTAAAGCGCGCACTTTCATCACCCCCTAAACCCAAACATTTAATTGAAAAAAGCTGTTCGGCACCCAAGCACCAATTACATCAGAAATGATAACATTAAGGAAATTAAAACATTGGTTGGACTAGCTGATGACAAAGACTGGAGACAAATAAACCTCACTAATCTTTTAATAGACATTTCTTTTCAATTACATCAGTCTTCAGCAAATTGATTTACATTCTCCAACCCAATTAAAATGCCTCTGATTGAACCAAAGTGCTTTGTTTGAATTAATTTGTTGTGTGACATTTTCTGAACAAGAATTTGGTCATCTCTGATATAATGAAGGAAAACAAATAACGTTGCCTTCAGTTGGTCGATCGCCTCCAGCACGATATGAAATTATTTTCTGTATTAGAGGTTCTCAGATAAAACAGAGCATCCTTTGTAATGAAGATGAAATTGAAAGTCAAAAGCAATGGACTAAATTAAAAGAAAAGCACTTTGGACAGATGCTTTTTTTTCTACTTGTTTGACCTTTTTGAAATTCATAATATGAAATATGCTGATGGTTTGAATTGTTTGAAGAAATAACAGAGTGGGCATAAACACAGAAGAGTTACAGCATCCTCTAGTGAAATATTGTTGTAATGCATGACTCAACTAAATAGTAATGCATCTTAAAGTTTAAAGCATACTAACCCATTTTTAATTCATTTTTGCAGCTAATTTTATATTTAAATAAATAAATATTTTTTTTGTTTAAAACAATTTAATAATATATATTAAATCTGTGTGAAGATTTTATCAGATTCCAACACATTGTGGAAAACTGAATGATTAGGAACCCTGAACAACTACAGTCATGTGTATTTATGGATAAGAAAAGAGTTTGTGTCTTCTTTGGAGGGTCCCAGACAGACAAAGGCGGATCAAACAGCCCTGATCCAGAGACAATGCAAACTCTGGGACACTGGGGTACTGGGATGGTCTCGCTTTAATCTCATTGCTCATAGATTTGCTGCTTTTTTTGCAACTGGGAGTGTGCCGGGAGCAAAGAGGGAGAGTAACTTGAGAATAGAGGCCGCTGACTTTAGGCTGCCCTTCAGACAACCACTTCTTAGTGTAGTTTGGAGTGATCACCAGTAAATCTTTATTAATTTTAATTGGAGCCCCCATTTAAAAGAGCAATTAAAGCGGATTAATCGAGCCCATCCCGTATAATGTCTTCTGTTAATTAGTTTGTCAGCACTGTTTTAATATCGCTTAATGACTTCATATTTCAGGGATGACATTAAAGGGATGCTGAAGGAAAAGAAATGGCCTTATCACAGAGTGCTGCTTTAATGGGAGACCCCCCCCCTCCATGCCAACGGGCAAGGTCAGGACTGGGGACCGCCGGGGAGAAAGCAGCTTCAGGGTGCCACCAAGACTGCTACCTCCAGGGATGCATCCTCTATTGGTATCCTAGTCTATGAAAACAAGGCAGCACTGTTCCTGGTAAATATATTTTCAATTATATATACACATACGCACACACACACACACACACACACACACACATATATATATATATATATATATATATATATATATATATATATATATATATATATATATATATATATATATATATATATATATATATATATATATATATATATATATATATATATATAAAATGAAAGTATCAAGACAGAAATTGAAAGTACATATATATATAATAAAAATGAAATGAGCAAAAAAAAATTATATATATATATATACACTAATTTTACCCCCTACATCTCCCTGTGTCCCTTTTGCTTCATCACATTATTTTGTGATTGACTCACTTAACACTCTCCATCTTTCCCTCACTATATGCTCACTATTTGCTGGATTCTTCTGTTGCACTCGCAGATGGGCCGCTCCTTTCTTTTTTAATGATACTGCATTTTTTCTTCCTCTGTTTTAAATCCTGCTCTCTTCATGCCCTTATGGGGGATATACCATTATTTCAATGACCTTTACTCACCATGAAGCTCCAAAATTTTCAGTCTGCTTGACTCACTCAACATTAGAGAAATTGTCAGTTTTAAGCATTTCAATCTACCGATCTATACAGCAGATACGGTACCACTGAATTTTGTGGTTTTCACATTGCTGGACAATTACACATCGGTATAATATAACCTTGGTATAAATTCAGCTATGGCCTTAAAGAAATGATAGAGAAAATGATAGAACAGTTTTTGAAAAATTAAATGCAGGAATAATGGGATAAAACCAATTCCCATGTTTTGAACATCTCACAGAGCTGTTTCCAATCTATCATCAAAATGTGAAAAAGAATGGGCACAGCTTCAACCTAACAAAAACACGTCTGTCCACTTAGAATCCCAGGTTTGGCTAGGAGTGCTTTTAACAGAAACAACAGATTCACAGATTATATGGGAACATCTGCTGACAGGAATCATGTTAATAGTGGACTCCCTACACCAGGACTGAATGGAAGAGATGGAAGAAGGAAGGTGTTGTCAAAAAAAGAATCAGTATTCTTTTTTGCAGTCTGCCACTACCCATGCAGGGTATATTCCAAACATGTGAAAAAAGGAGCCATGGTCGAATGAAACCAAATTAAACTTTTTGCCATTCATGGACGTGGGGAGAAACTAGCTTCACACAAGTTGAGCTTGTGAAATACGCCGGTGGCTGTAATATAAGACAGCACTATTTTACAGGATGTACAGAGACGCCCATCAGAGTTGATGAAAAAAAAAACAACAACAAGGCAAAATAAATGGAAAAACCATTGTAGCTGCACCTGGTTCTCCGGGGAAGAAAACATGCACGCTGAAGCTTTCAGTTCATTTATTTATTTTTTATTTTTTGAGAACTAATCTTCATTCCACATCACATGTGAACAACTCTGCCCTGCTCCTTAAAGTTTTTGGAAAAGGAGTGTGAAAACTTATTTAAAGGCCCTGCAGCTGTTAGAAAGCTTCTAACCCAGAATTTAGGACAACCTTTCTGCAGAATGTGCACATATCCATATGTTTGTCTACTGTAGCACAATCAGATGGATGACTTTATATGACAATCAAATCATCAAACACAAAGGTGTTCAGGTACCAGGAAGCTGACAAACAACCAGCAGCACATTTTCCTTATTGTCGCACTGTCTAGACGTGCATCCCTGCTAATTTGAGCGTGCCCCTGCACCTCTACTCTTCTCAGCAGATTCATAAATCTCATTCCCATTATCCCACTAATTAGCCAGGATTACAGGAGCATGTAATGCCCCCCGCTTCTCGATAGATTGATTGGAGGACGGTCTCTTTGTTTTGAAATCACTTCCTGATTGATGTACAGAGCCCTAGTTTGCAATTGTAATGGCCCAGATGTTAACAATCAAATGCGTTTCCGCTCCAGGAAGTAACAGTCTGTCATGGAAGAGGAGCCAGCAGAGCGTGTAACGACACATCACAGGAGTGTGAGGAAGGAGGGACTGCAGAGGAGGCGGTGGGATGGAGGGAAGGGGTCTGGCTAGAATTGTTGCAGAAATGGGGAAAATGTTCATACCACCCTTTTTGTTAGATTTTTGTGTGTTTTATGATTAGAATTTTAAATGGTGTTTGTTAATTTTTTTTGTCTCAAATGAAAGGAAATTTGTTATTTCTTTGATTATTTGCTAATTCAATAGCTTAAATATTTACTTTGTGTTGTGTTATGTGGCTTTAAACCTTAAAATGAAAAGAAAACAAACCCCACCAGAGCATCAGTGGTTTTACTACCAGTCTTCACATCCCACCACTTATCTTTGTATAAACAGTAGAGGGCACTATTGTCTAACCAAAATGAACTCCTTCAGCTCTCCCTCAACCCCCTTTTTTCTTACCCTTCACCAATAAATCACTTTCCTGGATAGTTAATGGATATAGAAGCAGATCATGAGTGAGCTATCTGTGGGGCGATAATTTAAGTGAAGATCCCAGCACTGATTGCAGTGAAAGGTTATTTATTTCAACAATAATGCAGGAAACAAGGGAGGAATCTGGGCAAGATTACCAGCTAGGGTACGGTAGAGTGCTCATCTCCAATGGAGCAGCGTGCAAATTGGGTTCACTTTCCCCAATGAAAATACAGTTTATTTCTACACTATGCACATGGAAGGCTCCTGCTTTCCTCTCAAGGGTGAATGGGGACTCAGAGATGGCAGGGCCTGGGTACATGAGGGTGGATAGAGGGGCGGGGGGGTAGGACCTTGAAAAATGACCTTTTTTCCCCTAGTCTCTGCAAGGCTAAACCACTGAGGTATGATGACCTGTCCAACAGCTTCCTCTCACTTCTAATTAAGAAGCATGATGACAATAATATGGAACCAAAGGCATGATGACTGAAATAAAATATTGAGTTCATCCCCCATAAGAGGATGAAGGTAAGAAACGTGTGTTTGTGAATTTTTATGTTTGCATGTCAATTTTGTAAACAGTTGATCCAGGGCGTTATTGATTGACAGCGAGGCAGCAGAGGCCCGCTTTGCACAGTCCGTCCATCTCTCCCCTCCTGCAGAAAACATACTCTAGGGCCAGCTGACATGTCAAAAAAGACACAGAAAGAGAAGGGGAAATAGCTCCATATGTTTGCCTGTGTGGTTGCTTCCTCTGTGAAGTGTGGCGACATCACCATGCAGGCTCAACACACTCTGATAGTTTCTAATCCCTGGGTTCTGGAAACATTACAAAGTGCTACAATGTGCAAAAAAATCGAAACATTTTCTCACTCTTACGAACAGTTTGGTTGGAATGAAAAACAAACAAAAAATATTGAATATTTTTATAGGGATTCAACAACACAAAGCCAGAAGGGAGAGTGGGTTTTCCCAATTTTTTACTCAAAAATGTCAGAACAGCTTTGTTTGGATTTATATTAAACCCCCCTTAACTTTAAAGCACTAGGACAGGAGAGAAAATGTGCTTTGCAGAGAAAAAAAAAAGTGGTTAATGGCTTGCATGCAAAATGTTGTAAGTCGCTTACATGTAGCAGGGAAATAACGATGCACATCCTCCTAAACATGCTATCCCCACAGATAAACATGATGAGGGTCACATGATACTTTGGGAACATTTTTCTTCAGAGCCCCCCTGGAAATGTATTTGTTGCAGGCTGTAAAATAAAACGCATTCAACTATACGATTAGTCAATTTAAGACGTAAATCACAAATTTTAACAATGGTGCTTTATAATGGTCTCCATCCAATCTGAGAGAACATTTTGAAAAAAAAAAATGAAAAGGGGGGACCTACACAGTATTGAATGCAGATGTCTATCAGTAAAAAAAAAACAAAAACAAAACAACCGATCCCCACTTCACAGCTTTGTATCAAACAAGTACTTGAAATTGTTTTAGAACGCATAGAAGTTTATTAGATCTTCTGTAATATGACACAATGGAAAAAGATTAAAGTTTAAGGGGAATACTTTTACAGGGCACTGTCAAGCCTGTGGCACACACAATTTATACTTTTCCATATCTGTTTTCCTGCAAGCTTTCAACTTTGTTGTCCTGATGATATGCATCAGACATGAATCCAATGCTGGGTGAGATATAACCACTAAGTAAAAGATTGAGGCTCTTTAGCTGCATGATAAGCACTGTCACAGACATATGTATCAATCCTATACCTTAATAAATGTTCCAGGAGGCTTTGGATGACTTTACCTTAGGTGGTGGGTGAATTTCCTTGCATGAAACCAGGAATCCAGAGTATGAGCAAACTGTACATCACAATGTACAGTTTGCAGAGGGGCATTCCTCTCCCGCAGACAGACCAATCGGTCGTCTGAATCCTGTTTCAGGATGACGGAAGCAAAGTACTTCTTTCAATGCAGCCGTCTCTCCAGATGGGTGGATCACAGGTCAGGTCCTCCCAGACAACCGAGCTGGGACAATCAGGAGGCTGATCCCAGGGGGACTGCATGAAACAAGAGGGAACCTGCACTAGACTGGCAGCTGGAACGTTCCCTCCTGGCCTGACACACCCGAGGGTGTACCTGCTGCTCAGCTTGTGCCCTGGTGGCATGTGACAAATGGTGACATGCTTCTGCTCCCCTGCTTTGCTAGATTGGTGGCCCTGACGGAAAGCCGAGCAGCAGGCATCTCTCAGGTCCATATGTCTGCAGAGGAAGGAATGTAGGAGAGTGTGTATTCATCTGCAGCCTCACTGAATGCTCAGACAAATGAAAATAAAGTGGTATCATTCCGGCGCATAAACATATGCAATTTTCTCCAATAATGGGGGAGAAATGCACTGCCATCATTTTATTTACATATGGATGAGTCCATTTTTGTTTTCATGCACTCTTCATTATAATGTACAGCTCCTTTCATTCAAAGAGGGATCATATTTTATAGAGGAATAAGGAGTTCCAAAGGATTTAAAAGAAATAAAACAAGAAAAGAGGACAGCTGAGCCAGGCCTTCCACTGAAGTTCCAGCAGCCTTTATTAAAAGTGCTGCATGATTGATAACCTGTCAGTCATCAGAATAATAATGACCAATCCCGTCTCACAGAGCCAGCTCTGCCTCCCGCCCTCATCCTTTATGCCCCTATCACCTCCAACACATCCACTTGCCATTGAAAACCTGTAATTGAATGAGTTTTTGTCATTATTGTGATTAATCATATTAATTTGAACTAATTAAGAGATGGTTCGAAGTTATGACAATTAGATTAATGAAATTAGTTTTAACTTTTTTTTTTCCTTTCACCCAGCCTAATAAAAAAGGGAAAAATCAGACCAGGACTGTTATAAAACAGTTGGCAATCTGGATTTTGGGACTAATTGAATGTCTGATTTTATTAATGATGAAATTTATAAAAGTCCTTGAGGGGGAAATTAACGCAGATTCAGCTGCTCAGAGTGGAAAATTAATTAAAATTCCTGAAGATATTCCTGTCATTAAAGGCACAGGCCTTGCTAACCCTGGTCCTCATGTGAATAGCTTGATCAACGTGTAGGGGCCTCTATAGTGTCTGGATATGTTGGATATATGTTGCTTTTTTTCATATAAAAAAGATTTCTTGCTGATGACTGTTTTTTTATGCCTTTTTCCTTAAAAATGTATATTAACAATATACAATATACAATCTTAGCAATAGATTTATATATATATATATATATAAATATATATATATATATAAAAATAAGAAATTATATGTATAAATAAGAAATTATTTAAAAAATAGCAGAAAAACTAGATAACTGACAAAAAAAAGAATTTAATGTTTATCAAAGTTGTAAAACTGGAAAAAATATGTTTAGCTGTTCTCTATCAATGTTACCTAGAATGTCCATTAAATTATATGACATTAAAACATTTTTTGACTTGGGTAAAAACCTTTTTTCTGCTAATTCATTTATTATTAATTCGAAATTTTCATGATTTCCACACTGATGCTGGTCTGATTCATCATAAGACACACCTGCTCAGCTCTGCTCCATTCGCATTACTAGTCATCTGATTCATCAGCACCTATCAGCAGTGTTGTATAAAGTACTGAAATCTCGGAGTCAAGTAAAAGTACCTCTCCAAAATATGACTTTGGTAAAAGTCCAAGTCACTGACTGAAATGTTACTTGAGTAAAAGTCTTAAAGTATCTGAAATGGCTTGTACTTAAAGTTACAGTGTGTAATAATTACAGGGATATACAGTCAGAAATTTAATATATTATACATAACTATGTTATTTATCATCAGCTACGAGCTCAGCCTCTTAACCTTAATATTTGCGTTGCCTTAGAATTCGTTATTTATAATTACATAGAAGCGGGTCTCGCAGCCATGGAGGCAGACATCTTTGCGCTACGGCAGCGCAGAGCCAACAAACTAGCGATTGCGAGATCGCCCATTACGCTTGAAAGTAACTACGGCAAGTTGAGAGAGATGAACTGAAATCTATACCCTACACAGACTAATGAAATACTATCTGTAAAATTATCTATGTAAACAAACCTCATCACTTGAGAAGGTAGGTGATGCAGACGTCGTGGAAGACATTTTGTCCCGTAAGGCTCGCCGTACTGTTGGGGGGTGGGGGGTGGGGGGGAGATGTTTATGTTGCTGCGGTCTGCAGTCTGGACGTTAGATGTCGCTGAAAATTACACACTGTAGCATTAAGTATATGAATCACTGTAAAAAATAGATGTACTCAGGTCATGTAGTCAAAAGTATAAGTAAAAAGTAAGTGCAGTTTGAATGATATTTTGTTCACATTTTGGTAAACTTTTAAGGTTAAATTCTCTTAAAATAATATACACAACCAAGTGTAGGAAAAATTTAGACTGGCTTTGCGAAACAGATGTTTCCTATTGGTGATGATGAACAAGCCCAGGCAAGACCTGACTTTGTAGTCAGTAGGTTGTCTCAAAGCATTTGCGTTTCTCTCGCTCTCTCGCTCGTTTTTTTTGTTGTTTTTTTTACTTAAAGTAGTAACTAAACCAAACATTGAAAATGTATTGGAGTAAAAGTATGCAATTAAGTTCATAAATGTAGTGAAGTAAAAGTGAAAGTTCTCAAAAAAATTTATACTCTTGGAAAGTATAAAGTACTCCAAAATATACTTAAGTACAGTAGTGAAGTGTTTTTACTTCGTTACTATACAACACTGCCTATCAGTATATAACCAGTCTTCAGACCAAACATCAGTGCCAGACCATTTTGAGCCATTGGTGAGATCTATTCCAGCGTTTGATTCCTGACTTCCTGCCTATTTTCCTGACCTAATCACTCCCTGTTTCTGAGCCTGGCTGATCCCTGTCTAACCTGACTGCCTGCCTGTTCTGCCTGACTCTGATCTGTTTGTCTGTCTGCCAGTTGCCTAACCTGAAACTGTTTCTTGACCTGGTCATGAATTTCCCTCTGGTGCTTTATTGGATTTCTCATCATCTGGCTGTGACCTTGGACTAAGCCCCCCACTATGTAATCTGGTTTGTCCTCCTGTTCCTCCTTCCTAGCATTGTCTTCATGATTCCGACCCTCTGTTATCGTAACTCATCTGGAGGTATTCTCTGGTACTTCCTAACCAATGCAGGAACATCAGCACTACTGTCAACTGGCTCAAACCTAACCTTTTGGTTTTTGCCAGTCAGAGGACTAAGACCATTAGTAACCAGTACGTTTGTGATTGATGCACATCGTAAAGCTAACCTGGTCAGTAATCTTCTGTCTCTGTTTCCAGAGGTTCTTGCCTTACATGTTAATGTAAGGCTGTGACCTATGGTTTCAGACAGTCATTGAAGCTCACCTTTCTCACAGCTATTCTTTGAAAATGGTGGAGGGTCGTAAGAGAAAAAGTGTCAACGAAGTGTAAGAGAAGAAAAGAAAGGCCTCAGAAGAGGCAGATATGTCCCGGAATGCTTTATGCGGAGAGCACTCCTCGCAAAGCATTATGGGATTTGCCGTCACAGCGGCCTGCTGTTGCTACCCAACAGATGCAACTAACAACAAAGGTGGCACAGGCACCACGCAGTGAAGGAGGAGTTACGTGAGTAACGGGGAGCAAAAATTAGTCCAGTTGTGAAAAAGTGAAATCACTGGTCATTGGTGGGGAACCAGGGTACACTTTGAAAAGGGTCACCAATCCTTCACAAGACAAATTGCCTTAAAATATTTGTATAGAAGTAAAAATAAAGCGAAAGAGCCACCAATCTCATGAAAAAAAAGGTGATTAACCTGAATGGATAAGATTACACATCCATAAATTATATTTGGGTGAACATCTTTAGTCTAATTTTCAAGACTTCATGTGGTTTCAGGAATCTTATCCTCATCATCCCATATCCTGACATGACAATGTCTCCATCTTGAACAAGTGCTCCTGTTCTGTCACAGAGATTTCCTAAAGAGGGTTAGTCAAATTTAGTTCTGGGCTCTAGGTTGGTGCTCTAAAACATAAACTTTTATCTACTAAAATAAAATCAAGAAGATTTATGTCACTTTAAAGTGGAAGGGGTTTCAAATAATTCATTATGGTTAGTGGGGAGTGGTGAACTAGTGGTTAGAGCTGTGCGCTTCTGTTTTGAGAAGGTAACAAGTCTCTGGGTCTGAGTAATAACTTTTACCCCAGACTGCTCCCCTGGTGCTGCACAGTTGCAGCCTACTGCTCCCAAAAGGGGAAAGGTTAAATGTACGCAGTTAATGTCTCCATTGTGAGATTAATGAAGTTCTATTTCTATTGGTGTGCGAGGGTTTAGAGATTCACTGTATCATTCTGTTTTAGAGGGCAATATTCAAGAGTTATTCTCTTCATGTTACATACCTTCAATTTAAACTAAACACAAAGTATTATAATTTTACCCTTTTAGATTTTTCTCTTTCGAAAAACCACCATGATAACAGGAAGTTAATTACAATGGGAGTCACACTGTAGATTTTGTGGGGTCTGTTCCAAGTGATCCCCGTCCTGTTGCCTGGCTGGTGCAGGTGATTGACACCCAGGTCGACCCCTGCCACTCCAGGTACAGTGGGGGTCTGACACTTGTGTTGCATGGGGTCTGCATGCTCCTTCAGTTCTGCATATTCACCAGCCTGTCTCCCTCTCTGCAGGCCAATTCATAATTAACAGCTGTTGGCTTGTCAAGAGTGGCCCTGGCCGTGGTGCTCACACATATATTTATATTCACTGTGAGGACCCATTGCCATGGATGGAATTCAGAGGCCATGAACCCATTCTTTTCCCACCCAAATGATGGACACTTACCTGAAAGCTCAAACACATACTCAGTCATCCTGCTTCAGGTTTCCTACCTCCTTCTTCCCTTACCTTCCTTGCTTTTTCTCTCTTATTTCTAATTTCTCTTCTCCTTTTCTGTCTCTTCTGCTCAGCACCTTCTGCCTCTATGTCAGGAACTTCTGCATTAAATCCACTCCTCCTGGCTCGTGAAGTGGCAATATGAAAATGAAGTGTGGCCGTGGCTGCCCCCTTTTGCTGTGTGTGTTTGTCATACCTGTTTAGCTGAAGTTGAAATGTAAATATAGACCGCGGGAGATCTCAGTTGTGATAGGCTGCTTGAAATTCTAATAAACAAGTAGCTGTCCACCTGTAATAAATGACGCCCATAAAAGGGGGTGATTCTTTGAGCAGATAAAGATTAAAAGTAATTGTTTGTGCTCACACAAAATTAATCAGATCAAAACAGGTGCAATCATTTTAAAGAGACACCAGACCCATAAAGAAGGCAAAGCGGTGATAAAGTATTGGCTATCAGGGATGCAGCCTGGAGGTTGGCATTACAATAATATGGAGGGCCAGTATTCATGGCTGGAGATAGGATTATTGCATATATTCAAAAACGGGGATATGTTTATGGTACATACAAGAGGTTCTCAATGACATTCACACAACAAGGTCATAAGCATTGGACAGAGTAAATATTGTAACTCACCAAGACTGATAAAAATAATAAAAATAATAATTTCATTCATTTGTAAAACAAGCATTTGATGATAGTTTAAAGGTAACAGCTGAAGGATTCATTGGATACTCAAAATAATGTTTTATTTATACAAGATCAATAATTTACTGAATTCATGATAGAATCATCAAAACTAATATTTCTGGATGAACATTAGTTTGAAGGCATTTATATTTTGGAATGCCTATAATAAATGTAGTGTCTTGCACTGGCAGATTAGTCATTCGATAAAAGTCTGAAAAGTTTATTTGTTTAAGTAAACCTGGAAAGCCAGATTAATAAAGTCTAGCACACTGGTTTAGCTACACATTTAATTTCTGGGACTTCTCTCCTCAAATCTGTTCAGGGAAAAGAGGGAGATTTAGCAGAACCTTTTGATCTGATTGGGTGGGCGGGAACATGAATTGTGGTAAAGTTTGGTTTTAACCAATCACAGTAACAAATGCAATAGCAGCAGAAGCTATGAGAAACCGCAACAACTTGTCATGAACCGAGGACAGATGGACCCAGTATTCAGGAGAGACAGTCAGTAGGAAAGTTCAAAAGGTTTATTAAAATAAAACAAAAATGAAAGCGGAGCTGTGGCTCGCGGACACTGCAGGCGGGGGGGCGGGGCACCGCCCAATCTCAGACACTCTGGGGGAGAAACACAGGTAAGTGACCACGATCATCTGACAGAAGATTAACTGTGTTGGTCACTTACCTGGTTTAACAGTCCAGACCATGAGTGTCCCCAGTGCTACAGTCCGAGAGGTGATGGTGGAAGCTGATCCTGGTGAGGGATCCAGAACAGACAGGAACAGAGAGGAACAGGCAGGATCCAGATCAGACAGGAACAGAGACAGGTGGCAGGATCCAGACTTCCATGCATCCACAGGCTTCCAGGAGGGTTCAGAGTCTTACTGGGACCAGAAGCATGACCAGTTGGTCACGCACAGGAGCAGACAGGATCAGGTGCAGACAGGCAGGCTCAGTGGAAGAGGGTAGCCGAGACAGGACGTGGAACCAGAACTTGAAGCAGACTTTAAACTGGTCTCCACCCAGGAGCCAGGCTTACTTAGATAAAAACTGAACCTCCCCCCATAATGAGCCAAAAACCCAGAGGACTCCGCAGGGGAGGAACAGTGGACGATCGGTAGACGAGACAAACACTAAAACCCTCTTTCCACTGGCAGCTAGGATCCAGGACATGAACCAAATAAAAACTGAACAGAAAGACTGACAGAAAGACAAGCAATGATCTGGCCCTGAATGCTCAGGCTGAACTGAATATAAACCAGAGGATACAGGTGAGGGGAATAAATTATAATTGAGGCAGGGAAGGAAGAGGGCAGGTGAGAGGAATTACTAATTAGGGGAGAGCAAACAGGCCAGATCATGACACAACTTATACTTTTGTTCTTTTGTTGTTCTTCTTTCAAATGTGTAATTGAGAAATGTGGTAACAGCAGCAGTGGGCCCTGTGTCTCTTGATTTTAATACAACTATATGTCTCATCCTAAACCATAATACTGCAATATGATTGGCTGGCCCATTTTAGTCGTTCTCATTGAGTATAAGGAGGAAGCAATACAAGATGAATTCTTTTGTATTTGTTAACGCACAATTACTGACAGAATTCAGCTTGCAGGCAAGTTAGTTTTAAGTAACCTAAGTGGATCATTTTCAGAACCACCATACAGCCTCAAGTCTTCACGGATTTGTCTCTTCTATCTTTAAATCTGGGGACAAAAATATCTACCACGTATTATTTGCAAAAAGCTCAATGTTCTGTTGTAAGACAAACTCTAGTACCAGCCTCTGTTGTTTTGCCATTAAGTGTTAATATAACCATCTCTTTTCCTGCTGAAGCAAAGCATTTTCCACAGCTCTATGCCTCCACCATCATGCTTTATTACATGAATGGTGTAATCAGGATGATGTGAGCTGTTAGTTTCCATTACTTGTGCAAATAGCAAGTGGTATCTCTAACACTTTCTTGTATTTCTTACTTAGTCTGGAGCTGTGGTGTATTCTTTATGCTGTATTATCAATTTAGATTTGAATGTCATACCCAGAGACAGTTTCAAATTTCAGCAGATTAAGGTTGTTTTAGTTATGTATATGCCATCATAGGGTTAAGGTAAATAATTAGTTAGTGGAAATGTAATAATCTGGTGACGTCGGAATTGTATAAGAGTTAAGGGTGTGCATTTGACTTCAAATGCACTCCAAATATCTTGATGCCAACATTTCTTTCAAATAAAAAGGTTTAGAAGCAGACATAAGTTTCGCCACCGTTCTCTTGCATAGATCAAGTGTGCGGAAATCTTTTGTTTGCTTCTGGAATATTCCTTGCTTCCAGCACCTTTACCCAGACTTTTCCACATTGAGCAGAAGACCTGCTAAACCTTTAATGAAAATGCTAAATGAAATTGTTTTCTATCACCTTATAACCTAATCAGTTAAAAAAAAGTTCAGGTGGTGTGAATAATGATGTGTAAATTAAACTTAGTTTTATGATTTGTTTAATTTTGAAACAGCTGCCATCACCCCTTTATTGAAAGTACCAGTTTTGCCCTGCCAGCCAGGGGTGTTCCCCTTTAGCCAGATGCTACAGTGATCAACACACACGACTCGTGCCATCCGGTCTGAGGGCCCAGATATGATAGACCACCTGGAAAGACAAGAGGCAGTGCAAACATGGTTATTTTCACAGCTTTGATATGCTAAACACACAAAAACCCACGGCAGCAAAAGGGCCAATTTCCATTGCTCAGTGTTTAGCAGTACACACAATGAGGACATAGAGGAGCTCTGTTCAGCTCATATGCACTGGCTGTGGTCCTATGCAATGTGTTTACCAGAGCACTGGAGAGAGACCCTGACACACAAAAACAACAGCGCAGCTCAACATCCACTGGCCACCTTGGAGACCATCCATAATGCATTTCAAGCATGAGCATTGTTCATTTGTACAGCAATGTCTGTTAGCATCAGGCGATTTTCTTTTGCTTTTGTTTTTTTCTTCTTTGAAAAAAAATGTAACCTTGCTAATTTCCCCCCAAATAATGATAGATTATTTTATTATAAAATTCTACACACTTTAAACAGTTAATTTGTGTGTTCCTATCTCAAGCAGTCTTTAATAATTCATATTGACAGAAAAGATGATATATCTGTAAAACATTGTTTTATCCGTACTGTGAAAAAAAGACATGATTACAGAATTGACATATTAAACTAGCTTTAGGATCTTATCTCTGTGGTTAGCATGGCTATCATTACCAAACCAGCGATCTGGTTGTGTATTCCCAAGAACATTTTAAAAAGTTTTAAATTTCCATTTTCAAATTCATTGTGTATTCTTTGACAAACAGAGGTTCTAAAGCATTCAAAAAGAGCAATCTTTGCTGAATTCAGCCTTCCTGTTACCTGCTCAAAGTTTAGGCCTTTCTTGGTTACTTTTAATTTTTGTTGCAAAATCTCCACAAACTGCTTCAGGTCTTAGTGCATCTCAAACATCTTTTGATGCTTTTTTTTCACTATCTTGTCCTCTCAGTATGATCAAGATTCCTCAGTATCTATATATGACATACTGTGATGGTTGACCTCAGTAGGATGGTAAAGAACATGCAATTCATTTTGTTTAGCAACTGCAACATTAATAAAATGATCTATATACCTGAGACTAGAAGTCTATTGCTATTTTTACTGTTTTACAAAATTATGCCATTTTTTACATTTACATTAAACAATGTTGTTATCATTCTAGAATATCAGAGACTAATAAATAAAATTAAATAATACTACTTATATTTCAGCGATAGTATCTAGGTGTTACGTTATTGTATGTCTCGTACCGTGTCCGTTGGTTGTGCTGTTCTTTTTACATCTCTTTGCAGGTGATGAAGCAGACTAAAAATGTTTTATCGTTATCTCCCTTTTATCTCCTCTTTCTTTTTATCTTTTCTCCTTTTTTTTCCTTTCCTATTCTACTTACATTGCAGTGTCCATATAATCTGTAAAACTCCCTGCATAATAATAATAAAGCTATTTTTATGCATAAATCAAGCGGAACACTAGGGCAATAGCCGTACTGCTCCACTTGTGAAAGTAAAATCTGTTGGGCTCTCTTTGGCATCAAGACAATTATTCTTATTTCCACATTGCCAGACAGGAAACTGTAATAAATAAATAAATAAATAAATAAATAAATAAATAAATAAAAAAAGAATATCAGAGACAATTTCTACTTTATTTAGCATCCGTTTTAAAGGAAATATAAAACTAAAGGAGTTAAATAGCTTTTACATATATGTGCTTATCATGACTTTATTATTTTTTAATAATATAAATAGATATTGTTGAGTGATCTTTAATTTTAAACCGACTTTCACTTTTTTTACTGATCGAAAAAAAAATATAAATCTTGAGTTTCCAAGCAATTATCCACTGATCCGGACTAATCAGGGTTAAAAGCAGTTGATTGTGTCTAGAGCCTGGTTTATTTTTTCATCTATTCTTTTCTTTTAATTTTGATCTGTTTTTAAAACACTGAAGACGTTTAGTTTTAAATTTTCTTTGAAAATCAAACTAAAACATTTGAGTTATTAAGTGAGTAAGTAAAACTACAACAGAGCTGTAACAGCTGACCCGATAGTGTGAGTGATGAATTAAAGGCTTCTCTGGAGAACATTTCATGTTTGGCAATAGTTCCTTTAAGTTAAAGGCGGAACGGCTTGCATCTGAAAGAATGCCAGTGCCAGCAACAGAAGACTCAACACGGACTGAAATTCCCCACTCTTTTTGTTCTTGTCTGGCAGGATGTAATGGAGTTAATTGTACAATAAAAGCTATTCTCTAAATCATTTCCTCTCTGTCCATACAAGATTGATCACGGAACCAATCCTTTCTACTGCTGTAATTTTCATATTTAATGAGCGTGACTCCAAAACTATTACACTAATTAGTCAAATCTCACATATCGGTAATGATGCTCGGAGTAATTAATATTGTATTTAATTAAAAAAATGACCCATTTCAATGGCTTGCATGCAGCACTCGCTGGTTGGCTTGCCTGGGGGTAGGAGGGAACATTATAGATGTGTGTAGAAGGCGGGGGGATTGGGATGTTGGACAGAGCAGAGTAAAATGATATAGACCTGAAAGAGATGAAGAAAAGTGAGTGGAGGAGAAGACAGGTGTAGTTGCTCCGTGTGTCTCTCCCTCTAGCTGTGCCACTGCAGATTTCCACTTTCCTGCAGCATATGTCTGCATGGTTAGCGTGTGCTCAAAACCCCCTCTTTCCCTCACTTGAGGCAGAGAGCCTGGGTGATTTATGTGAGGCCCCCTGTTCCACTGTGCATACACTGGAAAATCTCCAGTTTACACAAGAATTGCCTGAAAAATGAGATCTGTGACTACATTCTTTTCATTAGCGGCTTACGCTAGCGTGGAGCTCAGGAGCCTCCAAGCTCCTAATGATGCGCAGGCTTGGGGTCTCCCAGCTGCTCCTGCGCTCTCTCATTACCTGCAGAATTCATGCCGCACACACCTTTATTTAATTTTCACAACAATTAAAAAGAAAAACAATTTCAAACTTCAAGCTTGAGACAGCTCTGTGCACCAAAATACACTCTTGACCATAAAAGAAATTCAAACATTCAGTATAGCCTATTTTGCTATTATATTTCATATAAAGCATATCTAGAGAGCCCTTGGAGAGGAAATGACAATAAAATAGATATACTACATGCAATTTTATTACCTAGGGGCCGACTTCACAAATGCACACTTAGAAAAGAAAAGCTGTACCTGTCTATCTCCACAGGGACAGATATTCTCTTTGTGTGGCCCATATGCCTACACTCCTGCAAACACAAAAACAACATTCAATCTCCGTTATAGCATAAAAAACATGCAAAGACCAGTCAAGTCCCGAAATCCCCCCTCCCCCCTCCCTTTCCTCTCTAGCCATCAGTAACAAACAATGATGCTCTCATCCCGGGCAGCAGTTCAGTTCTCTTATCTAAATAAGATTTAGCCTTCATTTAAACAGGGCCTCCATCAGTTTGGAGAGATGGCAGAGGAATAGTCTGTAGGATAGAAGACCTAGGGCACCTCGTTTTATCTTTATTTATGTCTCTGCGCTTCGCTCCTTTCCGAGCAGTGGGACTGGCTGCTCACATGCCACCACCGAGATGCACTCAACAATGTAATTGGGGTGATGAAAAATTATCGTGATTGGGGGCATTGCCTCTCTCCCATACCCCCCTTTTTTGGTCCCAAAGCCCTCACCCTCTCCTCCCTACACACTCCCCTGCCCCCCCTGCCCCACGCTACCATACCAGTAATAACATCTCCGGGCCCATCTGTCAGCATCTAATGTGACAAAGTTTTTATCGCATGTATTAAGGCGGCCAGATTAAAAAGTAAATACGGCAAAATCTCACCAGGCCCCTGTGCTGGCAGGTTATGGCGCATTTCACGGTGGCCTGAGCACCTCATCAGTGCTCCGCCGCCTGTGCCCCTGGCAGGGAAACAAACAGGCCCCGAGGGAGCACAGCCTGAGGGCTGGCGGGTGAGTGGGTTGCGGTTGGCTGCAGAAAGGGGAGACAAAGTAGGGAATGGGAGGTGCTCTCAAAGCAAGGGGGATTGAGGTTAAGGAGATGTTAACGGATACCATTAATGTTATATGTCTTCTTCCCCATGAGGTAGATGGGAGCCTGTAATGCTCCTTTGTTCCTTCCATATTTTGTCCTCTTAAACTCTATGGGTTAAGAGTCAGACAAGAAGTGAGAAACAAATTAAAAAGGAAAGGGCCAACACATCCATTTAAAAACACTGATGGTTTCATATATGAAATTTGTGTCTCCATCCGGTCCTAATAACATGATATACGCATCTGCTAATATGTAATCTGATTTCAAGCACCTTTACATCCAAGTTTGTTCTGGTGTTAAAGGTGTTTTAAAAAAAATTGATTTTTCTGTTACAGTGCTTAAATTTGTAGTTTCCTAGCTATGAAGTGTCAGAACAATTGTTGCACATGTTGATTAACATTCTGCTATAGAATCTGAGTCTGTTTGCTGACACTAAGGAACATGCAAGGGACAGCAATCAACTCTCAACTCTTCTGCTTTATTAAGTGTGTATATTTTTGTAAAAAGACATCAGAAAAAGTATTTCTTCATGTCTCATCTTGTCTGCTTTGAATGGTTTTTCACTAGATTTAGAAAAGACGTAAAAGGAGCTCAATAAAAACATATTTCTGTTTATTTCGATTAATGTCAAAAACATTTAATGGTTTGTTTTGAAAGGTTTCCTTTTCCCAGCAATCAGCAATATTAGTGTTGATACTTGAAACAGCAGCCTACTTGATTGATTTTTAGATTTTACGTTTTCCTGACGTTGCATTAAAGCCTTTTATGAACTCCCCACATTATCCAAGTCCTTTATGCTTGATGGCAAATGACATTTACAATTTAACAGATAAATCTAACAGATAAATTATGTTGCTCTCTGTTTTCCAGTTCATTATCAACATTATCTCCAAGCTAACATAACTTCCATACCAATGAGCTGCCAACAAGCCCAATCACATGTTTGAAATGTAAGTAATCTATATCAAATACATTAATCTACTGATGTGCTGATATACATTTTATTACAAGACTTAATTTAAGAGTGCTACAAACTACTGACTGACACTTTAGACTTCCAGAGCCAAAATATGAGCTCCACCCTCCATGGTCCCTGAATCAGTAGCCATAGCCTAATTTCTAATCCAAGAATGAAGTCAGAATCGGGTTCCAACAACTCGGTTTAACCATTTCACTAACTAGAAAGGCCTTTTCAAAAAAGCAAAAGTGCTTAATTGGTTGTGATTTGAACAAACATCAGGCCCTGACTAGATGATTCATCTCTGATGTGATCATGTTCCCAGTCGTCCTTTCTGCATCGCTTTTCATCCATGGCCAGTAGTTTGCTACTAAAGTAGAGTGTTTTCCATCTGTCCCATCCAGTTCTGCAGTCAGGAGGAACAAACTGTGGCTCTCAGAGCTGCGGCTGGCAGATGGGGAACTGAATGCAGCGTGCCTGTCAGATTAGCTTCTGTAATGGCTCATTTGGGCTCCTATGAGGAGATATTAGCACATGTGTTCCTTACGTCTGTCCTGAGCTCTGTTACAATTCCAGGAGACTCCCTCATAAACACCAAATGCACACCTTAGGAGTCATCTTAGCAAGGGAAACCAGGAGTGTAGCATTATAACAAGATGCCTGAGTAACATCCATTGTAAAATAGTGTGAACAGAAATTTAAAGCATAAAATGTGATGTTTACTTGAGTAGTGCACATACTGAGCTGTGTTTATAATGAAGGCTTTATTCTGCTTCGAATAAAGCCTTAATGAATCTAAGCAGCAGGCTTGGCAGCGAAGCCGACAGAAAAGGGTGTGGAGATTGTCAGCTGAGCACCTGGGATAGCTGGTCTGCGAGCAGAGCCTGTGCTGCTGACGGGCTGGCCGCTGACAGCGCCATGACAGGTTGGTGTCTGTGGCGAGGAGCTATCTGCAGCCTCCTCCAGAGGGAGAGCCGGCGAACATGTGTAGCTGTCTCTCTGCCTGTCATTAGGGGCTGCTTAGCGAGAGGGCCCAAAGCACCACTCCAGTTCACAATTAACTTTGCATGGTGCTCAGCGTGACAGACATTGGACAGTGTGGGATGGTGTCACGCCGACAGCGAGGACAGGACGGCCGCTGTGCAGCTCACATCTACAACAGATGCTTCTTCAGATGCACAGGACCTCTGTGTCACTGGCCGTTCTCACTGCCACCATACTCTGCAGACCTGAGATGGCACTTGGACAAGGACCAGGAAATTCAGTGACAGCAGATACTCTCTACACATGTCTCACTTTGCATTCTGTATTATGAGAGCTTTGTAGACCTAAAATACAGTTAAACATGCTACATACATGGTGTAGGTCAGCAAAGTATAATGTAATGTGATACTGTTGACTTTTTTACATGTCATCCAATTAAAACTGCACAATTTAAAGCATTTTATCTATTAACCAATATAATGTAGCACACAATTGCAAGTTAGATGGAAAATTATGCTTATTTTCTAAAGTTTTAATGGATAGAAATATAAAACTACCGAATTCACATAAGTAAATATGGGTGAAATGTCTGTGATAGCACACCAAACAAGGTGAGGCGAGAAGAGCAGCAATCAGAGAAACAACGAAGAAGACTGTGTCAACTCTGGAGCTGCAAGGAAAGCCCAGGTGGCTGACACTGTTAGTCTTATAAATCACAATATAGTCTACCAAAATGTGGAGAGAAGCAAGCAAATGTACAAGAGCTCCAGTTTAAAGTTTCCCAAAAGCTATGAAGGGGATACAAAAAACTCAAACTTACTCAAATCAAACTTTATTTAAAAAGCACATTTAAAACAACCGGAGTTGACCAAAGTGCCGTACAGAAATCACAGTTTCAGAGCACAAGATAAAAACTGAAAGCTAAAATACATAAACACAATGCAAAAAGAACAATTGAATGGAAATAAAATATGATAGGATACATATTTCAATTTAAATAAAATACATTTTAAAATAAAATGAAATCTTAAATAAAATTTTACCAAATGTCCACTTAGACTTGATTAAAAGCCAGGGAGAAGAAGTGTGCTTTTAGAGAGGATTTAAAAAGTACCCATTCAGATGAGACCAAAATTCAGATGTTAAGCATACATGAAAACCTAATTTGTAGCAGAACATTAGCATCTGAAATCCCCCTGAAGCATAGAATACAGTATATACATGGTAAAATGTGATGGCTGAAAGCTGGTTTATGTTCTGAGGATCATTTCCTTCATTCAGGACAGGGGAGGCGGCAAGAACCAATAGGTCGATACAAAGAGATAGTTAGTGGATGATATAGATAAATATATTTGAAACTGGGGTTTATGTTCCATCAGTGGAAGGACCCTAAATATACAGCTACAATACAGTGGTTTAGATCAGTGAATAACCACATGGTAAAATATCCTAGTCAAAGCTCAGATTTGAAACCAATTGATCATTTATTGCAGGATTTGAAAACCTAGTCTTACAGAGGCTTTTCCTCTGACTAAGTTTCACCTATTTTGCAAAGAAGGATCACATTTAAATGTATAGAGGAGGATTTTAGTGAATTTTGAAAATATCCACTCTATCCCTTTAAAAAAAAAATGCACATGCAACCTTGTACCTGCTCCATAGAGGGAATGCCTATTAAACGTGTGCGAGAGCGTGCACAAGCCCATTTCTCCTTGTGCACACTCTGTTTAAAAGTTGCTGTTTGCATCGCTCATACAAGCTTACTTTCCAAAAGATTAGCTTTTTTTCCCACTATGTCAGACCTGTAAGTGAAAAGGGGGACAAGAACGTAGGACGGACTTATGTAAACATATCATCAGAATGATTGACAATTAGGAGGACCACTTATTTTTATGATCCACCTGGAAAAAGTATATCCTCCACTATAACTTTAAGTCTCAATATATGGAAAGTCAGTAAGGATAATTCAAGAGGACTTGTGGCTAAAGTGGCAGTAAAGACTCCATGCTGACTCAAAGGAGATGATTACAAACACTGTAAGAAAAAAAAAGGACTTAGGTTGCCACATAACATAAATAAATCTTTAATCTTTCATTTTTGACATGTGTAGACATTTAAATGATATGACTACTGTTGCAGGGCTCTGTACACCCCTGAAAAAACAACTTTTTTAATTTTGTCTGATTGAGCCTGACGCTCTGACATATGCTTTGATGTCTTCCGGCCATGCCACACTATGGATGGAGGACACCCATAGCGCTGAAAAGGCCAGGGCCAAACTCTTTAGACTCAATTCAGCCGAAAGAAACCCACCAAGAAAGGTCAAGTGGACACATTACTCCATTCACAGACAGAGACACGGCTTTGCGGGGCGGAAGAAATCAATTCATAATCTCCTAACTGAAGGTTTTTTCTGTGTGTTTGCCGATACTAGGTCTTTGTGATGTGTGTATCACAGAGCTGCAATATTGAATGACCTATTGTTTGTCTGATCATAACACACAAACACAAATTTCAGCAACAGCACTACCCTCATTCAGTTCAACACTGCTGTGTTGTGAATCTAAATAGCACACTAAAGACCACTTGTCTTACAGATGTTGACTGAAATACCAGACGAAAGGAAAAAGGTAATCATAGATACTTTTGCCCTGCAAAAGTATTCACATCCCTCACATATTTTAAGGAGTTAGAGAGATGTTATTCGGTTTTATATGGATTTGTGATGGACCAAATAAAAGCAGTGACTAATTCTGAAATAAAAAATTAACAAGATGGTTGCCTTATCCAATGGTAAATGTTATTTCCTCTGCATTAATTTAATACAAGAATCCCCAAGCATGATCCTGCCACCATCATGTTTCCCAGAGGTAATGGTGTATATAAGACAATGATTAATGCTCTTTCATACTGAATATGTAGCATTTTGGCTAAAAATGTAACCTTGCCCCATCTGACCAGAGATCCTCCTTCTATTGCAATTGATATTCCCCTCGTTAATAAGAATATATTTCTGGAATACACAAATACCTGTTGTCAGTCTGTATCACCTGATATATTTAATTCTTTTTTTTCTTCTCGTTTTTCATCGGTATTTCTGACAAGCAGCTATCACTGATTCTGCAGCATAGCGATCAGATGTCCGAATGACCCCCTCATTAAGGCAGATTAGCAGATTAATCAGGGCCAATGGGTCCTGTTCAGGAGCAGGGTGGGAGAAGGGGGAGACACCTAATGACTTGGATATGAAATGAGATGGAGAGAAGGAGAAGAGAAACAAGGTAAAGATGGAGAAGTGGAATATATAATCCTGCTTGGGCAGAGAACAGGACGTAAAGCATGAAGACAGAATGTAAACTATCAATGAATTAATCACCTCTCTTTGATTTAATTCAGTTTAATGTATTCATTTTCCTGCAAGTCACTTTGCTCAGTGCAACATGTTATTGCTTTAGGTGCATGGGTACCAAATGTGTGTTGTTTTTTTTATCCATTTGTTTCTATCATGGTTTGCATAAAACAATGGAGTTAAACTCCTTTTTTTTCTGCTGGATGGTATGACTGTAAGTTTTTAATGATTGTTTTTAACAGACACACAAGGAATTCCAGATAATTTTGGATTGAAAACTTTCCAGACATCTTGATCTCATTAACCCTGTAAAACCCAAATATAGAAAAAAACTAAAAAAAATTTTTTTTAAACCACTCAGATGTTGTTGTAGGAGGCCTTTGAGGCTGAAAATGAAGTGTTTTCAAAAATTTTATGTTTTAGTAAGTTTTTACAGAAATGTTGTAATATTGCAACATTGGGCCAAATGGGGAGCAGAATTTCCTGTATGTGTACTCATTGTCTGAACAACAATATAGGACTACGGATTAATTTGCAGGGTTTTGCTTTTATCCCAGAACAGTATAACATGAAAAATACTCTCAGTCATGTTGTTATGAACAGTTTGTTTTTATTTATTCCAGCAAAGAGAACTTTTTATTTACAATGATAGTCCCAAAAACAGTTCCTTTCCTCTGAAAAACAGAGGCGAACATCGCACTTGCTGCAATGGGTATTCGTATACCCTTTACTGCAATGTCTGCAGCGTCCTCTCTTGACCTTCATGGGGAAATGTCCAGTGAGGTCCTTGCGCACATCGAGTGGGGGGTGTGCACATGATTTCTTGGACGGACAATTTGGACTCCCATCATCTGAGGATGGTCTCTTCCTAGCAGTCAAGGGACTCCCTGCTGCGTCTGGGTTCCCGCTGCCTGATGATGGACGTCCTCTTTTTGGAGTTGTGAGTGTTGTGTCCATCTGATTTGAAAAGAGAAGAATCAATATTAATATTAATAATCAATTCATGCACGTGTCAAAAATGCATGCAGATATCGCAAAACATGGCAAATAGCAGAAATAGATTCTTACCAGGATGAGAGAGGATGCTAGCTGTGCCTGGAACTTTCTCATGTTTAGCATCTCCTTCTTTGGCATCGCGAGAGCCTGACAGTGCCGTTTGTAGAGGAGCCAGGCGTTGACCACGGCGAGGGTGATGGTGTGCCAGAAGATGTACATGTACCATCGGCGGGATTTCAGGGTGATCTTGTATTTTGCTGTAAATGAGTCCAACAAATCCACACCTCCCATGTATTTGTTGTAGGTAGCCACAATGTAAGGTCTTTCAACGTCAATGTAGGTTTTGGTGGCTTTGTCCCAGCGCTGAATCTCCTGCACAGGTTCTGGTCCAGTGAAGGATGACACAAGTGTGACTGCCCTGTTGTCATACCATTTCACAGCGCAGACGTTTTGTGTCCCCTCCACTCTGTGGTCAAAGCTTCCTCTACCCTTCTTCTTCAAGCTCTTCTCATCTTCAAGGTTGCAGTTAGGGAGCCGCACCTGCTGGCTGTACCCACATAATGGATTCCATGCTCAAGGAGCTTCACTACCAGTGGAACAGAGGTGAAGTAGTTGTCTGCATAGATCTTGTAGTTCTGACCCTTAGGAAGTGTGGAGGCAAGCTTCAATACAACATCACCTGACAATCCAAGTTCAGATTTGACGCGTATTCCATTCTTGCTGCCCTGGTAAACATCGAAGTCAAGCATCATGCCAGAGATTCCAGCTCTCACCCATACTTTGAACCCCCATGGATGTGGCTTGCCTCGCATATACTGCTTGATGCTGCTGAACTTCCCCTTGAAAGGAATCATCATTTCATCCACAGAATTGTGCTCTTCTGGTACCACCTGCAGGCATTTCTCCCTGAATGATTCAAGCCATGGTCTGAGTTTCCAGAGTTTGTCCCTCTTTTCAATCTCTGACACTGTCAAATTGTTGACAAAATGTAATTTTGTCAACAGAGATTGGAATCTGTTGCGTGGCATCACATCAGCAATAGGGGGGTGCCGTGTATCTGTCTCCCAGTACATACGGCTTCCAGACATTTGTACCAAGCCCATCCTCAGGTACATGCCCAACATTTTCTGTATTTCCTTTGTATTAGTGTTAACAGATCTTCCATCATTTTGAATGCTGTACTCATTTGTACTTGTAGCCAGAGCTTGAATCATGTCCTCTGACACAAACTTTTGGAAGTATTGGAGTGGTGTGTGGAGGAAGGTTACATTGTCCGTGACAGGTGGACCAGAAAAATCAGTATTGGGACTGATAAAATCCTTTTTTTGCCAGCGATATCTGTCACGGGGCATGATGCGTTCATTTTCTTGGGGCTCAATGTCCACATTGGCTGGGCAGTCAGACGGCTCTTGGTTTTCTTTGTCCACACAGGGATCATTGTCTGACTCCTCATCACTTGCATCAGTGTCATCAAGGGGTATGTCCACATCACTCTCTCCATCTTGGATGATTGCAATGATATCCTGCACACTGTACCGAGGATCTTTCCTTGCTGCTGGCATTCTGAAATGGAAAAGATAAAATTTAAACAAATGTATATATAAATAGTACACATACTTAGATTCTAGATAACCTGCAGGAAAAGACTGGGTGGTTGAGAGATTGATGTTAATTTGAAGTGTTTACACATTGCCCTGAAGTAACCCATTCACACATTTCACTGGTCACACAATACTGTGTCACACAATACTGTGTGGCCGACCAATTCTAAACTCTGATTATCATCAAAATAGGAATCCAAGTAGCCTCCAACTTACAGCCACACCTTACATTCCTGAACATCAACCCCTGTTCCAGAGCAATGTAATGCAAAGGCCCCTGCAAGCATCCCCACACCTGCTTTGACTATGAATTGATTGGAACATTACCTTATCAATAGCCAAGACAAAGGGCAGACATGCACAACATGGCTGTTGTGTTGTAGACATGTTAGAAAGCCCTACCTTCTGTGATAAGGGAAAAATACTAAGTGTTGAAGGTGGTTAGAAATCCTTATAAGTAAATTAAAATGATTAGATATGGCAATATATCTTAGTATATTAGCTTCTAACACAATAATACATATAATTCAATATAAGGCAAAGGGCTAGACTGTGTAAATTATGTGTGGTTCAAAGTTATATTGGGAAAACTTCCTCTCAAGACATTCCTCTCAAAAACAGGGTTGTTTTGACTACCACATTCACCCAATGTTGTAATATTGCAACAATTACAAAACAGGCTCTAGATAAAGTGTAGGGCACATTTTCCACAATAACTACATATTTACATGTTGTAGACACTGTAATAAACACAGAAAAAAATATGCAAAGCTTTTTACTTACTTCAATTAGATAAATCCAGTCCAGTAAATCGAGGGGATGATGCTCAAGCAAAGATCTGGAGGTTGTGTGACTTCTTCACCTGAGGGTAGGCCTTGTATACAAATGTAGGACCCAATAGCATTGTGAGATGAAACAGCATGACTCAATGAGTATGTTAATGCAGTTGAACCAAAAAAAAAAAAAAAAGAAAAAGGTTTATTTTGGGAGGACAAAAAATGTTGTAATTCTGCAACAGTGGGTCTTACAGGGTTAACACACTTACCTCTCTCAAAATGAGATCAGAATTCTACCCAAATCTTACACTGGAAAAACGATGTAGAAATAAGTTACATTTTCCTAAATTAAGTGTATTTACCCATAATTTCAGTAGGTAAATTAGATAGTTTGCCTATGGAATGAATATTTTTACTCTTAAAATAAGATAAAATGCACTTGAAATAAAACAATGCAATGTGACAATGTGTTTTCAGTGTAAATTATCTTGTTCCATTGGCAAAATATCTCTTTTTCCTCCTCAATCCAAGAACAAATGCACTTAGTTACAGTAGAAGAAAATGACATATCTAGATTTCGATTTTTTCTAGTGTAAGGTAGCTCCGAGGATTGCCCGGACTACAGAGCTTTTCCAAACTTCAATCGATAGATTTTAAGGAATTTCCTGATCTTTAAGAGCATAAGAATGGTGGAGTAGGTTGGCAGTGGTTAGTATCAATTGCACAGTTGTCTGTTAGCGATTTTGCAAACAGAAAAGCAAGGAAACACAGGATGAACAGTGAAACAGGCAAGGATATACAGATCTATGTGTATAGTTACATACATTAACATAGTTTTAAGAGCCAATTATTTTGCTATCTGGATACAAGTAACTTTTTATTTCCATTTCTTAAGACCATACTCCATATTTTATTGATTATTTAATTACATTTTTTTTGTGTTAAATTTCATTTATTGTTTTTATTTATCAAAGCTATTCTGTGCTGTTATTGTTCTTTAACTACAGGTTATTTTTGCATATTTCTTTTGCAGATGAACCAAAATATGTGATACTATTGCTCTAAATAAACTGCGTACTAGTTTATTTTATTACTTTTAGTTACAGTGCATGATTCATAAAAGTAAAAGACTGTAAACAACACTGCCAAAACTGCAAGGAGTTATTATTAGTGTTTAAGTTATCTGCTTATCAAACTGCAGAATGCAGGAATAAGTACAGTATTATTTACACAAATGAGGGGCCCAAAATAAAACTTTGCCTAGGGCCCCATTAAGGCTTTTGCTGTCCCTGGAAACAATGGACTAGTCAAAATTTAGACCTAAACATAAATGAGGATTGAAATTATTCATTAGAGATGCTCTCCATCCACACTGACCTTGAACAATTTTCAAAAATGGGAGGTCAAAACTTCCAGTGTCTAGTTGTACAAAACTTATTGTCAGGTTGAGTGGAGGTTTGAAGGAGCCAATAGCAGAGATGGAAGCTAAGGTGGTTTCTTTCAAGTTAAATGGCCAAAAGGTGGAAACAAAAGCAAACGTCCACAAACAAAATACTGAAATCCAGGGAAAACACACACGAAGGGCAAAGAAATGACAAGGAATCAGCGAACAGTCACTGAAGAGGAGGAGTATAAATGGGAGACTGAACAAAGACCAGGAAAATCAGCAGATTGGGGGCAGGTGTGGACAGACAAATCTAGAATGGAGCTAGGGGAAAGGAGATTGACACAAGAGGACAACAGAGGGAAAACAAGAAATACATAGGAACTCAAATACAACCAGAAAAGACCACAAAATGAGAATGAAACCCATAAAACTAGAAAAAACAGAAAAACCTGAATCAAAGTGAAACTGAAAACTCAAAAGGAAAACTTAAAGAGAATCAAAACGTGCAGATTCATGACACCTGTCTTTATGTTAAAGTTGTGAAATTTTCCCTTTGATGTTTTCCTTAAGTCTCACAAAAAAGAACATCCATGATGCAAAGCAATTAATGTAGTATGAAGCTAAATGCATTTAATCTAGTCTTTTTCATTTTGTTTCTGCAGAATAAAATAGAAACTTTAATAGTCAGCAAATAGAAAAAAACAGGAGTCAATTGAAAAAAACATCTTTATGACATTTTTAACAACATTATGTGTAAATCTCTGAATATTCAACATTTATTGAATTTCTTACAGCATTTCACTTTCTATTTTAACTGCATACTGATTACTGATCTGTAATTTTCTCCTGTGTGTGTCTGGTCACTTGAGATTGCCTTTGTCCACACTTAGATGGATATTGATGGGAGGGGCAAGGTCACGAGACAGGACTCTTTCACCTTCTTGTACATGGCAATTATTGTTGAATTGTTTAGAGAGAGGGAGAGGCTTGATTTGACTAGCCAGTCAAAGTGCCAATCATCTCTGATTGGTTCTCAGTCCTCTACATGCAACAAATAAACTGGTGTGGCCATATTTTACCGCAGATGGCAGGAGTTCCAGTAGAGAGTACACAAAAGGGGCATTCAGGTTTGTAAGCTTACCTTTCTCGTCCGCAACTCAGTGTCGTTGCTCAGCAAAATGCTCATCCTGATTTAATTAACGCTTCAATTAGATGTGATTGCATAAACACTCTGCTAATAACAGCAGAAAGCCGTTTGTAAGCAGTGCAACATTCGAAGGAGTTTCTCTCATTACAGCAATGAGAGCAATCTTGTTACACAAATGATAATTAGATGTCATTAGCACATACAAACTGGGTTAATTATTATGCAGGAGCTCAGACACTTGAGCTGGACTAATCAAAGTTTCTGTGTGACATTTTTAAGAGCATATACAGCTGAGGAACGAGCTGGAGAATTATGACTCACATCAGGTGTAAGCTGGACCACAAAGAAAATATGAATACGAGGAGGACCATCCATTATGGGATGCATTTTATCACATTCTTGGGCTCTCTCTTATCATCACAAGTTTTTTTTCCTGTCTTTATTCATGGAATATTCCTTTGGTAATCTATTGCTTCTCGGAGCATCTCCCATTGCTACAGCGAGATGGTAGACTTACACCTGAACTTTGATACTACTTAGAATAATTGCATATCAGCATACAGCATCAGCGTGGAGCACACCAAACAAGCTCTTATGCATGACAAAAAAAACATTGTTTGCATAAGCCCATTTATTATGAGTGATAGTGCTGCCTTTGGTGACATTTCGTAAACTGGAAGCACCTAATCTTGTTTGGACTCGCTACTTATTAAAATACCAGAATAGTCAGTCAGGAGATGTCCAAAGTGGCTCTGACCATGTCCTGATAGGCGTTCTGTATTTGGTTACAAATATAAATACATTTGTCTTTTGTCTGGCTATTGGCTTACTTTTTTTGTGTCTGACATGCTGTCCAGGTGAGAGGCTACTTGCCTCAGTCACAAGATTTATGGTCTAAAAGCAGGGAGCATGCAAAGTAATGTGTCTGGTTAATAACAGTTTGTACTATCATGGTCAGAAGTTTGCAAACATTCTTTGTGACAGTGTATGTAACAATAACTCAGCTTTCTTATCATCATTGTAAATGGTAAAAAAATAAATTATAAAACAATTAACAAAAGGAATTGTGTGCACAGATTTGGTGTTATATTTTCAACATGCACAGAACTATAGACAAAATATGTTCAAATATATAAATACATCCCACACTTACTTTGATAAAAGTTGCCAAGAAGCCAGCATTCAGTTTAGCTGGAATGGTTAATCAGTCCTCTTGGCAGGATAGCTAGAGTTATATAAATAAAGTGGTATGGATCTTAACTTGATCATAACAAGCCTGCTGTTCTTGTGTACTTCCAAAGTTTTTTTTTTTTTTTAGGGGGTTTCCATATAGACTTTTGCTCCACTGTAGTGTCATTTTCACAGTGAAACAAGTTTAACATAAAGACAGACTATAAAAAATATTATCATTAGAGTGGACAGGTCTGGAACTGTCTGCCCACATTAACAGAAATCATGAGGATACTTTTTAAAATAGGAGCACTGCACAAATGTCAAGCACGTTGGTGGCAACATCATACCGAGGGTCTCTTAGCATTATGCCAGTGATATTGGTGAATTTTGCAAAGTGAGCCATAAAGTGAAGAAAGAGGACAATTTTCTTCGACTTCCTTTCAAACCAATAAATAGAGGTTAAATCTTCAAAACAATCACTAGTTCTTACAGCACCTAAGATACACATTTAAACTTTCTGAATGGATCCTATTGATGTTCTGATACAGACTTCTCCTCATCATTAGAGAACATTTAACACATGTCTGTGTCTAAAAGTACAGTCTGTTCTTGTTTTATTTTTTATCTGTCAGCATTGTAGACTCAAAACTACTGTCTTCGTAGTGCTAAGGAAAAACAAATTTAAACTCACAAGAGGAGCTTTAAGTTTTGCTCTAATGCTCCTGTAATAATTGTTGGTGAGTGGTGGCCTAGTTGTTAGGGCATAGAACTTGGAATCCTGAGGTTCTGAGTTTGAACCTCACTACTACACTGTCACTTTGTGTCTCTGAGCTGTTTTTTTAAAAGTTACTTTATACTTTTACACTTTCAGTAGTTTTTTGAGTACATACTTTTTCACTTTTAGTTGAGTAAAGAGGTCACGTTGATAATTAAAATTTTGCCAGTGTTTTTAAAACTGCAATATCTATACTTCTACTTAAGTAACAAATGTGTGTACTTTTAATACCACTGTCTACTTGTTTGGCGTCCGGATAGACGAGTCCGAGTAATGCCATCTCATTGTGGAACTGAGTCTGAAGTGGTTTTTAGATGTACAGTGTGAGCAGGTAGATTGCATCAGAGCGTTGAGCCACTGTGAGCTGTAAACTTTTGAACCCTGCGGTTTCGTCGTACAGTGTGAGCTATAGCTGCATGCAACAATTGAAAAAATCGTACAGTGTATGCCCAGCTTTAAGTCCAGTGTCCAAAGAACGGGGTTGGTTCAAACCGGTCAACTGAACAGAAGCAGCGGGTGCTGCCAGAGAGTTGCAGTTCTGGCGCTGTTTGCTGGGAATCAGGGAGCTGAAATAGGTGTATATGTATGTACATGTAAAAAAAACTGTTTTAAAATGGAAAAAATAGGATGAAGAAAGGGACAGAGATGAGATAAGAAAAGGGGAAAAAGAAGGATAAAGAAAATACAAGATAACATCCTTAGAGTTGGATTCTATACCTGCTGACAGAAAAGGAGAGCGAGAGAAATTACAACAGATCAAACAAAGCATTCTAGGAATATAAAAACTAAATATGCAACAACAGTATGTTTAAAATTATCTAATACAATATATATTAGTTCAATGACATTATTAAATGCCTCAAATTAACATAACACAAAGCACATTGTTAGTATCTGTAAATTTTGGACTAGTGATCCACCTACAATGAAGGAAGTGCTGTCAGAATCAAATAAAGATGACCTGAAGCTTGTGGATGTGCAATAAAGGAAGGAGCCAATCGTATGTTGTTGATGTGGAGGTAAGCGGCTGAAGACATGTGGGGGTAACGTTGCTGAAATAATTGAATTCTACAATGCTTGGCAGATATCTGAATGTGACTTTGTGCAGCTTCAGTGCCTTATCCCTCCCCAGTCCGAGTATTGACTGCAAAAAACAACAGTCATTATCTGTTAATTACATTAACATTTTATCAGCAGCAAGTTGCTGGGGTACATGTCCCGCAGCTGGAAGATAGCTGTCAGTCAGACACATTGGGGGGGGGGTTAGAGAAGCAGACTCTGGAGATGCAGCCCTGCAGGAGAAAGGCCTTCTCTCTGAACTGCCCTCTTGCCCTCCTGTCCATGACCCTCCAGGCGTAACAGGGAAGGGGCTGACAGGTGCTCATCTCCACCTCCACACTTTGTCCTGTACGCAGAAGACAAGCCAAGATAACCGCTGACACCTGCCAAGCCATTCAACGCCATGGCCAGAAACTCACCAATTCAAGGGACTGCTCAGGACAACAGACCTCCGACACATGAAAGTGTCTGACTATTACAATGCAGTGCACTGGGAAAACCAAAGGTGGAGCTGTTGGATCTGAAGCCTTTTGTTGTAATTAAACCAAAATCCCTTTGAGCTGTCTGTCTGTGTATACCAACGGACACTGAACTCTGACTCTGTTGGCTGGTCCGTCGTTTTCTCATTACAGCTCTCATATGTTTTATTTATGCTGTTTGTAGAGTGTCCAGCTCTGCCCAGGCACAGACATGGGTGGCACTGCCAAACTGAGAACAATAAGAGTGAGTGCCAACTAATGCTGCAGGACTTGGCAGTCTGTGTGATGGCCCCATCCTGGGAACACGGATTGTGCTCTGCCTGCAGGGTCTTTGGGGTTATCCACAGACCTCAATCGCATTACCCCCTGGCTAGTGGGACTCCCGCTGAAGGGACTTGGCCCTGCCACTCCTCCCCCTGGCTCCATGTATTGATTGGAAGCTGACTTTTAACTTAATATTTCACCTGCCTATTTCCCCCACTGACGTTGCCTCCTGTCAAAGGGGCAATGAAGGGATCAATGAGTACATTGTCTGACCAGGGGAAGGTCCTAGCAGGGGTCGTTCACTGATTGACAGGAGTCCTGCCTTCAGCCAACAACAGGAAAAAAAAGTGCTATGATGGATAATTTCTTCCACATTCTGTAAACATTGAGCTTCTCTGCAATTAGAAACACTACTTCTTTCAGATGGGAATGTACTGCTGTGTCTAGTCAAGGAGGGGTTTTAATGCACACACATCTACCGTATACCAAACCATACACAGAAATGCTAAAAACCTCTGCTGACAAAGAGAGAGTAAGAAAGAAAGAGATATCAAGTGTGGTAATCAAAATGAAAAATGGGTCTCCAGCTACTTTAAACAAGAGCTAATTTATCACCAGAAAGTACGGATAAGTAGCCGAGTTGTTGCCGTTCAGTAAGTACCCGTTCTGCACCAAATTATTCCACCCTTGCCTGCGTGCAACCATAAATCATACACTTCCACACATCTTTTCCTATTAGCAGCTATGCTAGGCATGGGCGCCCGCTCAGCTACCAAACACAGACTAATAGGCTACAACTTTTAATTTTGAGAATGCAACTCCCACCTTCAATATTCCCCTCCTCCAATACTTCATTTTCCACTCAGCACCCCTCCTCCCCCACTACCCTTACCCTCTGCTGATCTTAACACCACAACATTCACATTATCTCAACACAGGACCTCTGCACAATCAGGTTTACCCCCCTGATACCAGCCAGTCAGGGGCGAACTGTATATTTTCTACCTGTTTTAGTTTTATTGCTGACGCTGTATCTATATGAAATAACACAGCTCAAGCTGCTTAAGCATCCTGAGTGTTCAGTTCTTAATTTTGTATGGACAAATAGTTTTTTAGAAAGCAGGGCTTTTGCTTGGAGAACAGATTTACATTACCTTGCAAAACAATTCACAAAGAGCAGTTCCTGTGTTTTTTGTTTTGTTTTTTCATCTTTACTACCTTAAACAATGTAATTTAATGGAATTGTATCTGATAGGTGCAACAGAAGAAAGTTCATACACAGTTTTTAAAAGGCTTCCTGAAATACTTCACACATAGTGTTTTGCATGTGCGTCAACAAGTGAATATTGATCTGATCTTCTATGTCTCTCTTCACCCATTCATGGCCTGTGACAATCTGCGAACAGGAGCTTTTCTTTCAACAATGGTCTTATTCCTGCCCCTCTTGCATAGATGGTAGTTTTGTTTGACTTTACCAATAATGGTTGTCATAGTGTGTACAGTTCCTCCAGAGTTAGCAAAGGCCTCTTGACTCCTTCTGTTATTAATACCCCACTTGCCTGGCCTATCCCTATAGGTTGATGGCCATGTCTTGGTGGTCTGAATTTGTGTCATACTCATACATCCTCCATCGTCAGACAATGATTTTGGGTTTTATTTACATCTTTAAGATGTTTTTTTCCCCCTTCTACCTCACAATTATGCTCTACTGGCTGGTCTCTCTCATAACCTCCCAACAAATAACACCAATGCATGCAGTTGTAACCTAACAAACTCATATTGAATTATATGGTAAATGTATAATTCTTACATCCCTTTCAGTTAGTGTAATTTTAGCTTCATAATTGTCTGATATGCCTTCTTTCTTCTTCTTCCCCAGTCAGGAACCCTAACCTTAACTCAGGAACTTTGATAAACTGCTTGTGATATCTTCGAGGGATTTTGGTGTATTGGTAAATCTTGAAGGTTCACCATGGTTCCATGTTTTCGCCATTTGTGAATATTGGTTCTCACAATAATTCACAGGAAATCTTTAGCAATGACTTACCAGAATTACATATGTCAAAGTCTTTGCTTCTCTTTTTCAATTATTAATTTTATTTCATTTGGAACATAATATGTAGCTTTTTCAAGATATTATGGGCTAGTTCATATCAAAAAAAGTTTCTGTTTGATTTTACATGTCAAGCAGTGATAAAGCAAATTTAAGTCCAATAAAGAAAAATATTTGTCAGAGATTTTTCATGACAAAAGTGCACAATATCACTTTCACATAGTTTAATTTTCTTTTAAGCTTTCATCGTTACTGGTAGCTTACAGCACTTCTTTAAGAATTTCATCGTCAACTATAGGCAAACAGTATATATGATAAAACATTCCTTTAGGAAATATGCAGTATTCATTTTGATAACATATTAATCGATGCCCTTAATGTACCCACATAATGATGTCATCATATTCTGCCACTTCTGGTTATTAGGGTCCTCTTTAGGAAGGCTGGAAAAACTCTGAGATGTATTACGAAAAATAAATTTTCACCGCTTAAACACTAGTAAAAAAACATTTTAAAGGTGAAAAGAACCACTTTGTCTCAAGTGGTTCTTTGCCTTACATCACTGCTAGTTGATTAAAGAAAGGGTGTGCTTTTTATTGGACTGGTAAACCATATTAAAGGTTGATGATTCCTGGAAGGGGGGAGGTTAAGACAGCTGTAGACCTGATGAAAATCTGTCCTAGCCACTCTTTATTCCACAAAGGGCTGCTTCTCAAAGACCAGAATTTATGAGCATTGCTCTGACGTGCACAAATCAGGCAAAATACGTAACACTTTGAGTATGATTTTTAAGAAGGATTATCATTCTAAAACCATTAGTAGCTCAAAAAAGTTTAAGATTAGAATTTTAAACTGTAATTTGTGTGCAATCTATGATCAGAATTCTTTTAAGGGAAACATTTACGTACAGTAAAAACAAAAATCCTTCTTCCCAGCAAATTCCTACTCCCTTGCCTTTACTGCACAGTCCCTGTTCTTATTTTTTGCTTTAATATAATTTAAGCTTGCCTTCATCATACTGCTGTGTGAATTTCCCTTTGCTCAAGGGAAATGTGAATTTCCCAACTGAGGGACAGTAAAGGTTTTTTTCTCTTCTTTTATTTCTTATAATTAGTTTGCTGGAATTTACCTGTTATGACATATCAGCTTACTTCTAAACTACTTCTAAATGTACCCCTAAATGCATGCTTTACATTAAATGCGCGTTATTTTAAAAGATCGTTTAACAAGGTAATAAATACAGCTAAACTGAAATAATTCATACCACACACACAATCACTGAAAAGTCCAGAGGAAGACAGCAGCGCCAGCCGCAGTCAAATGCTAAAGTGGCGTTATGTGTGATGGATGGAGTCTTTGACTTCCAGTAGAAGTGGCATGATGGCCAGGCATCTCTCTGAAGTGCTCCGCTCACATTGTGACCAAATCCTGTTATGTCCCTGTTTCATTATGGTGACAGCATGAGGAATGCTTGGTTTTGTTCTCCCTACTGTTGCTATCCATCATTTGTGGAGAAGAGAACAGGAGTGCAGTGACACTTTGCTTTCCACCTCTCATCCCACCCTCCCTTTCTCTTCCCTCCTGCACACACACCTTTCCTTGCACAGTCCTCTCCCTGATTCAGTGTTGAGACATCCTGTCTATACTCCCGCAGCAGAAGCCTCCTCTTCATCCACACATGTGCCGCTAATATTATCTGCACTGTTTTCCTCCCAGGGCTCACTACATCTCAGTGTATCCCTCTTAACAGGGATCACCAGAGAATAAAGTTTGTGCTGCAGCTCTATTCACATACAACTAGCTCTTAATACACAAAATACCCCTCACAAATCAATCTACTACTTAAAGGGGGATGCAGTTTGAGATTGATCAATGTGAATGGTGTTAAAAGCATCCTTTTTTTATCCAAGCATATAATTAAAGCTTGAGTCTCCCTTGATCACATTCTGGAGCGGTCAATGGGTAGATTGGTAAAATCGTTTAATTACCCCTACATCCCACCCCACCTCAGCATGGTTAAAGCTAATATTTAATTAGAAAATAAACAGAAAATTGAAGCCTCGCTGTCCAATCATGATCAATGGAGCAGAGAGGAGGCTTATATTGTAATAGGAGGAAAAACCCATGGCTTATATTGCCACATAAAAGGTGCATAATTAGTCAAACGTAATTAGCAGAACATTACAGAATTATTAGGCTTTGGAGCAATGCCTTTCATGCTTGCATGAAGAAAAATCAAGGGGACATCTCATCATTGACCAAGTCTTTTTACTGCACTTGTGAATTTTTTGCATAGGAGCATGCCGTGCTGCTGTTTCCCTGCAATACCACAATATGTCCTAAAACCATTATGTCATTTACAAGTCATTTATTTTACAATGCAATCACATTTAAGGGTTGACGCTTGGTGGAATAACAACCTGTTTGTGTGCCTTTATAGTAGTGACCCACCTCGGCTGCACAGACACGAATGGTTTTATTCTGTTGCCTTATAAGCATCTGGGATCCGAGTCTGCATGTGAGCGCGTTGCTCTGTGCATGACGCAAGCTTGAGTGTTGAGATGTTATCTTATAAAAAGGCTTATAAATGTACGACTATCTCATGTCCCATAAAGGAGCCCTCTGATTTATTTCTATTGATCAACTACAGGCAGTTGAGACAGGCTTGTAAAGGAAATCAACACTCCCCTCACATTTAAAGCAGTCAGACGTGTGTGTATTAGTCATCCGTTGGACAGCACAGGTGAACCTCGATAAATCAGTATATCATTTAAAAGTTAATTTATTTCAACAATCCAATTTAAGAAATGAAACCTAGAGATTCATGACTTTCTTTGATTTATTTCAAGCTTTTGAATAGTAAGTTTGATAGGATTTTAGTAAAGTCAGAAATTCAATTTCTAATAAACTAGCAACACACCAGACCAAATAAATCCCATACAGAAGCACAGGCCTCCTAATGAGTATGCACCTGTACTGTACAGTAAATGTACAGCAGTAATTCAGGAAGGAATGATAAATTACTCCATCAGTTTGGAGGGGAGCAGCAGTGATCAGCATTGCGTTGCTTTTATAGTGACCTTCAGCTCATCCATGTTGTTGGCTTTGGTATCTCCCATCTTCTTCTTGGCAATACTCAATAGAGGAATGGATTTCAGTTTGCATGCCAATCAAGTACAGTGGTACCATGCTGATTGAAGCTTGGTTTATACTTTTGGCCATGTGGACTGGAGCCAAATCCTGCTGCTAAAATGAGATCAGAATCTTTATAACCGCTGTCAGCAGAGAGAAACATGAATTGCTATAAAATATCCTAGTAGATGGTGTGATGGCTTCAGAAACTAGACTTTAGAAACTTCTGACTGGAAATCAAAGACTGTGGGAACTTTGCTTCTCCACTCTTCCTTTAGACTCTAGTACTAGAGCAAAATGTATTTTGGAAAGTAGACTGTGATAGTTAAAGCTGATTTCCTACATATGTCCCTGCGTTTTGTTGATTTAACAGTTACACAAGACCTTTTGAAGTTTTGGATTTGTTTTACACTCTACTTAAGGCTGCATTTATGTCTTTGAATTTTATTATTATATCCTACTACCTAATTTCCATTAAAAGTCTTGGATACAGCAATAAATGTGCAGTCAATTTCTTTAGCAATAACCGTTCTAGTCATTTGACCCAAATAGAGGGTTTCCAAGTTCTTCCTATTATTCTGTATTACTATCTGTTATAAAAGCCCTTTTTATTGGTCAACATTTACAACAGTGGCGCAGTGGGTAGCACTGCTACCTTGCAGCAAGAAGGTTCTAGGTTCCATTCCCGGCCCGGGGTCTTTCTGCATGGAGTTTGCATGTTCTCCCTGAGCCTGCGGTTCTCTCCGGGTACTCCGGCTTCCCAAAACATGACTGTTAGGTTAATTGACTTGTCTAAATTCTCCTTAGGTGTGAGTGTGTGTGTGAATGGTTGTTTGTCCTGTTTGTCTCTGTGTTGCCCTGCGATGGACTGGAGACCTGTCCAGGGTGTACCCCGCCTCTCGCCCATTGACTGCTGGAGATAGGCACCAACACTCCTTGCATGTCAGATAATGGATGGAACACTTACAACATTTAATTTAGTCACAAAACTATATTTTGTTTGTTTTTTTATTAGCTATTGACTGTCACAATCAATAGGGAATACATCACTATCTGACATCAGTCAAAATAATATAAGTTTTACTTTATGAACTTAACTGGTAAAATAAATAAACCTTTGGATTATATATCTTTGACGATTAAAGTTTAACATCATAACTGTGCATGATTGCCAGGCCTTATGCATCTACTCCTGAGGAGGAAGAACAGAATGTACTTGCGGGAGAGTGGTGGACAGCTTGAGATGAAACAACACATGAATATTGCAAAATACACAAGCAACTGATCTGTCCACAACTTTGAGAAGCTTTTAAAAAGAACAAGTGGTGTAAGCTGACACCCAAGTTTACCAAGTGCTTATGTGACATCACAGCTGACAGGTGCTAGACACTGACCCTCAACCTGTCTCTGTATGGTGCCCCAGAGGTGTCATAAAAGCTAGGCAGAAAGCTTTGCCTGGGATGACAGAGCGCCAGGCGCTCTCCCACCAGGACCTAATTTCCCCCTGTGAAAATGGATAGCACGTCCATGGCGTAGCTTAGTTTAAAATGCAAAATGTGGACATTATCTGGCACGGAGATTCAGCGGCATCCATCACGCTATGCTAATGCAGCCCAGTGGTTAAGATATTCTAATGTAAGCCACCCTGGAGATGTAGAGGAATTAACACAAACAGAGCAGGGCAGCAGGAACACAGAGGGGTCAGGAGATAGAATGGGGGTGCTACTGCTGAGACAGGCACACACACACACACACCCACCCACACACACACGCCTCACACCCTCACACACACACTCAGGTTTCAATGAAATCAACCACACAAAAATGTTTCTTAGCATCTGCAAAGGCAGACACGTTCATTCATGAAGACAGGCTTTTCAAGGTTTTAAAAAGTTGCACTTTTGAAAACCACAAACAAAATCCGTAAAAAATTCAAATATGATAAAGTCCTTATAATGAGATTCCAGATGTATTACTCTGTGCTTCAGAATAATGAAAATGAAATAAGAAGCTGCCCCTCCCCCACGTCTTTAATATCTTTTAATTATTCTCTTTGAACAACAACCCCCCTTTAAGGTAAAAATCCAACTGGGATCATTTAGCTTTACTAAAAAAGACACAAATTGCATCAGGTCATTAAAAAAGGATTCAAACATGCAAGTGTAAACCATAAACAATTTTAACAGTTTGTAGTAAACATTTTTATTTGTATGCATTTAACAAAGGGAAACAATTATTTTATTTGGTACTCATTAGAGCAATCCAGGAAAACTAATGAAAATTCCCAACCAGGGTTTGACAGCATTTCCACCGCTGAGCTCCAACAACAGAGCAAACTCAAATATTTTCCAGATTTCTTATAGCAAAGGTTTTATCTGATAAAATATCATCCTTACACATTTTACTGACTTTCAGGTGAAAATTTTTTCCTCCATATTTGCAGATTATTGATAACTCCAGGTTTGCTTGTGACTCTTTTTTGAATAAACCTGACCTCATGTATACCAAGGTAGTTCAGAAAGTGCTTTCTGATGCAGACTTAAAAAAAAATAATAATAATAATAATAAAATCTTACTCCTAGTGAACTGGCTGAACGTCTCTTACATTTTTCTAAAACTTACAGAAAAGACCAACTTTGTTTAAACTGTCACATTATACAGTTGCTATGGCTTAAAGTGTAATAAAAGTACAAACTATTTCAACAATCTGCTTGGTGTGTTTAAACTGTAGGTTTACATCATTAGTCCGAATATCATGCCTCACAACTTTTGCTCTGTTGCTTCTCAAAGCCTCCACCACCCCAACATCCTCCAATGGGTTTTGAGCTCAGAGGTGCTTCCTCTTTTTCTGGCCTTCCTGAAAACCATGGTGGAAAAACGCGTCATTTGGACTTTTTGAGCTTAATCAAAACAACTCTACCGACTAATCCTGAACTTTTTCTAATATCTTTGATATTCATGAAGGAGAGTTATTTCACAAATTTTTTTCTATTGTTAGTTTAACATTTTTGTGTGATTACTGTGATATTATAAAATCGCAGCAGAAACAATACAATTTATTATAGAATCGAATATTCTCCATTTGGGTGTTTTTTTTTTTTAACTGGACCTTTTTTTCTAACACGCACTCGGGTTGTTCTCCCTGTTTTGGGTTGCAAAGGGTCCCACTAGAGATCTTTTCTGCAGCTTAGCAATACTCATGTCAGACCCGTCTCAGTCCCTGCTCTGCCTGCCAGAGCTGCAAGCGAAAGCATTATTATCATTATATTAATGTGACATTAATTGCTTTTACTTTTTCACTCCATTAAGTGTGCTCTATCTCTTTGGGAGCCTGGCCAGATGGTTTATCGCCTCCCGTGCTGTTGGTAGCACCATTAATGGGCTAAGACACTGGCTATAAAATAATTGTGCCGCAGTGTTGGAAATGTTCATCGTGCTAATTGAAAAGTAATTGCGGAGGTATAGTGCAACTGTCACGCCATAAAAATCCTGTCATAGGCGAGAAGGAGGCCTTCTTGTAAAAAAAAAAAAGGCTTTTGTTTGCAGTCATTCTGTAACACCAACGGGTCAGAACAACCGTTTATGCTAAACGTTATCTGGGTCAATGGTGCATTTAAAACAATTATCTTCAAATTCCCATATTAATATCATAAATATCCCAAATTTTCCAAATGATTTACATTGTCTTACTGTTGAATGGTAACTGTAAATCATGTCTATATTACAGCAAAATTAACACGCCGAGTAGAAGTAAATTAGTCTGTTAAATGTGACAGATAATATACAGCTGGGGAAAGCTACAGTGCATGGAGATGATTTTTATGGCTGAGAGTTAAAACATCAAACCCTGCTTTGTAGTGATAAAGCTTTACTAAGTGGCCTGTAAACTAAACAGAGAAGAAAATATCAACTGAACTAGACGTGGGCCAGTATGGGATACAAAGTACAATAACCCTAAGTAAAATTGCAACTGCTTTACCGTGTCATGATATTAGGCAGGGCTAGGCATGGCAGGTTTATTTCAATAGCACAATTCAGTATGAGGACAATTCAAAGTGCTTTACATGAATTAGATAATAAAATAGAAGAAAAATAAAAGCTGAATAAAAGCAAATTAAGATAAAATCAACTAAAGCTGGTAGCAAAACAAATACAACATTTGGAAAACAACCTTGTCAAACTGATAACCTTAAATATTAATACCACAGTTAGCAGTTTAACTTCAACAGTCAAAGGCAGCTCTAAACAAATGGGTTTCTAACTTTAAATTAAAAGAATTCAGGCTTTCAGTCTTTTGGGAGTTTGTTCCGGATAGGTGGAGCATAGGAACTAAATGCTGTTTCTCCATGTTTGGTTCTAGTTCTGGGTTGACAGAGTAGGCTTGAACTAGTTGACCTGAGTGGTGTCTGCTATGTATTGAGGTGCTGATCTATTCAGTGATTTACAGACTAACAGAAGGATTTTATTTATTATTATTATTTTTTTAAATAAAAAAAAATAAATAAATAAAAAAATGAAAATAAAAAAGATAACAGAAGGATTTTAAAGTCTATTCTGTGAGCTACAGGGAACCAGTGGAAGGACTTCAAAGCCAGGTTGATGTACTCTACTTTCTTAGTTCTAGTGAGGACACGGGCAGCAGGGTTTTGGATCAGCTGAAGATGTCTGATGGACGTAATAAGCGAATCTATGAAGATACAGTAATTAATTCTACTAAAGATGTATGCATGAATGAGTTTTTCTACATCATGCTTGGACATTAGTCCTTTAATCCTGGAAATGTTCTTCAGGAGATAAAAGGTTGACTTATTAACTGCCTTTATGTGCCTCTGAAAGTTTCAGGTCTGAGTCCATCATGACACCAAGATTTAAATCAAAATCAGACTCTAAAAGAGGAAGAAAAAAAACTCCTAATAAAACCTGTGGGTAAAACATCAAGGCAGCAGGAAGTATGGCTTAACTGCTGAACAATTTCTTCTAAACTTTTGCATTTTAATTGGCAGGATGGGAGCATTTTAACAGAGATTATTCTACTTGGTGACAGTATTGGAACCAGAGTTGATGTTGATGTGCAAACTGCTTTTCTAATATCTTGTATTTTCTCAGAAAAAACAATGCAATATCATTGCAGGCCTTTTTTGATTGCAGTTCATTGGCCACAGAGATAGGAGGATTTGTTAACTCTCCACTATGGCAAATAAGGCGTAAGCATTGTTGATGTTTTTCTTAATAATCTCAAAAAACAAATATTACTTTGCATCTTTTAGTTGTAAATTATGTCCATAACTTTTCTGTTTATAGATTTCATGGTGAACTTTTACCACCTTCGTTTGCCTTTTTAGCACTCACTCTTCTCTTTAATTTCTGCTGGAGCATTTCTCCATGGGGATTTCATCTTCCCAGAGACAGCATTCACTTTAACCGGAGCAATGGAATCGATGTTGTCTGCAAATTTAGAATGGAGACGATCAACCACCTCGTCTACTGAGTTACAGGTTAAAGTGGAAACAGAAGGGTAAGCCTGGGTAAAGAGTTTTAGTTGTAATGTCCATGATAACATGCTTTCTTATGACATCTGTTTTGGTAATTAGATTAGCGAGAAAAATGGTTTCAAGATAAACAGAAAAAAATGGTCTGAGAGGGCAACATCAGTTACAGAAACGTTAGAAATATTTAGACCTTTACTGATGACCAGGTCCTCTATTGTGTGTTGGCTGACATGTTGAGTCTAACCAGAAGTTTTAAGTATGTCACATAATTTTCAAGTCAAACATTTTACACAAACATGTACAACACTATCCCAAAGCAGTTTATTTAATTCAGGCTTTGCAATGTCTTTCTCATTTAGGAACAGTGTCTACAATACTTTCTGCAAGCTAAAGGCCTTGATGAGCTCAGCTTTCTTCTGAGTTATTTATGGAGAACACCCTTGGGATGACAAAATGTAGGACTTCTCTCAGTCAGCTGACCTTGAGGTCAGCAACAGGTAGAGGAGCAGAACTGTTGATTTTATGATAAATTATTGTCCCAGTCCCATTTTGCATGCATCCCATTAAAATAACATATAAAAACCGGGAAAATTATGACAAAAAAATATATATATATATTTTACAACCTGTTATTTCAAAAGTTGTGGTATACACTGATACTAGAAAACTTTACATTTCTGAACAAATCGCAAAGTGTATCTGTCAGCTTTTTTGACCACACCATATGTCCCAGCAAAAGTCAGAGCAATTGCAAAAATTTTACTAACTTTTCCATTACTTTATGTCTTTTAGTTAGATATCATAAATTAGAATTACAGTTTCAGCCACTGCAGCCTAATCAGTGGCTGTTCATGTTTTACTTATGATGAAGGCCGGATATTACAATGCAGGATCAAGAATATTAGATCATTAAAGTGTTAATGTAACATTATAAAATGTCATTAAGGGGACATTTAGATTCTTAGGATATTTACATTATGGAGAGACGAGAAATAACCTGTTGCCCGATTTGACCTCTGAGGAAAGCATCTCATGTTGATGCTTTGAATTCTTAAAAAAACCTTCAAAAGATGTGATGACATGTGAAAATATGTGGGATAAGCAGGAAAGAGGAAAATGTAGGCTGAAAATAAAGTTAGAATTTGGGATTATTTGAATAGAATCTGGCAATAAAAATACACATTTCTATTCAGAGTTTATATTGCATCATGTTATATTGTGAACAAGGTTGTTGGAACTCTGCCTTCCATTCAAAGTTTTCGACTACATGTCACTATTGAGACTGAAGCTCTACATCGGTTTCCTTATAAATCCAAAGCTGCTACACATGAAGATAGTGTTTGTAGAGATTTGTCACCCCAATATACACTGGCCTGCAGGCTTGTTTGACACTTAAAATAAATGTATATTTTTAAATCAGTGAACCCATACTAACTGCTACCAGCTAACTGAAGAAAACTCAGAAGACTATGTTTAATCTTAGAGGTCGGTTGTCGGTCCACAATCCAATTGTCTTTTTTGAAAACACATTGAAATAAAATTACATTTTACAGAGGTTGTGTTCTGATAGAGAGTGAAGCCACCTTAGCTCTAAATAAGATCATGTCATGATCTTGGCGCTGATGTCTAGTCTGATTAATCATTTCATTCTCCTGCCCAACTCTGCCCAGTTTCTCATTACCGCTCATCTGATCCACCTGCTTCAGCTTCTAATTAACCAGCCCTCTAACTAGTCATCAGTACCAGATAATTCTCAAGGCTCTGGTGAGAGTTCTCTAGGGTACCTGATTGTGTTCTGGTTTCCTGATCCTGATCCATTCTGCCTTTGGACCTCTGAGCCTGGCTGTTCCTGTTCTGATCTGGTTGCCTGACCTGTCTTTGGACACCTCTTGGATTCTGCCTGTTGACTGAACCAGGATCTGCTTCCTGACACCGACCTGGATTTCCCTTTCCTACCTATTCAGATCTCTGATCTTCTGGCTTGGACCCCCGTAAACCTCTTTGACACGGGCTTTGACTTTGCCCTCCAGATTATCCTGCCTCCCTTTGTCTGCTTGGATCTGGCTTGGATCCTGCCAGTTCTATATACTTCAAGGCTTCAGTGTCTTGAACTCTCTGTTTGTAACCGCTGCGTTTTGTCAGCCGACCGGCTGGAATCAATCTTTTGGCACGAACTGCGCTATAAAACCAGATTAGTGACTCAAGCGTTCATAATCATCCTCTGTCAGATTTATGTGGTTACTAACCTGTTTTTGCTTTCTGCAGAGGTTCCTGCCTCAGACACCCTGGCAGCTGTTACCGCAGATCTGTTTTTGAATAAACACATTTTGAGTAATCCCACTGTTTGCCTTGAATACTGAGTCCTCTGTTCTGAGCCATGGCAAATCATTAATGACCTATAAGGATAGAAGGCTGGAACAAAATATTTTCAGTAATATTCTTATATCCTATTTTCTGTTCTTCAAACTATGACTAATAATGACCTCGGATGTTTTTCAGATATTAATTTTACTTAGAGTTTTAACTGATTTTCTGAATTAATTAGTTTTTTTCCCTTAAGTTAGAAGGCATGGGATGGCAGTGGATATTCCTTTGTTATTGATAAAAGCTCACTGCCCGAGGTGGGCTTTGGGTTAACCGCACAGCCGTTTTAAGCTGTCATTACTAAAACAAAGCTGCTTCCCACTTCTTATCATGGCTGCATCGACTCAAGAGCCTCTGTCGCTCAGACCAATCCGTGTATTGACACACATTGATAAAGAACAGGATGGTGAACTTGTCCAACAAAGATCAGGGTCAGACCAAGAGAAGGGGGGTTGGAATGTCTGTATGTGAGACCTCTGGATACCCACTCATGGATTCAATAGTGCTGCATGCGCTCCCAATCAATGAAATGGGTTGGAAATGAGGGCAGAAGTAAGAGAGATTGATCCAAAATGTTAAGAGGTTACATTCAGCAATGCATTTTGAAATTCTCAAAGTTTTCAGTTCTGTTGTTGCCCGCTAAGCACGAAAGCTGCATATCTTTGCATTTACATAGAAAACCAACCTGCCTGGACAACGGACCAGTTTCCCCCTCCCTGTGTCACTTTCTGCTACTACCAAGGTCAATATCCTCAACAATTAGTCTGAGGAGGAACATGAGGATTTGAAGCATGGTTGCCCCCTCTGCAAGTGCCCCTTCAAGGGCTTTAAGGGGCAGCAACGGTGTGTCAGACTAAAGTGAAAAGTGTACCCATTTCCTCTTTATGTCTCCATTTGCCGTCCTCATTAGGGCCATTCATGAGTACTTAGCGATCCGCAGATCACCCTGGTCACGTTTAACATCCTCTCAATACACCTTTTCCCAATCAAATCGTTACAAGTCCATGTTTGGGAGTAAAAGATGCTTAGTAAGATACAGGAAAATCCGCTATGGCATTTGTTTTTTGCCATTTAATTTGCTCTTGGTGGCTTTGCACCTCATTCCAAAATGATCTCCTCTCCTTCCCTTCTATGAGAAGCACAGATACCTGCTGGCCTGTCAAGCCTTAGAGGAAGAGAAAACAAGAATGGCGCAGTCGTCAGGGAGCAAAAAGAGTGTGAAAATACAGTGGGGTGAAGCGAGTACAAATGTTGAGCTCTAAGAAACGTGTCCCCTGTGGCTCCATGTGCTGGGCTACAAAGAGAAAAAGAGATAGGATCATTATATCCAGCTGAGGATTATGTGTTTTTTCGCACAGTGAACAAAAATGGGGGTGGTTACAGATATTTAAGTAAAACATTTTTTTCTGTGGCATTAATAAAGATAAGGAGGTCAAGCTGTTAATGAGCTATGTCAAATGAGACCTGACAAAACAGGCTTGTTAAAAAGCAGAGACTCTTCAGTGAATGTTTATTTCTTCTTCAAAACTTTTTGACAAGATGCAGGTATTTGTCCAGAGAAATGGTTTGGCTTCTAGGAAGGGAAGATGTCAGGCAAGCCAGTGTAAGCCATCAATGTGGTGTTAAATAAAGTAGGTACCCTGAAAAATGCATCCACAAGGAACTACCCTCTAAAACACAACACATTTTTAATGTTTGCCTTCTATCCATGAAAATAAACATCCAAGATTATTCAAAGAGCCCTGAATCAGCTACTAAATCTAATTTTGCTACAAGAAGGCTACAGTGTCCATTAAAACGACATTACAGTTGTAAATATACATGTTACAATTAGCCAATCTGAAGCTTTTGCTTGTGCTCCAATTTATTAACTTGCAACTACAAGACAACTCTAGACAACTCTACAACTACAAGAGAAATTAGCTTTCATTTGCTGTTTCCATTATTTCTGTCAAGAACAAAAGAAAATATTTTAATTTGCTTTGTCTTTTTTTATTGCTGGTAACACAATGAGGGTTTTTATAAAAGTTTACAAGTCTTTTGTATTTTTTGTATTTTTTATTTCCAAGGCAATAAAAGAAACTGATTCAATACACAATCACATGATAAATCAGCAAGTTCCGGCTTCAACTAAATTTGAAATAAAAAAAAATGTTTCATAAATTTATTTTGTCCAAGTTTTTTTTTTTTTGTAGTTTTTATTTTATTTTGTAGAAATGTGATGTTTTGACAGAAAAAAGGGACATATGCAAGTCAGTAAACTGACATCCAGCCTAATTTCAGATTTAGATCTTTCAGCGTAATTAGTTTAAACATTATAGCAATATCAAAAAACATTAAGAAATCAAATCTGAGAATAGCAATTGCTTATTACCTTTCCAACTATTTCATGTTCTCTCATCAACCTACATTTTCTGCTGCAGAAATGCAGCATGCATGTACAAAAAAGGCCTCCAACTTTCCTAGCCTTCCACTTGAAAACAAAGAGCACACTGCTCCACTTTTGATTCTAGTGAGTGATTTGCATAGAAAAGTTCATAAGCATGGGACATAAGGATATGATCATAAAAGAGGGCAATAAAAAATTTAACTATGACAGAATATTAAAAGTGGCAGTAAATCAAAGACAGGCAGCAGAATGACCCTTACGGAGTGACTTCCTCGATTGGGACTGCTAATCTCAGCATGTGAGAGGGGCACTCACTGTACACAGAGAATAAAACACCTCCTACCGACCCTCTGACAGATACGGTTGTCTCTCACACTTCCATCCTGCCGGATAGTTAAGATTTAAGATAATGACACAACGACTTTCACGTTGATGCCGACATTGAATCTTTTTAAGAGGCCTCCTGCTGCCGAGCCGGGACGGCCCTGTCAGCCAGTGGCAGTGAAAGAGCTGAATGTCTCAGGCGTGCACTCGTTTCCCGATGTCAGGAAGAAATTGTTCGTAACATCGGGCCCCCCTCGCACTTGTCTCAACTCATTTATTTCAGCCAAGGTCTGCGGATATAAATAAAAGGAAATGTTACTGGAGCATTTAAACTCGGCGCCAGCCTTGAGAGCAGTAATGTAATCACATATCATCAAAACTGCTGAATCTCCCTTTGTCACCACACATGACATGCAATTCCTCCAAAACATATTCATGTTTGTTGCAATTCATACAAATAAATAATCACAGAGGCCCAGGACAGGGCTTTAAAGCTGACCTCTACAGTAATACAGAGTGTCCATCAGATTTATGCTGTGCAAACTGGAAATAAGGGTTTTGGAAGCGGTTTTGTTTTTTTCACACACTGAAATATCATTTTAAGTTTATTTAAAAGATCCTTAACATGAATGTAATTCAACAGGTGGTCCATAGATGGAGCTCTTCTCATTACAATATCCAATACATTACAGGGTTATTCTGAGTGCAACACCATCATAAAAGCTGTTCTACTCCACGTGTTCTACCTTTTACTACCTTCCAAGCAAAAACAAGCATGCTGGTGTAATCAAGAAGGAAGACTGACATCATTTTGACATTTTTGTCCACTTCAGTTATACTTCTATACCTTACTTAACATACTGGAGCCCTAGTGTGGTAGAGCCAAAGCACAAACCACTGGGTCCCCAGCAGCGGTATGACTTAATTGAGCTATCCTGGGAAATCTAATTACAATAATGCACAAAGGATTGTGTAATATTCCCTCTGTCCCTGCTGCTGTGACACCTATCCCTGAAACACACACCCACGTGCGCTTTCCCTCGCTGATGAAATGCAGATATGTCAGGAGGCTGTGGATACCCAGCAAAATTTTTCAAAGGTGTAGTTTTAATCATGATTCATGGGCCAGTAAACCTTTAAGTAGCAGTCAGTCAGATGTGATGCCCTGTGAGGACATAACAAAGACAGTATGATCAGAAAGTGACATATTTATGGGCAGGAAAAAAGTTTTGTGTTTGATTATTCATAGGGGAAATTTCAAAGATGATGATTAGAGTGAACACTTCTCAATTTGCTGGTTTGTTCTGTACAGCTGGGCAATAATCATTGGCATAACATTTCACAGAGTAACCATCGCAAATGAAAGCAATTCAAATGCAGCTATAGGTCCAGGAGATAAGCCATAGAGTACACTCACAATCATCGACTGTATTAATTAAACTCAAAAGTGAACCGAAATGCCTGCAGAAAAAAACAAACATCACGCAGGCTGTTTGCAAAACACTAAAGGTGTGGATGCATTTTACATGCTGCATTTTGATTTTGTTTTAATCTCAAACTTAAATTAATTTCATCTGGATTTTGTATGATGAAACACAAAGCCCATAATCATGATTTGAAAAGATGCTCTGTTATCTAATTTTTAAAGAAAAACAAACCTGAAAGGTGTGACATTGCAGTACATTCACCCGCTTTAGTTAGATAATCCTAAGTAAGATTGGTCAAATGCTCGTAAGTCCAGTCAAGTGCTCTTAAAAGGTATTCACAATATATTAAATAGAGTGCAACAGTTTGAAATACACTTGTTGGTGAAGGCATCAGAAGTTTGTTTGAGAACAGGTTCTAATAGACAGCATCAGGAAGACCAATCTTTAAACAACTCTAAGAGGCTTAATTTGAAAATGTATAGCACAAATCAAATGTACAAAGACATGGTTACCCACCTAAACTGACTGGCTACATAATCAGTTTTGTAGCCAAAGTGCCCTTTGTGACATTATAGGAGCACAGCTCGGGTGTGGAAAATTGCCATTGAATTACAAATTAGTCCTGATCACTGAAACATTTGGTCTTTACGAACAAGTGGTATGAAAAAAAGCTCAAATACGTTTCCTTTTAAAGATCTCCCAAAAAAACAGCATATTGATATGATTGGAGAGTGTAGACCTAATGGTTAGAGCAGTGTGCTTTTGCTCTGAGAAGGTTGCAAGTACCCGGTTCCATACCCACAGCCTGCACTCTGGGGTACTTAACCCTTAACCCCACTCTGCTCCCCAGACACCACACAATGGCTGCCCACTGCTCCCCAAGGGGCCAAGGGGATGCAAAGAGTGAGTTTTTTTTTTTTTTTTACTGCCCTTCACTATTGAGGTTGCATGTAGCAACACAACAAACCTAATTCTACCAAAGCTACAGTGGAATGACATAGTTTAACACATTTGGATTGCTTTCAAACCTTCATTCTGTTAATTCTCCTGAATTTCTTCTTAAATATATTAAATGCATAACGTTTGAGATTATCATATTACATCTAGTTTCCTTACATATAGAGCAGATCTGGGGATGTGGGGTGTAGCCCTTGATTTTAGAATCTGCTGCAAGGTTTAAGAACTGACATTAACAGATTATCTCTATCTTCATCAAGCTTTAGCTATTATGAAGTAACAAAAAAAATGTCCTCTCTAGACAAAGCATACTATAAATGGCACACTTCTCACAATTCAGTTTTGGACAACATTGTGCATTGTGTATAACATGCACCTTTTGGCTTGTGAGCTTACTCTACCAAAACCTGCAAATGATAAACTGGTTTAAAAAATTTTTCAAGGCACTATATATTATGTGTGCAAAGTTTCTTAAATGTCAATATCTGTTATACGAGGTCTGCGATTGAGTGCAAGGTCAAAGGGACACTCAGGGAGAGGACAGGGAAAGCACTGGCCAACTAAGAGGTGGGGGTTGCCATTGTGCCCAAGGCCATCCCCACGCAGACAGACACCATATTGAAATTAGCAAATGGACTGCATAGTGTTGCCTGTTGCCCCATTTGTAAAACCTCATCTCTGGGTGATAAACAGATGCACCTTGTGGAGGGACATCACAATTTCGACATCGTGGAGGGAGGGGTGTCAACCACCCCGCCATCCTAAAATGAAATGGGTCGAGTCTTATTTATTTACAGCATGTTTTGCGCCCCTCCCATAACACTGTAAATTACTCACATGGTCAAGGCTCCTTTCCCCAGCAAGGAGAGAAAAGGACATAAAACATGTGATCTCCAAGATATTTAATTCAGGAATCACATATGATCTGTCAATTTCCATATATCAGGCTTTATGAGTCATATTTTAAATACAAAATCCCGTTTATGAATATATATGTGTGAGTTATGAGCAGCCATGTGCTTTATACGGTGTACAGCGTGTCTATGGGTCTCACCAATATTTATGAGATTTCTATAGTGGAGCTCATAGGAGGATAAGGGATGGGTTATTTCCATGCAGAGGTCTTATGAGGCTGATCATGTATCTATTTCTCACTTCACATGTGCTTTTATCACTATGTTGACTGTTTGACTCCTTGTTCATCTTCCTTTGAAATGATGTGAAAGTGATGCTGCGGATGACCATGATGTGAAATATGATGCAGCATATTTTTTTTTAAATAAAATGGTCACATGCTGTACTCGATTGATGCATAAAAGCATGACTATCACTTGGATTAGATTATATAGTAAAGAAGAAGGAAGCTGAGGAGGAGAACTCTGTGGGAGTGAATAAGTGAGAATGTGGATAAGTGTATATGTGGAAGAAGACAGAATTCCCCCAGAGGAAACCCTCTGGGGACCTGAGCTGGTCTTTGGCTCCAAAAAAGCAGGGGCCTCCTCCATTATGACAAACAAGTGCATTCGCTTTGAGGCCATTGGAGATTTCTAACCTTTGCCTGACACACAGAAAAGGTCAGGTCCATCCTTGGCTTCCCACTGGGGGCTGAGGCTGATCATTTCCTTCTTGGTTCCTTTAGCCCATAGAAAATTCTCAGTGCCATAATTTTCCTGGCTCATACTAACAGGAAGACTACAACGGAGATAAAACCCCTTCATAGAAAAATGTACTGTCAATGGTGAAAAATATAGAGACATTCAACTGTTCAGAACAGGAATATCAACTCTTTCAAAAGTACATTTGAACCTTTCTTTTTTTAGGATGGAATGATGTATTATTTACGGATGACTTAAATATAGTGCCTCAACTTTTATATATTGTGTTTTTTTTTCTAATCTGCAGAGTCAAAATTATACACTAGCTGCTATTGATATGTGGATGAATGTCTATTCGAAAGCTACAGTGGAAATACATTCTGTCAGTGATTAGAAATGGATGAAGCACCTGACTGATTTAAATCCTGCTTGAATGACAGGGCTTTTTTGTGACATTAGGACATTTTGCAACCAAAAAAACCAAAGGTTCCATTTTGATTATTTATTATAATCTCATTAATCAGGCCATTTCCACTTCAAAATTCATACAGTTGCAACTTCAGGTCTGTTGCAACTGTATGTATAAAACCTTTGATTTCATAATTTATTTTACAAAGAGAACACTGCTCTGCTATTATTAATCTACTTCATTCTGTTTAGTAGTTTAGGACACATTAATAGAACAAATGTCTCTATTTTATGACATCATTTTAACACATAGGATGTATATGGTTCAGTATGGGTTAACCTAACTCAGATGATAACAAACGACCTATATTACCATAACTGTGCAGACAACACTCAGCTCAGCTTTAGATGTGGACAAACTTTGTCAGTTTGTATGCACAGGGTGTATTGAATAGGAAAAAGCCCTATGCAGTTAAATAGAAAAAGCCCTTAAAGGAATAGTACACCCAAAACATGATTAGCCTTCATTTTCTACTCACCCCCATGCTGAACAAAACTCTGGAGTACTTTTTTGATATCTCAAATGCATCTGGAGATCTGGGAGGCTTCTTGCTGTCTGCTGACATTCAAATAATGGAGGTCTATGGCGCCCGAGACAGAAAGGTCCACAAAAGTCCACAAAAACGTGTCAATATTCCTCCATACTGCTCGTCCAATGTAATCCAAGTGTCCTGAGTGGGTAGCATCCAGAATTTACTCGAAACGAAGTCATTTAGAACATTTTAGAGCCTAAACAGTAGTGTATAGGATTTCCTAATAGCGCCCCCATGCGCGCTCACGATTCTACGGAAGCCGGCAGACCAAACCGGAAGGAAGTGCGCATTCAGCGTCTTCTCTGCCGATAATGCAAGCGTAGAAGAAGAAATGTGCTGTTTACCTGTGCAAAGAAAGAAACAACGAAAGAAAAATGTCTGAGGACCTCAGTGTTGAGGAAGAGCATGAGTTCTTTGCCGAGCTGAATGCGCTGGTTTGGTCTGCCGGCTTCCGTAGCGTCGTGAGCGCGCATGGGGGCGCTATTAGGAAATCCTATACACTACTGTTTATGCTCTAAAAACGTTCTAAATGACTTCGTTTCGAGTAAATTATGGACGCTACCCACTCAGGACACTTGGAATACATTGGACGAGCAGTATGGAGGAATATTGACACGTTTTTATGGACTTTTATGGACCTTTCTGTCTCGGGCGCCATAGACCTCCATTATTTGAATGTCAGCAGACAGCAAGAAGCCTCCCAGATCTCCAGATGCATTTGAGATATCAAAAAAATACTCCAGAGTTTTGTTCAGCATGGGGGTGAGTAGAAAATGAAGGCTAATCATGTTTTGGGTGTACTATTCCTTTAAGAAAGTGTAAATAAATAGCATCCACCCCTTTTCACACACACTTTTCATACGAGTGCTTTCATTGTGAGAAAGAGGATACACTTAACAGATAGTTGAAAATGGTTTTTGTCCTTTGCAGCTTCGTATCAGAGAGTAGCACAGACAAAGATACAGCACGGTAAATAAATCTCAAACGAAGGAACAGAACCCTTAACATACACTTATCTCTGTATGCGTGTGTTTAAACAGCTTATTACCTTCCTGTCCTCTCACAAACCTTTAGTGTGTTTGCAGTCTCTAAGTGTTGCATAATATATACACTGATTTGAGTTATTTTCACTGAAACAGTAGAGGATACGTGTTGTACAATCTTAGCTGTCATGTGTTCTTTTCTCTATAAATCCTTTGGAACATCTTTCATAGGGAAATTTTATTATTAAAAAAAGAAATGTATCATTGGGTAGACAAAAAACATGCATTTCACATGCACAGTTAAAACAATAACGCGCTGTTTGACATTAACTGTGTTTTGTGGCAAATTACACATAAGATTACACTAAGACTGGTGTCAAATTTAGCTTTTTGACTTTTTTAAAGTGATAGTTTAATGCAAAAGTGTCACTTTTCACTCTATAAACACTGGTTATATTGATAGTACAGAGAGCATTCTGCTATGTAAACCTCATTAGATGTGAACTGTTATCCACATGTGGAACATTCCCCCCCCCCCCAAATGCTGAACATGGATATTATAATGTGTAGTAATATGTAAAAGGGTAATATGGGAAGTGCTTGCCTTGTGGTTAGAGCAGTGCGCTTCTGCTCTGGGAAGGTTGCAAAGATCAGTTTTGATCCCCACAGCCTGCTCTCTGGGTCCCTGAGCAAGACCCTTAACTCCACATTGTTCTCGGGTGCCCCACAATGGCAGCCCACTGCTCCCCGAGCAGATGGGTCAAATGCAGAGGTGAATTTCTCCAGCGTAGGAATAATAAAATAAAATGATTATTCAATTATTATTATTATAAAATATTTGTGCAAAATATATTGTGAAACACCTGTGGGAAAATATTGCACATTTAAGCAATTTCCACATCTTTAAAGTTCTTATATATGTGTTTATCAAATAACTTATGAATTGTAGTAATATGTAACTTTTTCAAGAGATTGTAGATAAATACTTGTTACATGATAAAAAAACATATGAATTTCAAGCTTTTTTGGCAAGGACTAAAGCAGATAAAGATGAAAAAAAGGCTTGTGCTGTAAACCATCTGAGATACTGTACATTCCGTGATTGAATAAATGATACTTTAAATAAGACGAGTGTTTTTTATAAACTGGGAAAAAAGGAAAGGTCTGCTGATGGTGATCAGGTTTTTGAGGACAACAGCTCATCCATGCATTAAGTGATGCAGGAGTGTAACCTGATAAATGCACTTAAAAACAGTAACGATGAACAATAAGAGAGCGAAATCCCAGATGCCCTGGACTGTTTGCCTCAGAGGCACTGTGACAGCCTATTGATCAGGTCTTAGCCCAATCAGAGCTGTGGGGATGCATGACTTGGATACCACCAGCGTGTTGGGAACAGCACATGAGTAACTAGCATCTGTTAGTAAATAGATCTACTCTTGAACAATTACATTGTAGTATTTGCTAAAGATCAGACATGCTGGCTGCTTTCATTCAGTTCTCTCTGTCAAGAGAAAAGCTCCCCTCCAGTATAATATACAACATGCAATGTTGCAAACTGTCTGCCTTTTGAAATTGATGTGACGTAATGTTTCAGTCTGAAACATTGATAGCTCTATGGCTGTGAAAACGCCCAGCTTCTGTTATTGAATAGTAATAGGCTTGTCGGCTGGTGCCTCCAATTTCACAAATGGAGCAATAAATACACATAACAGAATCAGTGGAACAATAAGAATGCCTATAAAGAAATGTTGTGGACAAAAAAAAAAAACAAGTGGGAGATCACGGGGAGTCAAAGGAGTGGGGAGACAATGTAAAATCTGACTGTAGAAAAGAGATGAAAAGTGCTTTCATGTGAGTGAGAGGGAATCGGACAGAGAAAGAGGGTGGCCTTCTCTTCATTTCTGTGCCACAAGCTCTCTTGGGCATTTACGTGCTCTGTTTCCAGCCTAAGTGTAATTTGAGACCTGGATTTGATACAAAGTGCATGCAGCAGCTCTCTTCAAACCCAATCATTCACCCTGACATGTAATCCTTTCACTCACCATCATCACACTGCTTTGGGAATAATGAAACACACTTAAGCAATATGCAGCAGTGGTACAGCTGCAAGCAGGGAACACATCTCGATGAGATGCCTCATAACTCTAATGAAAGGCGTTTTGACCTGTCAGTGGAGGTAAACGATTGCCCTTCTACCATATCTGTAAGAAACTTATTGGTGGCAATATCTGGTCCAGCTGGGTGATTTGCATGGGAAATGAGGTCCACATTGCTTCTAAGAACTACAACTCTTGGCATCAATGTGCTCAAGATGTTGTTTCCCCTTTTTCTTTTTTTTCATCCATTAAGTTCATCTAATTTCTTGTCTTATGATGCTACTCTTTCAACGAAGAGGATTATTACAATTAATTGGCTGGCAAGGCATTATTTCAAAAAGGGAAATTGGCTGTCATAATTATACAGTGAAGGGAATACTTTAACTCCCTGGAATATCAGCTTCCTGAAATAAAGGAGCACAAGCCCCCTTTTATATGCCCCCCTCCCCATCAGTGTTAGCATGTCTGTCTGCCTGTTTCCTGTGACGGATCCATTTTTAACAGTCCCCAGCCTGGGAGCGGCTCTGGTTGATTGCTGGATGGATGGGTGGCCTCTAACTGGCTCGCCTCACTTATTGCCACAATTTCTGGTCTTCCAGGATCCCTGATCTGCTCTCTGGCCATTTCCAACTGCTAAATTGTGTGTTTACACCAAGCAAAAGATGGGTTGATTGCTGCTCTACCGGATTAGTAACTAAGAAGAAGAGAAAACAATACCAAAATGACCTAGATTTCATCTTGATAGGCTTGACAATTGATAAGCAGCTAAGAAGTCTCAAAACAGATAATTTTTAAAAACATGAAATTAACTAAATTAAGTTCTACCATTTATATGGATAACACTGTGCACTTTGATGCTGATACTGAGAAGTAAACTCGAAGTGAAAAATTATCATTATCATAAGGGGTTTAAAATTGAGTCAGAAGAACATCAAAGACCCAAGGAAATGTCTAAAAGGAAAATGTATTTTCTATACAAGATGCCTATTTGTAATGTGGAGTGTCACTGCCCACATGCCTTTAGCACATTCCATTTAGTTGGCATTACAATTCCCACTATATCCTAATACAAGGTTCTGAGGTAGCTTCTCAATTCAAAAAGAAAGCTTAAGACTATAACAAACATGGTTGTGGTTTCAGAAGTGATAATAATACACATTAGTGAGAAGAAACATAAAAAGAGGTATTATTGTAGACAGAGGTGCTACACATTTTGACATTTCCAAACCAGAGTATGTTTGGCCATCTATATCTTTATACTTACCTCCTTCATTGTTGCTCTTGCAGATTGTTAGTGTTTTTTTTATTACACCACACTGCATCTATGATCATCAGTGGTATCGTTCTGTTTGTTTGGTTTGGGTATTCATCTGCCAATCCTTGATGTTTAACTTAAATATTCACAAAATAAATGTAGAAAAAATTAAGATGGCATTATATGTGATGTAGATGTGCAAAGAGGCTTGGGTAGCAGTAAGAGGTGGAGGCAACCCAATCTACTGACACTTAAAACTGGTTCTGGGGACATGGAATGTCATTTTGTTTGGCGGTGTGGGTGGGTTGGGGAGGGGTTGGTTAATGGGGGACCTCAAACTGGTGAGGGAGGTTCAGATATTGGCTAGAAAAAGCTCACCTCTACGTATAACCTGAGCTCTGGATCCTAGCTCTCTGAGATAGGCTGGACTTTTTTCTACTTTTGAGTGGCCTGCAGGTAGAGATGGAGGGCTGGGGTGAGTCTGCTTATCTTCCCCCTGCTTAGCGGTCTCATGTTTGAGTTCACCCCAGAGGATGAGAGGGTTGCATCCCTTCAGTTTTTGGTACAAGGGAGATCTCTGACTGTTTTCTCGGTCTATAAGCTGAATGGTGGTATAGAATAGCCTCCCTAGGGGTTGCTGGATGGTGCCCATCTCTGGGACTCTATCATTCTGCCAGAGGAATAAAATGCATATATTGTGAACAAAAGTGACAGCTGGAATGTTATTGTCTGTAGTAACAGACTGCAAACTCTGAACCCAAGTGTGTTTCACTATTGGACTTTTGTTCAGAATGAATGCCATGTTCAAGCATAAAGATGTCCACTGATGGTGCACTTGGCCATGAGCACCAGGGTGGACTGGCCTCCTCCAAGGTGCTGAAGAGGAGAATTGATTGTCTAACCTTGGCTTTAGGTGAAGCGATGTGGTTTTCGTCCTAGCCATGAAACACTGCATCAGTTCTGTAACCTCTACAGAAGGGGTACCTTAAATCCCTGAAGGCCGTGCCCTGCACCTTGTAGATGTGCATATTCAACACTTGACTCCAGTATGAACTCATTGACTGCTTCTAGTGAGGTTTGAACATTTGATTTGGCTGTGTCTAAAAGCTGCAGGGCATCGGCCCTGGACGACTTAAGTTTGAGCCCCTTGCTTTAGAATGTGCTAGAGGGGCCATGTCCAAGCAGTCAATGTGTTTTGTGAACCAGAAGAAGACATAGAACCAAGCCATCCTGTCGTTGTTTAAGAAGCAGGGCTTTGATATGAAGTCTGACCTGTCAGTATATTTTGGACTTCAGCAGGATCCTTGTTTACACTCTTTATGAACAAAATTACTAGGCACGGCCAAGGGCATGAGGGGGTTTGGTACGGGAACCAGGAGGTTTTGTCCCGACTTTTTGCGCATGACCTGATTCTGCTGGCTCCTTCCTGCTAAGATCTACAGCATGCAGTGGGGTGTTTCACAGCTGAGTGCAAAGCAGACAGAATTCAGGTCAGTCCCTCCAAGTCAGAGACCACGGTGCTTGAATGGAAAAAGGTGGCTTGCTGCCTAATGTTTGAGGAGAGTTCCTGCTTCAAATTGAAGAGTTTGAGCATCTTAGGGTTCTGTTTACAAGCAAGGAGAGAATGGAGCAATGGCTGAAATGTTTTTTATTTCCACAGGGTAGCTGGGCACTCCCTTAGAGATAGGGTGAGAAGCTCTGTTATCCAAAGAGGCTTGGAGTAAAGACACCTCTTAAATCGAGAGGAGACAGTTGAGGTGGATTGGACAGTCAGCATGAGGTGTTACAGGCGCATCTCTGTGAGGCCGAACCAGGACATGCTGGAGAGACAATGTCTCTTGGCTGACCTGGATTTCCCCCAGCAAAGTTGGAGTATGTGTCTCGGGAAAGGGAAGTCTAGGAGTCTGTTGAGACAGCTGCAGCTACAACCCATTCCCAGATAGGTGAAAGAAAACAAAGAGAAAGTGGGTGTTGGGAGCTGGAGAAGTTCCATCTTTCTCCAGCAGAGTCCGCCATGGATCCTCCTGAGCTGAGCCTTCGACACACCTGAGGCGCATCTCATCATCAGAGGATCCACAGTATATAATCTGCCTTCAGACCTTGCCTCGACGCCGCAGTGTTAAATCCAGTTGGTTAGCACCTGAGCCTAGCATCTTCTGAGAACCTTTGTTGCCCTTGAATCCAGTTTGGATTCTAACCCTTTGTCTCTACTTTCAGGAATCCTGTTTTTCTCCTGTGAGCTCTGGAAGAGCTTAACCTGCCGAGCCTGCCCTCTGAGCCAAACCTGAAGACTCTTCTCTGGATTCCCATGCAGCTCTGGACTAAGAGCTGGAAACCCAAGGTCTGCCTTCAAGCTAGAAGTGAGACGCTGAAGCAGTTTTCGGACTCTGCTGAACTAAACAATCTCTGGACCCAACAGTTCCTCTCTCAAAGCCTAAACCGGACTTCTCAAGGTACAAACCTGAAACTCTCCAACTCAAACTCATCTGATCCCAAGCTAACTGAACTGTCTCCCACACAGACTCCAGTGAACCAGCCCCCGGGCCTGAACCAGTACCTGTGTTATTTCAAGATTCAAGATTCAAGAGACTTTATTGTCATTCACATGTGCTTGTGAACAATAAAACTTATTAAACTTTTCTTCAGTCTCTGTGGTGTTCTGCATCTTGGGCTTTTCAGTAACCCATCATGACAGTGGGTATATATCTGTCAACCCTCTTGAAGTTATGGCCAGGAAATAAGATGGAAAAAATACACACAAATTTTGAAAATAAATGCTTTTTCTATAATTGTTTTCTTCCGCCTTTCCATTGCGTTATTGGGAAAATATGCCCATCTTCCATTCCTACCAAATGATTTGGCTGCTGAGGCATGTCCTTTAAAGTTTATCAAGCTGCTCCAATAAAATACACAGGGACCTGCTGTGATGCAGATGAACAAAGGAAAAAAATTACCCAAATCTTCCCCTCGACATGGGTCAGGCAGTGGCTCCATTAATTTTACAGAGGATCAAGCCTCAAGCTGCAAGTTGAGTTTAACCTCGGATTTCTCTCAGCTGCAGACAGCCCGCTTTCTGTGCAGACTGTCATCATGGTTTGTTTGTGGTCTGATGGAACTACAAGCTATGCTGTTTCTGTCAGGGGTGTGTTGTTTTTCTTTCGTATATATAGTAGTATCTAGGATGCTTCCGATAATAATTGTTATCAGGCTGCGCACTAAACTGACGTGACTAACAGGCATGTCCATCTCTCCAACATCAGAATCGGGCAGGTGCAGCGGTGGAAGTGAATAAATAGTCAATCAATTTGTCAAAGCTCAAATGCTAAATAAATATTTTGACCATAATATTGTGTTCTCATATTTAAACAGAAAGTCTTTAATATGGATCAATTGCATCTGGAGCATGAATGGAATACCAAAAGTGTCACATTTTCAATACTTCAAAAAAGTGTCGGTATTTAATAAAAGTGTCAATATGTCAATATTTCTTTTGTAAATGTGAAAATTTCAATATTACCTGCAATACATGCATTAAATTGATATAAATATTCTGCATCCTAAATTAATTTTGAAGCTATTAATTAGTATTTAGTTTGGCTCTTTTTCTTACAGTTGCTTTGCTATGCCCTGTGTTCATTTTCTCTAATCAGATCCACCTGTTCTTGCTTCCATTTAAGCTACCTGTTCCCAGCCATTGGTGCCAGATTATTTGAGCCTATTGTGAGAGTACTAGTTTCTGGCGTACCCCCTTGTGTTTGACTGCCAGATTCTGACCTGTGTGCCTAATCTTTCTCCTCACTGTTATCTGGATTCTGCCTGTTATCAACCTTGGACCTGTCTTCTGACACCGGCTTGGATTATCCCTCTGGCTCCTTCTGCTCCTCTGTGTGCTCTGGCTGCTGCTGGTCGCTGCTCCACTTCTTTCCTGGATCTCTGGAATCGGCTTCATCGCAAACTATAGAGTAATCACCCCTCCAGACTTCGCTCCTCTTCTTGGCCTTAGACTGAACTTTACCAGGTTGATAACTCTCATGCTCATTATCATTCGTTCTGAATCCTGAAGTCACTGACCTGAGTTCCATCTCTACAGAGAATCCAGTTAGCCTGCCCCAGCTGACGAGCAGCTGCAAATTTCTCACTTAAATAAAAGCTTGTTTCTAAATCACTTAGATCTGTCTGCTTGAATTTTGGGTCCACATTCTGAGCCTTTGACAGCTAAAGCGTCAGGTAATCATTAGCAAAGGACCACTGGGTTCGGCTTCAAATATATCCACCTTGGAACAGGTTTTCAACATAGTCAGTTTCACCGCTACTTCATGTGGAAGAAACCCCCTATCCAGTCAAGAATGTTTGTATGTAAAAATACTTGGGGTTGTCTGCTGTGCTCTTCATCTTGTGTTTCTCTCATTGTGATTCAGTGAGGAGTTGAGGAGGTTTGCATCTTTATAAAACAGGTACAAGAAAATAATCAAGACTGTCCCATATTTCCCCTTGTTGGTTTTGAGGGGCCAAAAAATAGATTTTGTTAGTTTTATAAATATCACAACCCAACACAGTAGTTCTTTGTAGCTGCAAGCAGAGCAGAAGATGTCCAATTTCTCTCCATCCAGGTTGCAAATGAGCTTGCCTGAAGCCTCTGCCGGTTAGGTTGTTGTTGCAGGATCCTAACTGAATGATACAGTTAAGACTCAACAAAAATCATTTGAATTTCTAAACATTGTCTTTATGTTTTATTCCCTTTATTATCCACCTCTCTCTTATAATGTTGGTCCTCTTTACAATAATTAAATTGTTTCCTAGTATGGTAAGGTAATAACACAAATTGGCAACACAGTATTTAGCAATACTGTGTCTGCAATTTAGTTGGGCTGTGAAAAAACGAAAGAGCCTTTCAGCAGGAAGTTTGAAAAGAGCTAAACAAAGTTGCTCTGTTCAATTCTTTGGAGATTTAAAACTCTGTTGTTGCATATAAGGTAAAATAATGATGACTAATCAGCAAGGCTTAAAAAGTATTTCCTGATTCCCAATGCTAGACCTGTGAATAATTCTCATGCCAATGTTAACGTTTGAGTAAATGCATAGAAAACATGGAGCTCAGTGAGTATTTAATTCATTGATCCTTTATCTTTTTGAAAATCAAAACAGAAGTAACACAGATATTGGTGATTCAACAATCAGAGATATCAATGTACACCATTGCCAAATGATATAATTCACACAATAAATACTCAACACAGGCACAGGAAATCAGTTACCTGCCCCGTGTTTGCAGTTTGTCTCATTAAAGGAATAGTACACCCAAAACATGATTAGCCTTCATTTTCTACTCACCCCCATGCTGAACAACACTCTGGAGTACTTTTTTGATATCTCAAATGCATCTGGAGATCTGGGAGACTTCTTGCTGTCTGCTGACATTCAAATAATGGAGGTCTATGGCGCCCGAGACAGAAAGGTCCACAAAAGTCCACAAAAACTTGTCAATATTCCTCCATACTGCTCGTCCAATGTAATCCAAGTGTCCTGAGTGGGTAGCATCCAGAATTTACTCGAAACGAAGTCATTTAGAACGTTTTAGAGCCTAAACAGTAGTGTATAGGATTTCCTAATAGCGCCCCCATGCGCGCTCACGATTCTACGGAAGCCGGCAGACCAAACCAGCGCATTCAGCTCGGCAAAGAACTCATGCTCTTCCTCAACACTGAAGTCCTCAGACATTTTTCTTTCGTTGTTTCTTTCTTTGCACAGGTAAACAGCACATTTCTTCTTCTACGCTTGCATTATCGGCAGACCAGACGCTGAATGCGCACTTCCTTCCGGTTTGGTCTGCCGGCTTCCGTAGAATCGTGAGCGCGCATGGGGGCGCTATTAGGAAATCCTATACACTACTGTTTATGCTCTAAAAACATTCTAAATGACTTCGTTTCGAGTAAATTCTGGATGCTACCCACTCAGGACACTTGGATTACATTGGACGAGCAGTATGGAGGAATATTGACACGTTTTTGTGGACTTTTATGGACCTTTCTGTCTCGGGCGCCATGGACCTCCATTATTTGAATGTCAGCAGACAGCAAGAAGCCTCCCAGATCTCCAGATGCATTTGAGATATCAAAAAAGTACTCCAGAGTGTTGTTCAGCATGGAGGTGAGTAGAAAATGAAGGCTAATCATGTTTTGGGTGTACTATTCCTTTAAGGGACCAATTCTGACACAACGATGCTCATATAAACACATACCCACTTTGCCTCACCATAACGGTAAAGTTGTATGGTTGAAATTAAGCATGCTTTACCTTTACAAATGCCTCTGAGGAATGAGTGAGATGAGAAGAAACATGACAACAATTACAAATGTTTTGGCAGAACCACTGAGAAGACTGATTTTATTATTATTTTTTTGAGGTTATGGTTGATAAAAATTATGATGGCTCAGGTATGTCACAGATGAAGTCAGAGAAAAATTGGTAATATGGTGATGAGGTAGTAGCCAGCAGAGCGCTGCATACTTTGTTCTCCAATGGTGTTTGGGCAATCTACTGTTAATGATGCTGATATATTTACAATACACATACAGACACAACTTGTAAGGTATGTAGGGATGGGTTGTTTTCCTCTGGCTATATAGAACAGAGTAATGCATTGGTGCCCCGCCCCCACTTCTTGCTGCACACCACAGTAGCTGGTTTAGTAGCATTTCTGAAAAATACGGACCAGCCAGCAATCAAAGCAAATTATGAAAATTATCCTGTTTTACATCTTTTTTAAGCTTTACCAACAATTCTGATACCAGCCCATCCACATAATCAAGTCCTGTCTTTTACTTAATGTGGTGTAATTTCACTGGGGGAAAAAATAAACACTATTCATTGCAATTTCTTTTTTCATTTTGTATCCTCAAATTGGCACAAGCCTGGTTAAGTTGTTTTGATGTAAAAAGATTTAATGCAACTAACATTAAGATTCTACAAAATTTAGCTCACTCTGAAGGCAACCCTTTAGAGCGATTTCAGTGTAAATTGGTCCCTGCAGGGTTAAACAACATAAAAGTAACTTCACCTATAATCTTTTCTTTCAAAAGAGGAGTTAGTTATCTGGACAATGGCTATTTCAAGTAGAAGTGGGTTGGATGAATCCTAGAAGCTTCAAACCTATGCATCTCTAACCCATCTCTAACCGCCTAAGTCATGGTTACCATTGATCATGGAATTATTATAAAGCCACAGTGTATTGCTATAGGCAAAGCCTTCTAGCATACTTCTAATACAGCTAGAATTTTCTATTTCTGCTGGTAAATGTCCCTATAATGGTATGGATGATAAAATGCTGGAGTTATCTTGTGCCCTTCCCCTCGCGTGGCTGCACACTGTCAGTAAGCAGGCTGAAAGAGAATGACTATGTTTTTCTCATATTTACAGAAAACACCAAATGTATTGTTTAAAAACATGTCTGGTCATTAAAAACAGATATATTCATGTTGTGGAAGATAAAGAGGCTCTTATTAAGGTGTTTTAATACTTACTGTACTTACTGATCTTACTACTGTAACTTGGAACTGGTACTTTTACTCTAGCCAAAAATCTCATGCTGTCAGTGCCATTTTGCAGTTGACTTTACTAAGATTTGTATTGGCAAAAAAATGAAAAGAAACCTAATGTCTTTGTTTGTACTGCAATTTTAGTCGATATAAGTAAAAATGAAACCATATTACAAGATTTTCAAATGCTCTCTAAACATGCCATTTCAGTCAGAATTGGTCCCTGCTGTATTGCACAACAGTAGAACAACTTAAATTCCACCTTCTACAGTAGTGTTTTTAATCTGGCTAGTTCTAGTAGGAAGGTGCAGGAAGATCTCAGGAGTAATTCTCCATTGTTGGCCATTCAGGCAGCTGCTGGCCGCTCGATTGCTGCTAGCCTTTTATATCACAAGCATAGCCGCAACTCTAACCTATGCAATGTCAGGGATTCCTTTGATCACAGTATCATATTGTTGTGACATAGCCACAATATATCACTAAAGCTGTTTAAGCATTACCTTTCAGCAAATACTCCTGCATGAGGAGGGTGGCAGACGGCACTGAAGCATTACCCTCACTTAGCGTAATGGACCGAAACAAGGAAAAAAGCAGGTGAATCATCCTCCCACCAGAGATCACACGTTGTACAAATAAACTGTTGCCCTTTGAGTTGTGCACACTTTGGTTCTTGCATAGTTGTTCACATGTGCATGATTGGGCGCTGAAGATTCTCACGGTTATTGGTGGGGAGGTGTTATTCTGCACCAGCTGTTGTGTCAACATAAGGTCAAGAAGTAGACCACGTGTTCGTTCTACCCCTGGTGTAAAGGCTGCATGGACAACAGCCCCTCACTGGGTAAAAATAAACAAACTTTGAAACACCACAGCTCCTCATTTGCACCTGCCATTTACCTCTGTTCGGCTGAAGCCCTATAAATGCAGGCACAGCTATTAAAAGATGGGAGATGTCTAAAATGGTGAGAGCAGATGCCGGACACCTTGCTCCCTCTGGCTTATAGAGCCCAAAATAGACTGGTTGACATATAGGTCTCTGATTGTTTGAACAAGGAATCTCATAGACTTCTGCCACCCAGCATAAATCCTTTGAAACTTCCGCACCAAAACCGCTGATTATCTTTCACCTACACTGAATCAGGCCATCTATTTGCATGTCAAAAAGCAATTTCCAAAGGCTTAACCGACAGCCTGGTCTGGGGGTTTTGTGCTTGAGAAGCACCAACACAGACGTTTTCAGAAGAGGAAAAATATGGGTGTGCAACAGGGGAACAAGTGTTGTCTTGCACAGGTGAAAATGACGTACGGACAGGCATGGTCTTTAGGCAACAGCAGCAAAGAAAAGCACATGAAACAGGAAATTAAGCCTGGCTTCTCCAAAGCTTCCCTATTGCCAAACTACTACATAAGACTATTTTACCTGCCTATGCTAGGTTGGTTAAACATGGTTCGGCAACTCTTCCAGTTTGAAAATGATCCACTTAGATCAGACTGCTTACTGCTCAGTAGAGGTATGTTATCCAAGGACATTTCACCAATAAGAGTTCACATTTAGGTAACTATTTCCCTTATTTCTCTTCTCTTTTACAACCTTTTTTTTTGGGGGGAGGAGGAGAACAAGGGAAAATGGTTACCAAGGTTGTTCAGCTTTGGACCGAACACTCAGCTTTCCAAGTAGTAATTATTTACATGTCCTGGTTAAGTCCAGACAAAAAAAAAAAAACAACAACACACAAGTTTTCTTATGGTTATTGACGCCTTTGCTTTCTTAAGAACAACATTTTTTGGAGCTTGTTCTGAAGATGCAAAGGGGCAAAAAGGTCCTTCATATACAGCGTGACCACTGATAATTACAAAAGAAAATTATTACTGTACATAGTATTTATTATATATTTTAAATTAATCTGCATCATTTTATATTTATACTAATAACCAAGTTTTCCACTTGTTTTTTAATCATTATTATAAGTCCAAAGGATCCACAAAGATGGTAGATCGAAGTCTCTGCTTTGCAAATGACATTGCTGGTTCTGCGTCTTGAGAACCCTCAGCCATGATTCAAGTCACTCTTTTTATTGCAGGCCTCTGCCTCCAATCAGACCTTGGCCTCCAGCATCTCTAGGAAGAGTTTGTGCATTGGCACCTTGCCTTGCACCTTAATGCTATAAAAGTGCTGCACAGCCTTAGTTGCAGTCTGCCTCAGTAGGGGGAGCGTCATGAGCAGTTTGCCAGCCCGTCGTGGGTCCTCCTGGTGCTGGCTGCTCTCGTAGTCCTGAAGGGCCTCGTGGAGAGCGTCTTGCAGCTTTTGGACGGCCTCCATGTCCTCTATGTGCATGGAGTCTGCTAGGACAAGAGGAAAGAAAGAAGATTTTAAGAATTTCAAATCCTAAAAACCTTTGAGAACTATAAATACAGCTTGAAGGAGGACTATGATATTTAATAGTTCAACGCTCTAAACTGTCGCTGAGCCAAATAACCAGTATTGGGTGAATTTATATAAAATAATAAAAAAAACTAATAATTTTGCTCTTTTGAGCAGTATCTTTCTGAAAAAAACAGAACAAAGTAAAAGAAGCGTTATATTTAAAACATTTTTTTGTCTTTTTATTTAGTCAGTCGGCTTAATAAAACAGTCTATTACATTTTTATTAACTGTTTATCAAAGAAATGTAGATGTTCTGAAAAAATAAGACTAAAAAGCAATCCATTGAAAAACTTACAACTCTTATTAAAATAGTGCTGTTTAGAACTAATGTTTATATCAGCTTGACTGCCCTTTTAGATACGTCCCTCCCCTTCCATTTCCGGCCTTTATTTTTTGGCCCACAGCTTTTGTCTTCTATCTCTTCGCTCCCTGGGAGGCTCCGAGGTGGCACTTTCCCTCACTGGTTAACTGGCACCTTGCAACTGGGAGACAATGTGTCATTGGCCGCCTGACTCGTCTCACCTTGGCAGCGCATATTTTACCACACGGGACAATAAAAGGCAAAACAGATTTCAGGCTTCGCCCCAGATTCATTGACTGGAACAACTGTATTCCCAAGACCTTGAGACATTTCTCACCCCGACGGTTTTCAAATCCACAGTGGTAAAATGAAGTAGGTCGTTTTTGTAAAGTGAATGTGGGAGGGGTTGTATGGGGTGAGAACAAAAGCCAAAAAAGGGAGAAAAAAAAGAGCACAGATGAGAATGTGACAGGACATGATTATAATTATCTCTTGCGTTTCACTGAAATCATGTTCACACTCAGATCGTTTGCCTTAACAAATCAATCCAGTGTTTTCTTCTAGTTTTCGCACCGACACCCATTTCTGTGATAAAGCAGCTTTAATGAAATGTTTTACAGCAGGGAGAAAATAAAAAGAGCGATGGAGACATCTCAACAGATGGGAAAAGAAAAGAGGGCAGCTCGCACACTGCTCCGCTCGGTGGAGGAGGGGGAGGAATAAAAAACAACTTTGAAGAAACAATTTCCCTGCAATCCATCAGTGAGCCCACGTCGATCGAATTGATAAACTGCTAATTACAAAATCAATCGCTATGAATTTTCACAGCTGTCAGACAGAGGGGTTCCCAGGAGAGCGATCTTCCAGAGACCTTGTTCCCCCCTCCTCTTCTCTTCCCATCCCCCAGTTCTCCCCACCCTACCTGTCTCCCAAAAGCTCTGCTGTCTGAAAGCAAAGTCCTTGCATCAGCATTTTCATTTTCAGCCCAGGACAAAACAAGGGAAAGGGGCCTGGTGACCCAGGCACGCATTGATCAGAGTCGGACAGGTCCTGCCTCCTCAAAAGGCGCCTTGTCAATAGCGGTGTGCAGCCTTTGCATTGGAACAAACGAGGCCCACCTCCCCCTGATATTCATTCCATTCGACTTAACACATTTTATTGACAGCCCACGTGCTCCTAATGAAATGCTTAATTTACCTCACATAGCTGCTGTGCCCTGCAGCTACTTTATGAGGATGGAGAAAGGGAGGGAGCACACAAGCAATATCACAGATCGGAAGATGTTCAATTACAAAACGAAAAAAATGAAATCCTTCCTGAATTTTCTTTTTGCGCCTTGTCTTTTCTCCATCAATTTATCTGATAGTCCAAACTAATAATTACCCTTGAAACTGTGTTATTTTCTCAAGGTAAACAGAATGTAAGAAAGAGAACACATTTTTTTTTTACAATTTTAACTAACTATTAAAAGCATAAAAGATCATTTAATTTTATTTACTAATAATTATTGTTTGTTTTTGTCTACATGTGGAATAGTATTTGGTCATTAGAATTTGTGTATACGCATAATTAAAAACCATAATATTTGTGAGGGATCTACTTTTTAATACTTTATTTTTATTCTATTTTATTTCAATATTCGATATAGTGCCTTGAAGACTAAAAAACAAACAAAATAATAACAGTGTGTAGGTCATTTTTTTTTTACTTTAATTATACAATACAAAGGATTTTTACAATAATTGGGAGTATTTAAAAACGTGTTTACTATATAGCGCTGCATTAGTGAATAAGTATTTCGATCAATATTTTTTATTTCTATAATATGAGCACTCACTGCACTCACTTTTGAATAACTCAACATTTAAATAGGTAAGTTAATACAATTTCACAAGATGCACCATGTTAGAAATATTTTCAAACAATGCGACTGGTTCAACAATTAGAGGAACTCCCAGTAATTACAATAAAATTAGTGAAAATGAAGCAGTCTGGTTATTCTACTTCTATTTAGGCGCTATAAATCAGTGATATATGATAAACTTCTTATATGGGGTATGAATATGGTTAAAAAGGACTGTTTATTTTAGCTACTCTTCAAACTGAGTAAGCTTTTGACCTTTTATCACTGAAATCGTCTTTAGAAAAAACTTTTACATTCTTTTTTGTATAATTGTATATTTATGTACTTAAAAAAATGTATTATACAATTAATAAAATAAGTTGCCATTAAGTTAATGAATAAATATTTATGTTAAATTTAAGATTATTCATCTAATTAACCACAGTTTTTAACTGGACTGTGAGCTCAACTCTTCTCACCTGAGTTGGCGAGAGCGATGGCTTTCAGGGTGACAAACTCCTCCTTCTCAACCTTGAGTTTCTTGTACTTGCGCACCAGCTGCAGGATGGAGACATAGAGGTCAAGCAGGCCCGTCAGCCGCGAGTGCTCCTCATCCATGATATAGTCCTCGGCGTAGACGAGCTCGTCCTCGTAGGGCAATGAGCGGAACACGATGCTGAGGATTAGGATTTCCATCCAGGCGCTCTGCAATAGACTCATCTGGTCTCCCAGAGAGAGGGTGGAGAAACCTGGATGAGAAAACAGGAGCTGTGTGAGGGCAATGTGGCAGCATATAAACAGATGGCACCAAAAATAAATCGCTTTATTGATAAATGGCAATTGAGGCTGGAAAGTTAAGTAAAGTAAAAGAAAGAAACAGGCTGATCAGTTCTGCTAAACCAGCTCATACATGTGCTTAACTTTAAAAGCAAGGTCCTCTTTGAAGCTTGTTTCAGAGCACTTGAGAGGGCTTTCCTATAAGTGAGGACAGTAAATCAGTGCAAAGGTCTGAGAACAACAAAGCCATGTGGTTACCCTTTGTATCCTGCCTTGCTGCTATTGGTGTTAGGGGGATTAGCATATATGCGCATTCATATCTGAAGGGTTAAGGACATGACATGAACACTGTAACAGGAGGAGGTGACGAGGAGACAAACACACATGAGCGCAAACACAAGAAACGTGTCAACAGAGACGTGAACGTTAAGATCATGACATCTATATGTATGAACATAAATCCAAACACGTGTAGCGCTGGGATCAGGGGGTTTAAACCAAGCATTAAGACCAACTTAGGGTGTCGTTCTGCAGCAGCTGGATGGGCTGAAATTGACTTGGGAACATCAAACTGTGGTCATTTCCTCTCTGACACCTCTACATATGCTGAGAATAGAAGATCAAATAAAACTAGCTCCCATAACCTCCTCAGATGAGCTCTGAGAAACACATACAAAAGAAAGTCAAGACAACTATGAGAGGAAAAAAGTAAGGGGCCTAACTACGGCAAAACTATGTGTGCCACACACGTCAATGTGTTTCAAAGGGGTTTAGGCCATGCATTATGTGAAAGTGGAATTAAAATGACATAGTTTTAAAACACTTTAATTAATGAAAACATTCTAACTGTCTTGAATCAATGCATTGGAGAACTACCTTTAACTATAATAATAGGCGGCAAGTCTTTAAAACATGTTTATAGCAGCATCTAAATACTGAAACTGGTTCACTCACACACTGACAGTGGCAAACTCCATTGTAGGCACAGCTGCCCTAGGGCTCACGGACAGAAAGGAGGCTGCCATACACATGAGGCCCTCTGACCATTGGTAGGCAATTTGGGTGAAGTGTCTTGCCCAAGGACACAACGACAATGAAAGCGGAGCCAGGGCTTGAACCAACAACACCCAGGGCAAACTCCTAAATCTGACACTGTTTCCCCCAGATAGAGAGAATCTTTGAACATAAATGAAGGATTGCTGTTACAGTCTCTACATTGACTGGTCCTTTTAAAACATGAAAATGTTTTCAATCTGAATACTCTCAATGAAGCTTTACTTATACTTTTCTTCTATTAATTTTCCAGTCTGTAAGAGGTTTTCTTCCAGGACTGCTCTCTATTTAGGTCCATTTTCTTACAAACCTTTATTAGGTTCTCTGACACTACCACTAACAAGTGCCATTTTTACATGGGAATGGTTTATATCCCAGTTAAGTGTTGTTTTTCTCCATATACATCCATTTGTATGTAGGCTGAATTAAGCGCTTCAATGTGAGCAGTTTATCGCTGCAGCTCCTCCAGAGTTTTCTTGGGGTCTCCTTGCAGCTTCTCTAACTAATGCTAATGAATGCAACTGCTTTTCACACAACAATTACAGGGTACTTTTTTAGGTATATTACAGCCATACTTAAATTTGAGGTAGGAAAAATAACTGCCTGTGCACAGGTTTAACAGTTATTAACATTTTCAAATTGTTATATGTCTCTTTCCATTTATTATTTGACTGTCAACAAATAGTACAGGCCCCAAAACACTCCTCACATAACACTTTCCTTCCCCCAGCTTGACATTCCTGCAAGCAGCTCATTCTGACAGCATATTATGCTGCCGAGTAACGCTCCTGATTGCTTTTACAAGTTTGCTGGTTCCACAGTACCTGCCTATGTGTGATTAACAGACAATAGATTACTGTATTGACCAGGATATGTTCAGCAAACGTTTCCACTTGAATATAAATGGTCTTAACTATGGTGTAGCCACAAACTCGATGTTTATCTCCCCCTGCCAGGAGACCCTAGTCACTCTCAACACATGCAGCTTGAGAAGACAAAAACAAAGAAGCATGAGGACATGTGAAAAAAGAAACGGGGCAGAGGAAGAGACAAGAAAAAAAAGACAGGAAGAGTAGTTCCTGAGTGTTCAATTTCCCTTATCGTGGTGATGACCACGTCAAGGGAAGAGCTGCAGGATACATTAATTAACAGATTGTGATCAGAATGTGAAGGCTTTCACATTTTGAAGGGTAATCAATACTGGGTAGAAAAGAGCTCAAACTGAAAGGTGCTAGAATGGTCCAATCCCAAATTAGAGCCAACAAGGCAGAGTGCCGAAAGCACTCAAAACACTTGACTATTATCAGTGAAGGCAATAAGCCAAATTTTCCAGCGGCCTCTTCCATTACACTTCTCCAAGCGGCATCTTAAAATGCTTTGTTGTGTTATTTCCTTGTCTGCATACGTAGCCATTATGTCGGCAGACTGTGGACTGGCCGGAGAGAAATTGTCATGCGAGCACAGACGTGGTGCTGATTGCCGCATCAGGTTGGCATCACAATCACAGGCGAAGCTTTGTGTAGCCTTTTAATGCCAAGGAGGACTGAAGCGGAACTAAAGCGCTGCTCTCGCCATGACAGCTCGCGTGACGGCCCTGTTCAGAGCTCGCTGGAGTGGCTTTCGAGTTGTTCTGATACAACCGACACCTCTCAGCCATATGCAAACTTGCATCCCAGCAGCCTGCAATTACCTTTGACGCTAAAAGTCCTTGAATTTAATCCAGTGTTGTGAGATGGAGAGGTAGTGTTTTTCCCCGCTCCATCCCCTCTCCTCAAAGCCTAAATTATCGCTCCAAATGGGATCTTGTGTCGTTGCCTCGCCTTTTTCCACTCAATTTAATCGAGTAATGAAGTGACTTCCCGACTCCACAGGTCACACGGCGCTCCGGCCGCTGCACTCTGAAGGTGGCCCTGTTAAGTGCCGTCGGAGTGGGTGATTTCCCCTAATGAAATATCAATATTTACATCTTCATTTCCAGCCCACTGCCTTGGCAGGGTTTGACCAAACATGACACAATATTGACCAAATCAGAGGAGCCTGTCTGTTCACTTGAAGAACCTTTTCCGCTCCACAGCTGAACGCATCAGCAGGTTTCTGTCTGGGATTCTTCAAAGCGATAATTACTACATTTATTTCTTTGTTCACTTGCTTTCTAGCAAACTGATCAAATAAGAATCAAGCGGTTAGGGTTTTTCTGAACAACCAAATTAAATGACTCCTCATTAATTCAGATCTGAGTCATTTTGGGACACCAGTCTTAATTTAGCAAAACCGTTAATGGAAACAAAAATACGAAACACTAAATACATTTTTTATCTTTATCATGTTTTCAATAAACCTTAATCTATCATCTAGCTAATTCTGAGCAGGTATTTCTCTCTCTTCTAAAAAACAAAAACAAAAAAAGAAACCCACAGCATGATGCTGCTATCCCCATGCTTTACCAAGAGAATGCATTGTTCAGGTTTATGTGTTATAAAATGTTTTCAATAAACATAGCATCCAGACTTAACTCAACTTCAGAAAATAAAACTAATACAAAAAGAAAAAGGTTATAATAAATTAAGGTCACTAAAATAAAACTCTCTACCAAAAACAAGACTGAAATCTATAATCTCTCTTTATCTTCCCAAAAGCCTTCAGCTGTGAGCAGGAGGGGGCAGCCAAAACCCACAGAAGGCTGTTTCAAACCCCTAACAGAGATTAATCAGTGCACTGTTTCATCTGCCGGAGAACAGGATGGTCCAAAATGAAATGCTGGAGATTTCTGTTGAGCTGGAGTTCATATTCTATTAATTTATTATTGTTTCTTTCTCCCCGAGGGCCATTAGCGCAAGTAATAAAAAGAGATGTAATTACGAGGCACGGCAGTCCCCTCCAGCTGCAGCCCCCTCGTAACTCACCCTCAATCAGACAACACAGCAGACAAAGAGGGGGGAGAGTTGAGGAAAAAATGGCAGGCGAAAGAGAGAAAGAAATGGGGGATAGAAGAGAAAAGAAGATATAAAGCAGAGACGAGGGAGATAAGCAAGAAAGAGGACCAAAGAGGACCAAAGCTTTAGAGGGAAAAAGAAAGTGTGAGATAGAAAGGGGGGAAGGAGAGTAATTCTGGCTGGACATTGGCTGATCTATCATAGCCAGCTATCAGAAGGACAAGCAGGCCCTGAAGACTTCTGCCTGGCGGCAATCTCACCTCAGCCAAGTCAAGTGCTCTCTGGGCACTGGTTATGCCCAAACAGGACCCGAGAGGTTCAGCACGCCTTTAATTCTAACCTCAAACTGGGCCCAGTGATCATATCGCCGTCAGCTTTTTTCTGTATCAAAGCTCTCCCTTTTAGTCTAAACGTCTCGGTAAAAGCCCAGAATATAAATGCAATGCTGATTAGTCAGGTTTGTTTTGATTCCAAAGCATAATTATTCTTTGGACTGTTTTTGTTCTAAAAAGCTAAAAGATGGGATTTCTGTTGAATTTACATGACAGCATGAGAAGAACCCGATCAATAACATCTCAGAAATAACTTGCTTTGCTCAACATAAATATCTTGACCAGAAATCCACCTGCATACACAACACTAACAGATCTCCTGCAGGCTCTCACTCCACCTTCATTTATTGACATGATGACGGTTGTTATATGTAAACAAAATCAAGTTAAAGCAAACCAAACAACAAGATAAAGAAACATCTTATTAGGTTATGTGAAAATCCTGTAAAACGAACATGTTTTCCTATTTAGGAACACGTGATTTTAATCTGGAGTCTGTTAATGTTAGAGGGGTAAGAAATACTTAATACAATAAATCCCATGTTTCAATCTGAGAGGTGTTCAGTCCTTGGCCAATACGGACTTTACAAATCTCTGTTTAGCTGCAAAGACGGGACGAATCAAGCTTTAATTATCACCATAATTACATATAATTTATCTTCCCTGCCATTAAGTAGCATTGCTTAATGAGGGATGGCGCTCTGAGAATGATCACTTCAAGGCACATCAGCAGACAAGGCTGAGTGTCTTTCATATAAAAAAGATCAAGATAAAATAAACAAGTTGGACATAAACGTTATCATTTTCATTTTGCTTGAAATGTATCAACTAGAAAACAAAAACGCTTTTAAACCCGCCTGCCAAGCATTTAAATCCTGATCCTGCCTGCACCTCATACACCACCCATCTCAATCTTCTTGAAGTTTTCTCCAGCATTTCTGCCGGGGTTCAAGCCTCAGCATCCACCTGATTGCTCAATCTATCTTTATCCCCCCTGCTGGAGCCTACGTCAGAGGGTAAATTGAATATACTAAGAGCTGTCTGTTGGTGTCTATATTTAATAAAGTGCACTGATGAGGTGCTGATTTATTGCTGGGCAGTATTCACACTCTATTACTAGGAGATTACACAGCCTGAGTGGGATCAGCCTGGCAACACAGTAAGTAGATTTTACAATTTAATGGTAAAGAGAAAACGGGAACCCAGTTGGGGTTGGAGGGGGTGTGCTGGAAGAGGGCGGGTGATTAAAGCACAAACACGACAACATACAAGGAGAAGGTGTGATTTCCTTTTGACATTGTTCTCTCTGTGTTAACAAGCAATACAGCAGCCACTTAACTGTCAAATGAAGGTATGTTGAGTGAGGTTCAATAAAGCAATTATAATGAATATTCCCATAACACCAGTGATAAAGCATTGCAGTCTACATTACCTTCTATTGACAAAAATCTCAGACAATAAATACAGAACTATTGTTAAGAATAATTATATAAAGTTCAAAGCACTATTTTTAAGTTATCTTGCATGTAAACTATGAGAAGTGTGGTGTCTTGATGCAAAAAAACAAACATCTAAGTAAAAGACATTTGTCTGTGGGTTTTTTTGTTTTACCAGATCTACATGTCTACACATGAGAATTTTTGCCTATTTCAGCTTAGGTAGATTAGTTGACTAGTCTTGTCACACGTTTAGGTATGGAATATGACCGGACCATTTTAAGATATGAAGAATAGACTTTGATAACAAGGGGGGGTGTCCTTCTTGAATGAGAAAGTCTGCCTCAAAAAGGTATTTTAAAGTTTATTTTGCTGGATCTATTTTCCCAGAATCCCTGACGCACTATCCTGTCCCTCTGAAGAAAAGAAATCCCACATCATGATGCTGCCACCATCATGTTTCCATTCCTTCTGTTTTTTGTTCAGATATGTTTTGATGTGCAAGATAAATCACAGATAAATTTTTTACATCCAGGCAAAAAAAAACTTTAATTTAGTCTATACCCCCCTTCTCATGTTTTCTGTGTCCCCTACCTGGTTTGTGGGAAACTGCAAAAAAAAAATACTTTTATAAATTTCCTTACTTAAGAGTAGCCTTACAAAAAGGCCAGATCTGTTGAAGTTTATCAATAATTGGATATGTCAGAAATTCTAAAAAGTGAGCCATGGATCTCTGCAGCTCCTCCATGTGTATTTTTGGTGGTTCTCTGCTTAACCAACTTCTTTCCCAGGCTGTTTTGCAGTTGAGAAACACTCTTTCTATACTATATGATGGCTCAAACACTGTTTGGGTGTTGAAAATTTGGTTATGCTATGTGAAAACATAAACTGGTCTTGTCAAAAGTTTAGCTACCATAGCTTGCAGCTTGATGAACAAGTATGTCTTGTACAAAAGGCCTACATGCCAGTTTTCACATGACTTCAGAACAGCAGGGGGGAGGTATCCAGGACAGTCACACTCTCAGGTAGGCAGCAGTGTCAAGGTAGTGAGGAGGTTTTAGGGCCCAGAAGCTGTGAGTTTATTTAGATCCTCTGTAAAATACCTAGGCAGAGTGGAATTCAGCTTTATGTGATGGGAAAAGGCCAAAGGGGGTGGACAGTACACAGCAGTGTGTGTCAAAGGCTGTTAACACCTTAGGAGCAACAACCCATCTGTCAGCATCTCTGGAACACTGCTCCTCCTTATGACCCTGCACCCCCTCCTCAGCCGGCTGAAGGCTGTGCCTTATGGTTGTATTTGGGAAGCTGACTGACATGTCAGCATGATGTTTGTTACATTAATGAACAAACATCAATATGATGACAAAAAAATGAGGCAGACAGGTTAGGGAGAAAGTTGTGGAGAAGTTTATAGGCAGAGTTAGCTTATAAATATGTATCTCAACCTTTGTCATATCCCAGCAGGTTCTAGCCTATTTTTAAAAAATCAGATGGAAAACCAGCTAGCCAGAGAAGATATGATCATCCAGGGTGATCTTGAATTAACATGCTGGACAGTGAGAGCATTGTCAATGGAAGCACTTAAGAGGCCAATGATTACTCTGGAGGAGCAGCAGAGATCCAAAGTTAAGGTGGGAGAATCTTTCAATAAGGGGGATCACCTATCAGCAAGAAAGTTAAAATAAGGTGAACAGATGCATTAAAAATGTTTAGATCAAAGCATATCCACATCCTAGAATGGCACCGTCAAAGTCCACAGCTAAATCAAATTAGACTCTGGCAAATGTATTTAAAATGATCATTTGAATGACTTTTTTAATGTAATCTGGATGGGCTTGAACTGTTGTTCAACAACAGGAAAAAAAAATACACACACCATGAAGCACTTGCAGCTAAAATTTTAAGTGATTTTCCCATTTAATCCAATTTATTTTGGTCTTCATTATAAAACCAAACTAAATATTAGTACAAAAAAACTGTTGCAAAATTAGAAATATATATACAAAGCTGAAAACGGTATGAATACTTTTGCAAGGTTCTGGAAGCTAAATCCTTTTTACACAGCTCAGAACTGAAGCTGACATTGGACCATAACCATACAGCCCATAGAGCTTGTTATCTTCCTCTCTTCCTCCCATTACTGTGGAATAGGCCATTCTTCTCCACATTATGGCTCTTTTCAAACACATTTTAAAAATTCTCTGTTAATAGACAAAATCGAAAAGGAGCTGGGAGAAGCTAAGTGCCAATTTTTCTAACATTAAAACTGTTGCATTTGAACTTTAGTTATTGGCCCATCTGTAAGTGGCCTAATAAGTGTGTTCTACTTCGTAATGAACTGTTAATCTTTTTAATTCCATTGCCCAAGGCCACAAAATCTATCAAAATACAATCAGCATTTTTTTCCTGTCTGGTCCTGTAGTGAAGGAGGAGAAATATAGCAGGAGATGAGCATGGTAGGCTGCCCTGGGGTACCGCCGGTGCATGGAGTGTTAGCGCATGGAGTCCCGCTCAACCAGTGAACCGTCTCTGATCAGGTTCAGCCATGTACAACTCAATTATGCAGCCATTTCATGGCCAGAGGACACCCGCTGTCCTAATACAAACACCACTACGGGGACAGACACAGACAAACCACTTAGTGGAAGCATAGGTCTGTCTTTTTTTTAGCTTAAAAGGCTGTACAATATAAAAAAATATATATACTTTTGATTCAACAATGAAAACGTTTCAAATTGAAAGACAGGTATTAGTGAGAGGCTGTATGTGTTTACAAGGAAGGAGATCAAAATAATCTGCTTAAAGGTTATCATCTCACAGGTAGTCCAGATTATTCAGTGTAGCCTTTAAGTGGCAGATACTTGTTCTAATTTAGGAACAGCACAATCTTTGCAGAGTTAGAGGGAAATTAATATTGCTCATGAGTTTTTTTTTTATCCAATGGTGTTAGGCAAAGAGCCCAAAGATTGAATCTGTGCCCTGTGCATTAACTGTGATGTGTAAGAGTAAATAATTAACAGTATCTTTGATGACATACAAAAACTTGTAGGTGTAATATATTGGTTATGCATCTTATGATGTAAGATCAAAGATTGAGTATAAAAATAAAAAAGGATTCAGTAATATGATACAAATTTTAAAAAAATCAGTTAGGTTAATGTATACTCAGCGGTCATCTCTTAATTCCTTTACAAAGTCAGTGAAGCCTATATCCAACCATTCACATCCTATTGTCATGGGATTTCTGTCCATGTCTGCGGCGCTGGCGTAATTTTTGGGTCACATCGATGGGAGTGTGTTATCGGGTCAGCTGTGATCCAGTCCTCAGTAAGCTCCTTGGTTAAACTCTCAGGCTGCTGACCATGCATGGCCATGTGCGGACTGATCCAAACAGTTTAGACATGTAAGGGACCGGAGCTGAGGCCAGGGCCTGGGAGCATATCCACCTCTAATCTCCTTACTATCAGATCTGTACCTGATTAATACCCTTCCTTCTGAGAAGTACTCTAATAGCTTTTCGGCACTATATAAAAAAGAGTCAGCTTTATTTCCAATTGGTCCTTTAGAAAATAAGTACTCTCAATTTATCAACTTGGATTTAAATGACCTTTTTAACTTACGGATAAAAGATAAAAGCATGCAGCTGCTTGAGCTTTTCTGCACAATGACAGCTGTGTTCCTGTTTGCGTTATGCTGATGAGAGGAGGAGGTTATGGAGTTGCCGCTCAGGGACACTGTCATTTAGTCTGTTACTCTTTTGCGCTTACAGCATCGTAATGCTGTAGAGTTATGGGGGTCAAGTGCAAGATCAAGCAAAATCTGCCTGAGTTGCAAAAAAAGAGCAGGCAAACATCATGTTCTCTGTCAAAATCAGAGGAAAACTCTTGAAGGAAGCAAAATCTCTGCTGACGTGAGGCGGTGTATTCTCAATGGTGTATCCTTAATTCAACAGCCTCTTATAACCTAACACCTCGTCTATCACTATGTCTATGGGGCACAGAAGAAACATGATTATGCTTATCAATAATTCAAGAGATGTGTGTGTTCCTGCTCTTTGGTGCATTCATGTGTGATATGATGTCTTATTTGATTGGGCAGGTCACCAACTTTGTTTTAAATCTGCCAGTTTCTCCTTTTCCATTCAGTGTAGGGCTATTAAATGCATTATTTTAAGGTCTTGCAAAACTCTGCTCAGGGTTTATCCCTTTTAATTGACAGACACTACAAGAGGGAACAAACATATTGCTTATTTACTTTTTTTTAAAGGGAGCAAGTCTATCTGTATGGCATCATACATTTCTAAAGGTGTTATCAGAGGAAAAAAGAAACATGTTATAATTACATTTTCCCCCTTCAGCCCTTTAGGTGGCGTTAAAGTAGGTATGAAGCTGCACAGAAGGGAAGAGAGAGTTGCAGCTAGCACCTAGATCTATGCATTATAGTAGAAGAACTTGATTTGTGCAAATGTTACAGTAAAGTCCTGCAACACTGGACTCTGGACAAGCAGGCTTTCATGGTCATGAAAAAACTAAAACCCTGGAGTAAAACATAAACATGCTTGTGTTTAGTGCAAAGGATAATTGCAAGTTAGATATTTGGCAAAACTGGTCAGCCCCAAATTAGACTTCAAAAAGTTTTAGAAAGTCATGTTGTGTGGCTGTCATCCTCATATACTCTATTTGAGGGCTGGTCTATAGCACAGCTATGTTAAAAAAAAAAAAAAAGAAAAAAGATTTAGTCTATATAAAAGTGACACTAGAATAGAGCCTTGAGGAATCCCATGTTCTCTTCTAGTGTTTAAATTTAGTTGACAAATTAGACAAAATCATACCAGCCAACAGGAAAATAACCAACCTTCTTGAAGCAGAAGAAAATTCAGACACTAAAGTGAAAATGAAGGTGGGATTAACAATGGGATTAAGCATGATTGAGGATGTTTTTTCTTTACCTGGGATGTGTTTGGCCCAGCCGATGATGACCACTAGCTCACGGTCAGCCAGGTCACAGAGCGTGGTGAGAGCCTTGATGTCACTCTCTGGCATGGTTGGGTCAGGCATGGCATAGATCTTTTCTGGCTCTGCCACCAACAGGTGAGACACTATCTTTGTGACTGAAAACAGAAGAGGGGGAAATAGGATATTGAAGACATGCAAAGGTAAGAGGAAGCGAAGCTCACTAGGCCATAAAGACGGACAGTACTAATGAACGCAAAAAAAAAGATAGAATCAGAGAAATGATGGGACTTCATTTATTGAATTTTGTTGTAACTTAAGAACATCTGTGAGTGAAAATGTCTCCTCCAGCATTCAGTTTTATAATACCTGTTCAGAGACTTAACATAATTTACTTTTGGCCGGAACAATAGATGGCCTACATTTCTGACAAATGAACTCTCAACCGTCCAATCATGTGAGTAACGAGGGAACATGAGTCTGGCCTAAAATTTTGCCTCAGCTTTACCTGCAGGCTTGCCGGCTGGATGAGGGGCGACGGAGGAGGGACACAAAGGGCTAGTGATGGAGCAGTACTCACGAGGCTTTTTGGTAGGTGGGGGGAGCGTCAAGCCCAAGTAAGGGTTGTTTTCTGTGTCCAGCCTCCGCTTGTACTTCTGTCTGCCCCCTCGTACACGGTCCAGACGAACCCCTAGAAAAGAGGAGACAGAATGGGCATCAAATTAACCATGACATAGGGAATGTGGAATAAACAGGCTGAGTACAAAAGCATGCCCAACTTTGTTTTTGTATTACTTTGTATTGGCCATATAAAATACAAAACAAAATACATTGAGTTTTGTAGAGAAATGGTGTAAAATTTTGTGGAGTATGAGTGTGTTTTCTAAGCAGGCGTTAAGTAGTTCTGTAAAGTGATATACTCTGGCTGAAAATTGAAAAATTATGAAAATATTTTTGTCTTCCTTGTGTCTAAGTGATACAGAAAGGACAACATGTTGGCATATGTGTGTTAAAATGCATTCCTAAGGGTGTCTGTGTGTGTTTGTACGGCTGTGTCAGAGGCCTTGCTGCCTTCCCATATGTGGTCCATGCCTGGCTGGTCTACTGTGACACAGCTGAGCCCAGAGCAGGTCTAAACATATGAATATTTAATGCAGGGTCAATGATCTCACAGACTGGCCCTCTAATTATTTAGCTTTTGGGGTGAGGCAGGCTGCATACTAATTAGCTGTCAGATACCTGCCTCTTTGCTCACATCTGTAAGCTCAGTTGTACTGTGCTTCACATCCACAAAACAAAAACCCCAAGCCCAGACTCTGAGAAAACACCCAGCCACACACATAACGTACAAGGCTCCCACTGTCATATTGCAGACAGATAACTGGGTATTGCTTTCCCATAAAAGACCCCTATTTCACCCCTCTTTCACTGGAGCAGCATGTAGGCCTTATCACCCCAAACCACACCTAGGGGGCCAGGTTACTCACTGATACTGTAAATGTCAAGCCAACCTCATCATAACATAAGTTATTTATTATCTCATTATTTGATAAGAAGGCTTCTATTCGAATGTCTTTTCTCTTCTATTAATTTTCAACATTGTTAACATATTTCATAGACGCTGTTCCTTTCTTTTGATATCCCTGAACAGGTACTTGGTTATTTAATGCAACTGTATGCAAGCATTAATATCCTGGATACTCATACTTGTGTGTCATCGCTGTTGCGAAACCTAAATCTTAATCCTGCCAAGAGGGAGAATCCTTTCAATCTGTATACATAATGTAACTCCTGCAAACAAATTTAATATTAAAGGGTGGACGGGAAAAGGCTCAATGAAATGTTCGCGGTAGAGGAGGAGTTAATTTGTCAGCTTTCTGCGTCCTCTGAGTGAAGAACACCCACAGCCAGAGCACTTCTTTGATGATTTCATCACTTTATAACAGGGAGGACGGTGTCAAACCCGGACATTGTGTGGCCACTGCAAATGAGCCTAATACAATTTACCCATCAGCAAGTGCTCTTGGAGAGGATGAGTTTGGATGTGTCCCATGAACAAACAACTGGAGGTCGCTCAGTGAATGAGAGGGAAGGAGAAATATCGGATGAGCAAGACTGAAGTGATGGCCTTCATTTAGCAAAAAGGGACTCGACAGAAGGTTTATGCAAAATATCTAAATGTCTACCTCGTATCTGACAAGACCAGCTCTTCTCTTGAATAAATTTGAGGTGGTATTACAAAGCATTCCAATATGCCTCTAAAGATGTCTGACATTTTATCATGTTAAAACTAAAACTTCAGTTTATTTTATTGAATGTGTCCATTCAGTAAAATGTAACCTTTTTTGTCTTTAATAACCCCATTAAATTTTCCTCCAGGATCGTCTTATACTTATGATAACCATCCTCTGATCAACCCTGACCAGCTTTTATATGCCAGCCAAGACCACAGCATGATGCTGTGGATGGAGTCCTCAGGGTTTGCGCAGTGTTGCTTTTTGTCCTGACATTGTGTTATGCATGCAAACCTTCAATGCCTATCTATACCTGCTTATCTTTGCAAGTTTGTGGGGTAGAGAGAACAGTTACACCTATCCCCAATGGTTATTTAGGGAATGGGCTTGGTACATCCTTGACAGGTCAGCAGTTCGTCACATGGCAACACAGACACACAGGATAATCAACCTTGTATGCAACAACTGAGAAATAAGGGCAATTTAAAGAGACCAATTATCTGAGAGTAAGATGATGTATCTGAGGAGAACATGTAGGAAGAGCCTCATGCTGGATGTCAATGAAGGACCTTCATGCTGCAAGGAAATCCCTCATTTCTCCAATATGCAGATTTAATTTTGGTCTTGTTTAACCAAAGAACCCTTCTTCATTAGTTGATCAATAGACTTGTTGTGTTCTATTTAACATTGGCCTTCTTATAGAGACTTGATTTCTGGATTGTAGCCCTTACCTGTCAACAAATCCCTCAACCTGGGTTGCGGCTATCTACAGCCTCTCTAGAGTCACAATAGGCCTCTTGAGGGCGACTGCTACTTAGTGCTCTCCCAGTCTGGCCTATTAGTTCATGTGTATGGTCACCATTATTTGTGAAAGCATTCAATAGAGCCCATAGCTTTAGTCATTGTCTAACTCTTGCCCTGCATTAAACGTCTCTAAAACTTTCTCCCTGTCATGTCTGCTGTGTTCCTTGGTCTTCATGATGTTGTTTGTTCTCTCAAGTTCTCTAAAAACAACTCCTAGGTCCTTCATAGAAGAGATGGATTTAGATTAAATTAATCACATTTATTTATTTTAAAAGCTTTTTTGTTGCACTAGATTTAATGTATGAGTTTCAGAGAGATTGAATATAACTAAACCTTACATGTTTCAGCTTTTTATCTAAAAGAAAAAAACAAATCCTATTTGTGGCAATTAATAAATATTGGCAAGAAAGGATTATAATACTTTTCCAAGACACTTCAAAAATATATTTTATATTCTCATATAAATTATTTGATTCCCTAGAAACACAAATCTGATTAGGATTGTCTTTCAATTTCCTGACACTGACAACCTACTAACCTAATTACCTCAAATTCCCAACAGATGTTCATCCCTCCAAGCACGAATAAAGGAAGCTGCCATCATACACACATAAACACACACCCACACTCACAAGCAGAAGAGAAAATATCCTTTTTTTCAACGTATAAACAAGTGTGTTCAGCCCTTTCTGTATTAGAGTGAATTTCCCTGTAGCCCAGAGATTTGTAGCCCATGGAAAATTCCTGTCATTGTCCAAAGTGATGTCACTACTTTCTACAGTTTCTCTCAGCTCTGGCTCCTGCCAGGTGACTGCGTTTGTACTCGCTGTGTTCATCTCTGCCAGCTGAGCTGTGTGGCTGTGTCAGCTGGCTATGGAGGGTGGATGGGTGCCTCTTTTAATTACAACTGTGCTGGCCATAATTAACAAATGGTGACAGGAATTAAAGCTCGGTCCTAGCCAGTCTCATTTTACTGTATACACAGAGCCAGAGATGTAGACGGGTGAGCATATTTATTTTTTTCTCAAGTTGCCAAAGATTTATTGTGAGTTTTGGGAGTTTTTTTGGGGGGGTAGTTTGTGATCAGTCTATATTTCTCCCTCTAGAGTAATTAAGCTGTATGTGTGTCTTAAATATCTAAAGAGGGTTACAAACAGCTTTTCCAAAGTCATCTTACTGTTTTATGGTCCACTACAGTGTAGTGAGGGTCGCAGCGGGGGAGCTCGGGTATCATCTCTTCAAAGAAAGCTGCTTGTGGAGGGGGCTTTTGGCCAAGGCGACTGGCATTCGCACATGGATTAACACAGGCCTCGAGTTAGGGGCCGGGCCAGCTGACCTAGGGCTCTTCTTTCTCTGCAAAAACAATAATAATCCCCCTTCAAGCACAGTCCTACAAAAGGGCCTGTCTCCACTCACTTTGTGTTGCAAGCTATGGTAGGAGGCCCTTATTTTGAGTCCCTCACCTGTTCGGAGTATCTCTCCATTGGGGAAAGTGTCAGGATGTCTGGGATGGTTGGCCATGCCAAGGGGGGATTAGGTAGACCCTATTTTAGCTGGGAAAATCAGAAGGCCACATGGCAAGGCATGGTGAACCATGCCTTTCAAGGAAGCTGCTGCACTAAACTGCCATCAGCAATATTTCAAAGGGCCACCCCTTGCCAGCTTCAAATGCTTGCAAGTGTGTCACAGCATTTTTAATCAGGAGTGGTGATGAACGGGGGGTAGCGGAAAATTGTCACACATTTCCCCCTCCTCCTCTGCTGACCCCAGAGAATGCAATAATGGCACCATTGCCAGACACTCCATTCACTGGTTAGCTGCAGCGAAATACGAGCTAAAATCCTCATATATGGATAATCTCAAGGAATACACATGACTTAAATCGCCACTCTGATCCCGAAGGAGAGAGATGTAAAATAGTTCAATGTAGGTTTGAAAAAGAAATTCCTTCTATCCTTTTCACTATGACATCATAGCACGATTCCTTTGCATGTTATTGTGAATAGCTAGTCTGCTGTTGCTGTTATGAAAAGACATATTCAACATCTTTCAAGTTCATCATCTTTGTTCAGAAAAGAATTGCAATCATTAAACTGTGATGCTAATTTACACAACATAGGTAAAATAGTTCAATAAATATAGTGTAAACCCTGTGTTTACTCAGCGGATCGTCCACGCTGCAATCAAGCCTTACTGCCGGAGTTGAATGCAGCCACTCCAGTTAATTCCACGTGCCAAGCCACAGTGTCCCTGGAGCGTCCCAGAAGCATAGTCCAATGGATGCTTCTCTAAAATATGCTGTGGGTCTATTTTTCATGCTCAACACTTCTTACTGTGGCCAATTTATAGCTGTTAATCTGTGAGAGCAGCGCGCACTGGATGTGAGGATGAGGCAATGTTCTTTTCTGCCTCTGTTATTATAAACGGTTGTGTGTACACTTTGTGATCTTGAGTCAGGTCGCACCTTATTATTTACGGGTCTGTGCGGTCCCGGGCGGATTTTAAATGGGGATAACTGTGGGTAACGGGTCGGTTCTGAACTCTATGAGTGTGGGCGGATACAGTTTTGAAAAATCAGACCCATGCAGGACTCTGCTGTGGATCATATTTTACCCTAAAACATCAAAGCAACATTACCTACGGCTCAAGCACAGAGCCACCAGAGAATATTAATTTATATGGCACCATGCAGCAATGATTATTAGGATCCTACTGCACGATGACAAAATCCTTGCGTAGTCTAACCTCTCCAAGGCTCTCTGCTCTGATCCGCTCTAAGTGGAATCGGGTTCTGTGTTGAATCTGCAGTGCGGAAGATCCATGGTGAGGACGATCCACGGCGTTAACGCGTTTGGTGGAACCCCAGGGTAATGCTGTGTAATTTCTTTCACAATGAGCCTAGCTGTTGTGCGTAAATTTCGCTTGTGAAATTCATACCCTGCTGTATCTAGTGGGGTAACTCTCAGGGCGAAGAACTTTGGACTTATTTATAGTGCATGTAGTATAATACAGCACAGTATTTCAATCTGCACACCTTACAAAACACCATTCAATTTATTATGTGATTATTTTATCATAATGCCAAAAAGATATTTGCATTACTGTAAACCTATGTAGGCATGATCCCGTATAGTGGACAACAAGTGCATTAGTCACAGGAGGCGGAAGAATCTTAATGGACAACTTTTACTCGTGCACTTTTGTTCTAGTTGCTTTTTGGGAAAAAAAAGCTACAGTGGTAGCAGCATTTTTTTAGGGATGTTCTCTTCAGCCGGACCTTGGTAATGCCCAGATTTCACATCCTCTGCTCAGTTATGTAGGAGACTGCCTCCATCAATCCGTGGAAAGCAACACTAACTACCATCAAGCTCCACTCCTAGTTTTCTGAAGAGCACCAAGAGCATGTGCAAGAGGTCCAGCTGGAGTCAGGTTGAAAAATGCAGTTGTTCCATATTTGGAGAGTGAAGGAGAGAGAGTATGTCGGAGGACAGCGATGTTCAGAGAAGTCCCAGAGAATGTGGAACTGCACTCATGTGTGGAGCGAAGAAAACACACAGGATGTGGAATCTGGGAGAATCTGCCTAGCTGCAAAGGTCTCAGTTAAAGGCATAGTGGAGGATTTCACGAATTTTTGAAAAGACTCCCTACCTACTTAGAAAAAAAAATGCACATGCACATCCCTGTACCCGCTCCCAAAAGGGAAACCCTATTACATGCATGCAAGTGTATGCACAAGCCTGTTTCTCCTCATGCACGCTTAGTTTAAAAGTTGCTGTTTGCATCGTTCATACAAGCTTACTTTCCAAAAGAAGATTTGGAATCTTTCCCCTATGTTAGACTCACCACCGGTAAGTAAAAATGGGGACCAGCACTTTGGACGGCCTAAACATGTCAGCAGAATGATTGACAATTAAGAGGACCACTTATTTTGAAGCACCCTGAAAAAGAACATCCTCCACTATATCTTTAAGGTGAACAAAAGCCATGTAAGAAGCCATATGCTGCTTGCAAAAGAAGTGTGGCAATAAACTAACACTGCACAGCATCCAAAATACAGCTTTCCCATCTTGGAATATGTTGGCGACAGCATTATGCTGTAAAGATGCTTTTCTTTGGAACCTTGGCTAAAACTAAAACTGTTCAAACCTGGAAGAAAGCCTGCTAAAGGCTGAAAACCCCTGAGACTGGGGTTGAGGGTCCCTCTCCTTACATAGCTACTGTGTTAAAATCCAGGAGTCAAACGTCTAGGCATAATTGCAAGTAAAACTTCATGCAAGGCTTAAGAATTGATGCTCATAGATGCTCTAAATACTGTTCAATTTGACTGATAGTAGCCACTCTCCAAAGTTCAATAGGCACATAATTCATATTGAGATATATAAGGCAGCGTTGGTCAATTCAGAGTTCTTAGTTTGGGGGGCTGAAAACAAATGTATATTGTAATTTGTTCTGCATTTCTTGTTCACTTCAGTATCAGTCCATCAAATAATAACAACAAAAAATTAATTTAAAGTTTGTGTTGCACAAAAGACTTGCAAAGTACAGTGTCCTACAGGTCTTACTCAACCTACATTTAATCAGAAAAGGCAAATGGTGAGTAATTATACCGTTGAAAGGCTTCAGAAAAAAAAAGAATTGACCTAAGTCTGAAAAAAATAGAAATGTTGATAAGTCTCTAAAGTGAGACACAGAAAAACAAAACAAAAAAAGAAACTGCCACCAAATAATGTCAGTGTAATCTGAAAAGAGTATCTTGTCTTCTTCCCTACACCCTGATCGATTTCCATTGATCAAAGGAAAAAACCTGTTGCCACTGATATTAGAATCTTGCATCGATCACTTCTAATATTCTATACATTTAAAGGAAAGTGTGGTGAAAAAACATAGAGTTGGGGAATTTCTCGTAACCTGGATGATAATATTTTCCTTACATTTATCTTTATACACTTTCATATAACAAAAAAGTCATTATCGCTTCAGCTAATATAAGTGTAATATGATATATATTCTTCAAGTTACTTCACTTTAAACTTGTTTGCTAATTTTAAAATGGACGAATAGTTTAATGAGTTATATTTAGATGATTCTTTCCATTGTGACACAATGTGACCTTTCTTCAGTAATTAAAGTAAGAGGCATCCTCAGTCACATGAACAGTGGCCATCTCAGCACGATGAGCCGAAGCATGGTGTTGAGCTGCTGGCTTCAGAGAGCTTACAGCGGACACAGACGGTGTGTGATTCTTTGCCTTTGGTCTCCGGTAAAGTGCTGAAACACCAAAATGGGTCTTTAGAAATAAATCTGCACATCTATTCATAAGTCATGAGAAAAAAAATGTAATAATTGTGGCTAAAAATCAATAAATCCTGAGTGGTTTTATAACTGCAGTGTTAATCTTCACTCCCACAATGACAATAGCTGCAGCTCTGTGAGGAGGACTTTGTAAAAATGGCAAGTTTTATTTGTCATTCTGCTAATATGCTGATTTCACAGAAGACTAAATTAAACCCAAGGCTCAGTGGAGGTGTGAATATTTTTACTTTGACCCTACACTGGTCATTCTTTCATAGCCATTGCCACATCATTTTGTAGTCTCTTACTCTCCAGTATGATAAATTGGCATACATTTTTTATCAGATAGTAATGCGATTACTCTGTCTTTCTGGCACTGAGGCTTTATCTGGTCATATGCAGTCCAGGAGATTCTGTTACTGCGCTGCAGATCCATACAGACTACCATGCTGGATCTGGCTGCTGCCTGAATATATATGCATCTATAAATCTTGCTGTAAGATGGCAGAAACACAGGAAGAAGAAGAAAAAAGGAGACTATAGACTTAAGAGTTAGGCAGACAATTTAAAAGTAGAAAATGTGTTTATCATAGCTACCAAGGTATTTGTCTGTCTCTCCCTACAGATTAAAAAGGCCATGTTTCTCGAAATGAAATTCCTGTTTTGAAAAGGTTAAAAAATGTGTTGTTATGTTGAGTCATCCAAAAACACCCAAAGATTATATTTGCATTTCATGCATATATTGATTAAGACTTGGTATTAATTGAACGAGTGCATCTTTCTTATTAAAACTAAGGCAAATTAGAATTTTTGGAGTGGATAAAAAAAGCAAGTAAGTATTATGGTTATTTTATTAAAACATATAAAAATGAGGACAAACATGTTAGGGACTGTACAGTTATAGTTGTAGTCAGAGACTTACAACCGCAGTAAGTGCCAAATCAATTTTGGGCTTACAATACAATTAAAATCTAGGTAAAATGTTAAAAAAATATCAAATAAACGTATTACAGAATTTAATTATTGATATAGAAAACCACACAAATGCATAAAGTCTTGGACTTTGTAGAAGTGGTGGTAGTCATGCTTTTATATTATTTTTCTATATGATTCCACCGGCTTTGGGTGATTTACCTCAACTAACAGCAGCAAAACAAACGTACATCATGCTGCTACCTCCAAGATGCTTCACACGCCAAACAGATCAATTTCTGCTAATTTCAGCCAATTCTGAAGGCGTTGTTTTAAGAGTTAGGTCACATTCTCAGTTTCATTGTCATGTCAGCAGAGTTACTAGACATGTCTAGATTATTCTAACTAATTTTGTTTTCACCTGAGAGAGGCAATTTAGATGGAGTGAGATACATTTTTAGACAGTTCGAGTATCCATAAAAATATCCCGAATTATGTTGTAACCTGTTGAAGAGTAAGAAACAGCATGTAGTTTCTCCCACAAATTGCTGATATATTTGTTTTTACCAAATATAAGTAAGGAGGTGTTTATATAGTTGTGTGAATTTGAAAATTCATTTAACTTATTTGCTGTATGACAGTGGTATAATAAAATGGAGTGATATAAATAATAAGCTTAAAACAAATACAAATATTGATAGTTTTTAAAGTGAGATTAACTTACAGTCATTTGTACCATATTTTCGGATATTAGATTCTTAACTTAAAGCCTGAAAACAGCAATGAAGTAGTGAGGATGTATAAAGAGGTCAGGCAGGTGAGGATGTATAATGCAGTGAAAGCAGAGGAGCCTTCCCTAAAATAGCAGCCAAGACTCGGGGTCTCAGGGGGTTTCAGCTAGTGGTGATATTTAGTGGGAGAGAAACCGTGGCCAGACAAATCCATCTGGAGCATGTTTAATTGTCACTGAATTCCCTGATGGCGTGACTTAAACAAAATCCACAGGAAGAGAGCTGAGATGTTCGGAAAACATTTAGTGGATCAATATGCCAGGGAGAGCTGAGACTGTGGCGAGTGTGTGCTGAGGGACCCTCCATGAGCCTTTCCAAGTGGAATACTGTTACATTTCTGTTACTCAGGCCGCAGGAGAAACCTATTCAGCATATTTCTGTCCCCAGCTCAACTGCACATTATTTACTGCTGTGTAGGTAGAGGGAGGGCAAAGGGTTGTGTTAGACAGCGCAAGAAAAACACAGCAGGCTGATTGCTGCAGCAATCAGGGATGTAGCAGAGCAATCATCGTGAACGTGAGGGTTGCAAGGTTAGAAATGTTTGCGTACTGTAGATGTGTGTAAAATTAATAAAAAATGTTCTTACTCTTCTTACCTTCTTTGAGCATCCCCACTTTGAGGCATTTCATGAAGCGACAAGCCTGACATGATTTGCGTCTCCGTTTTGTGATCTCACATTCGTTTGTGGCGGGACAGCTGTATTCTATGTTACCTGGAATGCATAAAAATGAGTAGGTAAGAAAAAAATAGAATATAAATAAAGAGTCCTGTAAAAGAATGATTCAAATAAGTAGGTGTTACATGTAATGGAACTACTAATGTATCTTAAGTCACCTTTGTAGTATTGCAACACCATTTTCTTTCTTGATTAGATGCTAGTATCGAAGTATACAAAGACTTTAAAAGGATGAGGCTAAAAAACATATAATCACAATGGTTCAATCTGTCCCCTCCCCCACCTGTTGGTGCATATTAGATACCCTTATATGAACAAGTAATCAGAATCAATGGCTGACTATACTTACATGTGTCATGTAATTGTAAATATGCCAGTTGGAATATTCAGATCAAATTTGTCAGGATCGAGAGGCAATTGTAATCCAACTAAAAGGGTTGGTTTATGCTGTTTGACAATCCAACTGGTCTGCATGCATGTGGATGTATTTCCACTTTGATCAAACACATGTCACAATAATCCAACTAGCATATTTACATTTTTGGTCTGATTTGCAATTTTATTTTGATCAGATACGCCGATGTATACAGAACAATAAGATTTTGTTTTAAGGTCTGAATACATTTCGATCCGATCATAAAATGCTGTACTTGTACATATAGCTACTTAAAAAAAAAACTTGCCTCAAAAAAGGTAAAACCCATTTTCCTTGCATACAAAAAAGAATACTTCTCATGTTTTAGAAACATTTGAGGTTGTGGAAGAAAGGCAAAGCCATAGTCTGGAAGCGAATGCTGCTGTCTAACTGTTTTCCATCTTGCCATGTATTCTAACACGTTGGAAAAACCCATGTTATATCGGTCCTCACATGAGAATATTAACGTACATTGGTAGTACGGCTGCCATATATTTGAAATTTTTGTCTCACTGATTAAAGGTTCCTGGGTAGAATAATGAGAATGAATTTCGATTGAGGATTGGAATATTGTATTGAACTGTGTCAAGAGAAACATCCAGCATTAAGAGATAATAGAATAACCACAGCTTTTGCCTTTGCATTAGATTTATTAAGGTTGTGATTAGGTGGTTGATGCAATATTTGGGTAACAGTGTGCAAATGCTAAAGCAGCGGTGCACGTGTACACTACACTAGACACGTGAGAAGGAGGAGAAGCAGTAACCACAGGGTTGATCAAATATATCTGTGTGACTTGAAGAGATTGGACAGATGTCATTACTCGCTAAAATTGTAATAAAATGTTCTGTTTAAAATGAGCTGTCTGTGGTTCCTCAAAGTGCTGCTGCTATTTTTTGTTTTTTTCTGGTTAAAAAACATCTATGTTACTGCACTATGCTATATGGCGTAGATAAGTATGATCATTAATCAACCCGCTCACCTGATCATAAGCCGTCGGATCATTTCAAAACAAACACGAGAGGCGGGAAAGCACAGGAATGGACCATTTACAATGCAATTGCACAAATGACAACATGTAGAAAAAAAATAAAATAAAAAGCTTTGGCCACTCTTGTCAGAATAATTTCAGGCTTGCAAGTCACAGATGTTCAAGAAGTTTGATATCAACAGCTGCCCCACCTACCCTAACTACAACATAGTGTGTAAAAAAAATGACAATAACTATCATAACTGTCTTTGGTGAAACTATAAACATTTAAAACTCTACCATAGTGTTGTAGCTTACGGGTGTGAACTTTTTGATACTGTATCTCTTTTTGTTGAAATTAATGTAATATCTGTTTGAAAAGGTTTTATATAAAAATGTTTTATTTTTATTTTACCTTTTTCCCAAACTCAGTATGATACATCTAACAGGTTGAATTACAACAGACACTCTCACTAAAACAAATTTGAAAATACCCAGACCATACCATTAAATTTTAACCCTCTAAAACTATACAGTACTGACAACACTGTCTGTTGACCGCTGTCTTCTAATACTTGAGTTACTGTATATAGAGTAGAAAAACAACATAAAAGAAATGATAGCATATGCTACACAATTACAAAAAAATATATCTAAATGTAGAAGTTGTTCAGTCTGTATATTTTAAAGTATGTGTTTAAATATTTAAATATCTATAAACAGACAAACAGATAATTACATGAATACCCTTGCGTAAACAGTTACTGCTTTGGTATTTTGAAATAAAATAAAATATCAAACATGTTATGCATATCTGGTGTAGATATTTAGTTAAATAAAACATTGCTGTAAAATATTTACTCAAGGTAAGTAGCTTGGAATCTCATACCACCACAGATCTAATGGTCAGGGGGGCTCAGGTGATTTTTTTTTCAGTGAGAACTGAAGGACAAGGATAGGAGGATCTAGAGAGTATGGGTAGTGAGCAGAGAAAAGCTACAATGGTCCTTAAGGACCGTTCAGTAGATGCCGCCCAGTCTAACACTAAATTGGCCTCATTAATTCTATACATGTCCCCTCCAGGCCCCTGCATGGGCCATGTTCCCCCCACCCCTCTGCTCATGGGGGCTCTGGTACTGCCTCGGTAGCAGGCTAGAGAGCCAGACACACCACCCTGACCACTTTACATAATACTCCTGCACACCCAAACCTGTTGTTACCACTGTTGCTATTGTTGACTATTTACATAGTGTGCAGCCAAGAGACCTTATGCATTATTCAGCTGCAGCATGTTGAGAAAGATTTTCATTGCTGTACAATAAAAGAGCCTGCTCTGCTCTAGCATTAGTAACAGAAAGGGCATGATATGTATGGGAGTAACTCGGGCTCTGCACGTCTCCCTACATTTTATTGTATTCATGGCCTTTCAATAGGGGGTTTCAGTGTAATAGTTTCTTCAAGAATAGGAATTTGAATCATCTTCATCTTGAGAGGACTTTCAGCTTTAAAGCTTTTGAAATTGAAAAGTTTCTACCCTTTGATTTTTAAATTTTTTTAAATGGAGCAGCTCTTTGTTCTCCACATAAACACGTTAGGATTACATCCCAGTACTATAAGCTGCTATGATCTTCACTTTGCATTTCTGTAAGGAAACTGTGTAATATTCAACCAGCGTTCCTCCAGTAGCCCTTCAACATCCTTTGACAACTTATGCAATTATGTTAACATTATTGGACAGATCAGGAGGAGGGTCCCAAGATGTTATAAATAATTAGAAATTCCTCTTTTTATCTGGTTTAGAAATCATTATGCTAATTCCCATCATCTCGTTGGGATTGGGGTAAATAAAGGTGTGAGGGAGGTGGCTGATGAGCTCTGATTGCCTTCCCTCTGTCTGTTTTTCTCTGTTGTCATAGCAGAACACACCATAATAATCCAAATCATTTCCCATAAGGCGGGGAGACAATCAGCGCTGTCCTGAAGGGGCTTCATACTCTGGTCTTTTGTGCTTCTCCAGATACACTAACCAATCAGCAAGATCCCCTTTAATGAAATAAATATATAATTTGTATTAAAACAGGCAGTAATTCAGTTTGAATCCTCATACATAGATTTATTGCAGGTTGGTTTGAGTGGCCAAAAATGTAGCTTTCTGACAGTATGCTTTTTTTTCACCCAGTGGGAAACCAAGGCCATTTTGGTGCCACAGAAACAAAAACAAACACACTGCTGTGTCCACCTGTGCTTTCAAGCTCCTTGCTCATCTGATGTTCTGCTCAGAGGGGGCTTCTCATCTCTCACTGCAGTGCGAAGGGTGGATTAACTAATTCTCCGCGTCTGTGTTTGATTTATTTTTAGATTAGAGAGTGTTTAGGTATCACTATACAAATCGTCTCAGTGAAGTCAAAACATAACCTTAATATACCTTCAAACTTATCTAGACCTAAGTTACTGTTAAATAAATGTAAGATACTAACAGTGTAAGGAACTCCATTAATGCCAACACAATAAAAGCAAACATTAAACTAAGTTGTATAAAATAAGATAATGACAATACTTTTAATTTTAACTGATATGATAAAGCCAGATTAATTATGCTAATTTCTTTAGCGCATGAATTATGTTCACTTGTTACAAATCTATGCAGCTAGGATTAAATTAATATATCAACTATACAATTTGACTCTTTTAATTGGAGCCACTGAAATCCACAAGAGTGAATTAATCTCAGACTCTAATAAAGGATGGAGAGCAAACAAAGCAGGTTAATGAAGTAACACTGTTTTAATAACTTTACAGCAAGGAGGTAGACTAATATTTTTGCAGGAATTGGCATCCTTGGGCAAGAACTTTCTATAAGCAGCTTAGATTTTATTTTAGCGGTGCAAGAGAAATACGAAATACAGCATTTCTTATGTTATCCACCTGCTGTCAGATGCTATGATTTATAAAACATTCCAAAAAAGTCAAAGAACAACCCACTGGACCTGCTTTCTAAGTTTGAAGACGTTTCACTTCCCATCCAGAAAGCTTTCTCAATTCAAAATGTCTGGATCAGTGTTGAGTTCCAGGCTTATAGAGCAGCCCAAACAAAAGCCTTGTTATGGTTTAGGTCGGCCTAATTGAGAAAGCTTTCTTGATGGGAAGCAAATCATTTTCAAACTTGGAAAACAAGTGCAGTGGTTTGTTTTTTGGAATGACTATGATTTGGATGACTGAGAATTTTCACCGATGGTTTATGGGACAGTTGGGAGGCCCAGGAGATTGTATTGATTTCCTTAAAATTGAATATATGTATCCAATCATCTTATTTTGAAGTAAGAAATAGACAAATAAAATAAAGGATAAAAAAGTAACAACAACATTCTAATGTACGTGTTAAACTCGAGGCCCGGAAGCTAAATCTGGCCTATCATGGCCATTTATCTGGCCCTTTTGCCAAAAAGGCAAACCATGCTCTTAATTAGACAAATATGTCGTTTTAAGGTTCAAAAAGTGTCTAGAAATGCAAAATAAAGGGCTGTAATGGAAGTTTTACAAGTTATTTTTATACAGCTCCAACCGGCCCTTTCAAAGACTTGATGATGCAGGAGTGGCCAAATATAAAAAAGAGTTTTGATACATAAGTGTTAAAATATATTAATATTTGTGTGGCAGCATTTTGGGTACTCAGCCAAACCAGAAACAGAGAAACAGTGATAGAGATAAACAACTAAACACTATGAGAATGCTACAACTGCCATTCTGACGGATGCAGCATTCTAGTCCTTGCTTGAAAGATGCTAAATGTAACAGCAAGGAAAGTTCCCCCTTTAACAAATGAATCCTTTATTATGAAGCACTTTAACCCAAGAGGTCATGCCCAAGTTTATCTGTTTTCTGAGAGGTTATAGTATAGTTACCAATAACATTACAGGGTAAAGGGAAAGAAAAAAAAGGAGTTCCCTCCTTTTTTCCCTCTTGATAAGTATCTGTCTCAATCTCTTTTATGGCTTTTCAGGACCCATGCCAGGGCACAGAGGGGGAAAGTCAGGTCTTGTAAGTAAATTACAGTAAAATGGCAGGTATTTCTCATCAAAATCTAAACTGACTTTTACAGGCTTACTGTCAAGGTCTATTACTTCACATAAAAGAGGGCCACCGAGTTCAGTTGGTTTTCAAGCAATTTTACACTTGGGTTAAAAATGGGAAGAAAACACGCTTCAATAAGGCATTTATGTTTTTGATTGGTAGAGCGCGAGACACGGGGAGATAGGGGGGCAATAAGTGAAGCAATGAGAACAGGGATATTTCTGGGATGGATGAAGATAAAGGTTGACATTAATTTGGGCCTGGCCTTGAGTAATGCAACTATTCCTACATATAAGTTCAAGGGGCCTTTCTCTATATGAATTGGTGACAGAAGATGGATTTGCCAGCGGCTGTTGTTGAAAAGAAAGGGGCAATAGCTGAAGATGTAGCCAGGAAGAGAAGGATAACAAAGAGTTATTGCATACATTCTGGAAATCATCTAAAATATAACTGCAATATCCCCTGAAAAAACTCTTAATTTGCTAAAAGGTATATCACAAGGTGAGCGCAAGGTGATCGCGCAGCTGTCATGTAAATGCTTAACATTAACTTATCATGTTTGCCCCGAGTCTTATCCTAGAAACGTGATAAAGTCCTGCAAAAGACAGCTCCTTTGTTTTCCTCTCATTAGAGTGGGCAGACTCGCACTCCACCCTTGACTGCCTCGTTATTCCTTTAATTAATCAGTTCTCATCAACAGCACCCTCTCATTCTTTGAAGGGCTCTAGAAAGTGTGTTTTACTGACTGGGTTTTTTCCTCCAGCAATCCTGCGTGTGTTTATTTTTATCATTTTAGAATGCTTTTACCTCCCTCCCCCTCCAAAAAGTCTCTCCGTCCTCCTGCCTCCTCTGCTTGGGACCCCTGTCTGATTATTATGCCATTAAGCCTCCCCTCCTCTCCTCTGAAGGAGCAGCAGGGTCCCTCTCCAATCTAAAGAAGAAGAAGAAGTCCTGGGTTTTTTTCCCCTCCTTTCGCTGAAATTACCCGGCGACGCGTGCCTGAGTTTCTAATTGGCATGCCCATCCCTGGAGACAGCCCCCTCCCTTCCTCCTAATGAAAAGCCTCGGCCTTAATTACACTTTCCAAACGCTGATTGTTATTGACAAAACTCCTGTGGCTCGGACAAACGACGGCAGATTAGCTCCATTACAGGCAGCCCTCCAAGAAGAGAAAGAGAGGGATTTCAAATCGACAATGCAAAGTGAGGCGGAAGAAAGAGGAGCGTTCCATTTTTTTCCTCCTGGTACTCTGCTTTTAATTGTTTGGACCATTGCTCCACTTAAGACGTCTCTTTCTTTCCCCAATGCATCCTTTCTGTTCATTTGTGTTGCCGTGAGTGTACTTTTACTAAGGGGACAAAAGCTCTGTTATCTTACTTGAGAGAAAATGTTCATCTTTTGTCAATAGACGGGATTGCTGATGGCAGCATGAGTAAACAGGAGGATTTGGCCTAATGCTTTTGTTTGTCTGCAAAAGGTACATAGACTGTCTAAAGCTGATAGGGCAGCCAGGTCCAAAATCAACACCTAGCATCAAGACAGACAGACATGCTTGCCATGTAATTCCTGCAGTCATTTACTGATAAAAAATTTACAGAGAAACGTTAATGCAAGAAGTAATAGAAATCCCCTTTTGGCTCGTCTACCTTTTTTATTTGATTTTCCCTTTGCATGTATTCCACTGCTAAGCCAACAGAGCTTAGTCCTGACCTGAGCAGCTGTGCCTGTTGTGCAGATTTTTTTTTTCCAGGCTCAACAATATCTTTTTCCTCCTGATTAATCTAAAGCAGAGCGCACAGTTTCACAGAGGGGGGTCTTTCATTGCCTTTCTAATGAGAAGCTTCAAAACATTGTGTCTTCCAGCTAACCATATGCAAAAACACACGCAAACAAAAAGGACAGGAGTATAAAGTATCTTTCTCCTCCCTTTTGCATCTGGATAAAAAGCACTCTCTGTCAGTCTGACCTCTGTGGAATAATGTCAACCGATCGTTACAGACACCACAGTTTTTATTTTATAACAATTATATTTCCTGGCCATTCTCCTTCTTTGTCATTTAGTCCTTTTGCATGTTCTGATATTTAACACCTGACTCTTTAGGGTGTCTAAAGAAGTCTTCTGCACTAGGTCTCATTTCTGCTTCTATTAATGATGATTAAAAGAAACGTTCCATGATCTAATGTTTCCTATTGAGATGGATTGGGTTGGGTGTCAAACTGTAATCTTGTGTCCGGTTTAATTCCCCCTTTGCCAACAGATACACCCATTTTGTGCTCTTGCCTTGCAACACTAAAAGCTAGTTTATCACTAATTTCTGCTAACACAGTCATAAAATACTTAAATTTCAGGTATAACCTAACTGATTCCATTTTTATTTTTCTTCTGAGAATGTTGAGTCTCCTGACATATATGTTTTGACACCTTGCGTTAAGGTATTTTGCATTGTAAACTACCACACTTCCTTGTGGTAGGTTATGGCATAATACAGAACAATTTGATGTCAGAGAGAATCACACAGAACCTTAGAGTGCATAATGTAAATTTTCCAAAAAGCTGGAATTGAAATGACCACAAAAGCTGCAAAGGTATGAAATATCAGGAGGGTGAAATGATGTCACCACAAATTCTGCTGTATTTTCAGTCAATATACACTGTTTAGAACCACTTCTCCTCAATATTAAGCAAAATAAACAAAATAGATCATATGACTTTTAATGATTAACTACATGAATACGAAATAGTTTGAAAATTACCGGGTGAGGGTGCAAAATAGTAGAGGGAATAAATGACCAAACCCTAAAATTCACCACAAAGATAAGACCAAAACATGCCATTTACTTCATTTCATTGTCAAACTAATGTTTGTTCAAAGTTCTTTTTTTTTTTATATGTATGTATATTGTCTCTACTGTATTAATCTTTAGTGATTTTATTTTCATAAGCATGTTTTAGTGTTGCTCTGATACCAGATATTTCATGTATTGTGTGTTTTTGTGTCTGTTGATGTGTCAATATGGGATGATATAAGGGTAAGGGGAGAGTAGTGGAAATACCTTGTATTGTCCTTTTAAAAAAGGCTTTGCAGGCCTCACAAGAAGCCACCCCATAGTGATACCCTGAGGCTATATCTCCACAGACCAGGCACAGCCTCTTGGGGAGGGAGTTCAACATGTATTCGCATTTTATGGATGAGTCCTCCATGATGGTACTGGAGCAGTCATCGTAGCGCTTACGGCAGGAGCCGGCGCCTAGCCCGCCGGGGGTGAACATTGGTGGAGAGTCCAGGCCGTTGGAGTGGCTGTTCATGGTGCTGACATAGCCGCCGCTGGCGTCCGAGTTTCCGCTGGGACTGTGGTGGCTGACTGTGTCAATGACCGAGGAGGGACTGGATGGCTCTGTCTTGATGTAGGACCCACAGCTGGACGGTAGATGCCGTTCATCAGCGGCCATTCTATTCAGCAGCCTTTATGAAGAGTGAGCCCACAGTGCAGGGGTTGATGGGAAAGAAAGAAGAAAAAGGTGACAGATGATTAGCTAAAAGTCCCAGAATAATACATTTCTTTTAAAAGTGGAGTTAAAGATTAACATAAATGATAGTAGTCACTTTTATTCTGATGAACAAAGAGATTTCTTGCAAAAACATTTATTAATGCATTACTGCACAACATTTTCAGCATCTGATGTAAAAAGAAAGTTTCCTATGACATTCTTAGGCTGCAAGGAAGCAATAAAGAGCAATTCTTTTAACAGGAAGAGTGACTTGAGTAATTATTTCAACTGGTTCTTTATTATTCAACTTCAATATTCTATCTCATCAGTTTACACAAAATCTTACACATCATATTGACAATGCTCTTTAGTGTAGAAGTTATTACTGCAGGAAGAAAACTCCTGTTAGCCATTTTCATTCCCAGTGAGATATTAGAAATAAGATTAAAGAAAAATCACTGATTTGATACAATATTAAAAGGACATAAAAAATTTTACATGTTCGGATGGACCTGCCATTCATGCAGGCTGATAGAAAGCAAGAGAGGGCAAGACGTTAGCAGTGAACAGGAACACTGAATTGATTTTGCAAAGTCGCTCTGGTTTTTATGCCTCTCTCTTTCCTGGACTGTACTGGATTTTAAAACTTTTGAGGGTGGGGGGTGGTAGAGAGGGATTTTTACTGCTAGTGAAGCTGTGCTGATCACCAGTGTAAGATGTTGAATGCATAATATGAACAGTTAAAGATAATTTACAGCAGGAGAGCTAGAGGTTTGGATCAGTAAGTTAAAACATTTATATATATATACATATATATATATATATATACAGGTGCTGGTCATAAAATTAGAATATCATGAAAAAGTAGATTGATTTCAGTAATTCCATTTAAAAAGTGAAACTTGTATATTATATTCATACATTACATACAAACTCATATATTTCAGATGTTTATTTTGTTTAATTTTGATGATTACAAATGACAACAAATGAAAATCTCAAATTCATCATATCAGAAAATTAGAATATTGTGAAAAGGTTCAAAATTGATGGCCCCTGGTGCCACACTCTAATCAGCTAATTAACTCAAACCACCTGCAAAAGCCTTTAAATGGTCTTTCAGTCTAGTTCTATAGGCTACACAATCATGGGGAAGACTGCTGACTTGACAGTTGTCCAAAAGACGACCATCGACACCTTGCACAAGGAGGGCAAGACACAAAAGGTCATCGCTAAAGAGGCTGGCTGTTCACAGAGCTCAGTGTCCAAGCACATTAATAGAGAGGCGAAGGGAAGGAAAAGATGTGGTCGAAAAAAGTGTACAAGCAAGAGAGATAACCGCACCCTGGAGAGGATTGTGAAACAAAACCCATTCAAAAATGTGGGGGAGATTCACAAAGAGTGGACTGCAGCTGGAGTGAGTGCTTCAAGAACCACCACACACAGACGTATGAAAGACATGGGTTTCTGCTGTCGCATTCCTTGTGTCAAGCCACTCTTGAACCACAGACAGCGTTAGAAGCGTCTTGCCTGGGCTAAAGAGAAACAGGACTGGACTGCTGGTGAGTGGTCCAAAGTCATGTTCTCTGATGAAAGTAAATTTTGCATTTCCTTTGGAAATCAAGGTCCCAGAGTCTGGAGGAAAAGAAGAGAGGCACTTCATCCACGTTGCTTGAAGTCCAGTGTAAAGTTTCCACAGTCAGTGATGGTTTGGGGTGCCATGTCATCTGCTGGTGTTGGTCCATTGTGTTTTCTGAGGTCCAGGGTCAACGCAGCCACATACCAGGAAGTTTTAGAGCACTTCATGCTTCCTGCAGCTGACCAACTTTTTGGAGATGCAGATTTCATTTTCCAACAGGACTTGGCACCTGCACACAGTGCCAAAGCTACCAGTACCTGGTTGAAGGACCATGGTATCCCTGTTCTTAATTGGCCAGCAAACTCTCCTGACCTTAACCCCATAGAAAATCTATGGGGTATTGTGAAGAAGAAGATGCAATACACCAGACCCAACAATTCAGAAGAGCTAAAAGCCACTATTAGAGCAACCTGGGCTATCATAACACCTGAGCAGTGCCACAGACTGATCGACTCCATGCCACGCCGCATTGCTGCAGTAATACAGGCCAAAGGAGGCCCAACTAAATACTGAGTGCTGTACATGCTCATACTTTTCATGTTCATACTTTTCAGTTGGCCAACATTTCTATAAATCCTTTGTTTTTATTGGTCTTCAGTAATATTCTAATTTTCTGATATGATGAATTTGAGATTTTCATTTGTTGTCATTTGTAATCATCAAAATTAAACAAAATAAACATCTGAAATATATGAGTTTGTATGTAATGTATGAATATAATATACAAGTTTCACTTTTTAAATGGAATTACTGAAATCAATCTACTTTTTCATGATATTCTAATTTTATGACCAGCACCTGTATATATATATATATAGGCTATATTGAAAAAAAAAAAAAAAAAAACTAAGAATTGATTAGTTCACCACTAGTGAATGTCCTCTTCGATATATTTGATTTATTTCTTCTGTTATTGTAATCTTTGCTCTCTTAATCACGATGTCCTCACATCCAAAATAAACCCGCCAACTGATTTTATAAGTGCTTCATTAGCCACACACTACAGCAGCTGTTAAGGTCCTTCGGAAAACAAATACACACAACTGCTACACAAATTTCAGCACACATTTCTCTGCAATGAAAAAACGCAGACTGAAAGAGAAGAAAGGAAAAAAAGAATGAGAGGCAGAGGGCAGAAATCAAGAGTGCTCAAATAACCTAACAGGCACACACACACACACACAACTGGACAAATCAAGATGGGGGCATCGCATCTCAATAGTTTAGAGAGCACAGCGGACCTTCACTTGTCTCCTTGAGTCAGCAGTCAACCAAAAGGAAACATGATGGCAAGATATTGACTTTTTCACTGTCTGTCTAATAACTGTATTTTGGAGTACATGTAATCTAATGCTGTAACGTGTGCAGACTAAAGTGCAACCTTTTGGCTGTGGCCACAAAATGCACTCTGAGGCTTTCTATGCCTATATAAAATGTATTCCAGTCCTGCTCTATAACCTTTAACTTGAAATTGCTCAGAGCCAACAGTAGTCGGAGAGGGCGCATCGGTGCAGGGTGTCTGCACGCATTTTCTTTAGAGAGAACTAAAGGGGTGAAAAAGGAGGGGAAATGAATTACTCAAGGTATTGGGGATGCTGTGTAGACACACGGTAACCTCTTAGGGTTATGGCGAGGTCAAACACTAACGTGCATGCACAGTTTTTGCATTAGGCACCACATGGAGGGGAAGAGGTTGCTTGCAGTGTCTGCATTAGCAAGATTGAGCCTTGCACGACCTATGAAAATGCAGATTTGGGTTCAGAAAGAGTGGTAGCAAGACTGCACAAGTTGTGCCTTACCCCCATTAGCATATTGCCAACTAATAGTAAAGCTTACACTGTTGACAAATCATTTTGACATTTTAACTGGTAGAGGGTGGCACATTAAATTGGGCTTTACATGTCTCAAAGCTTCCTAGAACAAACAAGAAGTGAGATGCATCACTGGTTGGCGAAGATCCTTCTGCTCTCTCAGGCTGATTTAATTGTAAGGATGGGTGAAGGAGGAGTTCAGGCCCTAGGGGGTCATTGGGTCAACCTTATTTTCTCACCCTGGCTTCCCAGGCCCATGGAGATGGGGGTCAGTGTGTCAAATTAAATCTCCTTCCTGGGTTTTCTCCTCCCTGCTGTCATGTATATTCATTGGTGCCCACCACTTCTGGAAATTCACAAAGAGGTTAACTGCTAAAATAAATAATAAAAAAATGTCCCCCGTTAAATCTGTTGACCTTGTGGTTATAAGCCCTTCTGTCTGAGCGGTCTTGAAGTTCTTCCATGTATTATGTCTTCACTGTATAAAAATGAACAGACAAGCTTTTTTTTTACCTGTCAGAGAAAACGAGATTCAATTTAGCAGAGATTCACCGAGAAATCAGGGGGTAACTGGAATGAGACGATTTCATGCTTGACCAACGATTGAAACCAAAAATATTATTTTTCTAACATGGTCTTACATTATTCTTCATTTCAGAGGTAGTTACTCAGTGATAAAGATGTTTTCAGTATTGTGAGGATCTCACAAAGATGAAAAAGGAAAAGAAAAAGTATTTGTTTCCACTTTCAGTTCACACTTCCTCAACAGAGTTGAATATAAGTAAATAACATAATGCTGAATGTGCTGCAGAACAGCTGCTCAGTTTTGCAAAAGCCATGTCATAATACGTGCTGTATTTGTTTAAGACCAACTTAAAGTATTTTGAAGTCAGTTATTAAAATGTATTATTTAAGTAATGAGTCTGCTTATAATACAGGAAATGCATTTTGAAATATTATGTTTAGGGCTCTGAATGCTTATTTTGACACCTTTAAATGTAACTCCAGTAATTTTGTCTCAGATAAAAACTGCAGAGCAATGTAATACCAGCTGCTCTCTTAGACACAGACTCTTATGGTTAAGGAAAGCTCAATAAAAAAAAAAAAATCAACTCTATGCTGCTTAATAGTTATACTAGGAAGCTAATGTCAATGGTGTAGTAACTGGTCACTTGTTTTTTTAATGTTTTTTTTTCATTATTGTACAATGATTATTTAATTTAAACTGAAAAAAGGGTATTTTTAATCTGTGTCCTGTCTTAATAAACAGTTTAATTATTTCTAAACTGTCTGGTGCATATCTGCCTTAAATACTTTATTCTCTCTTCAGCCTCATCGCAGTCACAAAGAATGCAAATTCTTTTGATCTCTTTCTAAAACAGATCTTGCTGCTCTCGATAATGAATGCAGATTGCATCCCAATAATTTAAGGCACACCTCGCAGTTCATCTGCTTTATGCTCCATGTTTCAGATGGATATGTGCACCTGCACGACAGGCCACCTGCACTTGGCTTATTAAAGGCTATATATTAAAACGAAGGGGCACGAGATTGCTCCATTTGGCTTTTATTTCACAAATTCAGAGTGAGCTTAACCTCGGTTCAAAGGCCATCCTCAGGGTGACACTTAGCATAATTGCATAAGTGTCTTAACTGTTTCCCCTCCAGCTCAACGTGGTCATTTATAATAAATGTGCAGCCTGGAAACCCCTTAACTCATTCTAGTATGACACATTACCACCACCACTATATGCTTATGTTTTTAACATGCCTGCTTACATTGATTAATGATGCTGAGCGAATACTAACCACTTAAACCAGCTGTATTAATCAAAAAGTCTACAATACTTCTATAAATATTTCTAATCTCTTGCTGGACAGGACCAATTTAAATCTATAAATACAATTGTAAGCGGAAAATGAATTATGAGCATTCAATTACTTGACAGCAGCAATAGTTGGGATAAATAATTCACTATATGGGGGCAGGTAGTAATTAGCTCATGTGGTGCCCGAGCAGAACAGACAGGAAAAGGTTTGCTGAACTATCTGAGACTTGATGCTGTAAAATCTATAGTTCTTTCTTCCTTCCTCAAGCTAAGAGCTTTTTCAGATTCCGCTGCCTGGCTGCCCAAAGAAACAGCTCTCTTCTAAGACACAGTATCTCCCCCCTGTCTTTTCCTCTCTCTGTTCCTCCTCCTTTTGTTCCCTTTGTACCGATCAAAATTCATGCTGAGTAGAAGGATATGGGCTTCGCAAACGCACACTGCGCAGTTTGGTTTTAATCTGATTCCACCTGGCCCTCCTAACAGCATTTCAGATCCCTAATATCATTCCGCTGGTGCGGCTGCGGCCAGGATTAGCCGGACTAACGATCTGGCAGCTCCGACTACACTCGCCGCTCTTCAACTTCTAAGAAGAGAGCTGTGGAGCTCTCCTTCTTTTCTCACCTGAGAATGAAATTCAGAACATCGGCATGAACACTCAGGATTTGTTAGAGTCAATTTGGAGATATTCCCACAGCGAGTAATATATAACAAAACTTTACTTTGTTCCATGCTTGACCAAAAAACCAAACATGTGCGAGATCAAACTGAAGGAGTGAACAAATTCTTGTTAAATGTCCTGAAAGCTTCTTTTCACACATTTAAGTGTCACATCCCTACTAGCTGATCCTTTCCTGTAGGTGTGTGTGTAAGAGTGTGTGTTTGGTTCGGGGGGCGGGTTGACATCAGCAGGCAAGGAAATGGTGATATCAGATGCCCCAACTGGGGGCAAATCTGTCTTGAGGGCCTCAGGCGATGTGGCCTGATAAGCCATTGGCCCCAGAGTCAGCGCCGGTAGGACGAACTCAATTAGCTCCTGACAGAGCTCCCCTCAGCCCCGCTCTGCCTCCCCACCACAGACAGGCACACAAGCAGCTGCCAGGCTGACCTCTCCCCCAGGGGCCATCGCCACCTTTTAGCGCTCCAACACGCACAGGCAGGGAGTCATTTCTGGCACAGTGGAGACCAAAATCTTTATAGCCTCAGAAAAGAATAAAAATGGACCGATCAAGCGTTCTTTGCCTGGCCGATACTTCCAATTTTCTTTGAGAACTGAGCTGCTAAATATGACTTTGAACATCTTATCTCTTTGATATATCTCTGAGGACCAAAAAATGTTATATACACCAAAAGAATTGCAGATGAAGAAATTTAAAATTACAGTTATTGACCATTTTTTATGAAGGTTGAAGCTGGTCGACACAATTACCAAAAATGTTCTATATTGGAAAGGACATGTTCGTGTATTTCATTCATAATGGCATTGTTTTCAGATAACTTATTTTCTATAAATGGGGAGTTGTTCATACTGTATCTAATCTCTCTAATCTCTTTCATCAATCAGAATTTAAATAATTTTTTTTATTATTTTGAATAAACCCCATAAAAGTGCAACACCTAAACTGCATTTTTTTACTATTTTAACTGAAAATGGTAGGATGTTGATTTAAATGTACCAAACAAAAAGGAAAGAGCCAGATATCAAATTTTTGACATTGTGGTCACTGTTCATAAACTATCGAGGGAACATTATCTGGTTCTTAACCTCAGAACAATTATAAACATGTAGAAAGTGTTTAAACCCCCTCTGGCTGCTTAGGCTCTGTTCTAACTAATGGATAAAGAGTTACGAACCTCATTGAGATTTAGAAAAACCTACTTTTCTCTGAATTATGCAGTCTGGAATTTTGGATATCTGATTCTATGTTAAAGACCATCAGGGGAATACGAGGCTTGATTACTCCTGGGACAGTCTACATGAAAGTGTGTTCAAATACATGTTTGGGTAATATACATGTATAAAAAATGGAAAGATTGGGGGAGGTGAGTTTGGTTTAATGGCGCTGGTTAGGTTGGAGGCAAACCCAGCTCTCCAGAGGGACCAATCCAATCTATGACGGAGAGGCCTCTAATTTTGTAGTTTCTCATTCATTAGTCCTGCTCTGGCACATAGATATGACTAAGGGGAGGAGGAGGGAGGAGAGATGGACCTGAAAAAGAGGAGGGCCCTCTTTATTAACAGATATGCCAGACACTCAGGAGACGCTGACAGAGATTTATGATGCGCAGATCTACGGAGGCAAACAAAAGGAAAGATTAGAAGAATGGAATCAGGAAGAGCTGTAAACAATAAAAAGAACAGATGCATCGATAAGTTGGACAGAGGTTAAAATCAGACAATTTCTGAACATGTCTGATTACATTTAAATTTTATATTCATTTATTTGGTATAGTATTTTTTATTCATCAAAAGAATTAAAACTAAAAACAACTTCAATTACCAGGGTAAACATCAAACAACGGGATGTTAGGATTTTAGGAACATGCGCTCAAAGATTGAGCAACACATTTCTTTTATTTTCATTAAATCTAGATCAGCAGGAGAGACCTACTACAAGAAAAAAATAGAAATTAGCATCAATCAGAAAAAAGCTGATAAGAATAACTCCAAAGAAAATAGGAAAAAGAGTCCAGGAAAGAAGTGTTTATAGTTATTTTGGTGAAGGACAGTCCTGGATCAATAGTTGGCAGGATAGGACATATGCAGGTTAACCACTTGAGGGGACTGTACACCGAGTGTTTGTGTTTATTAAAGGTACAAGTAAAGGATTATATTTAGCCGCTTTATAGTTATTTCACTGTAGTCTTTGTAAAGGTATGAGCTCACTCCACTATGACAACATGAGCCCCACGTCCTATCAGGACCACAGCATAGATCTGGCCTAGAAGCAGATCACATCTATTGATCCTCTCTCCCACCTCCTTCCTTCAGAGAGGCTACTGGAAAGGAAAGAAAGGTCCTCTTGTGACACAGGCACTGCTGTTTGTCTGACGTAAACTGTCTGGGCCGCACTGGGCAGATCCTGTTCGTCAAAGGGGCCTGATTTCAGGATGTTGAAGGAAGTAGCCTGCTAATGACAGAGCTACTGTCAGTGGGGGAATTTGGGAGTGATTGTCTGAGAAAGAATTAATGCCTAAACCAGGCAGACTGAGGGGAGAGAACTCTCTGCAGGATTAAACTGTTCATCATACTGTATGTTAAAGGAAAAAATCTGAGATAATTCCAACCTTCTATGGAGTTCATTTGGGATCCAATTTCTAATTCTGTCTTTTCATTAAAACAGATTACTATTCTTCACATCCATTATGAGGTACAGTCATGGTTTAATTTTACAACATAGACGTACAGTATCTCTTTAAAACTATGAAAAGTAATTAAGACCAACTGGAACCAAATTATTTTTGCCAAAGCAAATATATTTCATTAATAACACCAGAATGTGGTATAATATTGCTGTTAGCTGTAGTTAATTTCAGTTGTTAACATTCCTCTACTAAAATTGATTGTTAGAATTAAAAGTAATTAAATTTCAATTAATTTATTCCTTGGTTTATTTTTATTTTCAGAATTTTTTATTGTACTTCTCTGACAAAGCAACACAAAACAAGTGTATTTATTCCCTAATTGATATTATCAACATACATGTTTTTGTATGTACACGTTTATTTAAAAAAAAACAAAATTTAAACAAACAAACAAAAAGACCCTATGTCTTTGATATTGCAATTTTAAAAAATCTGAAAATGTTCATAACAGTAGGATACATTTGAATATTAGCATATTTTTATTGTTTACACCTTAAATACAGACCATGCAGGTTTTTTTTTTAATCTAAATACTTCTATGCTCCAATTAGGGCTGAAACAATAATCGGATTAATTGGGATATATCTATTATTGAAATAATCGTAAAATCATTTAGTAATCGGTACAGACTGTAAAACATGGCCTTAGCCGACAGAGGAACTCATTTAGAGAAGTAATAACATCAAAAAAACAAATAACATATAAATATTTCGATTTAAGTTTAAAAAAACTTTTACGTTTGTCAATAGTCTCTATCAAGACCTCTTCAAGTGGAAAAGTTTTAGTTTCAACTGGCTTAATTTGGTAAAAAAAGTCTCTTTAAGGAACCTTTTGCTATCTGATTATTAATCAATTAATGGAAAAAATAATCAACAGATTAATCGATTTACAAAATAATCTTTAGCTGCAGCCCTAGTTCCAATATGCCAAATTAGCTTGGACTTATCAAAGAAAGTTTGCCCTCTGGATCTTGTAACAGTCATTTGTCATGATGGACAAAAAAAAAGGTTAATTTCTGAAAATTCCATTCTTTTTAATGAGGAACGGCTCTGAAAAGGATCTTTAAAAACGTTCTTATAGTAACAACTTGAATCTAGTTGAATCCTTCAGCCAGCTAAGCTGCAGTGCTCAGCAACAGCTAAAAAAACGGTAGCGTTGTGGTAAATAATCCATAGTTCCTGCATGTTTGCTTACATCAATATGACAGCCCTAGTAGAATTCAACAAAAACAAAACTTTTACAGTTTTTATAATGTTGTCATATTTAAAGAAAAACTTTTATACACTCTTAAAAAGTACATTGTATTTGTTAAATATCAAATTTTTAAAAATGTATTACAAAAACCTGATTTGAATAAAGTCATAAAAAACAAATAAATTCAAGAAAGGAGCTAATTTTATTAGAAAATTTTTCGAAACCCTCATTTGTGCTGAATGGTTTCAATGGTGAGTTGGTGTGTGTGTGTGTGTGTGTGTGTGTGTGTGTGTGTGTGTGTGTGTGTGTGTGGGATTTTTTTTTAAATCAATCCCTTGTTTTTACAGCAGTGTAGGACCACTGGAAAGGGTGGATCCCATAAAGCACCAAAAAACTGGAGGACCCCACAAAGGGCAAAAACCAGAATGTGTGTGTGTGTGTGTGTGTGTGTGTGTGTGTGTGTGTGTGTGTGTGTGTGTGTGTGTGTGTGTGTGTGTGTGTGTGTGTGTGTGTGTGTGTGTGTGTGTGTGTATGCCACAAACAGAGAAATATTATTACAGGGGATTAAGGCTATTTAGCACAGTCGAATGTAAATCACAGGTTTAGACACAGTCACTGTGCATATAGGAAGACGAAGGCATAGAGCCATGCATGAAATTACTTCATTAATCTTCCCCTGATAGGCCGTCCTTGTTTAGGGGGGAAACTCTACCTGCCTAAGACAAAGACCCAATGGCTCAACACCCCAAAAATAAATTACTCTCTACTGAAGAGGAAGATATAAACATTAAAAGACAAAGTAGTTCAAGCTCATACACACAAATAAAGCATGCAAAATTAACGGGCCAAAAATATGCAAGTTTATCAGGCGGAGATTTAAACGCGATGTGTCAATGTTTGCAAAGGCTCACAGTCAGAGTGTCAGCAGTAAAAACGATGACATGTTAATCCAGTTGAAAATTCAACGTCAATTCTAGCTTTTAGCACACATTTCAAACTGCAAAACTCCATTGTTATGACTGTCACATGCTACAGCGGTCGACACAGTCCCAGCAATAGCCGCCAGCTTTTTTACAGGCTCATCTCTACCAGCTGCCAGACATTCTCTATAAATAGTGCTGGTAATAAAAAAGGCGTGTGCGCCTAACTGATTTATACGCTTGTGTCCACCACAACACCATTCAGGAATAATTAAACTTTGGGGAGATTTTCGGAATTAATGCGTCTTCTTTGGAAAGTGGGGGTGGGGTGCAGTCTAAGTAGCAGGTTCAACAACAGTCACTCAGTGTCACTCAATTTAAGTCCACATAGTGCTGTAGGGCTGATATCAAAACATGTTTTGAAGTATTTTCCGGTATGCCGCCAATTTCTGTGTTTTTGATGTCTAAGGGGCCGATTTCAATAACTGCATCCTGTTTTTTCTAAGAATTAAAATAAAGAATAGAAAATATGTTACAGATCCTTAAATAGATGTACAATGTTCTGCTGGAACAGAAGTTTTTATAGCTCTTATATTTGATGCAAATAATAAACATGGTGAAAAAAATCTGAATTTCTTTATTTTACCTGCATTTCGCCTATGAAAGGATTCACACCCATGGGTGATGGACTGCTGAGTCACTAAAAGGATGACATCTAAGGGAGGACAGGTTGTGCGTTCAGCAGCAACACACACCCAGTTTGTCACACAGAAATCAACGGTCAAAACATCTAAAGCCAGGGAAAGCACACTAAGCCAGAATGCCACACTTATGTTCAGAAAATGTGAGTTACAAGCTTAGATGTCAGGAACGTCTCAGTGAAGCCGGAAAAGCTTTCTATAGTCAAACCTATATAAAAAATTAAAACTTCATTTATTGCATTTTTGAAAAATGTATTTCACTTAAGATGCAAAGTGGCAGTTATTTAAAGAAATTATCAGCCCCTTTAAGCGTCTTTACACCCAAAAAGTGAACAAAAACCCACAAAGTTTCATAAATCGTGTTGTTTATAGCATCTTTTTATCCCAAGGTTTAAGTAGTTATGGTTCAAAATGTTTTTTGTTTTTTTTTTCTATTCCAGCATGACTGTTTCAAGTAATGTGCAGCTCCTTATTTACAGCAGACAGTTGGTTAACCAGCTAAAATCACTGCCACCCATTGATCTGATCGAGAAGACAAGGTTGGATCACTAATGTCCAAAGATTAGTAGGTTGCTGGGATCCTGATATATCAGGGTAAAAAAGTTAATGTCCACCAGATATAATGCCAGCGAACATATCACAGTTGAGTTTTTGTCATTTGTATGCACATCTGAGTAATATATCACAGCCCCTTCCTGACAGGATGCCATGTACTGCAAGTCAGCTAACTGAAAGTTGGTCATTAGATTTTCTAAGATTTAAGGTTTTATTATATTTCCAGTAATTAAAAAACACAGATGGAATCAAAAGAAGCGCCAATTATCACTCTTTGTACTACAATAATGCTTTAAAACCAAAGTCGATTGGAGGCATGAGGCAATCCTCACAGTATAAGTGTTCCATAATACTTATATGCCGAAATGATGTACAAGTTCCAACTCTTATTATTCATCAATTGGTGGCGCTCCTTTAGTTTCCACATGACTCAAACAGGTTCTTTCTATGAGAATGAGGAAAACTGCAGTAGTAGCTTATTTTCAGTGTCCAACAACAGATGGGGGAGGGGGAGGGCTGGGCTTATCTAATCGTATAGTGCAGGATAAAACTCTGGTTGCTCTAGCTCATTTCATTGCATGTCTTTAAAAGGACGTTAACCACAATAACTAAAAATTTTGCTTTTAAAAACTAAAGTATACCTTTAGTTTGATCCTAGTTTGCAGGCTTTTTTAAAAAGGAAACTGTGTTAATAACAAATTCTATATGTTTATGTATAAATAGTACAACAGGCATATTTACAGAGAATCTCAAACAATGCTGAAATAAATTAGTGGTAAGATTGTCCCAGCCTCACACTTGTAACAAAGGCCTATCACTTTTAATGCAGCTTTTCAAAAGAATGACAACAAACTCTGCAGTCGTTTCAGAGCTCATTGCAGCTAACGCAGTGGGGGACGCGGTGAAGCTGTCAGTGAGAATCAGAGCTGCTACTGTGACGGACGCTTTCAATATTGATTTCATAAATAAACAAAGCTAACCATCGATCCTAATGTTATTTTGCATTTCAATTACTGCTCTGAAACATAACCTTCAAACAACTGGCTGCTCAATACCAATGGCCTCCGCTGATAAACACCCATATAGTTACCCACATTACATCACATTTCCTACAGGAACTGCTGTTCTTCTAAGAGTTAAACTCTCTTTGAAAAATATCAGTCTTCAAGAGTATTGTAAACTTTACTTATGCAACACCCAAGCACTTCAATTACCACTTTTTTTTTCTTTACTGCTTCTATTCTGCTGTTTGTGTTTGAATACCTGCACATATGCATGTGTGAGTGACTAAAGAGGAGCCCTTGAGCGTCGTAGCAACAGGAAGAAGTGCTGACGCAACGTGTCAGTGATAGCACTTTGCTGCCACAAGGGCATGAGAGCCCACATAGGCTAGCATTATCCTTTCTAGACTAATGGACCTGGTTATTTTTAAACAGATTCTCACACTGCGGCGGGGGTGTCCAAGGTTACCATGGGCTAGAAAACCGCAGGGGGCGCATTCAGCAACAGCTATTTGTTTCCATGCAGGTGGGTGTTGTGAAATAATCAAAGAACGATAACAGCTAATCGCCAAGAGGTGTAAAGGGCAAATTTAAGAAGTGAGGAGGTGGCATGTTATGACAACATAGAAAGACAGTGAAAATGAAACAAGTTTAATTTATGCTCTTCCTGAAAAGGAAAAACTAATAATTTGATCAGGGTATCATGATTATATATAATGGGTTAAACAAAGAGTCGAGTACACAGCAACTGTTTTACCAATAGAATTTAGCTTTGCTTTATGCTGAGGGTTACCATACAATCCAAGTTCAGCCTGAGTTAGATTGGATCAGCTAACATCATTATTACCCTTTTCCTTACTGACTTGCAGAAAAAGTCCACTGGGGCCTGAGTTTTACCAGTGCAGCATGAAGCATTGCATAACAGGTAGTACCCCTCCCCTGCTTGTTGCTGTACACTATTTGCTCGCCGGGTGTCAGAGTGATACTACACCTTTCCGTTGAGCAAAAGAAAGACTTTCTCTTGTTAAGAAGAATGAATATAAACATAACTCCTGAAACGGGTAAAGCTGTTCTGAAAACAACAAGCAGCCCATGTGATGAGAGGCAGCCAATCTTAACTAATTACGCAGTCATTATACTTGTTATTTCTGTAGGTAGAAATATAGTCTACTAAATCTAGTCACAATTTTTTATATACAGTTTTCCTTTTTGTGCAAATGTTGCATAATTGTGAAACTGTTGTAGTTCTACCTGATACATGGTGAGAACCTCATAGCTCAGATCAATTTCAGGTGTTCATGAGGTTCAGTTTATTTTAAAATCCAGGATGCAATCCATTAAATTTAAGTTTTTATTTTCATCTTTATCATTACTGTCTCTTCCAAAAAAAAAATAAAAAAATCCATATTAGTAAAACCTTTAGAAGACAAATTTTAAAATCGGTATAAACAAATGAGGGACCCACAGTTGAAAACGTTAAAGAGTATTTAGTCAGTGGATGTTAGTGTAATTAAGTATGTAGTTCAACGATGTTTGCTTGAAAAAATGGATTAGCAGCAAAAAACTATTAAAATCTTTTTTTTTCTTTTATCAGTGTTCATATTTTTTTCTAAAATACAAAAAAAAAGAGGAATGAAGTGTCTGAAGTTTTTTCTTCAGAATATGTGAAGCAAAGCTTTAGACAGAACTCCCCCTCCCCCACTAGTTGCTGCTCAGCTGCCTGAGATGTGCAACTTTACTTTTAACTCCCTTACTGGGATTCATTTGGCTGTTTGGAATTTTCCCAGCCAAGGTGAATAAAGTAAAGGGAAAACATAAATATTGTAGTTGTCAATCTTCAATGAGAAATATGTGAGTTGAAATTATATTGAGCAAAATGATGGCTACCTGAGCCTAACTTATTAATTGTTGTTAGTTAAGCTAGTAAGCTACTGTATTCTGTTTTATGAAGTATAGATAAAGTGGTACTCTAATTCCCCACCAACTGCTGCACATTGCCAGTCAGCTGGCTGAAAGAAAGCTCCTACATTTTACTCTGCATACATTAAAGAAAAACTCAGTTGTTTGAAAAATAGTTCTAGACGCAATGTGGAAACTAAATGAGCCACATCCCTTCCCTCCGAAGGTAATGCCGTTTTAAAATTACAGGACAAGTCCAACAAGCTACGTCAAGAAGGTGGCAGCAGACATCTCCAGCAGTAGACCAGTTAATTAACCTGCTAATATAGGCGTATTCTACTAGTGTTACTCTTTATTAAGTATGTTTACTGAAATCCTGATAAATTTATCAATCATTGTTAAATAGTTTAGCTTAAATGCCTAAGTATGAAAATGAAATTTACAACTAACAATAAAAAAAATTGCTTTAAAACATTTATTCTTAATCATTATTTTAGTTGTTTGAATTTATTTTATTTTTTTAAGTAGTAAGATTTTTTAAATTAAGACAATTATACCCCCTAAGAAAATTTCATTTCTAACAGTGAAAACAAGAATTTGTAATGTGGTTATTTCACTCTATGTTATCATACGGTGAGGATCTCTTCCCGGCCCATGCCTATTTTACAGTAAGAGTAATGATACTAGATACCAGAAATGAGAGGTCTCCAGCGTGGCCATTGGACTCAGGAATCTCTCTAATGATTTGGACAACAAAGCCCTGTTGATACAAGGAAGAAGTATTTAGAATTGGACAACAATTTAGAATTTAAGCACAAAAGAAACATCTGAAAACCTCCTAAAAGCTGTGGGAAATAAAAGCGACAGGTGGAGCAGCGGAAGCACTGCCCGGCCACAGGGGCCAGCAACTCCTGGCACACAGTGGGTTGGCCATCGTTGTCCAGGAGGCTTTTCTGGTAATGTATTCTGAAACCAAATTACCGTAAGCTGATCCCATCTGGATAGTGTCTGAGCGCGGCTGCTTTGGTTACTCACCACTGCCTCTAACCTGTGATAGCATCTCCATGAAGACAGCAAAAATCTGATTAACCCAATAACAATGAAACACTTGGTCAAAGAGCAAGGAGCTTTTAACTTAAGATACACTAATGCAATTCCCTCGCCTTGTTTTCTGAAACCTAATAAGAATCAAGTGGACGGATCGCCAGAGATGGCTGTTTGCAGGCTCTAATGCAGCAAGCTGGGAATGAAGTCAAATAAATTGAAATCTAATTCATCACTGTGTGCTAACTTCTTTCTGCCTCTCTAAAAATACATTAAAAAGCTCTTATTTCAAGACGGGAAATTGGATAGCCTTGTTAGTATATTGCAGTGGCGATGCCAGGGATAAAGGAAAACATGGGTGTTGAAAGACGTTTAGGAATAAAAAGAGTAAAAACCCAATTCCTGCTGTTTAAATCTTTTTTTAGAGGAGCAACATTTGAATTATTCACTGCTGTAGCCATGACGGACTTTTGCACAAAGTGTTATAATACTGTTGTATACTTAAAGAAATGAAGCGAAATTACCTTCAAATTAACAGAAACATCAGCACAAAAAGAATCTGATATTACAGTGGGAATTTAATTGAATTATTTGTATAGCTTGTTTTATCTGAAAATTCAACAGAAGCTTGTTTAAAGGTGTTTTACTGTTAATATCAGTTTGTTAAAAACTTTACTTCAGTCTAATGCCCAGAAATTGGCGACATCCTCAAGGTTATCTAAGGTATTTTATAGATTCCAGCACAGCGCTCTACAAGCTGCATGGTGCAAAAAAACATTCAGCAGAGATCGCTTATAACAAGCATCACTTCTACATCCAGCGAGAGTCCGAAAACGACAGCAAATAGGACACAGTAGGAAAAAAATTAATGTCCAGGGTGGAAAGGGTTTCATCAGATCAAGTCTGCAACAGTGGACAAGTCAGGTCAGTGGTAATAAATTCCACACGAAAAGGAAAGTGTCTTTTCTCCTAAACTGATGTGAACAATATGTCTAATTGGCTTCAAACGGAGAGTGGCTTTAGAATATCAAACTATTATTGTAAATATTCTAAGTATAATATTTGCATGTTCAATTGAAAAAAAAAAACTTTTCTTATGTTCAAGGAATAATAAAATAACAATTTCCTTTGTGCATAATTTATTTTTATCAATTCCCCTTATTAAAAGCTTATTTTATAAACTAAAAGTACATTTATATTGTTTTACAATAAAAACAAGAAACCACAAACCCAAAAAAGTCTTGTAATATGTTATTTATCTAAAAGAAAAAATATGCACATGAAACAATATTTTTGTTATGAATTTAATAATGGCTTTCTGTAACTGTTAACTGCAAAAATGAAAGTTTTACTGCCTTACTTTACTCATCCTTATGCAATATTAGATGTAAAGTGCACTTGGTGTTAAAATTATTTATAATCATCTGAATGAAATCAAGCTTGAAAATATAGCTTAAAATTAATATTCATTATATTTAAATAAAAAAATAGCAACTAAATATAAGAAAGTGAAAAGCAATTAAACTTATGATATGAGATTTATATTTAGATGATAAACAATGAATATACATATGATGAATTTGGTGAATTCTGAGACAGTGAAAATTCTTCTAAACACATAAAAATGTTTTGCATAAGTCCTACAAACATAGATTTTTTTTATTAGATATTTGTTAAAATAAACCTTATAAATGAATATTTATGAAAAAAGCCCTTTTTACACATAGAAGAAAATTAAAACACTTTGATTCCAGAGAAATGCCAAACCCCTAAATTAATTTTTAAAAAGTGCATTCACCTGAATGAGGTCTAACTTTGATGAATAAATTTGTCATCTATCTTTAAAAAATAGTAAATAAACAAAATGTATTTAGTTTAAAATATAAGTCACAGATGAACTGATGAGGACGGAGAACCAGAGTGTCCCAACAGCAGCAGGATGGCAGCTCGCCTGCATGACAGACCTGGTTCTCAGAGGTTACTTAGTCCGTCAAATTATCTCTTCAAAGTTGTAAAAATACATTTAACCATGTAGTTTATCCTTTCCAATTACATGCATTCACATTAATCTCATCTCCTTACAATTTCTCTTTCATCCTGCCAGAGTGACCCTGGTTTGGGCAACAAAGCCATCAGCAAACAGGCTTTTAACCCAACTGGACAAGGGTCCCGCATGATTCAGTGGCACAAGCTGAATCAATCAGACACGCTCCGAATGGGGCATATAAATACCAAGTCACATGCTTACAATATGTTTCAGACACCTGTACCTGCTTAGCTGCTGTCAGTCTAATCTGAGTTAAAATCCCTTAGGACAGAAGAAAAGTGCACATTCAGAAAAGTGAAATGATGCAAAAGAATGCATGGGAATTTAAAAAAGAAAATGTACAGTTTTGAGCTTAAAGAAATGTGAAAATAATAGAAAAAGGCATGAAATAAAGTAAAACATATGAGGAAAAGTAAATAAAGTTAAATTCAAGAGCTGGGAAAAAGTGAAAGGTGGAAAAAAAGAAGCAGGTTGCACCTACTGGTTATGATAGCTGAGAGGGTCTGGAAGACAAAGTTCGGAAATGTCCATCAGTCCAGTTTTAGCATTCCAGGAATGAGAGGAAGAGGAAAGAGAAAACAACTGAGACCCGCTTCTTCCCCCAAATGATTGCACAGCACCCTCAGAGACAACCGCAAAAAGCCCCTCCAGCACCACGCTGCCCCCAAACAGCCTGCACAGGTATGCCGGGCTCTGATGAACCAGGAGTGCGTGCGCATGAGGATGTGTGGAGTGTGTGTTTAAGTGAGGAAGAGAGAGAAGGAGTGTGTGTCTGAGTGTATATAAGAGAATTTTAGAGTGAGAAAGAAAGAGAGGGAGCGGTTGAAAGGAGGGGGTGAGGAGGAGGGACAGATAGACAGAGAGGTAAAAAGGGGAGGTGAGAGACGGAGGCGCGCAGGCAGCAGCGGGATGAGCGCTAAGATGGAGAGAGCATGAGAGTGCGAGCGAGAGGAATGACTCTTTCCATGCTCGGGATAGGGCTCTTTAAGACTCAAGGGCTTGATGAATATGGAACAGCTGCTGTTGGCTGGCTCCAAGGGGCAGGACTTAAAGCGACAGAGGGGCCGGAGCTCCGGGGAGGAGGGATCCGAATGCGCCCTGGCTCACTCATACAACAACAGCGCTCACATGCATGTAGACACAACACTGAATCACATGGACCTGCATGCAACCAAAAAAAAGCTCAGTTTCAAATCTCTTAAATAAAAGCTGTACACTAAATCAAACATATGCAACAACTACAAATAAAATTAAAAAAAGGGGAAATTCAGGTTTCATATAAATTATTTTTTGTATGCATTCATGTATTTTAAGATGTTACTGATTACAGGAGATTATGGCACGGAAATGCTTTAAAAGGAAATAACTGATAGTTGCAGTTTTACTAAGATTTCTAGAATAAAGTCAGATTTAGATAACTGGTTCTGATTCAGACTTAAATGGATTGAGTTTCACTCTCTCTCTGAGAATATAAACAGAGAAAATTTGATAAAACTTTATGACAGTTAACAAAATGCCTAAAGATCACATTTCAAAGCATTTGAAAAAATTGAGTAATTACTAATTGAGTAAAAGAATAATTAGGAGAAAAATAAAAAAGAAATATTCCTAGTAGGGATTACATTTTATATTTGCAAAACACCAAATATTCCAGACCAAAATTTAAGTCATAATATCAGTTTTACCTCTAAATATGAAAATATTCTTATCTACAAAATTGTACAAATGCACTGATCAGGCTTTTTCTAGCCGATACCAATATTTCAAGACTGACCTGCTGAGTCAGACTAAGTCTTTGTACCAATCTGATAAATCGCGAAAATGCATTCTTTTTTTTATGCCTTGAGGTAAAATAATAAGGGGTACACATTAAAGACTAGAAAAGGCCAAATGATAACTCATAGTAGAATTAATCTAGATAAGATTAAATCATGAAACCAGTTATTTTTAAAGAAGGGACCTTGAAACTCATGCTGCATATTTAAAGATTTAAGTCAGAAATATGAAAGAAAGATCTTAGAGTTCAAAGTGATAGGAGGTATATCACAATTTATTCATCAAAGCATTTTTCTATTTCCTTTTGACTGATATTAACATTACTTAGACAAATCACACCAGAGTGCTTGTTGTTGGTTTATGGACAAAAAAAAAGATGGCAGTTTCTTGCTTTATGCTTTTTATAAATAAAAGGGAGGAAAATATATCTTAGTTTTAGTATCTGACCTGCTGATCAGAGCTGACCAAGATAAATCATTTCCAGTTTCTAGCCAAATGCATATCTTTAAATAAAATCAAGCCTGACCTCATGAATAAAAGCTCAGATGAGACGTTCAGGGTTTTTACCCGAAGCACAAAGCCCTGTAAAGGTTTTACTGAACTCTTTCGATTAGCTGTGATTTTGGGTGTTGCATGAGAGGGGGCCATTGTAAAGCCTTCCCCACCTGTGAGAGATTATCTCAGGCCATAAGTCATACTCTTGGAAGTCTGATCGGCCTCCAAAGGAGCGGAAAATCTGGCTCTGTCTGCTCTAACCCCAGCTTTAGCAACGCCTGTGTTTCAGTGTTGATCAAGCTCAGTAAGAATGCAGAGAATGCAGATAGCATTTCACAGTCAGCAAGGGTCTCCATGTTACTGTATCCCCACATTATAGGAACAGAGCTTACCATGGCATCCTGACACTCGGCTGAGTCCAGTCAAAGGAAAACAGCAGTCTGTCCTCTTCTCAGAAACTCACGAGGTGCCCTGAAGTTGCTGCCCGGCCTCTCCGTAAAAGGTACAAGAGAGCATGAAAGAGCCGCTCTCTACCAGAAGATTCATGCATAAAAAGGACAACAAAAGAAAAAGTGCGTAGCATCGCTCTGCTACTGCTGAACAGGAAAAGAATAAACCCCCTGGAGAGGAATCCAGTTCCATTCATCGGCTCACGTTTCTCTAATCGATGCAAAAACATCACGCAGTCCCTATTGATCATCACAGGCCTACTAATGTGCAGTAGCAGAGCCTCCACGCTGACACAGATCATGCAGCAGCTGCTCTCTTTTTTGCAACTAAATTAAGGCAAATCATATTCTTATTTATATTCAGTAAATCACATTTTCAGATTACAGAGTGTTTCAGAAGTAAAGAAAAATAAACACGTTTGGATTAACTGTTTAAAAATTACTTTAAAATCCAGAACTAACAAAAAAGCACAAACTGCAACACTTGTAAAGCAGAACTATGTTTGGACACAAGTATTTTAGACAGTTTGTTTCTAACAAATACCCTGTTGCAAGGTAACAGACTGTTTTTTCTTTAATGCGTTGTGAGCTATTAGTTCCCTGCTGCGGCTTGTTGCTTCCCACATTTATTTATTTAGTTGAATCACTTTGATTTTACAACACAAATAAAGAATGGCTCTAAAGATGGCACACACCTGAAGTTGTGACATTAGACAAAAATTGAATCATAAATGACTGTATTTTTTTTAGGTTGCAGCTTTTAACGCTTTTAATAATGAATATATTCTTCTTCTATTACTTTGTTGGTCCTGAATCCCTCGATGCATCTGCAGAAGTTCCTTTATTTTGTTTGTGTGTTTGCTTTTATGTGGGACCAGCACCAGATATAGGAAAGAAGAAATTCAAGAGAAATTCAATGCAGCAGTTGTGCAAATCTAAGTAAACAAATCATCCTTTGAAAGTTATGCTAACATAGCTATAATTTCTTGCTAATGCAAGCTGATTGTGTCCCAAATCAGCTGAAGTCTCAAAAGTTTCAAGCAGAAGTTTCAAAAATAATTTTTGAAAACTGTTTTTTTATTTTATTTTATTTTTTTGTTTGTTTTACATGAAGATCAAGTATGGGTTATTAAAATAAAACTAGCGCAGGGTTGCTGTCATGGGAAAAAAAACACCTGACTAGAGGTGGCCACCAAACTGATTTCTGCTTGGGGCCTCATACCACATAGGGCCGGCTCTGTTTGTTTGCCTTAAAATCCAAAGAAAAAGAAAAAAACTCAAATTAACCGAAAGCAGGGATAAGCATTAGAGTAAGTTATCAAGTATATTGGTGAGAAATTTAGCCAATGAGCAAGAAAAGTTACATTGAATAAAGATGACAGAGTAACAGGAATAGATGTGAAGTTTAGATAAGGAATCTCTACGCAGGTTCTTTATGTCCAATAAAAAATCAGTTTTATCTGTTCTTGTAAAGTTTTAGTTAGACAGATTGTGTCGAAGACTTATTTAAAAGAAACTTATAGAAAGCTGGTAATTTTAAGGCCTTACAATAATGAGGAAAATTTTTATCCCATTTTACAAAATTATTCCTCTTTAATCAAATAGCTCTAAACCTAATATGGTAAACTATACCTAAACAAGATACTTAAGCTTTTGCTGAATACTAAAAAAAAGTTTCACACATAACAGAAAGTCCATTACTATTCCCAGAGAAAAGGTGTTGTGAAAATATATAATATCTCAATTAGATCTAAACATCCTAAATAAAAAACATAAAAAAGAACACAAATGGGCTTAATCCTGACATTAATGAATGTATACCTTACTCGGACAAGTCATGTCCCATCCCCGCCGCTGCTACTGTGGACACAACCTGCGCGTGGTGGAAGTTGAGTCTCCAGGTGTTGCTGTTGGTTTGGCTCCGTCTGTGCGTCTGAGCGCACCGTTTATCCGCCGCGCACCGCAGACGCACCGTCAACTCCTCCTCCGGTGAGCACCCTGTAGCTGAACCAAACACCTCCTAACCAGCGGAGCTCGGGTCAAATATAGTTCAAGATCAGAAAAATTTGCAGATGTAATCATCTCCTTGATTATTCATTTAAGAATTAAAATATATTTTCCACCTGCAACGTCTACTTGCATCGTCTCTGTTTATATGCAGCAGCTCCACTGGAATTTACTTAGTTTTGCCCCTTTTTTTACCCCCACCTCTCCCAGTGTGTAGTGTTGTGTGGTGTGTGGGTTTTCACCTGAGAAAAAGGGAGGTGAGAGCGGACAGATCACTGCAGCAGGCAGGTAGTCGGTCAGTTTCCACTGTTGATGAATAAATAAGAGAGCAATTGCAGCGTCGCGTCTGTGCAGCAGAGATCACAGTTAGCCTATTGTATCAAGTGACAGACCTTTCACAGATTATGTAAACCTGCTTTCATGTTTAGGTTTTGCAAATGTTTATTCAGCTTAATAAAAGAGCCTGGTTTCTTTTTTCAATAAATTTTTAATTTGTATTTTTCTAAAATATCTTAAATAAATTACTATAGCAGAAACAGATTTTTAGTATCCTTGTCAAACAAAGAAAAAAATATATTCTTTTTTGTGTTGTCTTTCTGGTATAGGCAAACCATATGTACGGTGGGACTGGTTGCATGTCTGTGTCAAAAACAAATCTGCTTTATGAAATTGCAAAAAGAGAAAAAAACTAACATCTAGTTAAGTCTACACATATAAAAGTGAATCAAAGACATTATTCATTTATTTATTTTGGATATGGTACATTTAAGCAAGAACCTCAATATTGACAGACTGCTGACAGTATTGTAATCATCAACTATAAAATAAAATAAAAAATAAATAAAAATCACTCCTAATCAGAATCAAAAGGCAGGAAAATACAACAATATCAGTGGTTTTAACCTAATATCAGTGGTTTTTGACCTAATGTCAGTGTTTTTAACCTAATATCACTGGTTTTATAACCTAATATCATTGTTTCTAACCTAATATCAGTGGTTTTAACCTAATAAAATCATATACAAACTGAGTAATGAAAATAAACTTCTTGAAAAATTATTTGCTTCAATATTAGACGTGTATTGAGCAACATTTTTAAGGCATAACTGACTTCCCTATGCAATAAATTAGCTGCACAAACAGCACTGTGTATAACTCTAGTTTTCCTTAGTCTTTTATATTTACATTTAAAGCTTTCTGACTTTTTGTACAGTACCCTTTTATAGCAGATCTTTACACATCCAGCTATTTAACATTTTTGTTGAAATTTGAGGGAATAAGATGATTCTAGAGATGCATTACTGCATAGTCCCATGTTTTAAAAGTGAAATGTGAGTTGCTGATGGCTTTTGTCCTTTGTGCAATGATATGGTAGATAACTGCTTTTCAAATACACTGACCATCCTCTGTAGACTCCTACATGCAATAATTGTGATTAAAAAGGAGATTTCAGGTTAATTAAGCATTTCTCCTTTGTCCTCATTTCTCAGCTTTGACTGAGTCTCTCAGCTGTAAATCACACTGTATAAAACAGCTCCTTCATCTCCACTAGAGGGAGGGCTATCGCACAAGAAAGCATCCTTGGAGCTGCATAGGAGATGCCTTTATTTTATTATTTTCTATTTATTTTCTCTCTCTGGTTCAGTGTAATTCATAAACGGATTGAATGATAGTCAGGACAGTGCCAACATGCAGGCACACAATGGAGGTCTGTCTGCATTTTCCCTCTCAATGCAAAAACCTATCCATTACAAATGTGTAATTATTGCCCGTAATAGATTAATTCATGCTGAAAGATAGAAATGGGTTCCAGGCTATTGATGTAATTATTTCACCCAGGAAATTAAGTGACATTAAAAGAGTGATATTGTCACCGCCAAAGTATCATTGATTCTTTTCGAATGCAATTAGCTGTATTTGAAAATGGGGACCTGCACACTGAGCTGTGCGAGAAGCGCTAAGGATCACTTCATTTGTGAGAGATATAAAGACCAAATTATCCCATCAAAGGGAAAAATCTATAAATGTAATGGCACTGGGCTTCAGGAATGATAACAGCAATCCTGTTCAGTTCCCTGTGTTAACCAGGAGTGTACAGGACAATTCTATCTTATTTAACAGTTATCAGAAGAATTTATTACAGTTCAAAACAAGCAATCATCTGCACCACAAGTGGTTTAAAAAAGTTAAATCTGCTGAAATTGTTATAAGTAACAAAAACAGGGAGAAAACTGGGTTCAGGGTTCATCAGACTCCAATTTATATTAAAGACAATAACTTTAAAGTTTTTGAAAATAGAATCATAGATAATGCTTGTTGATTTTTAAATAATCCTATAAGAATTTAAACAGAACGTACTATAGGATCTAAATACTTTTATTATTCATACTTCCACTAAAATAATATAAAAATATTTACAATACTCAATAAGAAATATATGTTTAATAATCAGTTTAATACTGATAAAAAATAAAAAAGAATATATAAAATTACTTGATACATTTAATGTTGGTTATTGATTATTGCACAGCATATTTTAACTTTATGCTTTTCTGCTTGCTAGGCAAACAAGCTGATGTTAGCTGGTCTATTAGTTAGGCTATCTGTTTGGGTCAACTTGACATCGGCTTTATGACCGAAATGAAAATTATTTTCAAATATCAAATTTATCTTGTCTGGGCGTGCAGGTGGAACAGTGGTTGGCGCACACGACCCACGTACGGAGGCCCTCGTCCTCTAAGCGGGTGACCTGGGTTCGAATCTGGCTGGTGGTCCTTTCCTTTACATGTCTGTCAAAAAATTGAGCCATTAGTGCTGCAAAAACTCCAAAAAAAGTATCTTGTCTTAGTCACAACAGTGTAGCAACCTTAATGTAGACAGCTTACTGGCAGTGTGTAGCAAAAGCCAGGGGAGGGGCAACCTTGTGCTACCCAATGCTCTATACTAGAGTTTAACAAACTTTTTGAGTTCTGACTCATGTAATAATCCTACAATGGACTCTTGATTAGGGATCATCGGCTCAAGATTTTTGCTGCAGATCCCGAAACAAATCACTGTGAGGGCTGATCACAGCCGATACCTATAACTGCCAATCACATGGACTGGGTTTTGATGAAGGTATAAATTCTGCAACTGGCTATTTCATCTTGAAAAACTGAAACATAGAATCATAAAAACACATTTGCACAATTTAGCCAGTATTTAATTCAATTCAGTTTATTTATATAGTGCCAATTCAGAAAACATGTCATCTTAAGGCACTTTACAGAGACAATTCAAGCAGATCCTACAGTCAGACTTGTTCAAAGTTTTCTATCTAAGGAAAACCAGCTGATTACATCGCCTCATTGACTCAAAAGCAATCCCTCACACTAAGAATGCTTGTAGCGATAGTGGAGAGGAAGAACAGGAAGAAACCTCCAGAAGAATCAGGCTCAGTGTGTGTGGCCTTTTGCAGTGGCAGCCAGGGGTTCAAGGAGACAGAAGCAGAGATACAAAAGGCAACTGTCAATCAGCTCCACAGGCGGCCCCCTCCAGGAAACACGCATCCAGGCAGATGAGCTCTGAGCCAGCTCCCATGTCAGAGGATGGAAGGAAACACATACAGTTAGTCACAGTCAGAGAACCAGGAATACACTGAAAAACAGGCTACGCTCCAACATCTATAAACAAAGGCATTTATGGCAGGGGCCCAGCTGATATTTTTCTCCAGGATGGTGTCACAGCCAAACAGAACAGATGAAGCTACAATGATGAGAAAAAGCACAGAGGGCATAACATTAGAGAACTGACACATTCTGCAGGATGGGACAATAAAGATAGAATAAGGTGGAATGATGAAAATGGGTTCCTATGTCCTCCAGCAATCTACGCCTATAGCAGCATAACTATTGAGCACTGGATAACCCGAGCCACTCTAACTATAAGCGAACTACAAACTGATAGTTGGTTCCACAGGAGAGGAGCCTGATAACTTAAAGATCCACCTCCCATTCTAATTTTAGAAATTCTAGGAACCACTAGTAAACCTTCAGATTGAAAACTCTGTTAGGAACATAAATACAGCAGATCTCTGATATAAGATGGAGCTTGGTCATTTAAGGCTTTATATGTAAGAATGAGGAGTTTAAATTATATTCTAGATTTAACAGCAAGCAAATAAAGAGAAGCTAGGATTGTAGAAATATATATTTTTTTTGTAATTTTGATCAGGTCTCAGGCTGTACAATTTGGATCAGCTTTATTCCCATTTAGAATGTCAAGGAACACCAAGTAAACCTACAGATTGAGAGTTAAGTGCTCCAGGGGGGCAAACAATGATTACGTTACAAATTCATTGATCTGTCAATCATTTTTTCAAATAATATTGAAATGGCAAAAGGTTCTAAAAAGAAGAATTTTTAGAAAACTAAACCAGTTGAAACTTATAATACTTTTCCATTTAAGGAGTTCTGGATAGAGCTTATTGAAAGGTGAAAATATATATATATATATATATATTTCATCTTAAATGCAAAATGTTTACAATGTTGGTATAATAGCTGCTAAAGGTGGGTTGCTCTGTCAGCTAAAGGCATGTTTTAGTCTCTATACTCCAGTTAACATTTAATCGATCAATAAATTAGTTGACGATTATTTCAATAATCGACTAACCACAATTAATCAGATAAATTGTTTCAGCCCTAAAGTGCTCTAATTAGGGAAGTAAGGATTGATTAGATCCTGCTGCAGTGATATAACATGAAGATTCTCCATTTAAGGCTTTATATGTGAGAAATAGGATTTCTATTCTTGATCTAACAGAAAGCCAACGAAGAGAAGCTAATATAGGCAATTATCAATCTTTTTCATGCAGCATTTTGGATCATCAGAAAGCTTGCAGATTTCATGATAGTAAAGGATTAGAATAGACTTGAAGTAACAAATGCATTGACTAATTTCTCAGAATCACTCCTGGACAAGACATTTCTGTTTTTGTTTTTTTGTAATATTGTGATGAAAGAGGTAAATTCTGGAAACCTCTTTGGTATGGGATTTAAATGACAGGTCCTTATTATTATCTGGGATCAATTTAATCTCATCCAAATTAAGTGGCTGACCAATCAACTTGTTTTTTTTTCCCAGAGACTCTGGTCCAAAGATAATAAATACTGTTTAGCCTGTACTCAGAAGCAGGGCATTTTGAGTCATCAAGAGTTTTAGGTCTTTAAGACAAGCCTATGGTTTATGGGTAATAATGGGTTAATTTAATAAGGGGTTAGTTTAATAAGGATTTATGGACAGATATAGCTGAGTATCAACAGCATAACAGTGGAAATTAATTGAATGCTTTCTGATGATTCTACCAATGGGAAGCATATATATATATATATCTATATCTATCTATCTATCTATCTATCTATCTATCTATCTATATATATATATATATATATATATATATATATATATATATATATATATATATATATATATATATATATATATATATATATATATATATATATATATAGATATATATATAGATATATATATATCTATATATATATAAAGAGAATTGGACCTAGCACTGACTCCTGAAATCTAAATAAGATTTAAAGAAGCCTACTGCAGCTCCCCCATTTCCAACAAAAAACCTGGCATATCATTACAACAAATTTTAACATTGATATCAATAAAGCAAAATGGTTCTTGCAGTTTTAAAGCCATTTTTTTATTTGTTTAAATGTTAGTTTAAAATAGAATCAGTCCAGGACTGATGCTGTATGTTGACTCTCAGCTGAGAAAATGAGCCAATGTTTGAGTCCATTAAAGAGGAATATGTCTCTATATTACTAAAGCTTTTTCATCCTTTGAACAAACTTTCTACATTTTCTGCCCTGTTTACATTTTATTAGGCATGCTATTTTTTAAGATAAACATATGATTTATGATCAAAACAACACAGGTTCTATCCTTTAATGTTGCAAGTATTTATTTCTTATTGATAGTGATATCAGAGACAGAGTTTTACAGATTTTTTTATTTTTTTATGGGGTCATTTTAAAGCAAGGTTTCCCTGCTTTTAAAATATGCCTTGTAGGTCAGACTTTAAACAGATCGCAGAATCGCTGACAGTGGCCTGTGTAAAGACTTCCATTGCATACTCCATCATCTGCCACTACCACTTGACAGCTTGATAAGAGCAGTGGACAGTGTGTATGTCATAAATTATGATCTACATTCAGTTTTCTTTTCTCTTATCCAAAGCAAACTAAGACAAAAGACAAAATAAATTATATTAACAGCATTTAAAGAGGTATTAATACAGATTTCCAACCAGTAAACGAAACTGATTGAAGGATAAATCCATCCAAAAAAAACTTTTATTTTTTTTACAATGCAGAAAATTTATTTTAAAATACTTTTTGACAAGAGAAAAGTACAAAATAGGAAGTCATTTATATATTCGGATGAAAAAATTTTATGTTTTTATCCATACATTCTCTGTTTCTGCTGATTGCACTCACCTTTTCCCGTGTAGCCTGCCTGTCTAACCCTTCCAAAACTGATTCCAAAGCTGAGTCAAACGAGAACTGGGCATCGGTACTAGTAAACATGTAGCCTACTCCTACCGCAAAGTGCATTAACAGCCACGGTTTAGTTCTCGGGTTCAGCTTAGCTAACCTGAACAACATTTTTTAAAATAGCATCTGCTTTAAGCAGCCATGTGGTGCACACCGTTTATTGGTGGATGCAACCTAAGTTTGCCATTAGCCAAACTTGTCATAATCTTGGCACTGGTGGCTGGATTTAGCTAATTTTTTTCACCTGCTTTGCACCTCCCAGCGCTCATTTTCACTCATCAGATCCACTTGTTCCTGTTTCCTATTGAAGCTGCCTTTTCCCTAGCCTCGTGAGACTATCCTGATCTCGCGAGCTTTCAAGGTTTCACTCGCAGATCAGTCTGGAGACTCTCCGTTAAAGAAAATTTGGAGCCGTTCACCAAACGAACGTCCAATCAGTGTTGGCTTTGAGGCAGGTTGAGGTGTGACGCAACAAGAAGCGTGACAGTTCAGTCTAAAGAACATGGCGGCTTCAGCCGATGAAACTAGCGTTAGCGTGGCTATCGAGCAAGTTTTATCGGAATTACAGAGTATTTCTTCAGTGAAAGAAGAGCAAAACACTGCTCTGGAGGCTTTTCTCAGAGGAAAAGATGTTTTTGCTCTTCTCCCGACTGGTTTCGGCAAGAATAGCCTGGCTTGTGGTTGTGTTTTCGTTGTCGCTCTGTTAGTACGTCATATGCTTTGTTGATCTGATTGGTTTATTTGGCACGTCTATCACCAACATAGGCCAATCAGCTAACCAGTATTTTCGCCCCTTCCCAAAGTTACTTCAACGGAAGGTTTCCAGATGGATATGCAGAGCAAATCCATCTGGCGGAGTCAGGTTACCTTTTCCCAGCCATCGGTGCCAGATTACATGTACCTGTGTGTTTCTGATTACTTGATCCTATATGGACTTCTGAGTGTGCTCTGTTTGCCTGATCTGTTTTTAGACTGTTACCTGGATTTTGTCTAATTCGACCTTGGACCTGTCTCCTTACCCCAGATTGGAAACTCCTTCGGTAATACTTCGGATCTCTGACCTTCTGGGCTGGAAACTTGCTCCTGCTTTGACTCTGGCTTTTGATAATCCCTTTGGATTCTTCTGCTCTTCCGTGTCTACTGGCTTCTGCTCGTGGGTCTGTTCTGCTTGTCCCTGGAGCTCTGGGGGTGGCCCCTGCTGCATGCTGCAGAGCAAGGTGTGGAAATTTATTGATCTCACATTGGAGAAATTTACCTCTGCATTTAACCCATTCCCTTTGGTGAGCAGTGGGCTTCCATCGTGGGATGCCCGGGGAGCAGTGTAGGGTTAAAGTATTGGCTCAGGGGTGGTGGCGCAGTGGTTAGCGCACACGTCCCATGTAAAGATTCGACTCATTTTTCTGGGCTCAGATTGAACATTAACCAGGTTAGTGACTCACATGCTCATTATCGTTTCCTGAGTTTGTAGTCACTAACCCGAGTTTTCACCTCTACAGAGAATCTAGCGACCCTGTCACAGCCGACGAGCTGCTGTATGCAGAGCAGTCAATAAACGCTTGCTTGTTAAACACTCTGATCTGTTTGAATTCTGGGTTCTACGCCTCAAACTTCTCACAAGGCTAATGCTGGATATGAAATAATCTGTGGACTTCCTAATTCCTGACAAGCTAATACTAACACTGCATTACACTTGCACACTATCATAAATTGTGACTTAAGGGCATGCTGTTAGAATTCTTAGTAATGGATTCTTGGTAGTCTGTAGGTGTCATGAAGTTGCAGGTCCAGTTCAAACAGAAACTTTATTATTCGAAAAAAAATCTAAAACTTTAATTTAGAGCACTTTTTTAATTCTGAGTTTTGCATTTTGAAATACAAATAAAACAAAACCCATCATTTTCTTTGGAATTGGTGGGTTTAAAAAAATCACATGGTTCTGTTACATTAGTTTCCCCATGCTCCTCCAAATAAATATAAGTAAAGTAGATTAAGTCTCCCACACTACTTAAACAGTTATCACCAAAACATATCGTATATAAAAGGTCATTAAATTCACTAAAATAGATTATTTTGGACGTGGCATGAAAACATTATAGAACAGGGTTCAGACTGTGGAAAGGAAAATATAAAAGACAAAATTAGTCCACTTTATCCTTAAACAAAGTGGCCACTCCTCCTTATATTCTTTGTGGTCTGTTTTGCTCTCATCCTCGGGCTCATAGAAAAAGCAGTGGGATGAGTTGATAATAAAGGAAAGCTGCCACCTTATCAAACAATAAAAATCCATGAATGTGATCCTATGTTATGTGGAGATAAGGAGAGTGAGAAATATTGTGGAGGAAGCAATAAGATTGCTTGGAAACCAGAAATTAACCTACAGGATGTAAGAAGACTGTCAAGGGTTTACATTTACTGAATTACATAACTGCTAGAATTTTGCTAATGTATCTAGGGACATTGTTGTCTGCTCTTCACCTTCATTATATACTTTTCCTATTCTCACATATTCCGAAAGGAAGAGGAGGTTATTCCCAATTTATACTTCTAACTGGATCAATTATCATATAAATTTTTGCTGACGTTAACAAAAATCTCATTTGGAGACTGGTATCACTACTTTAACCATTTATTAATGCGATTGATGCATCACACTTTGATGTCCTAAGTTTCTTATTCAATTGTACCATAATCGCCCTTCTGTAATTGTTATCTAAATCATCTGCAGCCTCAATTTGCTTCTTTTTTTCTTACTTTTCGTTCTCAGTCATGTAAGTTTGCTTTTTCAGGCAGGGACAAAGTTAACTTTAAGTATTTGTATTGAATTTGTCATATTTCTGATTCCAAAAATATGATTACACCAGCTTTAGAATTAGAGTGGATATTTATGTACAGCGATGTGCATGTATCCTTCTTGTAAAACTACTTTTAAATTGTTGTTTTGTTATCTTTACGTGCTGTGGGCATGTGGGGCGTCTTGATGGATTCCTACAAAAGCATGTTTGTGCAGCAGTTGTAGGCCCACACAGCTCCCCACTAACTGAATTACACTGTTGGTAATCCACTGAAAAGACACTCAGCGCAGAGACAGAAAGACAGGCCAAGGGAGCAAAACATGAAACCTTCCAGACACAACCCCAGATATGATGTCTGAGCATGTTAAGAATCAGGCATCCATCTCCCGCCCTGGCAAAAAAAAAAAGTCTTAATTCGAACCCAAACATTTTTCTTCACGACTCAAACCAAATCAGATGGTCTAGAGCTTCTGCTGTCAGCCTCCCTCCATCCCACCCTCACTTAAATTTCATTTAGGAGACATCTTCCTCCCTATCCCCTCACTCCAAGGCTCTCTCTATTGATAGCTCTTCTCTCTTTTTTAAATTCAGTGCACTGTAGCTTTTACATTTACTTGCCTAACAAATATAGACAGCAAGACATAAGTGTTTTTTGAAATCCTAGAATGGTCTTTGGAGTGCCTCTGCTGTACTGGGTGACAACAGTCTCTCTGTCTCTGTCAGTCACAGACTAACCTGTGCATGTGTGTGTATGTCTGAGAGACTTTGTTTGCTTGTCTCTTTCAGTGTTTTTTGTGTGTATGCACAATTATATATTGTATCCCCCATGTTCTGCTCAGGCTCCCAGGCTGGGAGATGGGAGCACTGGGTGGGAGCGGCAGTCTGGAAATGAGATAAGGATGTCTGATTCATAGGATCTGACAGGAAATCTATACTCTGCAATGTTTATAATCCAGCCATTACTACACAGCCAAATGATAGAACAATAATCCAATCATTTACTCCATATTTACCTGAGGCAGATTCTCGGCTTAAAGGCGAAGTGCATCACGTGGCAGCAGAAGCTGTAAGTATGGGCCCCTGGGCTGGTGTTGATGGAGCTTAAAAAGAGGGAGATTGGAGTTGAGACTAGGGAGAATGTTGAGAAACGTAGGAGGATGGGAGACCTGAGGAGTAAATGTATATCCAATTCTCACCATTATTGTCCAGGCAAGATTATCTGTAGAGCCATACTGTATTCATGAGGTAATTCTGAGTGTTTTAGAGACAAATGAAGGGGAAAAAAAATTGAATTTCATTAAAGACAATAAATAAATTAAAAGAATAACAAGGAAAGGTAAGCAGCACATGGAAATAAATAATATAAAGTTTAGTTCTGTTTAATTCTGCTTCTATGAACACTGAGTCAAATGAGAAAAACTTAATTATATTGAGGTAGAATCTCTTGTGGAAGTATTATGCATGGTGGCTGATGAGGATTACACAAAAATCTATAAAGAGTTTTTTTACATTGATCTAACATATGTAGAGATGTACACTATATTACCAAAAGTATTTGCTCACCTGCCTTGACTCACATATGAGCTTAAGTGACATCCCGTTCCTAATCCATAGGGTTCAATATGACGTCGGTCCACCCTTTGCAGCTAGAACAGCTTCAACTCTTCTGGGAAGGCTGTCCACAAGGTTTAGGAGTGTGTTTATGGGAATTTTTGACCATTCTTCCAGAAGCGCATTTGTGAGGTCGCACACTGATGTTGGACGAGAAGGCCTGGCTCTCAGTCTCCGCTCTAATTCATCCCAAAGGTGTTCTATCGGGTTGAGGTCAGGACTCTGTGCAGGCCAGTCAAGTTCATCCACACCAGACTCTGTCATCCATGTCTTTATGGACCTTGCTTTGTGCACTGGTGCACAGTCATGTTGGAAGAGGAAGGGGCCAGCTCCAAACTGTTCCCACAAAGTTGGGAGCATGGAATTGTCCAAAATGTCTTGGTATGCTGAAGCATTCAGAGTTCCTTTCCTTGGAACTAAGGGGCCAAGCCCAGCTCCTGAAAAACAACCCCACACCATAATCCCCCCTTCACCAAACTTTACACTTGGCACAATGCAGTCAGACAAGTACCGTTCTCCTGGCAACCGCCAAACCCAGACCCGTCCATCAGATTGCCAGATGGAGAAGCGCGATTCGTCACTCCAGAGAACGTGTCTCCACTGCTCTAGAGTCCAGTGGCGGCGTGCTTTACACCACCGCATCCGACGCTTTGCATTGCACTTGGTGATGTATGGCTTGGATGCAGCTGCTCGACCATGGAAACCCATTCCATGAAGCTCTCTGCGCACTGTTCTTGAGCTAATCTGAAGGCCACATGAAGTTTGGAGGTCTGTAGTGATTGACTCTGCAGAAAGTTGGCGACCTCTTCGCACTATGCGCGTCAGCATCCGCTGACCCCGCTCCGTCAGTTTACGTGGCCTACCACTTCGTGGCTGAGTTGCTGTCGTTCCCAAACACTTCCATTTTCTTATAATACAGCTGACAGTTGACTGTGGAATATTTAGGAGCGAGGAAATTTCACGACTGGATTTGTTGCACAGGTGGCATCCTATCACAGTTCCACGCTGGAATTCACTGAGCTCCTGAGAGCGACCCATTCTTTCACAAATGTTTGTAAAAACAGTCTGCATGCCTAGGTGCTTGAATTTATACACCTGTGGCCATGGAAGTGATTGGAACACCTGATTCCAATAATTTGGATGGGTGAGCAAATACTTTTGGCAATATAGTGTATGTATGCATTAGTTTCCCTGTTTTGTTTTACCATTAAAGCCTCTATTTTGGATTCTTTTTTATGATACAAGGGTAATTTATGTAAGGAATCTTGCAAATTTGAAACTTTAGGTCTATCTATAACAAATGCTTGTTTGTTTTTTTAATTCTATCTAATTGCTGAGTCTGGCCATGCACATATAGGGCCAAATCAAACATTAAGGTCATTTCAGTCCCCTGTTAAGCTGGAGGATATTCACTTATTGATGCTATCTTAACATTTTAAAGCACTATGGTCATGTGATGATACGGAAATGTAAAATACTATATTATCACCTTAAGTATGGAGGGGTATAAAATACTTTGTGATCTGAGTTAGGGGTAATATACACACACTAAATAAAAGTTTTCATTGAATCAGCCATTGAGGAACCCCACATTAAAAGCATCCTTGCTTACTTTATAGCTGCTACATCACAGAAATAGTTCAGGTCTGCCAAGTGCTTGACAATCCAACCCACTTTTCCAGTTTATCATTCATTTATAACTTTCTCAAATACAGGACTGAGATACAATCATTTCTGTATGTTTTGTTTTCATCACAGTTTAGATCTAGAACAGAAACAGATAAATCTATTTATTCCTACAATGCAATATGTTATTACATTTTTATGCAAATAAAATGCCTTTTTGAATACCTTGGTTGAATATTACTTAACCAGTGAGTTACAGTTTGAATCTTGTGACTGACATGAAAATTTAGAAGCTGAAATACAGCTTTCAAAGCGCAGACAAGACTAAACGTAAAGGAATTTTCCAGTGGGGTTTACTTATCATAGAGCCTTTTATGGACAGTATGAGCTGCTCTTTATTGTGTGCGTCTTTAGTGTGTGTGTGGAGGTGGGAGGGTGGGGGGTTATCTTATTTGAAAAAGTGAAGGGGGCCTGCCCTTATCTGTCAATAAACAGTAATTAGATTTTGTGGCCGATAGCGTCGATTGGTTTCTAATCTAGCTGTCGCCCTAGACGTGTGTAATTAAAATCCTGATTGATAAAGGGGCAGAAGCCCGCCCACGCCACCATTTTAGTAGAACCCTACCCCCGACCTCTTCAAAACACAAACAAGAGAGAGATATGAAAGAGGGCCTGCAGAGAAAACTGCACTTCATATTGATCAGTTTTATCTGCTTTCCTATCAATGCCCTTTTCCCCACAATGCAGGGACTGGCACAAAGGTTTCCCACGTTAAACTTCAGAGCTAATGATCATCCAGCAGATTTTATCTTTCATAAAGAAACCACATTTTAGATAAAAAGCAAATTTTGGTACCTGTGATCACACTAGATAAATATTAATTTCAAGGAAACAATGATAAAGTGCCTTGCTTTAGAATGCATAGACCTTGAACCTTTTCCCATTTTATCAAGTTATAACAAAACAACTTTTACTGTACTATAATTATATTTGATCGAGCAAATTGCTGCAAAGCTAAGAAGAGGAGAAAAAAAATTTTATTTTTTTATTTTTCATTATTTTTAAACAACTATCACTGAAACATGGTGTTGGCAGCATAATGCTTTGGTATGTTGCAGGGGTCATTATGTACAAGAAAGGTGGTTAGAATTAATAAAATGAGTGCTGCCCTTCACCAGATGTTGTCTCATGCTTTCCCATGCTTCTCATGCTTTCTCATGCTTTGCCTGTATTAAAACTTACATTTTAATACAGGCAGAATATTAATAATTGAGTTTACCTTCCAGCAGAGCAACAACCCTAAATTTGGCATGGATTAGATCAAAGCATCCTCAAATCCAAAGCATCTTTACCTGTTAATATGGCTATGTCAAGTACATTTAACTGGGGATCTGTGGCAAGACTTGTAAACCACTGGCACCAACAGCAGCAAATCACCAGAAATGGATGATGTTTCAGAGAAGGTGCTGATATTCTAACCATGTGTTTGCTGCAGTATGGCCAACATCTTCAACTGTTTACAGTAGCAATTTTCAATCCCCTGCCTGAAAACTGCTTCTCTGAATTCTGTCCTAAAAAAAATTATTGGAATGACTCAGAAAAGAGGGACCCTGTATTCAGGCAAGACAGACAGTGGGATAACTTAAAAAGCATTTATTAAAGCAACAACGAACAGTTTGTGGATCTGCAGCAGCAGCGGCTAGGGCATGTAACTCTGGCGAGAGGAAACACAGGTTATTGACCATGAACACCTGACGGATGATGATCTGGATGCACGAGTCACTAACCTGGTTTAGAGTTCAGTCCATGCCCTGAGAGCGAGGTTGATACCAGTCGATCAGCTGACCAGACGCAGCGAGTTCACGCACAGAGAGTTCCAGACACCGAAGCTTTGAAGGACACAAAACTGACAGGAGATCAGGTCCAAGCAGATGACGGAGGAAGGCAAGATAATCCAGAGGGCAAAGTCAAGAGGCAGGTTCAGTCCACAGTAGAATCCAACAGAATAATCTGGTGCTGATGACTGGGAGCAAGCTGATTAAATAGAAGCTGGAATAAGTGGATTAGATCAGCAGTGATGAGAAACCACGCATAATTGGACAGGTGAAGGAAATGAGAAATCATGCAAGTCATCAGGTCCAAGATCATGACACCTTACTGTACCATTACCTGTCCCAGGCTAATCATATGATGCTGGAGATCGAGACCTTCCCAGTAAAATGGCTTTAGGGAGCTGAACATCCTATTGTCTTATCAAAAATACCTTCAATTGGCTAAATGCCATCTCTATGGTCATTGTTCTTTTACTATTCTAAATTTGTAATTTCTTCTCGACCTGGTTCAAAAACAACAAACCAGATGCTGTTGGAGCCCTTTCATGTTAGATTAGGGATTGGGTAATGGGGGCCCAATGACCTGAACCAGATCCAGGCACTGGGACCCCAATCGTCTGTATGTCCCTACCTCTGTTAGGTCCTGCTCTATACATTAGGCTCACACAGCTAAATTCTCTGCCACCCGGGACATAGTCAAAGCATCTCAATGATCAGGCATAACTTCTGGTGGCCATCATTGTACTTACTGGTAAATGGATGTTAAGAGCTATGTCCTAGCCTGTTCCATTTTCCCCATAACAAGTCTCTTCACCAAACCCAAGTGGACTACTTCAACCCTCATCGATCCTCAGGTGCCTCTGGTCACACATTGCTTTAGATTTTAATTATTTTCTTTTTGGGTGGCGGTGGGGGGTCTACCTCCCCCGAAAGGTTACACCTGTTAATCAGCCTCTTTCCTCTGTAGACTATCTGAAAAGCATTTGGCTGAAACCCTAACGCTTCTGTAGCATTGTGCTGACGATGGTGAACCTAATACCCATGTTAAATCTTTGTAAATATTGTAAATAAATCTTACCTTTATCTGATCTTCTGCATGATGGGTCAGGAAATGATAAACCAAAATGAAAGTTCTATGTAAACGTGTATATTCTGACATCTAGCCAATTAAAAAAATATATGTAGGGTCCAAATATGCACTCAGGTCAGCTTGCCTCATTCGTAACTACTTGATCCTGATAAGCATTTACATGCATACCAATCAGCTTGCCAGTCAGTATAAACCACCCCACTCAGACAGATCACAATTTCATTTTGCAGGTGCAGCTGGAGTTGATCTTACAAATTATGTACTAAAGGCAAGTGACTATAAATACATATAAAAATTTTCAGATGTTTCTAAATACCTGGTGACCTGAGAAATCAACAGCAAGCTGACTTAATTCTGCATCTTATCTGCTATATATTTGTGTGTTTTGACAAGTAGACCAAGTTGCACAAAATAATGACACGTAAAGCTTATTATGTAAGCATGTCTATTTGGAGGAAATGCATTTAGATTAACATTCAATCTTTCCTAATGAAGGAAGAAGATCATAACTTAATCCTTTATTGTGCGTAAGATACTGTGTAAGAGATTGATTTCTGCTTGTAGAGCTGTGCTGCACAATGTTTTCTAAGGCCTATTGAAATGCTTTCAACTTATTTTCTCAATAAACAGTGATTAAACATTAGTAAACTCAAAAGACGGAAATAGAGCGAGCTATGTTGCTAGGGAAACTTTTTTTTTCATTTGTTTTATGGTGCTTCTTGGCAGGGTTACCTTCTTAGTAGAGCTTGTGCACTGAATGCACGCTGCAGTAAGGCACTAAGATTTATTACTCATTTTGTATCGGTCTTTTATAATTGCTTTTATACTAGTAAATCAAATCTGTATGTCACATTTAACTTTATCACAAACCTATTTGTAGCTGTTCTTTGTTTGATTCCTTCTATATCTTTCATAAATAATTATTAAGTCACATATAAGTATTCTCCTCCTGCTGTTTGGAATGAATCGTAAAACTCATCAAAAGTGGATGTCCCAGAAGGTTTTCAGATCAGCATTGCATGGCCAGAAAAGGGCACAAAGATGTTCACTGTCTGTATTACAGTGTCTGTATAAGCATTGCAACAAAGATCCTAAATATTGATTAACAGTTGTGATATCTTTGTTCCTGTTTATACAGTAGTTTGCAGTACAGACTATCACTCTTATATGTGATTAAAGGAATAGCAATTTCTCCACAATTTGATCAAATATGACTCTTTTGTGTTAACCCTAAAACATAGTATTTTATATAATAACAGCATTAAAAAATTTTAATGTCTTGAAGATCATCCTTTTGGTGGGTGTCAATATAGTTTTAAAGGCTTGAAAAGATTATATTGTGCTATAACCACAGTTTTTTCACCTGGTACAGATCTAAATAAAATCAATTTGATAAATTACTGAAGTAATTCTGTGACCTCATGATCTTGCTCTCTACTTCAGTTCTTTGATAGCTCTCCCTGAAGATGTTTTTTTCCTTCCTCCTGGGGTGGCACTACAAATGTGGCTCGTTCTCTTGCCTTGTTTTTTACAAAGTTGAGCGCTTGAACTTTTTCTACCATTTCTCGGACTGTAAATACGAGAAAGGTCAGAGTATAACTGTTATCTATATTAAAATGCATTTATTTGTATCTATCTACACTGTCAAATAACTGTAAAAGCACCATCTGCTGGAATAACAAGAATTCTAGAGGCTTCTGTCTTTAGGTTTTGCATATTTTGGTATTCCACTTAGTATTTCTGTCAACACTGCCTAGCCTTCCTGTCCCCAAAGCATAAAGCTGCCTCCATCATACTTCACAATGGGACGGTTGTGTTTTTTGGGAGAGATTTTTGTTTTTTCCACCAGAGACTGTTTTGTAGAAAAGTTGTCAAAGTTTTGCTCTCAGCAGAGCACATGACGTTTGGGCTCCCTGTGTTTCTACACAGCATATGGTAAACTTCACACAGGACTTTCCAACAATGGTTTGATTTTCCTGCTACTTACCCAGTTTTTCCTGCTATTGTTCTGTCATAAATAACAAATATGTTATAATTCATATTGTAGTTTGAAAATATAAGTTGACAAAAAGTGAAAGCAAAGTACTTATACAAGTCAGATTATATTTCTTTAATAATAATTAAGTTTGTTAAATGAAAATATGCCCTTGAAAATGTTTGAAGGAAAGCTCCTGGATATAGAAAACCTTCCTGTCTTGTGCCAATAACGTGATTGGAGATCATCCTCCGCCTTTGATTCTTAAGATTGTCTCCTGTCTTGGTAATAAGGCCAGCTCCCCCTGTGGTTCCATAAAACTAGAGTGACCTTGTTACCAGGGTGCCATGTGTCACAGCAGGGAAACCCAGGGGGGTAAGACTGGGTGAACAGATCACCTCCCTGAATGCCTGATACCTGTGCCCTGCCTGTCCTGCTGCCACCACAGGCCCAGTACCACAGAGGCCGATGTGGGGAAAGGAGCAGCTCCAGGCTCCGGAGAGCTTGACTCCAATTAAGCATAAGAAATCTGGCTCATGCATTACTACCTCTGCAGAAATACATTCAACCAATACAAGGAAATGATCGCTGTCATAAAGTGAGGATAGTTCTTGTGAATTATTTTTTTTAAATATTTTTGGTATAAGTACAATACTTTTATCCATATAAAATTCAAGAATGAAAAGGAACAACAGCTCTAACAGTTTTTTGACCAAGAAGCCAAAAAAAAATAAAGGAAAACGCAGAAGACTTAAGCACACAGTAATAGATGAGAGCAATAGACAGGCCTCATTTTCCCCTGTGATTAAAAATGTATGTTGCCACATGCAGCCTTTGGTGTGGAACTCTTCTGGAGAAGGAGCTGGTTAATATTCAGGCCCATGTCTGGCTAATGTCTTAAAGTGATAAATAGGAGGGGGTTGCTGCTGTTTGATTGTTCTTCACAGGCAGTCAGGGACCAGCAGCAAAGAGGGATTTAAGGTGGAGGAATCCTCTCAAAGCTCCTCATTCATTCGCTCTCAGACGCCCCATCATTAATTGGGCCTGTCGACATGACTCCTCTGTACCGAGGGCCACTGGCTGCTGCCGTGGTGGATGAGCTTTTTAAGACAGTTCAAAAGAGTCCTTGCCTCATGAAAGGCATTCAAATTACATGAAATTGCATTCATGTCAAGCCTTGAAGGCATAGTCATACAGTACAATAGCATAATGTCTTCTTTCGTGCCCATGCATGTCCATGCAACTGTAGAGTGTTTCTCCTGAGACAAAAAGCACTAAATAAAGACTTAATTTTACTATATGTAAATATATAGGGCTTCATTGTTAGTTTATTTTTTGGTAAACATGGCACCTTACAAAAGTGGAGAGAGCCAAGGGAAAAGAAAAATATAATGTCATGTTTAATGGTAAAACTAGTGGTAAAACATCCCCAAAGACAATAGGAATTAATAAAGAAATTGGAAAATCATCCAACATTCTATAAAAAGCCGAAAACTGTGGTAAGCTTTGCAATCAGCTTTGCAATACTTTGAAACAATACTTGAAACTAGTTTTCATTACAGTTACAGCTTGATGGCATTAACAGCTTTGAAAATACAATTAATTTTGCCATCTTTGTCTCTACAGACAAACTTAGTATGATTAGATGAAGATTTTTCTACAAATGTTGTTTTCCGATATACTCTTTATACTTCCAGACCAGTCTAGTTTGTGAATGTGCTTTTATTTTTGTGATGGGTCTGAAAGTCCAGTCCGAGTGTTGATAGATGTGTCCGTGGTCCTTTACCTTCAGATAGAATGGCAAGATTACCTCTCACCTATGCAGGTCAGTTAAATAGACATTTTCTACAGATTTCTTTTTTCTGTATCATTCTGCATTTTGGGTTAAATATCACGTTGCTGGAAAACATCGATTGTTCCAAGGTTACAGAACACCAGCCCTGTTGAACTGGACATACAGAGCCTTGGTAAAAGTCATTCTGCTTTACTTCAGGGGATGAACCTCCACGCCTAATCTCAAGTCTTTTGCAGCCTCTAACATGTTTTCTTCCAGTTCTGTCTGGATTTTCTATCAGTTCTCAATCAGTTTTCCTGCTAATAGAACAGGTTAATTAAATTTAAAAATGGAGACAAATGCATTTGTCTGCTCTACATTTTCTTTAGGGTTAGCAGGATAGAATACCTGATTGAAAATCCACAGTAAAAAATCAGTAAAAAATTAAAACAATGTGTAATTTTCATGGTTATGTTGTGTTTTATCTTAGTCCCAAACAAATACTGTGTTTTCAGGATACAATATGAAAATAATTTTAAAACTATGTATAATAACGGAATCTAATAACTTCTAGGGGTAATTTTAAAATAATATCTAGCAGTACTGATAAATATTGTCTGTAAAGACGCAATACTGAAAGGGCTGTCTGCAGAAAAACAAACTGGTAAATCTGCATGTGCCTAAAGTGGAAAAAAATAAATACTTTTGGTCCCAAGACACCATCTATATAAAGACTAAAAGGGCGACTGAACCACAGCAGAGTGTCAGGTATCTGTGTGGCACACTTTCCACTTTAACACTTACCTCTCTCTGAAAGTAGTTATGCAGGACAAGGTGAGTCCAGCCTTCAAAACTTTCTGATTTCTACTGATGTGGAGTTAGAAGGTTACCTCAGATGAAGTCCAGATTTTGTTCACAGTGTCAGCTGTGTGATGCTTAAGTATTTATAACCATTAAGGGCTGTATATATATGTCATGAAGTGCAGGGGCTTCTTTTTTAGCTCTGCTGCTGGCCTACATCACTTCCGTCCTTGTCTGAGATTTTTTTTTCCTGCCAGGACTGATGAACCCCTATGTCATGGGGAATAGTTAAATTCTTCCAATGCTTGAAAACTTTGTTTTCATTCCAAAAAAGCAGTGCAAAAATCTCTAAACTTAGGCCCTTTTTCCATTAATAATCCTCTTGTGTTTTTTATTTATCAAATTAAATGCACTCTCACTTTTCTTTACTCTTCATGTTTCACACTCTTATTCAATCCCATTCAGTATCTACCAAGTCATTTTCCTCAGTTCCTCTTCCTCCTCTTCCCGCCATGTAAGTGGTTTCTGTTATGGCAGCGGGAAGGCTACCCGCAGCGGGAGAGTTCCTAATTAACAGGCTATTCATTTGTGTGGAGCGGAGGGCTCCTGCTTTCTGAGCACTTGTTTTATGGTGGCGCTAGGGAGCTCTGTCCAGGGATTTGGAGGAGGATAATTGCCTTTGCCGCAGGCTGCAGTAATCTGGTCGGCTAATTCATTATTTTAATAAGTTAGCTTCTCCTCAGGGGTGTGCTAGCTGTGCTGCGTCTCAAACCTTGGTGGTGCACCTCGTTATTGTGGCGGTCTTCTACATCGGCGCCCGCACGGGGTTAATAACTGTTATTAGCCTCTCTCCTCAGCCTGCAATTTCTCGTTTAACTAGGGCGAATCAAACGAAACCTTTGCAGTCGTCTCATAATCAACCTCTATGGAACCAGGGGTAATCCCTACGAAGGGGTCTGTATACTGAGAGAGGGGTAATGGATGCAATCGGCTGAGTGCTTTTGCCTCCTCTACTTTCATTATTTCATTTCTGCTGTTGTCTTTACTTTGTCTAATCAAAATCATTTGAGAGAATAAATATTTGCTTGGAGCAAGGGAAATGGATCAGATTTAAACAAACAAATAAGATGATCATTAGCTCTGCGTAGCTAATGACTTCACTTAGGCCATAATCTTCTATTCCTCTAATGGGGAATGCATTCAGGAGAGATGTTTAATGGCTTTAGTGTTCTGACATACAGAACATTTGAAGATTAAAAAACTATCATTTTAATAAGGTAAAAAGAACGACTTTTGCATGAATAAAAATAAAAATAAATCTAATATTGGAGATTCTGAAAGGCTGAATGATTAAAAGGAACCAATCATCAGTTCTGCAGAAAAGGGTTTTGAATGCATATTTTGATTAAATTATTTTGCTTTGTGAAGAAAAGAGATGTCCTAATTCAATTCTGAGGAAAAAGTATACGACATGCAATATCCTTTGCTTTATGTCTGCTTGTAACAAGCTGGGTGATGAAATGCATCTAAGTAAATTAGAATATTAAACAAATAAAGTATGTCAGTACCTCAGTTTAAAATAGGATAATCAAATTGATGAAATATAATAATATTATTATAAGTGGATGCAGCACCAGCTTTTATTAATGTGGATGTTTAAAACCTTAGGACCATATATTAAATTAACTTTAATGCATTGAACTGAGTAGATCTTTTTGCTACACAAGCTTTATTTTTAAACATTTAATTTTAGAAAACAGTTCACCAACTCATCCAAAAATTTCCCTGAAGAAAATATTTGTATCAGCAAATCAGTATCAGTGTACAAAGTGAACAACTTTGGACCAAACATGGAACCTACTTTTGTTTATTAAGGAATTTGTTTTCTCATTAATTTCTTGTTCTTACTAGATTTTTTTCCCCTAACATTTTTAGGCAACATTTTCAACTCTTTAAATACCATACTTAAAAAAAAAAAGAAAAAAGTCCACAACCTTATTTGAGTGAGTAAATAGAAGGACAAGAACATTTACGCATGTGGTAATGTGGAAATAAAAATGATGAAGGCCATAAACTGGTCAGTCATATGGCTGAAAGACCATTTCCACTAATTCTCTTTCATCAACCTAACAACAAGTTGTTGAATCACCTGAAGAATCGCACAAGGTTTATCCAAGAGTTTGGTGGTATGGAAATAACCCAAAGTGATCATTTAGTTCTTTTATCTGCATCTGAATGTTAAACTTCTTGGCCACAGCCTCCTCTGCTCACAGGACTGCTGGTTCAGCTCCATAAACTACACATGTGATTATAAATGGCCTGGTTCAATATTAACTATTATCCACTTGTGCGTCCTTCTTGGTTGGCCACATGTGGAGCCTGAGCTAAGCGCCAGCCTTTAGGGCAGCCTGCGGCTGGTTCAGGGCTACAGCTTTTTAAAGTCCACACTGCCATCTGCTACATCAGTGTCCCTGAGCTCCTTCCTTAGGATGGTGAGCCATCAGCTGAGACAGTGAAGAGTTGCAGTGATCCAACACCCAGGTGATACAACAAAATCATACATATGGATGCTGGGATTGTTATAGATGCCTTACTCAAAACATGTGTAGAGGCTGACACACAGCTCATGAGTGCACTTCTAGATAGTTATTGTTGCGTAGAGAGAAGAAAAAAAGATTTCTGTTTTCTTATTATAGACAGATTAAATTTAGGACTTCTTTTTAAGGCGTAATTGATCAATGGCATCAGCTGATATTTGTTTAAAAACTGCTGGAGTGGCATAGCATTCCTGCCCACCTTAAAGCCGCTCAACGCAGCATGACTGGCTCCTAATGAGCGGTCCCTCCTCTCATCGTCTAATCTCCAGTCCCACCCTCCCACATTCATCAATTCTCATTAGCAAAAATCATCATGTGGAATACCAACTTTTGGCCAATATTCATCACTGTCAGCCCTCATCCATAGCAGCGCAATGACAGAGGAGTGCCTGAGTAGCACTGACTTGGCCGTTTTATTCCCTAATCTCACCCTCTGAGCTCAGAGAGCAACTTTCAGCCGTGCGCGTTCTCTGACAGCAATTACTTTATGCAAAAATAGTGGATGAGTTCGGTGAATGGTCTGAGTGTGAATAAGCCTCAGCTGAACTCTGACTGGAAGGATTCCAGGAGGAACAGCTTTCTTTCCCTCCACTTTACTTGTACCCTTTTATCCTAATTCTGTCTGGTAATTCCTCATTAAAAAAATAAATAAAAAAATCAGGCATTACTAGATTACTTCTGGCAGTCATCAAATGGGCTGTCCCTGTCATGAATTTGTCCAGCTGAATTGCTATAAGGTTTGTATCTGGTGTTAGTAAGTCTTGATCAGTAATAATATAAAAAAAATCGATATAATATTTAGCGTTTAAGATAAAAAACAAAAAACATTTTCACCTGTCAATCTGCTATATCCAGAACTTACCTGGTTTCACCTGGTTTAATTTAATAAAAAAATCTTTTTTAAGGAACCATCTGCTATCCAATTATTAATCAATTAATCGACTGATGAATCGATTTGCAAAATAATTGATAGTTGCTTCCAAAAATTAAACAGACAATAATTAATTCAATAGTGTTTTTGTGTGCATATCTGTGTTCCAATTTTTCTTTTTCCTTCGCAACTAAAAACACATGCTTACCTTTGAGTTGCTAATCATTCACAAAATCTGATTGCATCACATTGGACCAAAAAACATTTCCAACATCTTTTGAACGTGAATAGATTTGATTCATTCTTCCGCGTAGTAATAGATTTTTTTGTACTAACATGCAATTAGCAACAAGCAACTCTCGCATTTAACCCATCCCCTTGGGGAGCAGTGGGCTGCCATTATGTGGCGCCCGGAGAGCAGTGTAGGAGTTAAGGGCCTTGCTTTGTAACCCAAAGTGGAGGCTGTGGGGATTGAACCAGGTACTTGCAACCTTCACAGAGCACAAGCGCACTCGGTGGGACTAGGCCAAGACTCCCCCTCTATGCAGGGATAGAGTTATTACAATGTTCAACCAATTTGAAGTTGACTTTGACAGTCATGTTGCAATAGACGGCTAATATAAAGGGTAATTGTTGGTAATTGGTTTAGACAAGAAAAGGGCCAAGAATCAGATAAGGCTGAAGATGTTCATCGTTCTTTTATATTCAGTGTTTTGGACATATAATAGACAGGTCACCATTTAACATACACTGTAGATTAATGTTGATAGTTACTAATCACTCTTTTTGATATTTTTCAAATATCTAAATCACCCAAAGTAAGAAGATTCGATATCCATTTGATTTCATCTTAGTATAAATATAATCAAGACAACAACTTGCCAAGATGTACCAGTGGTGATGTGTTGTACTTTCTGCAGGTTTTTTTTTCTTTTGTAATAGTCTTTCCACCTACTCTCTCAATGTAGTGTGTGAGCTTATCTACGTCATGAACAGAGTGCTTTCAGCAGCAATGTGTTCCCCCCTCCATTAAAAATAGCTTGAGTGTGTCATTCTCATAAAGTCACAAGGATCAATAGATTCATTCCCATTTTAGCTTCTCTTCCCCTTTGCCCACCCACAGCTGAGAATAGGAAAGCTTGCAAAACTCAGCCACCATGTCAGCTAATCACAGCTCTACAGTCCTCCATGCCCCATCGCTGGCCTATACAGACTGCTTGCACAGCTAGAGATTCTACCGAGAGGTCAGCCGGTTGGCCTGCCTAACTCCCCCTCCTGCCAAGGAGTGGTGCATCTCTCTATTGAGAGAATAAGATCGTATTTTGGATGACCATAAATAACAACCAGCATGTTGTTAATACCATGTATTATTTATTTATTTATGGATGGATGGATGGATGGATGGATGGATGGATGGATGGATGGATGGATGGACAGACGGACGGACGGACGGACGGATGGATGGATGGATGGACGGACGAACGGATAGATGGATGGATTTTGTAGAAATCTTTGCAGTTTGCTGCCTCAGGCTCTGTCTCTGTGTTTGAGCCGTCACTCACTTCCCTCAGGGCTGCCAGTGACAACATAAATAAACAACATCCCTCCTTTAGGGCAGCATTTATGGTAACTTTACCTGAATTTAAAGTGTTAATATAAGAGAACTTTACATTTTTCATAGCGTGAACATAGCAAAATAAGAATGGATGACCTTTTAAAAAGTGTAAAAGAGAAAAGCTACAGAATTATTTCTGGGACAGTTTCATAAATGTTTCCAGTTTTCTTGTGAGTAAAAATAAAACCATGAAAAACATTTTGTCTGGCTAAAGAGGATTTATGTTTTCTGGAATATGTGAATACTGCAAAAATTTCGTAATAAAATTTTTTGCACAGACATTACTAATTATTAATGTAACATGCCAAAAAAAAGACAAAAAAATTGTTTGCTTTATAATACGTCTGTCAAACATACATAAATATATAATTATTTTACATGACGGGAAAGCTATGAAAGAGTTGTACTTAACTCTTCTGTTGGTATATTTTTCTATGTCAAATACAGAACAACCAAATTCTGTAGATCAATTCTTGTAAACCTAAAAAAAATATCCACTTCAAGATTATTTTGGATTTTGGAAGAACAGACAGTACTACAGAAAATGTTCTTTATTATAGTTGTCAAGCACTACACAATTTAGCTAAGCATAACTGAGTAATGTTAAAAAGTAATTTTAATATGAACAAATGGGTTTAGTTTTGTTACACTATTTTGCATATTAAAGAGAGAGCAGATCCCCACCAGACAGCAAATTTTGCAGACAGATAAGGCAAGGCAAGACCAATTTATTTTTATAGAAAGATTCAATACATGAATAACATTTTAAAATGATAGAAGAAAAATAAAAGCAAATATTTATGATAAAAGCAGGCAGTATAACAAATTAAACACTTGGACTACAACCTTAAAACTAATAATAGCTCAGTTTAACGTTTAAGTTCAACCGTCAAAGGCAGTTCTAAACAAATACACACACAAACTCTCCTAAAAATATAACCTCCTTGGCGAAGATACTGAAATTATTTTTAACATAACCTGGATCTGTTTTATTGCAACTCAATAAAACATGTAGGTTGTACTAAAACTGTATTAACCGGGAATTACATTACCATATTATTTGCTTTTAATTATCTTTTCTGAGTTTTAGAGACTGTATCACAAAGCTACTCCCTGTATGTTTAAGAAAAATCTAAATATTTACATTTACAAAGTAAAGGAACACATTAGGTGAGAGAAATACCTCACAGCACCAGAATAAATCATCAACACAGCTGACCTAAGTCCTTCATCTCCAGGAATAAAGAGGACCTGAACTTTTTTCCTGGCTTGATAGATGGGTAGTGGAGTATCCCTGCGGGAGAGGTGATTAAACAGGAAGTATGGAGAGTCACTGAGCAGAAGACCAGGAGCGGGCTGACCCCTGTTTCTCAGCTGCTGACTGATCTGCTGCTACAGGGACCAGAGGAGGGAAGGAAAAGAATGAAAGGAAGCCATAGATTATCAATAAAGTCAATATGGCATTGGGTTACATGTGCCCTCTGACCAAAGCAGTGTTACTTGCTCTGATATTCTTATTGTGATATTGACATTCACGAATTTATGAGAATTAGCAGCAAATTAAACAGTGGTATACATTACATAGTTATATGGGTTGGTGAAAATGATTATTATGAGTAACTTGTATTTAATTCCTCAAACACTAAATCACATTCATATTGAATATATGTGCCATTAATGTTTCACATTGGTATGCAAATGATCAAAAGTATCTTTTGAACATCCTAATTAAAATTCCAGTCACCAACAATAAAAACCTTGTTTCAACATATATCATATCATATACAGCAAAGCCTCTGAGCTCAAATCTGCCACAGACCTGCTGCTTTAATTCTGCTCCGGCATTCAGTGTTTAATTTTTAGCCTCAGCTGCCCACTGGGACGTTAACCCTTTCTGCTGTCTCATTTTAATCGGATGCTTTTTTGTTAAATGTTTAACTTAAATTGGGAGCCTCATAAATATTCCAAATCACTCGTCGGGTGTTTGATGAGGAAATGAGCTTCGTACCCGCAGTGATTCCCCAGGCGAGTGGGGAGAGAAGGGGGAGGGTTTAAAAAAAAAAAAAAAACCTACGACTTAACTCTTGGAACTAGTTCTGCACGGCGCTCTGATAGCTTACATTAGCAAGCGGCAAATTGTTTTAACAATGTGAGGGCCGCCTTTGTGTCGAGATAATGATGATATCTCTTTTCTGTGGCGCTACAAGCGACTGAGGTAATCAGAAAGGTCTCTGCTGTCAGAAATGCCTTAAAGCACCTTTCATGGCCTGAAGGGAAAATAGCTTGAGCTGCATACGAATCTCACTACTCCATAAAAGACTTACACTATAGCATGATGATCCCAGGTCATGTTATAATTCAGTATGATATCTTTTGAACAAAATGGGATGGAGATATATTTTGATCATTTCCTAGGAGTGACGTTAAGAGCTCTGTGTTTGCGCATATATCGTAAAGGCCTCAGCGAAGGTCAAGTAACTCTGATCTCTAAGGCATTCGGACATCTCTGGCTGTTTCAGAGTCTATTTTCTTGACTGTCTACCTTTCCTGTGTCTCTATGGTCACTAATTGACTAGCTCTTTCCCCCACTTCCTCTACTAGCAGCAAATGAGCTCCAAGGTGAGGTTCATATACTGTGCCCATGCACATTATCATCCCTCGTCCCCTACACTACTTAAACTGATTTGGGAACTACAAACTAAGTGTGTCCCAAAGTTCAAAACACCTGTTTGTGTTCAGCTTTTTTAGCTACATTGCCTTGCACAGGTACTGTTGACTTTTTGAGGATTGTTGATCACAAACTCCAATGTATTTCAATGGTATTTCACGTTCTAGACTTACACAAAGCAGTGAAAATAAGAAAATACATGGTTTTCACAGTTTTAAGGTTTTTTATTTTGACTCAGTCACCTTAAAGCATGAATGCACTTATGATACCAATGACTTTATGTGAGGGTTACCAGTGGTGTCAAAAGTACACACATTTGTTACATAATTAGAAGTATAGATACTGCATTTTAAAAGCACTCTGGTAAAAGTTGAAGTATCTACTTGACCTCTTTACTCAAGTAAAAATGAAAAAGTATGTGCTCCAAAAACTACTTAAAGTATATAAGTATAAAGTAAGCTTTAAAAAACAGCCAGATGCCACTATATGACTATTTATAGAAACTTTGAATCAATTTGACCCTATAGTATGATCTGGTTGAACTGTAAAGTGCCTTGAGATGACATGTGTTGTGAATTTGACGCTATATAAATAAAATGAATTGAATCGAATTGAATTTAAGGTCTATGACATTTATTCGGCTATTTCGAAAATTCTTTGTGATAGGGCCAAGGATAAGGGAGGTCTTTTTGGTCTCCGTCTCTCGAAATGCTCTCGCCTGTGTCCGACCGTTCAGGCATTTCGACATCTTTTTCTGAATCCGACATTGCAGCATGGCATACACAATTTGCGTTTGCAGTTTGAAGAACACCTGCTTGCTTCTGATTATTTCCTTTGGCGTCAGCACAAATTTGATGAGTAGCTAACCAATAAGTGTTTGCGTTATATGACCCATTCAATTAAACTAGTTTTCACTAGCAGTGGATGGTACCAATGATCTACATTGGATGGCACACATGACGTGAAATAAATATTTATAAACATTAAACCGAAGCCAAGAGTGACGTGTAACTTTTGTTTTTAAAATGTAGGGAATAGAAAGTATAGATACTTGTGTTAATATATAATGAGTAGAAGTCAGAAGTAGGAAGAAAAATAAGTAATGGAGTAAAGTACAGATACCTAAAAAGTGTACTTAAGTACAGTAACAAACTATTTGTACTTGGCACCTCTGACGGTTACTGGAAGGTAAACCTCCACTCCAGTCTCAACCTATTCTGGCATCTACAGGTTTTCCTCCATGACCACTGTCTCCACGTAGCCTAGTACTGTTCATCTCCCCAAAAGTCCTGCCAATTTGTATTTGCATGCAAGTCAAGGGGGTTATTTTCATCCTCACCTTTTAGCTCTTGGTAGCTTTAAAGTGGACCTATTTCAATGATAGTTTGTCATTCTTACAAAAAAAGATTTTTCTGATTGAACTAAGTGATTAACCTGTTGACCTCAGCTGCAAAAATATGCAGCTTGTCTAGAGTAACTGTGATTATGTGAGTCTTGAACTCATTGCAAGCTCTATCAGTGTAGGTTGGACAGCCATGTGTTAAATGATGTGCAACTTTCCATTTTTGATCGACTGATTGAACAAAGGTTTGGTACTGTAGATGTTCAAGGTTTGGGAGTGTTTTATAAACTGACCTGCTTTAAACATCTTTATAGCGTTATCTCTTATCCCTCTAGTTTGTCCAGTGATATTCAATATGCTGGTCAATAAAATTGAAATAACACATTCAACTTTCTGAATAAAACTGGTTGTACAGAATTTTTTTCATGGTAATAAGATTAAATGTACAGCAGATTTTAAGATTATAATTCCTAAAATTAAAAACCAAGAAGAAAGAATCTATGCTAAACCAGAATATAATTTGACAAACGTTCATTGCTTCTTTTCAGTGTTATTGCATCTATTGTTATGTCTTGCACTAATTCTGGTAATTCTCAGTCTCTACTGTGGCATTTTGAGTTTTAGATTAAGCCACTAGACCAACTCTTCACAATTAATTAAACTATGGAAATGTACACATTCTTGCATTACATTCAGAAGCAATGCAATATTAAGGCGTCCAGGTGATGGTTTGACAAACACAGCTTCCCTGTGCATTTGTCTGACAGGCCTACCATACGTATGGGCCCAAGGCAAAAGAGAAGACAAATGTCATTCAGAGGGATGGGGAAAGGTTACAGGGAAGCTAAAAGCTCAGTGCTGTTAATTTGCTCCCTGGGGTTCAAAGAGTGGGTTAGCAAACTCTGGAGATGGTTCCAAAATACCAAATCCTAGAATTGAATGTAGACATTTATGAAGGAAGGCTTACAAAATACATAAGGAGGATTGGAGGAATATTATATAGAACATTTTTGAGTAATAAAAAAATATATATAGTGAAGACGAACTACCTGATGTTTTATTTCTTTGGGGAGACAGTGGCTTTGGAGTTTGCCCTGAAATCGAAATGTGGACAGTTCAAGTTCCGGCTTTCAGTCTCGTTGTGTCCTTGGGCAAGACACTTTATCAACATTGTGTACTTCCTGTATGGTGGTCAGAGGGTCCGGTGGCGCCATTGCATGGCAGCCTCGCTTCTGTTAGTGAGTTCCAGGGCAGCTGTGGCTACAATGTAGTTTGCCATCATCGGTGTGTGCATGAATGGGTGACATACTGATTATAATGTAAAGACCTTTGTTTAAGTCTCCTGACTTGAAAAAGGGCTATATAAGTAGCGGGCCATTTACCATTTTAATTGCTTTCCTTCACACAGTCATCAAAAATGATGACCATCCTTACATTCTTGCCCAAAAGGTATATGACCTAAAGAACACAAAAAATAAATAAATTAAAATAGGAGTTTATTGTATCTTTTCTGCATTATATATTTACTTGTCAAATATTGTATGAGGTTTAATGGTTGTTGGTTTTTTTTGTAATATTTATCTCTCTTGTACTTAGTCTTACTCAATTACCAAAAATTTTTTCTACAAGTGGAACTTTGTTGCAAATCCAGAGAGAGGAAGCATTCAGGGCATCCAACAGACTGCATCATATTCAACAGCATTTATTTGTCATGTTGGTTTTTGACCGACATGCAGAATCACATGGAGGATCAGTAAATCTTTAAGCTTTATTTACAAAAGCAACAAGAATCTGGAGGCGGAGAAGAAGACTAGACAGGTTTGATCTCAGAGACGTGAATTTTACTGACCGCTCCACGTAAGAAATTGGCAGGTTTCAGACCCGTCTGCAATGCCCAATGAGGTGTTTTACAGAGGTAACTGCAATGTCCTACAGATCATTAGAAGAGGAAAAGTGACAATTACGTGCATATTTAACCAATGGAACTGAGTATGCCACGATGATGGGTGTGAAAAGAGCCAGCAGAGGGATGCCTCAAGCTCCTGGTTCATGCGTCCAGATTGATCATTTGTTTGGGGATGAAAACCTCAACTAAGAGCAGCCTTGGCCTCCCTAAGAATTACACAACTCCTTCCAGACCCAGGAGATAAATTGCAGTCCCCTGTCCGACACAATTTCAAAAGGAATTCTGTGAAGGCGAAAACCATGCTTAGTTTGGAGCTGAGCTGTCTCAAGCGAGGATGGAAGTCGATGAAGAGGGATGAGGTGGCATGCTTTGGAGAAGCTGTCAATTACAGTGAGGAGGATGGTGGTGAAACCCTGTGGTAGTCAAGTAATGAAATCCAAGGCAATATGAGAGCACAGATTTTTAGGGATAGGTGGTGGTTGAAGAAGACCACGGGGAAGCTGGTGACTAGCATTTTGAGGGCTCATACTGGACAGAGTAGAACATAACTTTTAACATCCTTATATATTGCAGGCCACTAAAAGCCGGGTACAACCAATCTGCATCAGTTCCTGTAGATCTGGCCTGGAAGAGTCAGAAGTTTGCGAATGATCTCAAAGACGAGATTGGGGAAGAAATCAATTATTTCCTTGTTTTGCCCAAGTTATCTCTCATGTTCTCCTTTCCACTCGCTAGTCCATCCAAGGATTGAAAAAAAAAGCTTCCTTTAATACTTCAGGATTCCAGACTGAGGGTGCTAGAGGTCTAAACTCAATTGCAAAGTCTGATAATGGCTGCTTTTCCTGTTTTAATTCCACATCTTAAGGGAAATGTTAAAAACTGACTTAATTTAAAGATAAACTGGTCAAAGTAAAATTGTAAGTGAAAATCAACCCTAAATCTCGCTTCAGCCCACTAGAGGGCTCAACCTCGAAGTAATCTGATTACTAACGAGATTTTATCCTTATCAAACAAAAAAGACCTGGGTGTCACAAGCTCAGAATTTAGGACCAAATATTCAAGGCAAGACAGACATGGGGAGATTCAAAACATTTACTTAAACAAACAGAACAGAAGCAAACTGTGGATCTACGGATCTGTAGAGGCTGTGTGGTGAGGCGGGGCACCAACTATCACTAACACTCTGGCTGAGGGAGAAACACAGGTAAGTGACCACAATATTCTGACAGAAGATGATTATCCATGTGAGTCACTTACTTACCTGGTTTAACAGTTCAGTTCATCCTCTTGAGTGAGGCAGGATCCAGCCGATGGACTGCCAAACAAGATTTGGCGGGAGCCGCCCAGAGTTAACCAGATCTTGCAGCCCCAGTGAACAGACAGGAAGGCATCCAAGCCTGGTCAGGCAAAGAGCTCAGAACAGTACGGTTCTGCAATCCAGGAGTCGGTAGCACGGTCAGGGGTTCCGTTCAAAAACTGGAACAGACAGATCCAGGGTTCCAGGAATCCACAGAGCATTCAGGTAGATTCAGGATTCCATGTGTCCAACAACGAGTTCAGGCAGAAACGTTCCGATGAAAAACAGGTAGGCTCAGTAGTTGAGAGGCAGAACAAAACACAACACCAGAGAACCATGGAACTTTAAAGTAGCTCCCTCCCCTGAGCCAAAACAGGAACGGAGCACGCTCAGTGGATAAGAGTCAGTACTACAGAACATTAGACTAGCTCCCACCACCAAGCCAAAACAGGAACAGGGCGTGCTCAGCAGACAACAGCCAGAACACGATCAGCAAACACCAAGACGAGAACAAAAAAAACCTCTCTAACCACTGGCCTCCAAGAACGATCTCCAGAACCATGGAAATAAGCCATGATCTCTAACTAAAACTCAAACAAACATACTTGAACTCAAATGAACAACATCATTCATCTGGCCCGGATAGCTGAGCTGAGCCGTATATAAAGCAGCAATTGCAGGTGGATAAGATAAGTGATGATTAACAACCGGAAGAGTTAGGCAGGTGAGTAAAATGAACAATTAGGTCAGGTACCAGGGCTGCGAGCATGACAGTGGGGGATCGACTGAAAACTAGTGAACATTGGAAAAGGAATACATGACATCTTCCAATTTCACCCGTATTAGCCTCAAGTGTGGGGAAATTGGAAAAAGGAAAATGAGAATTTTTGGTACGAGTTAGTTTATGAATAGTGGTTGTGCCGGCTGTTAAGGGAGTAGATCCTTCGGGAGTGGTTCTGTTAAGAAGTTCCTGAAACATTTCTGCAAACAACTCAATCTGCTGATCTGAACGTCTTTTCTGTGCAGCCTAATAGTGGATTAACTGATTGAAGTGATGAAGTAATTCATGTCCAGTGTAAGGATCCAAAGGAGATTCTGCTGGATCCGACTGGCTGGATGATTCTACCATGTTGGTTTGTAGTTTTTTCAACCCACATACAGAATCACATATAGTACCAGTAAATTTTAACATTTTATTAACAATAGCAGCAAGAATCTGGAAGCGGAGAACTGCAGAAAGTCCATTGAACTTTCTGGTTTGCTTGAGTTGAGAAAGCAGACTGACCAGGAAGGAGTTGGTTGATGACAACTGATGACTGGTTAACTTGCTTATTTGAGAGATGAAGAGGAGGTAGCATGGATCTGTAGGGATTTGATTCACCGGCTGTGCAGACTGTACCCCAGAGGTGGAGAAGATTGTGAATGAGATATGAGAGTGTTTGCACTTTCAAAATACATTGTGCTTGAGAGTGGGCAGGTGATGAAGACTGAGAACCGCTGCACACAGGTAAGATCTTGTCCATAAAGATTGGAGATGAGCCCACATTAAGAGATACGTAGAAAGAAACATTTCAACAAGAAGGATATTGCTGGTTTAGGTCTTTGGCTGGAATAACATCAGGGGTATTCATCAGGAAAAAAGAGATGATCCTTCACTGCCTAATATACACGCTAGTCATCTTGATTGAGAGATGTTCTCTGGAGGGCAGAAACATTGCTTTCATGGTCGGCCTATCCACCAGCAAAGATCCTCTCTGTGACAGGAAGCTCACTCACACCAGAGACACTAACATTTATAATCTAAGTGACCAAAACAATAGATGTTGTCCATCTTATTCACTTTTAGCTGTGTTAATAATCTAAACTTTGGGAGTCAAATGAACCACAATGTCAAGTTACCCTAAAGATATAAAAAGGAACACAAAACAAAACATATTTATATATCAAAGAGCTGATGTAAAATAAGATAATTTAAGTTTATAAGTTTGGAATAATCGCACAGCTGTAATATGGTCATGGGTTTTCAGTAAACTACAGTGAAACTAATTACCCATTAATTTAAGTATACAGATAGTGCTACTCCTTCCCAGGATTAAATGGCCACTCAGAAATTACTTACAGATTACCAATGACTCTTCTAGCTCACAAAATAACCAGGAACAAGATCTACAGGTGTTTATGCTTCACTAGCATTATTTAATGTCAATACCGTCAATATCATTGAATGACTAAGAAAACATATTTTTAGGCTAACAAGACAAATGCCCAACTTAACATAACAGCTATTTTTCTGCTTCACAACTTAGAGAGCTTTTTGTTGCTGATGGAGCCATGAATACTGGCCCAAGAGAAAATATATGAAGTATAAATAATAATAAAAACTTTCTTTAGAAAATAAGTTGATATGCACTTATGAGATTTCAGGTAAGGAAAACTTTACTAAATATCATAAAAAGTTTAGGTCCTCTGTAGAGAAACTTCTCTTCTTGAAACACAGAGTTAATTTTGAAAAGAAATACAAGCTACTATAATTAAATATGCAACCGACTGTTTTAATTAAAACCAAAGAATTAATCAGTCACTTACTGCTTTTAAAGGATATAAATACTCAGTTGCGTCCTTCTGCGGATGTATGCAGCGCTAACCCATCCAGACGGCGTGTCTGACTTTCAACATGCCTCACCTCCTCATCTCGCTGAGGTCACCTCGTTTGTATCGCAAGCGCAGCAGTCACATTGTGCTTCAATGCAGACAGATTGCTTATAATAACTGTTGGAGACCTTTCATTTTTCCCTGTCAGCATTCTGCTAGATAATTTTGGCACCCTTTTAGGGATTCTGCTCCCATCCTAATGAGAGGATAAAAATAAACAAGCTATAGTTGTTGCAAGTACTATATTCGGATAGCATAATCCTATTTAACAAGTCAGAGTAAACTGGACCTCTGCCATGATGTGGGATGTAGCAATTTTCACCATTTCTAAAACAAGAAATGACTCAGAGCCAGGCTTTTAGAGCACTAGGTTTTGCTAAAGGGATGAAACGCCACTTCTGAAATTTCATTACAAAAGACCTAGAAAAAAAATGCCTGGTCAATTCATGTCCAATACGTTTATTTTTAGTTTTTTATTGACCGTTAAAGCAACAGATTGCATTATCATTGTGTTTTCATTTTCTATATAGCTGTCTAAAAATAAATTTCAAGATCTGCAGAAGGAAAGTGTATTGATTCCTGCGGTGGCCGAGAGATGTGCTGGAATTTTCTCGTTTGCCAAGGCTATACATATGGTCATATAATGCTGTGAAATACCTTAAGAGCATTAGAAACATTTTAATATCAAACCAAATCAAGACAACCATAGTAAGAGCATTTTTTAAATTATATTCACTAAATATGGATGAAAGGTATATAATCAAATCCTGCCTCTTATAAAATCTGATATCTTAAACATCTCAAAATGACCAAATTGTTTCCAAAACTAAAGCAATTCAAGAAAGATGATGAACTTAGTCACATCAATCTAGCAGACTCAATCTTTTAGACTTCTATACAGGGGCCAATTTTAGATCAGTTTTTGCTGATCAGTTTTTCAGTGTAATACTGAATCAATTTCCTATGATGCTCACAGAAGAGACCATAACTGATCCATCACTTAGACTAATTTAGTATTCTGCCTTTACAATTTACGTTAACGATTATTTAGAAATTAAAGTTAGCTTTGAGCTTCAGTCCTATGAAGGTTACGTCACAGTCTTCCCGTTAAGAGTTAAGAGTCTGCAACCTTGGCTTTGAGGCTTGCTTAATATACTAAGTGGTGTGCTCCTGCCCCGTTTTTGTTTGTTTGGGTTTTTTGGGTTTTTTTATTCTTTTGTTCTGTGGGTGCCCCCATGAAAAACATTGGCCCCACTCTGGCCCTCCTTGTAAATTTCGTTTAGCGCTCCCACTGGTCCCCAGTAAACCACAGTGAGTGGCATCATCCAATAGGGAAAATAAAATGTGGAAAAGCAGTGATCCTTCCCTACAGGGACTCGCTTTTCAAAATTATTTCAAGAGTCTATAAATGACTCATTCAGAAAATCATCTAAAGCACTACAGCACTTGCCTCAAATAAGGTCAGAGTTTATGACATGAAAAATCAACAAGAAAACAGTTTTAGACAGTTGAGAGTTCCAAGACTAAACTCCCTAAAGATCTAAAAGAACAAACAGGCACATGTGATCTTTTTGAATAGGTACCTTACTGACCCTAAGACTTTTGGAAACGTGTGCGGACTGACACCTTGAAAGTTGAACTGTTTTGGAAGGCATATATCCCGTTATATCACAGTAGGGATCAAACATGGGGATGTAAGTGTGATTGTCTGGGTTTTCTTTTTTCTTCAAGGCCATAAAATAGGAACTATTATTTTTTTTCTCTACCAGACAATCCTTAATATTCTGCCATTAAATTGTCCTCCAAGCTCAAGCACACTTGGGTTATGCATAATGTTGCGCCAATGCCATTTTTTGGCCTCGATACCCGATACCTGGCTGTGCAGTATCGGCCGATACCGATACCATAATAATGTAAAATAATGGCCATCATGGCTTTGTCAAGCTGCTGCCTAACAATACTGGTATCGGTATCGGTGCAACACTAGTTATGCACCAGGATGAATCAAACAACACCAACAAGCTCAATTAACAATTCAAATGAAGTGCATCTAACAGTTTATTCTAAATGTTAAAAAAATCTGACTTACAAAAAAAATAAACATGTAAAAAAGCATCAGAAAAGTATAAAATCATAAAAAATGCAGTTAGATAAATACAGCACAATGCAAGCAGCTACTGTAGGGAGTTCTGAGAAAGTGGAATTAGGGATGTGGAATTAGCCTGAAGATTTGAGATTGCTTAGACATTCATCCTGGCTTCGACTGGTGGTTTCTGACTGTTAGCTGTACACTTTCGTATATGGCAATAGTATACTAACCTTGCACTGCAAGCTGGATTGTCGTGAAATCTTAGTTTTCAGTCTCACCACAAATCCATCTTGAAAGATTCCCGCTAATACGTGCTTCTCATAACAACCAGCGGGTCGGACCAATGACATGCCTGCAGTGCTTTTTTGGGTTGGACATGTAGGAATGATGACAGTCAGAAGGGCATGCCTGGGCATTACAAACATGGCTACGCTGCAGGACTCACCTGTCGATACCACAATTGACTCGGTTTTAGCTAAACTTTGTGCATTTGTAGATGGGAAAGGTGTCCGTGCTTTTCTTTCCGATATTCAGATTTACCTGCTTAGGATTCGCTGCTTTGATTGGTTGAAATAGTATTATGGAAGGTGGGTACTAGCTGACACGTCACCCAATCAGCTTGAAGTATTGTGCTAAATGTCACTCCTTTTCACGGACAGACTGATTTTTTTTAAGATTATCTGCCTCATGTGCTACTGTCAAGAACTAGTGATAGTTTTAACAAATGTAAAAAAATCCTTTTTATTCTCAACTGTTTCCCAACGGCACCTTAAAAAAAAAACCCAAAAGAGATCAAACAAGCTAAACAGAGCAGATAACAAAGGTTTATGAGAGTTGAGGGCTCACATCGCATAAAATTAGTACTAATAAGGAATGTGGTATATGAGAATTAATTACTTTTTAACCTGTTGTGGTAGGTAAAATCCCTCTTCCTTTATCTTTAAGTTTTTTTTTTTTTTACAAATGATCACAAAGGCTTGATAACAGCTTCTGCCACTTAAGGTGGTAAAATCAAGGGTCAAGGGGGCAATTACTTTTTCACATGTGGTCAGATTATGTTATGGATACTTTATTCCAATCTATAAATGAAATAATAGTCTTAAAACTGCATTTTTCCCAATAGTCAGGTTATCTTTGATTGAAAATAAAATTAGTCAGAAATATTAAGTGTGACAACAAAGCAAAAACAGAGGAAATCGTTGAGAGGGGTAAATATTTTCTCACAGCACTGTAGTCAATGTTTGGCATCAAGAACTTTGCACTGCCTACTCCCTCCACTTCTCATTTGTTCTAAACTCTTTGATTTTTCATTAAAAGGAGAAATAATATGTGTCAGTTGGTTTTTTGTATGAAATCCAGATACTCTAAGACATTAGGCAGAGTCAAGAGATTAGGTAAATTAATCAAGTGATGAAAGTTTGAGAAAAGAGTGGTACAAAAAGGTGATGTATGGAAAGAGAATACAAAGCATTGTGGGGTGAGATAGAGAGGAGTGGGGTGAATTAATCACCAGAGGATGAAGGACAGAGGTTGAAGGAGTAAAGTAATGTAGGCTCTGCCATGAGTAAGATGGACATTTAAAAAACATTGGCATAGATCAATACACACAAGGCTATCATTGTGGATAAGATCTATCCATTACTGTCTTCAGACTGGAAAGCATTTCATTCTGCTTTCCGATTAAAACAACTCTCGCTGCTCAATCAAACATATCTGTCCCTTTAAAAGATGTTTTAGAAACAATATCCAACCAAGCCTTCTTTGAGGGAATGAATGCTAAGTGTTATCCTCTACACATTACAATATTTAAAAATTGGGTTCATTTAGGGCCAGGGAAGAAGGGAAAATGTAAAATATATTGCAATTTTTGTGGGGGGCCTTATTTTTTTTATTTTATATTCTCCTTTTATGTATCTAATATTTCTAATTTAGCACCGTCCAGGAAAGTGACACAAGAAGCCATAAATTCTCTTCTAATTCCAAATAATTCCGATTACATGGACGAGTAGTTTTCAATCAGAAAGATAATCTGGATGATAGATGGTGGGATAATTGGCTGTCTCTGCCACGTAAATATTGTGTCGTTCTATTAATCTTACCGAATGAAGTGTCAAGCTGTCACTCATTCGTCAAACTGAATTAGGAAATATAACGAATAAATAAATGCACGCGGTTGGCAGAGGAAACCTGTGTTTGGGTGTGTGTGTGTAAATGTGTGTGCGTATGTTTGAGTTTCTTTCTGGAAGAGAGGGAAAGGCGGATGAGAAGAGATAGGAAAAGGCAGCCGCTGTGGTCCTGAGTAAATGGGGGAGACAGGAATGGACAGGGAGGGAGAGGAGTGGGCGGCAACTGAGAGGAGCTAAAAGGCAAAGATGTTTAAAGTAAAACACTGTAGAGAAGGAACAACTGTTCCAAATCTTTATCCACAACTTAAAAAATCAACAATAGAACAACCCACTTTAGAACTCACATTGCTGGGATAAAGTAATTAACCTCATAATTAAACGAGCCATCCTTAGCTATAACAGCTAACATCAGGATTTGCGATAATTGAAGATGAGTCTTTACTATCAACAGTGCTTGGCATAAAAAAAAAAATCTTAAATTCAGCCACTATGGGGGGTTTGATACTATGTGGACATATTATAACCTGTGTAATATTACCATGCATTATGACAAACATGGACATAATTTTGTGTATGTGTGGCAATGCATTGATTTTCTTGTGGGCGCAGAGTAGATGCAGATACTTTTTGCCAATCTTGTGCCAGTTCATAATTAAAAATAACAAGCTCAAAGTTAATTTCAAACGCATGAAAATGAACTAGCTCACATTCATAGTTCACTTTTTCCAAAAATGAACTAATTTCACACACCTATAAATAAACTTGTTCAAGTTCATTTGGTAAATTAAGCCACAATCCTACACAATAGAACCTCGTATTTCACCATTTTAAATATGGCGTTTCTCTCTTCCTGTAGGATTTGTTATGTTCCTTATTCAGTTGCAGATATTCCCCAAAATAGCTTGGATGTTTTACCTCAATGGCTCCCCTTAAATTTGAAGTGGACGTGGCTGACATATGGACTTCTTTGTTAAGTCCCGATGCGCACAGTTTGCACAAAATTTCAGAATCTTCCTTTGTTAGTTCATAAAACTTTGCTTAGCACTCTGCAACACTGGCATCAGAAATACCAGGAGCAGAGTAGAGTAGAAAGAGAGCACATACAGTTCATACAAATTCATACAGCATTCTTGCACAACATTGCTTATAGGGAAGTGGTCCCAATGAGAATAAATTCTCCTCTTATGTTTTTGGTTCGGGTTTTTGTTGTTTTTTTATTAACTGGTGGTTCGGTTTAGGACTAAGGTGTACAGTAAATTAAAGCCTCTAACCTAAACTAAAGCTTTCCCACCAAAATCCCGGGTTTTTGGAAACCTAGTTGACCCGCTAACAATCAGCTTTTGGCTATTTTCCTATTTGAGAGAAAAGCCGAGTCTAATTTGCTTTGTGGAGACTTTTCCCTACCAATGCGTGTCTGACACACCGTGACTGGCAAGGTTTGTTGATGTTCGTATGTTGCGTTCAATGGTGTCACATAATTTAATAGGTAGACCTGATGTTCCTACAGCATTCCAATCAGAGCCAAGGCGATTTTAATATGGGTCGTTGCCGAGTCGTTTGACCAGGTTGACTCATGGGACGCCGAAATGGACTCAGACTGCCACCTAGTGGCTATAGTAGTCACATGTTTTTCACGCAATTCGTGAAACACGGGGAGCGTGAGTGAAGTGTCCATTTCCAACCAGCGCCCACTGTATGGTAAGGGTTAGGCTAAGGGGGCCTGTGCATGTGTTGTCCTGTTCTGGGACTTATAGAAAACCATATGGTGGGTCTGGTTGCCAAAAGGTGTTGGGTGAGATTTGCCATTCAATACATTTAAATTCACAAATACCATATTGATACCAAAGGGAAATTAGATATTGCAGTAAATCATAGGGATTCTTTCAACATGTTGTTATAAGTGCTGATTGGCAGGAAGGAGCTTCCGTAGCGCTCTGCCTTGCAGCAGATCTGGAGAAGCCTTTGGCTAAAGACACTCTGTTGGTGTTTAACATTCCTTTAAAGAAAAGGTTTTACATAATGTTCTTCATTTCATGAACATTTATTTTTTGTGAAATCAGTTCCAGAATTTCAAGAAGAGCTCCTAGAACAGACAGTCTTCTCCATCAGCTTGTGGATGTTGCTGTTATTCCAACAGTTGATCACACTCTTCACAAAAGGTTTATAGAAGATATGAAACAACTTACTACAAAGGCATAAGGACCTAAGCTTTCTTAAAGCTGGGCATACACTGTGCGATTTTTTTGCCCTTTTCGGGACAACTTTCCAGTCGTGCGAGAATATTTAAATCGGGCCGACTTTTAGCCTGATTATGCGTTGTGCATCGTATAGTGTAGTGTACAGGGGGTAACGAAGGGCGATAAGCCACTGACAACCACCTCCTGATCAGGAATTGTGAGTTCGGGAGAAAATCAGTTGGCCGTTGTGGGCAAGTCCCTCAGTGCACATGCGCAAACAGGGATTCTTCCTCTCAGATGAAAATACAGAAGTATGGTAGGGGTCAAGTGAAATGGAGTTCGTTCTGTAAAATTTATAGACCGTAGTAGCCACGTTTGCTCCGCCATGTCTTTGTCCAAATACGTTGCCCTTTATTTTAAGGGCTTTCAGCACACAAATTTGCACAAATTGCCAAGGCAGCGTGCTTCACTCTAGTTAGCTTAATTTTCCTCTTCTACTCGTTTGGCTTCCAGATAGACGAGTCCAAGTAGCACCCTCTCACCGCAGAGCTGAGTCCAAGGTAGTTTTTAGATGTACAGTGTGAACAGGTAGATTGCATCAGAGCGTTGGGTTTCACAGTGTGAGAACATACTACATCGTGAGCCGTAAACTTTTAAACTCTGTGGTTTCATCATACAGTGTGAGCTGTAGCTGAGTGCAACCATTGAAAAAAATCATACAGTGTATGCCTGGCTTAAGAAATGCAGTCTGCTCTGTCCCTTCTTGTAGAGAGCTTCCATTGCATCTTCGGTCAAGTTGGTTGTTCAGGTGAACACCAAGGTATTTATACGCCTCCACTTCTTCTACTATGATGTTATTCAGATTCATCTTGTTCCAGTTTTGTTCTGAAGTCTACAACCATCTGAATTGTTTTATTGACATTCAATATCAGATGATTGTTTCCACACCATGCCACAAAGCTGTTCACCAGCTCACTGTACTCAGATTTTTGTCCATCTTTGATGCACCCAATGACTGCAGTCATTCAAGTACTTCTGCAGGTTTGTCTTGGACTGTAAGTTTGAGGTGTAAAAAATAAAAAATAATTGGTGCGAGTACCATCCCCTGAGATTCTCCTGTGCTGCTGACTTCCTGGTTTGACAGTTGACTCTTTAGTCTCACTGACTGGCTGACTTAACTCTGTTTTTCAGGTAGTCTGAAATGGTTTTGAAATTGTTGATGCCTCCACCTGACTGTTCTGGAGTTTCAGAAAAAGTAACTGTGCTAAAGGGACTAGAGCAGGGGTATCAGCGAGGTCCGAAAAAAGAAAATCAACAACCACTAATGGTCCGGAGACATTTCTAATTAATGAGGTGTTTATGCCTCCATATTATACATTGACTTTTTTAATAAAAATGTTTCCTTATTAAAATGTAAAGTATTTTTTTTTTAAGTAGAGAACAACAATCTTTCAGTTTGGTATATAGACAATTTCCTGATTCACATATTTTATAAAACACCTGAACTGACCGTTTGTTATTTTTTTCTTTTTTTTATGGCTTAATGAGAGCAGTGGTCGTTACGCTGCCCTGCAAGGCAAACCTGAGTTTGAATGGAGACAAAGCCATTCTCAAGCACATATCAAGGTGCTCATTTGTAAGCCTGGATTTATGTTTATTTTTGATTATAGTCATAGTGGGGAATCCTGCTTCACAGCAGTAGGTTGAGCCAAACATAATCAAAATGTGCAGGGTCATCTTTGAGCACGCCATTTCACTTTTCTTTCACCAGTTCACCGCAGTTCTTCCAGCAGTTTACACTTTTTTTCACATCGACTTCTCCTTCTTTCTCATTGCCGGCTTGCCACACGCTGGCCTGATGTGTGTAAAAGTAGCCAGCAGCAGCAACCCTGACTGACACAGCTCATTGGCTAGTTAGTATCACGTGTAGCTGTCGTTGGACAACATGCAGTAATTCATAAATGTTTTAAATCAAGTTGGGTCCGAATTAGGCAGCAGTTGGATTCACAGTGTTGTCTGCCTTGTCCAAATAAAAGTGGGTTTGTTGAAGCAGGTGTATGATGGCATCTTCAACTCCAACTCCACAGCAATAAGCAAACTGCAAGGGGTCCTTATATCTGCTTGTTTGCTTGCTTGGGAGGACAAACAAAACACTTTCCAGGAATTTCATGATGTGGGATGTCAGGACAGCAGATCTATAATAATTGAGGACTGTTGACTGAGTTTTTTTGGGGGGGATGAGAGCAGGCAGGGGGTTTTTACATCACTACAATATGTGTGAACAACTGAGGTAAAACTTAAATATTCGTCCCTAAACATTATTTATTTTAATGATTTCATAGGACAACAGATCTTTCCCAGTGGGGCCTACAAAGTGGACAGCCCAGAATTAAAAAGAAAAAATGATGCCGGGTGGAGCAAGGCAAAAACACTTGGTATAAAAAAGACTCCATTTCATATCCATGTACTAAAACCACAATGTATGGTTTAATAATCTGTTGCAGTCAATGGTGAGAAAATTCTCGGAACTCATCATGACGTGAGCAAATTGTATGTTATTACAGAAAACCATGCACCACACTCTATTTGGGCCAGATGACTCATTAAATGTGACCACATTTAAACCAAGCAAAATTAAAAGACCTTTCACTTATAGATATTTTTTTGAGTTACAGATCAAACCTTAACCAACCAGGTACCTGGTTGGTTAAGGTTTGATCACACATTGTGTGCCATCTAAGAAATCAATCACCTAATTATTATTTAAAATCAATTAATCAGAAATGAATAAATTTTCCAAAAGTTAAAAAATAAAGATAATGACTGAAAAAAAAAAAAAAAAACGGGTAAAAAATAATAACAGTAATGAAGTTCATTTAAAAAAAATATAAAATAGTAGTGTCTACTGTATGCACACACATTTAAGCAGCACATTTCATGCAAATTTCTGTGGTGCTACTTTCTGTGCTGATATGTGAGAGAGAATGGAACTAAATCTCTGACCTTTGGATTACCAGATATATTTCTTTTTTTGCAAAATTATTCATTTTTTTATAATGAACTAAATATAAAAAAGGAAGTCAAATGGGAATTTAATCAAGGTAATTAATATAAAAAGACACCATTTTAAGAGGTGATAAATATCTTATCTACTCTTAAACCTTTGGGACAGAGGGATAAAAAAAAATCCAGCAATGACATCCTTCTAATTTAATTCGTAAAGACCATAATTAACGACCTGCAGGCTGCAGAAGACCCCATTTAAGACTGTGGGCAGAAAGGACCTCAGCTGTAAGAGTAAAAAAAGGAACTTTTTATTGAATTCCAAGTTAAATCGGAAATATCAGTTATTTCAGAGAAAAGGTCAACTCTCATAGAGTTTCTCGGAAATTTTAAATATGGCCGCTGAAAGAGCATACCTGGCATAATGTGGTCCTCTAATTTTTTCTGGTTAATTAATGAAACCATCGTGAATTTGCAAAAGCAAACAAAGAGCCAAGCTCTCCTAAATCATCAGTGCCCTTCGATGTGGTTATTACCAGGCGGCAGGTGAACCCCGGCCTTGACGCATGACAGATTAGATCTTCCCACAGGATGGGCCGTCCATTTATCTGCCTGATAAACTCAGAGCCTCTCTCTATTTTCAATCATCAGAGAGGAAATGAGATCAAGAATCTAATGACGCCAACAACCCTCACACAGATGACTGCATAAAACAATGCTCCCGATCTTGGGTAGCTCTGCTTATGAGCAGAGAAAAAAGGCTCCTATTGTGATCTGTGAGGAAGCGATTATTTACGATATATCAGATAACAGGGAGCTTTCTTTATTTGAAAGAGGAATTTCATAATGTCTGTCTCTATTCTGCCCACTCCAGTGTGTCGCCGTTAAATCACATCACAGGGTTCTTGCTGTTCCACAGAGGTCCGGGCCAGTTATCCGACAGCCTCCTGTTCCCCTGTCAAAAATTTACAGGTGCAGGGCTTGTGCTTCCCCCTGCAGCCCTGCTTGCGGGTCACCCCCTCCCCTACTGTCCCTGACATGCATAGCAAGCATCCTGGCCCTCGTAAAACTGACATCTTCACTAAACTATGCTAACAAGGCCGCAGTGATTTGTATATGCATGCCTGCTGGTATGTGAAATGGTGGCCTGGGTGTAGGTGTGGGGGGGGGTCAGTGGTGGGATCTAAGGAGAGCAAACTCAAAGCATCTGCCATCAGACTGTTCACCTATGTAAAGACTAACCTTATATGGATTAACAAAAATACGTAGATTAGAGTTCATGGGGTTTAATGTGTCAGGAAGGCGAGGTCCAGTGAGCCGCTCCCTGATATCTTTCTGCAGGGATTTATAGACTTCAGCCTGAATGGCTGTACAGGTGCAGAACAGAGACAACCCTGCTCTGCTAATGCAATATATTACAGAGCAACAAACCTCAACCAGGGTGTCAACAAAAACAGACACTATTATTTAAGGGTGTTATTTTTAAAGGTTCAAAGCTTGAATCCCAGGGTGGTATAAAAAGAAAAATAGAGAAAAAAATGTATGATGTAAAATAAACAAGGTAAAAAATATCTATTCAGTAAACATTTATATAAATATTTAAGTATGAATACTTGTTTTTGTTCCCATATTCCTTTGATTTGCTTTGAATGAATCGTGTGCTGCAACAGCTCCAATTCTGATTATTAACTGTATTTCTTCTAGAAAATATCATATATATGTATTATTTTTATACAAAAATGTAATATAAACATTGCAGTAATTTGTAATATAAAAGGAATGCATACATCACAGGTAAATGACACAGTGCATTTCAAATCATCCAAGCCAAATAGGAGAGAGGTCAACCTTTGAAGTTGCATAAAGAACCTTAAAAAATCAGGGTTAGACAGTATTAATATCAAAATTCACATTTTTGATTTTCTGAATTATTGTAAACTCAGTTAACTAGAGTATACGATTTTTAATGCTCCAAGCAAGTTTCTGTATCTGTATTGATTTAAGAAATGTTAAATAGTCTGAATTCCTTAAGGTGGCAATCTTATACAGTAGTAGTAAAACTTGGATGTTTCTAAGAAAGACAGGGTAAAGTTAAGTAAAAAGATCAACCTTGCATTTTAAAATCATGAATGATGAAAAAAAAACGCCCCTTCTTTATGAAAAAAAAAAATTATTGACCCTGCACAAATAAGTGGGTATAGACCATGGATAATTGAGGCATTTTTGCTAGCACATGTTTTTTTGTTTTAAAGCCTTAGTGTGTCAGGTTGTGTGGGGTTTTTTAAGAGGACCCAAATGTAGAGTCGTAGAGGCACTTATTGTTGCTTGCAAAGTTTAATAAAAAAATGTTTTTTTTTAAACTTAGTCCAGAACTGAGAGATGAAAAATCTCAAGAACCAAAAAGCTGAAAAATAATGACAACGATGCAGCAAAGAGTTGCTGAACAGGAGGTATATATATAGGAGACAGAAACAATGGGAGGACTAATTAGCTGATAGGGAGCAGGTGTTGACAGAAGTAACTAGAAGGAGTTAAGGGAAAGGAGAGTGGCACAAGGGGGCAACATACTGTAGATTAACTTAAAAAAATAAAACACAGCTTAAATAAAAAACAAAATGGAAAAGAAACCAATGATCAAGAAAAAAACAGAATAACATAAATCAAAGTGTAACTAAGAACCTAAAAAGAAATAAACAGAAATCCACAAAGGGCACAATCATGACACAAATTATATAAATAAAGACAGATAAAATGTTGAATGTGAAATATTTATTTTATTAGCTATTAACTGACAAATTTAGCCTTTTCAAATGCTTCTTTATTAAGGTTTCGGGAAATCTTACCTTAAATTGATTTAAGTTAGCATGTTGGACTTGAGTAAATTCCTGATAAATATCACATTTTGGCCTTAAACACAATGAGTTAAGAATGAAAATGAAAAAAAAAAAAAACTGCATTAAAATGTTTGTTAGTACAGTTTAGAAGTCAAACGTAAAATGTTTGCCAAAGGGAAAAAGAAACAATACGTTTTATTTATTTGAGTCTTAAGTGCATCAGAAGGCAGTGTCACTGAGAGCAGTTTTGTATTTAGAAAGGGCCGAGGGGATCCATTGTTTTATGGAGCCATGCATTTACATTCAAAGCACTCAAATTATATGTAGCAAGATGGGTGGACTTTTCCACACAGGTGACTCCAATGCTAAGGGTTTTGATGACTGATGGAGTATGTTATGATGAGAAAAATAAGCAAAAAAAATTCAATATTGTTTTCTCAGTTTTTAACTTCACAGAAATAACCCATGCAAATTTGAAAAATTAAAAACACAAGTAAGAATGTAAAGGTAAATCTCCAAAGTAATGCAAAGACGCTGGGGGAGTGTCTCCTAAAGCCACTAAAACCACACCTAAGCGCTATTCCATTTCACTGAAACAGTTAAATATTATATTTCCTTTCTGGGTTTTGATACAAGGAGATCTGTGGAAGCTTCTCCCAAACACCAGATGTCATTTAGATGTTTTTTTAGGCTAAATCTGGTTGGGCCATCATAGCCTTTATCCAGTCCAGAAATAGTTGTTGAAAATTAGGCTTTTTTTTGTTTGGTCAGAGTTTGTCCCACGTTAGTCCAATAGCAGACGATGAAAACTGGGTTTTCAATTTTTTACCTTCACTTTTCAACCAAATGTAGATGCTGTCACCTATTCTATGTCTTTTCAACCAATCTTTGTTGGTTCATTGGGGAAACAGAGGAGAGTTGCCCTGCTTTCTGTTTGCAGACATGGACTACGGTTGCTCACTAACTGTTCGTAGAAGATGGTAAACTTAGAGGAATCGCTGCTCAATATGTTGTCACCAAAGTTTTCAACAAGACAGAAAAAAGTAGCCAGTTAATCACTTTTTTGCAAATAAAGTCTCTAGAGGGATGTGAAAATGTGCTAAATATGGCTGCTGAGCAGGCAACAACTCATTGGTAGCCTTGCTGTTGGCTTTTATCCTGCTAGAGCAGTAGGGGGTGGGCCGATGCTGAAGACAAGTGCATGACAACAAACTGTTGCACACCCCCAGAAATCCAAATTTTATTCTATTACCAAAGTGCAATTGTAAAAGATTGGGAGACTTTTTACACACGTAGAACAACACATTTATGACATAAGAAAATTCTTAAATGATATATTTTTTTATTGCAACAGTCAATAATGCTGCAAAGCATTTTTTTCCAAATATCACACTGCTCTTGCTTTGTTAAATGTAAATGAAATGTATCCGCTTGTCCGTACAATCATGTTCCTACAGCCCCCCCCTCTTTGCTTCGAATCAGCTGGCAGTGACTAAGTAGAAGTGCACACAAGAGCGCCTGATCTCCCTACGAGTGGGGCTGTCAGCAGCACCCTGAGTGGGCTGTGTGGAACTCCTGTCGGACAGTGTCAAATTTCCACAGTACAGACTGAGGCCTTCTTGTCCTGCTCATAGCCGTAGCTCAATGGGGCCTTTGATGGGCCACCCGAGGCCTTTCATCACGCACCCTGGCACAGAGCGCGGAGACCAGGGGGTGGGTGCCACACAACACCTGGCAGGTATGCAAACCCACGTGCCTGACACAAAACAAAAGCTACACTGTGAGGCATTTATTGGAAATTAATTTCCTCTCCCTCATCTTTTCACACTCATAACAGCCCAAACAGGAAGGAACAGGAGGAGCAGGGGCAGGACTCGGTCAAGACAAATCAAGAGGTGGAGGGTTTGTGGGTATTTAATGAAAATACAGGTGCATATTGATCTATAAGTTTATGATTAAAACCCAGTTCATATAAATAACTCAGGCGTTATTGCATACATCTAGATTCACTTCAAATGTCGCAAAGTGGTATATTTCAGCTGCTCTGTTAATTTTAATGAGAACCACTTATAGCTCATGAAAGCCTAAGTTTGTTTTTTGTTTTATTTTAGGACTATATAACTCCAATAGAAAATCTGGTCTACTTAAAAGCACAGCAATGTAGTGGACATTGCCTTTGTCCCTTCTGATGTTCTTACGAATATTTGTCAGGTGCCTTTATTTTGTTTTCCTTAATCTTAATTTTCCTTAACCTTTAGCTTGAGTTTTGAGTCTAGTATTTTACATCTACTTACTGATCTAGGTGGGGTACAATTGGTTGTCAATAAAATGCCGTGATTCTGTGGTGATTAAACAAGGTTTTGCTCCCTTTGCCAGCCTGGGCAGGTTCTGAGTCCTGCAAAAAAAAAAAAAAAAAAAAACAGCATCTTTGTAAAGCTTGTCAGGAGTAGGGAGGCTTGGTATACTCAACTTTTAACCTTTTCAACAAAGTAGACCAGCAGCAGATGACTTTGCTCCAGAAACCTCATACTGGACCTCCAGCTTTTCCTGTCTTCCTCCTCCAGACTCTGGGACCTCAATTTGCAGATAAAATGCAGAATTTATTTTTATTTTAAAAGGGATTTAGCTGAGTAACACATTCCAGCTACACTCAGGGTAGGAGGTGTTAGATGTCTTAAATTATAAACTGACAAGCCACAAATTAAATTAAACTTCATATCCTGGAATCATCTGTGTGTGGTGTCCCTCCTGTTGCAATGCAAACCTTGTCCATCCCATAAGTGTATAAGTGTGCTTTTCCTCCCTTTGTCAAATTGAGATTTTTTTTACATGATTCTGCAAATAATACATTTTTTATCTTAAAGACTTTTTTATTTTCCCATGTTATATTCTAATTTGTGCAAGAAACTAAAATCATCCAAATGAAGTGAAATCTACACCTGAAATATATTACTATGTAATGAATTTTACCTCACTTTACCCTTTTCTAATAAATTGTTTTAAATACACCCATAGTTGTAATAAAAATAGCCTAAAATAGCAGCTATTGACAGCAAGAATAAAACGAGGTGAATATAAGATGACTGTATGTGATTCAGTCTTTATCTTACTTGGCCTTCCCCTGTTCCCATACACCTGCACTATGCACTCCACCTCACCTGTACCCTTCCACTTTTTTCCCCCCTATCCTGTCCCTTGGATCATCCTCTTCCTCCCTTATCTGCAGTTCAAAGTGTGTTGACTGAATTATCTCCAGCCAGTCAGAGAGAAAGGAAGCAACTGTCGACAGCTCTCAGTGAGCGGTAGAAAACTTTTCCCTGTCAGCTGGTTGGTTAACTGCTCTTTACCATCTAATCCTGAGGCAAAGGGTTGAGAACATTGACATCTTCACATGAACAAACGGGTTCAGTGTTTTCTGAGGGACAGAGCGGTGTCATGAGATATTGGATGCTCAAAGCCAGAGAGGAAGTCAAGGTTTCAGGTTTGAGTGGCCACAGAGAGCGGTTGAGCAAAGTGTTGAGAGGACCGGCATGTTGGCCAGGTACGCAGGAGGACAGAGGGAGGATTTTACTGACGTCTAAGCACCTGCATTCCCCAATATAAGGAATCTGCTGCCATATTACTCCCATAATCACATCTACCCAAGAGACTTTAAATTCAAACATCAGCATAAACGTTTTACCACCAAATGACCTGGCCCTTAACTGCAGCATGGCCTGCTGGATTCAGTTGATTTAAAGAAGCCCAAGTCGGCCACTTCCACTCAGATGTCCCCTCTGGCCCCCTCGTCTGTCTTGGTTCTCTGGCACACAAGGTCATCCCTTAGCCAGTCATGACACTCCAATTAAGGCGACTGATAGACACAGCTAATTGGCTGGATTTATAACCTTCTTTTATTATGCTTTATGAGGAAGGCAAGTGGAGGGCATTACCATTTATAGGCCCTAGGCTCAATGCTGGATCACTGTCATCCACGACTGTCCGGCCCCGAATACTGCAGCAAAAGAGCCTCGGCTGGGACTGTTAGGTGTCCCTTTACCCTTTGCAGATTTTTTTTTCTGTCATGTTAAAACAAGATTCTTCATACATACACTGTGTGGTTATTGATTGTATTGTCAAGGAAGCTGACCAGGGTCCTGTGTGCTATGGGCCCCAGTCCATCTGTGGACAATGCAGTCAGTTACACCTCAGTGCTCCGTCTAATAAAGAACAGGCAGATTGATGTCACCAGTATGGTTGAACTCTACCTAACACTCATCAACACCACGTTCGCACATGAACACGCACACACACACCTACACACGTACATGTGCGAGGCGGGACAGCCATGAAACATGAAATCAATTTTATGTCTTCACCTAGAAAAGAAATGAAAGAGCTGTGATGTGAGTTGATAAAAATATTATATATTATATAGACTGGCAAATTACTTGGGCAATTATCAGACAATCCCTCATGTAGCCAACAATTTGTATCACTAGTTTTTAAGTTCAGGGAAAAAAAAAATGCAAAGCCCTTACATTTTTTCAGAGTGAACCCCACTGGAAACCAGAGTGGAATTTTTAAGGCCTGATCAGCCTTGACTGGTAATTGGCCAGCTGGAAGCCTATGAATTTATTCAATAAGGGAGAGCACTATACAATGGCATTACTAACACTCCTAGGTGTGAGTGCAAATACAAAAAAAAGTCAGAATCATTGCATTAAAGATTTGTAAAACATGTAAATCAGGAATAGCCAAAAAAATTGTGATCAATGCATAAATATATGTTTTAGAACGTTTTCAACTCAACATAAAGATGTTGTGTTTGACTGTAATATATAACATTTTGGAGGTTATTTATAAAATAAAATTCATTTTCAAACCCACAATCCATATAATGGGAGAGATAAATTCCATCTGTTATGTTCTCTATGTCTTACATTTGAGAATTTTGATTGCTATGTGAATGAAAAGCTCTGGGGATACACTGGTTTTAGTGCCTGGTGGCGTTTTAGAAACACTCCACCAGAAGCAGCTGGTATTTGTAGCTCCTGACTGACAGTGCATTGAGTCAGAATCTTTATCTAAATTATGGAAAATAATAGAGTTCTGGTGGTTAAACTCCTCTCTTTTAGGAGGAAGTAAGCTCCCTCACCTGAGCATTCAGCTGTGCTCAAGCCTCTTCCAACTTCGCTACGCAGCAACAGCAGGGCGAGTGATTACTGCTGCGCAGCCAGCCAAAACACAAAAATCAATAAACAATCTCAATGTTTCTGAGGGCTTTTCGTCTGACTTAATAAATTTCTCAATCCACTTTTATGACTTCATTTTGCTTTAACGTCTTCTTCATGTGCATCTTTTGCTGATCAATTAGGGAATAGAGTGCCCCCTCTGTCATGACATCTGCCCTCCATCCGCTGCCACAAAATACTTACACACATGCTGACGCACATACCAAAGCACTGATGAGGATCAGGAGTGCATTTGACTTACGTATAATTAGATCACGTTTTTAAACACTGTTTAAATACCTTACCAGACCTGTCTCTCATTAATTACAGTTATATGTAAATCCCTTCTTTGTCCCACGATAGTGGAAATTTGTTTTCTGTATTTTGACCCATCCCCTTGGGTAGAGGTGGGTTGCCATTGTGTGGCACCCGGGGAGCAATCAGGGGTTAAGGGTTTTGCTAAGAAAGTGTAGGATGTGGGGATCAAACCGGTACTTTCAACCTTCTCAGAGCACAAATGCAATGCTATAACCACTAGGCCAGCATGTGTTCACACATGTTCATCTAAACAAAAAGCCTAATATGGGCAAAGGCATTTTTCCACTCATCCATATGTTTTTTTAAGGCAATTTAATCGTTAAAAAATAGCTATAATCTATAAAGTGTTACTTTGGTTTAAACTTTATCTAATCTGAAAATGACAAAAGTGAAAAAGAGATGGCAGTCCCTCACAAAAGATTTTAATATCTTGATAGTTTTCATTCCATATAAACAAGTGCCCAATGCTTACATTGCAGAGGCAAAGACACACACAGACACATATACATATACTTTGCTGTTTTTGGACAATTTGAAAAGGAGGGTTTCATTCACAATAATGCAGATCTTAGCATACCTTTGTTTAAAGAGTATAGTAAGTTGTGGAGATATTGTTGTATTGAACAGTCTTTTATTTTTTACTGTTTTTCTAATTTGACCCAGTCAAATGCAGGACATTTTCACTTCTGTCCCACATTTTTCACATCTGTCCCACAATTCTAATTGTGGGACAGAACTGAATAATGCAGCACTACCCCAAATCTGGTCACCCTCTATGCCATGCTTCCTTGATTTGTGTGAAATGTCTCCCACACTGATTCTGTAGAGTCTCAGATCCATAAAAATGACTTTGCAACCAAGATATGGTGAAAATAAATTCTTCTTCCTGTGTGTTCCTGAAGTTGTTTGGATGGAGCATGATCTTTTACATTTTGACATCTTTAGCCTTCTTAATTTTAAGATTTTTTTTTTTAGTGATTCATTATTTTGTAAATCATGAATTGATTCCATCATTCACCCATGCACACACACACTAACACACTGATGGCGGCAAGCTACACTATATTGCCAAAAGTATTTGCTCACCCATCCAAATTATTGGAATCAGGTGTTCCAATCACTTCCATGGCCACAGGTGTATAAATTCAAGCACCTAGGCATGCAGACTGTTTTTACAAACATTTGTGAAAGAATGGGTCGCTCTCAGGAGCTCAGTGAATTCCAGCGTGGAACTGTGATAGGATGCCACCTGTGCAACAAATCCAGTCGTGAAATTTCCTCGCTCCTAAATATTCCACAGTCAACTGTCAGCTGTATTATAAGAAAATGGAAGTGTTTGGGAACGACAGCAACTCAGCCACGAAGTGGTAGGCCACGTAAACTGACGGAGCGGGGTCAGCGGATGCTGAAGCGCATAGTGCGAAGAGGTCGCCAACTTTCTGCAGAGTCAATCACTACAGACCTCCAAACTTCATGTGGCCTTCAGATTAGCTCAAGAACAGTGCGCAGAGAGCTTCATGGAATGGGTTTCCATGGTCGAGCAGCTGCATCCAAGCCATACATCACCAAGTGCAATGCAAAGCGTCGGATGCGGTGGTGTAAAGCACGCCGCCACTGGACTCTAGAGCAGTGGAGACGCGTTCTCTGGAGTGACGAATCGCGCTTCTCCATCTGGCAATCTGATGGACGGGTCTGGGTTTGGCGGTTGCCAGGAGAACGGTACTTGTCTGACTGCATTGTGCCAAGTGTAAAGTTTGGTGGAGGGGGGATTATGGTGTGGGGTTGTTTTTCAGGAGCTGGGCTTGGCCCCTTAGTTCCAGTGAAAGGAACTCTGAATGCTTCAGCATACCAAGACATTTTGGACAATTCCATGCTCCCAACTTTGTGGGAACAGTTTGGAGCTGGCCCCTTCCTCTTCCAACATGACTGTGCACCAGTGCACAAAGCAAGGTCCATAAAGACATGGATGACAGAGTCTGGTGTGGATGAACTTGACTGGCCTGCACAGAGTCCTGACCTCAACCCGATAGAACACCTTTGGGATGAATTAGAGCGGAGACTGAGAGCCAGGCCTTCTCGTCCAACATCAGTGTGCGACCTCACAAATGCGCTTCTGGAAGAATGGTCCAAAATTCCCATAAACACACTCCTAAACCTTGTGGACAGCCTTCCCAGAAGAGTTGAAGCTGTTCTAGCTGCAAAGGGTGGACCGACGTCATATTGAACCCTATGGATTAGGAACGGGATGTCACTTAAGCTCATATGTGAGTCAAGGCAGGTGAGCAAATACTTTTGGCAATATAGTCTACATTGTAGACACAGCTGCCATGGGGCTCACTGACAGAAACGAGACTGCCATACACTGGCACCACCAGGCCTTTTATCTATTAAAAGAGGAACAGAAAGTGCATAAAAGTTGTTGTGGGTCTCATAGCATCTGCTGATATTGCACTTGTTACCATAATGGGTACAACTAAACCTTGGTAGCCTGGAAGTAGATGTTACTTCACCCAATCAGCTCAAAAGGTTCTGCTGAAAATCCCAAATTTCCTTAAACACATTTAGTAGGAGCTGTTCCAGTTTAACAACATGTAGAACTAAACCTGAGGGCTAGACAATAGTATTCTGGCTCGCCAGGTTACACCTGAAAGGCCACTGGAGACACTACACTGTTGCTATATTTAAACAGTCTGCTCTATCGTTTGGAATTTGATCGCAGATTACCTTGGACAAGCACACTGTAAATTCTAAGCCACGTTTAGCCCTCTATATTAAACATCGGGGGAACCAGAAATATGTCTGATCAGGTAAAGTCTGGGATACACTGTGCAACATTTTCAATTTTTGTTCTCAGCCCCAACTTTCAAAATCGCTTTCAAAATCAGTTCAAAAGTTCAAACTTGCGATGTGTGTCCTCACAATATACAAAGCAATGCTCGGATGCAATCTGACTATTCACACAGTACATCCTCAAAGACTGAACAATCCTGACATCAAACACAGAGAATAGAAATGGCTAGTAATAGAAGAAGAAGAAACTTCCTTTTTACTTTGCCATGAATAATAGGAAAATCTCTGAGGAAAGAGTTCTTGGCTGGTTGTATCAGAGCTTCAACATGCGATTTACTGGTAAGGCGCAACAAAAATACCAAACAGGTTTAATTTACTTGAGACCCACAATTTCTGATCAGGAGCTAGTTATGAGGTGCCAATCGCCTCTCGTGACCCCCTTGTATACAGCATGATGCATAACACATGATTTGGCCAAGAGTCAGCCCAATCCCCAAACTTGTCGCACGACTGGAAAATTGTCTCAGAAATGACCAAACACACACTGTAAGCTGGGCTTAAGTATCATATCTGTTTTAACTTTTAGCTTAGTTAGTTCTTGTGTTTAAGAGAAGCTGCAAAGTGGCGCTGTAGCTCCCATTACTCATTGAGTGACCAGATGTGACCCTCTCGAATTACATAGCTGAGTTTAAGGGAAAGGCAATTCACATGGCACATTGATGCACACCAAGTGCTGTATATTGTCCTGAAAAATCCTTTAATACATTTTAAATTAAACAAATATGTTTGTCAAAAATTACACAGAGATTCATTAATTAAGTATAGGAATATTTAGGGGTTTAATTGTAACTAAAGTTCAAAAGATGCACCACGGCTGGACTGTCAGAACAGAGATGATGACAGCAGTGTCTTTCTCTCCATCAGCTCCTGCTGTGATAGCCTCTAATGCTGGTACTATGGGGATGACAGGTGAGTGTTGCCAAATCTCCTGGTCTGTGACTAGAAGCTCCTGGAGAATTTCACGCACACCCCTTTCTTGTCTCCCATTGATTCTGCCACTTCCCATTATTGTCAATCAGAGCGTCATCGTCTCTGAGGGGGGTAGCTGTATGGCGAACGATTGTCAGGGCAGTGGGGTGCGGAGAGAAGCGTGCAGGATGCCTGCCAGAAAGCCAATATACCAGCACGGGGGCCACCAGGGGCCCCTCTCCAGAGGCTGCCTGGGCAGGATGCCCCACGTACAAGCAAGACCTTTTTGCTTAGCAACACAGAGTGCACAGGACTGAGAAGCAGGGAGACAGATGAAACCTCTTGACAAAAGGAACAGCTAAATCTGAAAACATAGTTTCCGAAGGCTGTCAGCCAAAAAGCAATGCTGCTCTCTCAGATGTGACAGCCTAGTTAGAAAAATGACATAATAACAATGACAGGACAAATGGAACAGCGGAGAAGCATTGTTCTCGGGGTTAAGGAGGGTCTTGGAGCTTACTGTGTAGCATCGCTGACCCTTTTTGGGTCATAGTTGTGTTGCTTTGCAGGCGTTTTGGTAAAGCAAGGCAACCATGCAGCAGCTATAAGCCCTGGAGATTGATGGGAGCGGTCCCCTCCCTCCCTGCACTGTAAAAGATTATCCGCTCACCCGCTGGAAACAAAGCTGTGATGGAAATTCGTCTCGCATCATCAGCAGCAAAATATCTACACAGCATAGCGGGAGTCTCTCATTTTTCATGGGCTATATATTAAATAAAAAAGGGCATTAAAGAAATGGTGAGGGAGGCTGTGTGAGCGATAGTGCTAGTTAGTATTTTTTTCTAAATGGGCCACTTGAATCAGGGAGATTATAAGGTTTTTATTGGCTGTCAGAAAACACAACTTTCTGCGTACTTCACCCGCTGAAGCTCATAATGCTCTGATTAGAATGCCAGCAGAAATGAAAAGGAATGGCTCAGCTCTGAAGGCTCGGAGAGAGGCAGCAGGACAAGCCCTGGAATCTGCCCCCCCTCAAATACACAGGGGAATACAAGACGACCAACACGCAAGCCAATAAAGCACAGAGCGAACGAACAAGCTCCTCGAGAGCTCCTGTCAGAATATATAGAGCCGGTTTCACAGTCGGATCTAGTGTCGCAGACCGGGTCTGGCTCTATTCTCAACCGGATACATGAGACACATCAGGCAGAGCGTTATCTCCCACTAAGTGAATATTGCATTCAGCTGATATGTGATATTTGAATTTCCCATTAAGGGGAGAAAATGTGTCAGAGTGAAAAAGCTCAGTGATGCTTGCTCGTTTCGCAGGAAGCGGCGAACGGACACCTTGCTATGAAGTTGCAGCGTGTCACAGTGATGATAAGGATTAAATGATGGCAGGGGGCACGTGAGAAAACTGATTGCTGTTACTCACAGGGTCACCTACACAGAAGCCTTTGAGACAGTTTGAAGACTAACCATCATTTACTAGGAACTCAACCTGCTCAGCCCAATCACTCTAATCTTCTTCAGTGCCATGAAAGTGTTTTCAGACCTCACCAGTATGGCAATAGACTGAAATCGGTCATTGTATCAACTCAAAAGCATCCGTGTCTGCCAGTTTGTTCATACTGAGCTTTCAATTTCAAGCAGTGTAAGGAAAGCGAGAGAGTCCAACATCAAACTACCAAACATGACAGAGCTGGCTCTTTCTGACGAGAGGAAGTCATTGATTTTTCCTCCATTTCACCATTAATCTGGTAGAGAAGAGGTGGCTCTGGGTGCTCAGACAGTTGATGATGTGATTTGTAACTGTGGACCACCAGCGAGCGGAGAGAATTGCTCCTGACTCTCAACACAAGGCAAAGTGACTATTGCGGTCCTCAGCATTCAGCTGGAAGATTAACAGCAGGGAATCGACTGATAATCTCCAGCGGCCGAGTTGAGTATTTTCTCTGTCAGCCTCACTGCAGCCACGAGCCAAGATTTGTATTCGCCAAGACCACAGTCACTTATCTGAGAAACTTCTTTTAGAACCACAGCTAAAAAATCTATCTTTAATTGAGGGTTTTTAATTATGTGGTGGAGATAAAACAGGGAGATATGTAAAGAAATTAGATTACGTTATACATTCTTGTTGAAATGATGTATATTTCTAAATACTGTAATGCTTACGCAGACTAATCCTACTGTGAGAATCTCTGCCCTGCCAATGCTTGACGTGAACACACCATACCCGCTGTAAATCATGGTGGCAGAAGCATCATGATGTGGGGATGTTATGTTACTAGTCTGAGTGGATTGGAAACCTGAACACTGAGATTGCAGTGGAGTATCTCCTTCCAGCAGAACATGCTCTAGCAAACTGCTTTAATACAACACAAACTGTTTCTGGAACACAAATCAGGTTTTTATTAAACACATTCAGTAGGAACTGTTTTAAAAATATATATGATTTTAGTCAACACTGACAAATGTAAAGGTTTAGAATTATTAGACTTTCAGCAGCCATTGGCAACGCTGATCACACCATCTCAACTTTCTGGAGTTGTTTTAAAGTTTTCTGCCAATCTAATCTATAAAAATTAGAAGAAATAAAGAATATCTTTGATCCCATTTATGCAGGTAACAATCTATACTGCTCCGTACTGCTCTATACTGTCACAATTACTCGAGTTAAAAGAGTGAAGGACTGACTGAAAAGTTAATTTAGTTAAGATCAAGCATCTAATTATTGCAATAGATGGCTTGCCTCCCCTGATCAATCAACAAACTAATCATTTTAGTTCTACAGTCAAGTCAGACAAAAGGAATCTTTTTTTTATATATGTGATCTTAAAGTTACTTTAAAGAACGAGCTAAATATTGCCAAACTAAGAAAGAAGGTGTCAAACAGGACCATGAGATAGTGATTTATGCAAAAGTGCTTGATTTCCTTCAGTCAGCCCAAAACTGCAGTAGAATCTTAACTGAAACAAGGAGATTGGGCTCAGATACTTGCATGTCAAGTATTTCTACACCAGTTGGCTGTTCATTTTGAATCCTTTGTTGCTTTCAGGGCTCTGCACACTCAAGATCCTTCCTATATTATTAAACTGTAAAAAACAAATCGTTCAACTCAAGCCCACTGGTCTGCCCTAAAACCAAAATTTACTGCCATTTCTAAGGACCAGATATACTTTTCTTTTTTCTTGTTTACTTTCAAACTGCAGACTTTGGACTGTGTAGGTTGTCTTTTCATTTATTTTTGTTTTAGTTGTTTTAATTCTTGGTTTATTTCATAACCATTATAGTTTTTTATTTATTGACTGTGCAATATTCTGTGCAATATGCTGAATGTGCAATATATGTGAATAGAATAGTCATACCACTACCTCACCGTTGTTCCTCATCTACTACACTTTAACTTTAAAGTAAATCCACCTGTATATAAGCCATCCGGATTGTACATATTTTTATTTTTTATTTTTATTTTGTTTTTTTCATTGTGTGTGATACATGTACACTTGCACCTTAATCCTTATTTATCTTGATATACTGTATATACCTGTATATACTGTATATATATTGTTTATTCTTAATGCACCTTTTTCCTCCTTGTTTGCACCTTCTTTAACTTCTATGCCAAAATGTGACGAGTGAATTTTTCCGCTGTGAGATCAGTAAAGCTCATCTTATCTTATCTTAACCAGCTAAATGCATTCTTTTTCACACTTGTTTTCTTAAGATCTTTTAAAAATGTCTGCAGTTCTTTGTATTTTGCTTTTTTCCCCATTAGGTTTTCAAATGTATTCTTCCTTTAATAAACACTTAACTTTTGAATTTAATCATTGAAAGGTGGTATGTAAATAGATTAGATTACTCATCATATTTGATGCAGTATCTCTAACAAAGTCAGAGCTATATTGGAATGGCCCAATCGAACTGAATTTGCTTGAATGGGCTAGTTAAAACCAATAAAGGACCATTTGCAAGCCTTAAAAACTGCATTGCATTTAAGCGAAAACTTGTTCTACTAAGTAGTACTATGACCAGCATATGTATACCTGTTCACTTCATATGCACAGCTTTTGGTTGCATAAATCCCCTTTGTAATAAAATATGAAAGGGTCAAAGAGCTAAAAATAATTTTGCACTTTGTTGAGCGTGTTTCATACACAACCATGTAGCTATTTACACAGTTCGAAAAACATATTTATGTCACTGATCAAATTAACAAAACATTAATCATCATTCCAAACCCTTCACATCACCAAAACTAATTTATTACACACAAATTCATTGCATTTAAAAATTCATAAATACTGACATTTATTATACAAAAATCATAATACTTCTGAAGCTGTCAAGCTTCCAAAACATTTAAAATACACGAATAACTTTGTTTTAACTAGAACCTTTCAAAACAATTTTATATGGCTGTACAAAGTTCACTGATGATTATGGAACCAACAAATTCAATTGTTCTACATTAGATCTATGTGATGAAACCAGGAAGGCAGCAACTACATAAATTGGTCAATACTGACTTCTACAATTGTAAAATGTCTTTTAGGTGTCGTAATAGGGCGCAGGTGCTCTCTGAAGGATTAGTAATCCTCTTTAGATAGTTTGCAAAGCAATTAGGCATACCTCCATAAAGATAGCAGCCTTAAGAGATAAGATGCAATTTGCACAACTTTTCAAAAGTGATAGCTGCCTTGGAGCCGTGATATCACAAAGATTTTCTTAAATCCCTGTAATGGCATAAAAGAGTATTAAGTAATGTATCTCCAATGCAATCTATCCTGTAATTCCATTAATACATTTAACGACCTTGTACCTAAATCCTCATTTTTTAGGTTTAAAATGATCACATCATAAACACAAGACATTTTGTGTACATTGCAAACAGCTTAGATACATTAAGTCAGTGATAATACATACATTTTATCTAACAAGGCAAGTATATAATTACAAATAACTACATTAGCTGCCAAGAAACAATAGTATAATGAGAAAAAGAATTACTAGAAAGAGGGGAAAAATGAATCCACACCAGCTTGGATGTTCTCTTTCAAAGCCTGTTTAACCCAACTGAATTTTGTCTAAAATCCAAAGGGACTTTAACAAAGTTGACACCATGAAACGGCTATAGGGAACCAGAGGGATGTTTCTGCATACAATTTTATGATGAGTACACATTAGCCTAAATAGTAGGAACAAACACCGCTAACAAGAAAGAAGCTAAAAAGCAAATTTTCCTTTGACCTACGACCCGTGTCACATAGAGCTTTTACTCTACACACATAGATGAGTTTCCAGCAGAGTTTTTGACAGCATTGTTGCTGCTCTTCCTCATGAGCTCTAAAACCTATCAGTGGACAACAGAAACTGCCGGGCTGGGCCAGACCAACCAGGCATCACTCATTCATTTACCTCCTAGGTGCCTTTGTCAGGTGATTGCTGCCAGAAAAAGGAAAACAGATCAATACATCTCCCATGGGTCTGACAGGTAATCTTTACCTGGGATGAAATATGAGTGCAACCAGCCTGCCGGATTCCTTAACTGTAACAGAACAATTGACTAGCTCCACAGATGCCATTCCCCTATTTCCAGGCCATTGTAAATTAATTTTGAGGTATAAGGTCTGGGCGAGGTCTCATTATGCTGATTGCTTATTATTCCATAGCAGGTGTTCTTTTCCTGCTGCTGACTGATTTACATTTAGAACTGATGCACCTACTGCTCATTTCCGCTGCAGGAACTGGGGCATTTTTAAGAAATAATTATTTGGCCCACTTTGTCTTTTCCTATGCAGGAAACACATACCACATCAGACTACCTAGGTTGAAATCTGCGCCAGAAAAAATGTACCTAGGAGGGGAAGTTGCAATTTTGGATGAACTCTGATCTATTGGTTCAGCTTTGCAAATCAAATTATAGAACGAGAGTTTGTGTATTTTAACCCAAAGTGCATACATTTAATTATTATCACAAAATCAGATGACCTAGTGATGTTTTAGACCCCACTGTAGTTAAGTACACAACTAACAGCCTTGATAGCCATAATTGTAACATTTACATGAATTATGTACATTAATGCCAAGACATTCCTTCTGCTGCTGCATTTTTGTAATTAAAATCAGCAAAATCTGTACAAACACAGCACTGATTCCAGATTTTTTCTTCACTTGCAAAGGCTCCAAACACCATGAAAAGGTCAAACTAAAGCAGATTTTGCAGATTCCTAGTCCAAAGACGAACAAGTGAGAGGAAAAGAGTGAAAGTAAAGGAAATCAAAAACTCCTGTTTTCAGGAATATAGCTAAAATGGTTGAGGATTACATTGCAACAGATTTTAACTTGACCAGAATCATCACTACTCTTATGGAAAGTTGCATCTGCCACAAATTTCAAATGAAATGGGCACTGATTCACTGTGAGTATAGGAAAGGGATGGACGAGATCTAGTCAACTTGACTAGAAGGCTTTCAAACCGAGTTGATTATATCACAGGGGTTACCCTCCAATACAAAAACAAAATCACATTGAAGAGGAAATTCATACATTTTCATCCATGCTCAAAGCTTTAAAGTTTCAAACATGATTGTACACAATTATGGAGGGTTGACCATGTTTAAATTTGTATATGTAAAAGTGGTTTTAATAGGTCTACCTGATCTACCGCTCACACTGAAATTGGACATCAAGGCTTCTGTCAAAACATTGATTTTTATTCAGTTATGTGTCAATGCTGCAATATTCAACGTGAGTGAAAACCTTTAAATGTGGCTTTAAAAAAGAAAACTAATTCCGTTTGCTTATCATCCAGATTATGAAGGGTTTCAACTGATAAAACTTTGGATATAGATCAAAGTTCTTTCTATGAAGGCTGTTTTCTATTATTAGTGTTTACCCTGGTAGTTTGAGTTGCCCCCTGTTCCTGCAAAGGAAAACGTGAAAAAATATCAGACTTGTATCGTTGATGTGAAAAGGAAGGAACCAGAAGTGGCTGTGAGGGTTAGAAAGATCTGAACGCTGACGGATTTCTATGCAGCATGTCTTGCGCTAGACATCCATTTAAAATAGTGTGCCCACACAGCATTTATAAATGTCATCCCACCCCAGCATGATCACATAAATCCTTCTCACATCCACTACTGCAGACATATAACTCACATTAATTAGCAAATCTAATTTTATTAAATGCAATTAATTCTTCTCTTTAAAAATGCTTTACAGTTTCTGAAGACATGTCATGCAGCTGTTGTGTTTATCGGTAAATTTTTATTATGATTAAAAATGTGATTTACTTTTGTTAAAAAAAAAAGCATGTAGTAAACCAAATCCCTTAGACTTGCTTCAACAAAATAAGTTGTTTGCATCTATGACAAGCAATTCATCAGTAACTGGAATCTTTGCTGGTAACCCAGGAAAAGATGTGGTTAATACCTTAGAATCAATTTAGATACAATTGCAGCAGAATTATATCACTGGAAATGTAGGGAAAATTCAACCTTAAATTTAAGTTCTCTTATGTAAAGAGGGGAAAAAATGTGTTTATTGGCAGTGTCATAGATACTTTTGTAATATATAAAATAAATGTAATGAGAGCTTTTTAGATTTAAACTATTTTTAGTAACTCCATATCAGTAATCCATGACTTTGTTTATTTTTGGTATAAATATCATATTTCACAAATGTCAATATCTTTTAGCGCCTGTGGTGCGCTCTACACAGGGACTCATATTACTCTCTTTTTTTTTTCTCTAATCTTTTATTTTTTACCTTTTTGTGTATCTGAATGCAACACTGAGGGGACTAATGGAAGAGCAGTGAAGTGTTGTTCTGGGGAGACTTTGTCTGTTAGACCATCACAAAAAAAAATGAAATGGGTTAAATTTAACTGGGATTCAAAATGAAGATTTGAACTGAGACCAAGTGGCCTGTTGCAAGGCAAAGACAGCGACTCTGCTTGTATGATCGCGTGTCTTGGAGCCATTTCTTGGATGTTCTTTGAGACACTAAAATGTCGTAAAATAGATAACAGCCTATTTATGTACTATCTGGTTATTGGATGCAGTGAGAAGGCCTTTTTTGTAAGTACCACATCTTCACTTATTTTGGCCAGAACAATGTATTTTGTCAGATGATGCCAAGATTTTGTATTTTAGTAACAAACACTTCATCTGGGTATAAAATACGTGAAAAAAAAATTCTTGGCAAATTAAACATTGCAGAGCATCTGTGATTATGTGGGCCTCTTTCCTTTTTAAAGAGGCTGAGAACCATGTTAAGATGAAAGACATTGTCCACAGGGTTGTTAAATACATGTACATTATAAAGCGTTATTTTTATTATTTTAAAGCGTTTGCCCCAAGTGATCTCTTCTCATGGAAAGTACCAGGGAGAGAAAGCTTCAAAGTATAAACACAGAGCTTTCCATAACAGCTTAGGGTGTTTTAATCATGACGAAGCTCTTTGAACAAAGAGCAAAATGTCTTCAAGTCAGAGTTTAAGTCCTTCTTTAAACCTTACTAATTTAGGGATATCAACACAGACATCATTAATTGGACACAAAATCTAAATTTTCGAATGCTATCTTAGTACTGAGACTGATGAAAAGCCTGTAGCCTGGGCTAAAGAGAAAGTAGCAGAAGGGCGGCTTAGTACTATATATCGAATGGGAGAGATTGTGCAGAGAAAATCCAAGAGAGCCCTCTTTCTGTACGATCCAACTTTGTAAAATGTTTGAAACTGACTGTTGCTAAAAGCTGCAACACAAAGTTTGGACACAGCTTTTCCTGCTGAATATATGTACTTAAATTAGAGGGTAGAGGTTTCTACATTTGTCATGTGACATAGTGCTACTGCACTAAAATTAATAAAAAAAAACTGAAGTGTTTTATATCCTTTTTAGGCATATTCATCAACTTAAAATCCTACTTATTTGCTTTTTTATTGTTATTTCCTTGGTTTACTCCATATGCTGCCATTGATATTTTAAAATGCATCCAAATAGTGATAGCACTGGGATATTATATAGCCAAAGGGGTTGTGAAAATACTAAATATAACTCTCTTTCTTTCCATCTCCAGTTCCTCTTTGCTGGAATCCATCAAGCTCTAAATGCAACTCAGCCAGCGCTGCAAAGAAAAAATCGGATTTTTCAAACAGACATGCTGCCAGCCTTAAACTTTAAATCCGTTTGGGGATATTTGAATATAGAAGGTAACCTGAAGAGAACAGAGGCGGCCCTCGGAGGACCGTGACTACGCTCCCTCTGTGTTGTGCTAATGAGCACCTTTGTAGCAACAGTAGCTTTTCAAATCCATGCTAATAGGAGGCCTGTACTTTGTGTGGCTCGCCAGCGGTGGTCGCCTCTCTTAACCCTCCAACAGCATGTGGCAGCTAAACATTGTGATGTTCATCTGCCTCAGAGCTAGCTGCTCTACAGCCATTGTTAGTTGCCTTAAAGTGAAGCAGGCGCCCCCTGGCCATTGAGCCTCAACTGGCTACACTTTTCAAAGTTCCTGCTGACAAGTGCTGTGCTATGGGAGTGGACATAATTACTGGATTATGCAGTGGCGGGTGGCCTGGAGCCTCGGTGTGGAAACAAGAAGAGCAGGAAAGTCTTGAGTCAAACGAGGACCCACTTGAAGCTGCCATGTTCCTTAAGGAGATGGTGGAGGGCTTAACAGGGCTTGATTGCATTAACATTTGTCATGCTTAATATACTACCTGGAATGGCTGAATCGAGCAGGAACATTCTGATTTGAAGACTAATGATGTGCTTTGTATTTTTTCATTCTTTACTGTAAAGTTTGTGGAGGAGAAAGGGGTTGTAGTTATTTCATTCTCAGGCACAATAGCTTTAAGGATTAGATGAGTCTTTCAAACTTTCTTCAAGTGTCCTCATGGTTTCTCTGGAGTAAACATGAACTCGCAGGCTTAGTAGAAGTAGGAGACCCGGGTATAGTTGGTCCTACTGTTTCTTCGTTTGGTGGGTTACTGAACGAACCTTCTTTCGCTCCTTCGTTCTGGTGATCATTATGAAATGGGTTGTTAGCTGTAACGACAGACAAGGAACATAAAACAAAAAGGTTATTCAGAAAAAATAATGTTAAAAAATGAAAAAACAATTAAATATGGATGCATTAGTAAATAATAATAGCGATGAAAGGTGAGATTTAACTGAATTTAGTTGAACAATTAAAGAAAAAGGCTTAAAACTGTGGTTCATATAGATTCAAAATGTGCAAAGTGTATCTGTATACTTTGATGATTTTGGTTTACAGTAAATAAGAACACAAACTTCTGCAGCTCAGAAACATAAAATCTATCTTTACACTTATTCAAGAAAATATTTTAAACACAGTAATGCCAGGCTAGGTTAGGTGTTCAGTTTTCTAGCCTATCAAGCTCGATAAGACCATGATCACTAAAGCAGCTTTCACTACTTCAGGAGTGTGGGAAGGTGGCATGTCCTGCTGGAGGATAAAATCAGCATCTCCATAAAACTTATCACCAAAATAATAAAGTTTATTCAAATTCATAATAGACAGCTATACTGACTTCAGAATTTATAAAAAGCAGTGAACCAACACTAACAGAAGACAGGGTATCCCAAATTATCAATGACATTGGATTTTATGTCCCACTGCTCCTCCTCAGGCTCTGGACCTTTCTGATTTCTGACAGTATCTTAACACCTGAGATGCAAAAGTTGTACCCCATCTCCTTGTGTTGTTTACAGTGGATCTCCCTCCAACGGTAGAATTGGTAGAATTGGTCACTGGGTTCACGTTACACCTGTAACTTGCCCAACTTTTTTCTTCCACTTAAAATTCTAAAAACATAATTCTAGATCTAAATAAATGTCACTCTTTGTTTACTCTCCTTGTGCATGGTATCAACAGCTGTGTTTCCATCTAAATGCAATGCAAATTTTGAGCAACCTTTTAGATAGTCGAGGAAAGAAAATTAGAGCGAATTAACAAGGCAATGTCATCATATGGCTGTAATAAACTGAAAGTGGAGTTATGTAATAAACGTTTTTTGTTTATAAAAGCTTGATTGCATATTTATTGTGTAAGGAATTTGAATGAGATATGGGTTTTATTTGAATTACCAAAATAAATTAACATTTTGATGATATTCTGTTTTTTAAATGCACCTTAAAATCTCCCCTTTGTCCCACTTGAATTAAAATGTTAAAAACTCACGGATAACTGCTTTGAATATGTTGACATAAAACTAAGCCAATCCTCTTCTAATAAGTTAAATATTAATGAGATTTTGTTCATGTGAGTCAAATCCAATTTGGCCCCATTTGACTCATGGACACGGATATTAAAAAGGCCATTTTCTTTTCTTTTTTGCTTTTTTTTTGCTTTTTAAGCCTTACAAGTTATGTAAACTGTATGTTTTTAGCACCAGTCTTTATACTCTATGTCTCGCTGCCATCTTCTCTTTAACCTTTTACCCTATTTGGTTTGGAAACATTAGAAATAGAGCGGTGCTTATTTTGAGGAACAAAGAACAATTGCACTGCCTAACCTGCATCCCTTTAATTTTTAAAATAAAGTTTTGATAAATAAACCTTTCCAGGTTCTAACCTAAAAAAGTTAGCTGCAGTCACACACCACATTTTCCAGGCAGCTCCACAGCAGGGGACAAGGCAACTAGAAGTGACATTGTGGCTGTGGGCTGTCTCACAGGATTAGGCATTACAGCATTCACCGGTATGTGCTTTAGTTCTTTTCCCTTATATCTGCTTGTGCCTTTTTCCAGATGACTTCTTCTCCAAACTGATCCGGCGGGCAAGATAATTGATTAATATTTCTTGAGGGAACGATGACTAACCGCTGCTGAGGTCCAACCCAAACACTCTGGGTTAAACATAGTCAAAGGGGCTTGATCAAAATTCAGGAGTTTTCATATTTGACAGATACAAAGAAACGACAGGGAACATTAGTTTGAGTGCATTAGCATGTGCAAGGTGCACCACATACCAACAAAACTCCAATGTGAAGGTCAGAGCCAGGACGAGACAATGCAGTCACGGTTAACAACAACAAACGTTCTTGAAATTAAAGAGCTTTTAATGAGTTTAAATATATCTAAGTTTTGGAGTGGGCCTAATTTTTCATACTTTTCTACTTTATTTTTAATAAACACTGACATATTGAATTTTGTGCTATGTTTAGTACATAAGGTTCGATTTAAATAATTTTGAAACAAACATGCACAATACATCAACTAGTAGTTGTAATAACAACAGCAATGTCTTTGTAATAAGAAAGGATTGCTTGGTTGCTAAATAATGCTTTGTATACAAATTCAGCATATAAATAATAATTTAGCCTGTGCGACTTTCACTGCTTTGTTAAGCATACTTGCACTTTATTTTCAGTGGCTCAGATGCTACAGCTCACAAAATGCAAATGAGACATCATGATAAAGAAAGGTATGAAAGAGTCAGAAAAGGAAAGAATATCAAAATCGATGTATGTAATACTATAATAAGCACTTATAATTACCTAACATCTTAACATCATTTAATCATTTTTAATGCCTGAGCCTGGGATGCTTTCATTTTACCAGGATTATAAATTTTCTGAGAAAAATATATAATTTCATATTAAGATAAAATTTCAAATCAAAAATCAGAATAATGCATTTTAAATTATAATTTTTTTTTATTGTTACATTTTATTATTGTTACTTTTTTTTTATTGTTACATATTATTACACTGTCACAAGTACAGAGCAACGAAATGAACTCTCTGCATTTAACCCATCCCCTGGGGGAGCAGTGGGCTGCCAATGTGCGGCGTCCGAGGAGCAGTGTGGGGTTAAGGGTCTTGCTCAGGGACCCAGAGTGGCAGTCTGTGGGAGTGGGGCTTGAACTCAGAACTTCTGGATTCCATTAAAAAAGTGCAATGCCATAACCTCTAGGCCACCACTCTCCTATTAAGTTATCCTGGAGGAAATTGTCAATAAACACTTATTGTAAAGTTAAAGCTATGGAATTAAAATATGTATTGCTGAAGAACTAATTGAAATAAATAAAGCCTTATGAATATTAAATCATATAAAAATTTAAGTTAATGGTTGTTCTGTGCACTGAACTGGTCGTCGAGGCATCTGATGAAATTGCAATATTTCTGTAAAGTGTTTGTGCTGGGCTCTGATCAGCATGGCTAAAAGAGGAGCAAGCATGTATTGGATAATTTCATAGCATTTAAGGTACAATACATATTTTAAAGTATATGTATAAAATACTTTAATATATCATGGCACAGCAAATCATTTTAATCTAATCTGGTTTTATTTCAACAATAGTTAAAATATATCTATAAAAAAATTGGAAAACCCTAATTCTGCCTACTTTGCAAATAATTTTTACATTTTTCCTGAAATGTTTAAATTGGACATTATTTGTCATTCTCAAGGGTTTCTAAAGGTCTGTTAAACATTTCCTTTAGACTTTTTCAGGCATCGTTGTTGCCTGCCTTGTATCAAACCATGACAGCATAGAAGATGCTCTACTGAAAGGAAAATCAAAGACAAGTCATTGAGAAATCAGGCCTGAAAAATGACCTGGTGCACACAAATAGTTCTGTATCTTATCATGTCTTGACACAGGTTGTTAAAGACAAAACACACAACTTGCATACAACTCTGCAAGTTCCGATGCCTTTTCTTTCCTGGCACACTACACACAGCAGCATTTTTGAGAGAATTTGTATCAGAAAGTCCTGCAGCATAAACAAGCAGGGTAGTAAAAGTTAATGTGAAGGTGCTGCTCTAACTAAGTCAAAGAAGATTGCTGTTTTATTCTGTTTTCTGTACTCTGGTGCTCTTACCATGGGTAAACACACTGTTTATTGAAATGTGTTATTGAAATGGCATAGGGCTTTGAAAATGATGTTTTATGGCATATTTTTTTGCCATGTTTTTATTCTGAACATGTATTATATCAAGTTTACAGAGGCAACACATTTACCTCACCAAGTGTATCAAGTTCACATTTAATATCAGGTATTTACTAAGTTTCCTTTTGTGTGTAGACATACTATTATATTAGTTACTGTAGGTATTTCTGGAGTCAGTTTAATTTAGGATTTAATCACAAGAGGCGAACTGAAAAAATAGCATCCAACTTGAAAACCAGCATCGTTCTTCCATTTCATGACGATGGGCTGCTTTCTTTGTTTTGATATATAACAAAAAAATATATCCTAAATAAACTTAAGGTTATGGAAGCAAATTAACAAAATATGAATAAAAACATTGAGGTTATGAGAAAGACTATAATGTACTGTACACAATCTAATATAATATCTTATATATAATATAAAATTAACATTATTATATGTATTTATATGATAAATTAAGAAGAAGACTGAGAAATTTGTCGCACTAGTGAAGAAATAGCAACACTTGCAATCAAGCAGTTTTATACCAAGGTCAGTAAAGAAATTAGAATACAACGATTCTCTGACAGAGGGAGAATTACAGTACATACATTTACTGTGGGTGATAATGGGAAGTTGAATGGAACCACCTCACCATCTTAATAAGCTCTTATGAGATGCTCTCTAAAAACAATCATTACAGGCCTTCCTGGAGCGCTGCCTCTCCCCCTGTTTATTAATCAGCTAATTACACATTGACAGTAATGGGGCTGCTGATTCCCACACTTAAATGAACAGGGTTGAATGGCTCTTTAATGATTAGCCTTTGTGTTTCTCTCTCTCTCTTCTGCCCCCACTCATGAACACACACAGACTGCTCTTTTTACAAATGCAGAAATAAGATGTTCAAATCAGACCTCCCGGCACACAAGTGAGTCAAGAAGCACCTGACAGAACAGGCTGCTTAAAACAAATATGTCTCCATAAAGTCAAACAGAAAACAATGTTTATGCAAAGCGAGCTGTTAAGCGGGGCCTGTATATCAACCTGCATTGATTTCTGTGTAAAGCTTACCCTACAGCAACATCAACCTGCTCAGCCCCCCTCAAAAACACCTAAAAGTTTGGTGAAGGAGCGCAGACAGGTGCAGGTGGAAACCAAATATATTGGGGTGGGGGTTGAAGGACAAGAGCAGGTTTCGGAGTGGAGCTTGAGAGGGCAAAATAGTGCGGTGGGCTGCATTTCTGTCAGCACAAGTGATGGCTGAGTGCTGGCGTTATTTGTCTTGTGCTGCCACGCAGCCCTCGCACTAGGCTGGGCATTAATGAGAAGGGGCTGGACCACCGGGCAAGAACGCAGCGGGCCCCCGGCGCAGGTGATCTGTCATGCTGCCTTTGAGTTTGGGGGAAGGAGACACATGAAGACAGAGGTGAGAGGAAAGGTGGTCTCACCCATGCTGAGGGCTGGCTTAAACCTGGACCCCAACATTGTACTAACCTATCAACATAGCAAACAGTGTGATGGACTATGACTTCATTAGACAAAGGCCATCAGCAAGCTGCATCATGAAGTGTTTATTTCGTCATATAATGAACAAAGATAATCTATAAAGTATGAAACTTAAATAAATCAAAACGCATTTGTCACTGCTCTTCAAAGTGAAAAACTAATTCCAAAATCCACTACTTTGAAACTGAATGAGTTAAACAAGAAGGTCTCCTAATCAACCAGATTACAGTCTCTTCACTAGAAATACAACAATATTGGATTCAAGGTGAGAAACAAAAGTAGAGGGAAGTAGAGGGAAGAAGACAATTAATTCTATGCCTTAAAAAATATTTTAGAAGAAAGTCATTAGCCAGACCATGAAGTGACTGTGGGTGTTGACTGACAGCATGAAATGTAGCGGGTAAGAAAAAAACTTTTTTTCCCAGAAAAATCTGCATTATTTTCTCTTTCAGTATCTGAGCAAATAGATTCGAGAACATTTTTTAGAGATAGGTCAAACCTGGACAAGCACTGCATAGATACTAAACATGAAGTACTTTAATTATGGTGGTTTTGAAAAATGGAAACACTGAAATGTAGGAGATTAAAAGAGCAACCCTGGTAGCAACTGGATTAGAAACTGCAATAATAAATCTGAATCGGAAAATATATATATATTTTTTTTTAAATATTTTTTGTTGCGGGCTGCTCGGTGGAGCAATAGCCTTGCAGCAAGAAGGTTCCGGGTTCAATTCCCTGCCACGGGTCTTTCTACATGGAGTTTGCATGTTCTCCATGAGCATGCTTCCTCCCACAGTCCAAACACATGACTGTTAGGTTAGTTGGCTTCTCTAAATTCTCCTTCAGTGTGAGTGTGTGCGTGAATGGTTGGTTGTTCTGTTTGTCTCTGTGTTACCCGGCAATGGACTGGCAACTTGTCCAGGGTGTACCCCACCTCTCGCCCGTAGACAGCTGGAAATAGGCACCAGCACCCTTCGCGACCCCAGCAGGGATAAGCGTGATGAAAATGGATGGATAGTTTTTGTTGTGAGAGGTAATTTTCCAGGCAAAACGAGCTAACTGTTAATGCTTTAAAAACCAGTCCATCCCGAGCTAGGTCTTAAGCAGTGATGGGACTAACGGCGTTGAAAGTAAAGGCGTTACTAACGCCGTTACCTTGTTTTAGTAACGAGTAATCTAACTAATTACTTTGACTGTAACTATAACGCAGTTACCATTGCAGACACCCCGTTACTGCGCGTTACTCAGGTCGCACAATGAACCTTTCTTCATGATAGGACTCGTGCGCAGGTGCGTGAAGCTGACACCCCACCCACGTCAAAAAACTCTGCAAATTGACTGAATGGTTAGTGCAACGTTAGTGCAGATTTGTGCAGAAAAAAATATTGTTTGTGCTACTTTTGTTTAAGAGATATTAAAGATTATTTTTTAGGTCATCCAGTGGTGCGCGCCTTGTCATGAGAGAGGGGAGGATGAGAATGGCTGATGTATAGTGAGATTCCGTCTGTCAGTTGGGTAGGTGGGTGTTTCTGCTGCTGGGTGTTAACGTACAGCACACACAGAGAGATGGAGAGTGAGGATGACTCCAGCAGCAAAACAGCGTTTTCCACATGGAAATGCCTGTCTTACGTCGAGCTGCGTTTCCCCACCACACAACGGTTCCCTCTGCATCTCCGCACAGCGCAGGCGGCAAGAGTCACCGCGCAAGCGACAGGAAACGCGCATGCTCGCTAAAGGCGCGCAACAGTCGCCCTGTGCTCGCGCCACAGGAGAACTATGCAGAGCGTGAACGATCAAATGAAAGGGAGAAATCTGGATGGATGGATGGATGGATGGATGCTCTGACTTTTCAACCTACTGTATTTTTTATTTTAAACATTATTTGATGGCCTTTGTGGCAGGGATGGAGATCCATATTTTATGTCACACACAGAGTATACATCTAGATAGATAGATAGATAGATAGATAGATAGATAGATAGATAGATAGATAGATAGATAGATAGATAGATAGATAGATAGATAGATAGATAGATAGATAGATAGATAGATAGATAGATAGATAGATAGATAGATAGATAGATAGATAGATAGATAGATAGATAGATAGATAGATAGATAGATAGATAGATAGATGTTGCAGTATCTATAACAACCCAAACACACACGATTTCAGAATTAGACATCCCCAGTTATTAATTTCATATACTCACCAGATCTGAATGCCCTGTTAAAAAACTTCACATCTCGTTCCCCCCTGATGTCATTTACGTTGAGTTACAAGAAATGCAAAACTCTCTGCATGTTCTTGTCTTTGTCGTCCGCTCTATTCAGCTGGCTTTAGAAACACACGGCGAGAAGGTGGGGGCTGGGTGGTGAGGTTTACGGGGGCGAGAAACGCAAAAGTAAAGCAATAGTTACTTTTACTAGTAACTAGTTACTTTTATTGTGGAGTAACTCAGCTAGTAACTCAGTTACTTTTTGGGAGAAGTAACTAGTAACTATAACTAATTACTTTTTCAAAGTAACGTGCCCAACACTGGTCTTAAGATTGCCATTAGTATCTGAAACAGGGGAGGCTTGTGTTAATTAAATCAAGACATAACGTCCTGCTTTAACAAATAATGAAACACATGAAAACAACATTCCTACAACAGGTAAAAATAGCTCTTGTGAAGCACTCTGAAATAATCAACTCCACAAACTATAGCCTCTTTCGCACTGAAAATAGCGGGTTAACGTGTGTTTTTGAAACATGGGTCGAGCCACTGACAATCTGCATTTGGCTCCCTTCTGGCAAAAAAAGCTGGGTCTAAAGGGCTGGTTATACTCCCCGCAGCAGTGTGTGGCAGGGAGCTTGACGCAGACATTTTTGATTTATGCTCAATTTTGAAGCGTGGTCTGCGCTATACGCTGTGGGTCAAGATACGGCTGAGGCAGTGCTACTCCATGTTTATCGAATGTAAACAGAGTTGTTTGGCTTGATCAGATCTGGTTAGATCAGAAGTGACTTTCGCGGTGTGTTGACGTCCGTATGTTGCCTTCAATGGCCGAACAGAGCCAAGGCGATTTTAACGTGGGTCACTTGCCGAGTCTTTTGACCCGGACACAGATACGAGTCAATGAGCTCTTCCCACTGCCACTAAAAGCTAATTTTTCCCGGGTTTAAACGGGTTTTCGGCCAGTGGGAAAGGGGTATCAGACAAGAGTTAAGCAGAATGCAACTGTTCTGTCTGAATGATTGCTTTTTCCTCTCTGGTCTGAGTCTGATGAAGAAAACCTCCCCTCTATCTGCCCGGTGTCAGATAGAGGGGAGCAGCCAGCTTCATGACCCACCCCCGGACTGACCGCCCCTGCTTCATAGACTCTATAAGAGGCTTAACCTAAATGGAAGTGACAGATTTTTGCGTTATCCAATCAGGGCCCTACTTTCTCACTGGTTGCTTCAATGCCAAGAGGGATTTCTCACAGACCGAGCATAGCATATAGCGTCCTGCTACTCCAGAGGAGCAGAGATAGTTTTGTGAACAGGTTTAACAGCTTAATAATGTTCAACATACTCATGAAATTAAGCACATTTTAGTGCACACTTCATTCGGTTTATTGACTACATTTAACAAGGCTATTTTACAAAATTTAAAAGGTATCTTTAGCCTCCCTAAAGGCTGATATATATTCAGAAACCAGGTGGTCTGCGTGTGTGTCACAGTGAACGTGAATGTGCCCCCGCCCCTTCCGCAGACACTCTAGTCCACCTTGCCAAAATTGTAGGTGACCGCAGACAGTGCCGCAGACAGGAGGCGAGAAGAGCGAGGTGTGCGAGAACGCTGAGACCCTTTTTCCACCTTGGAGCCGCTCTTTTTTGCCCTCATGTCCCTCTGTTGTCGGACAAACTTGCCCCCACTTCCTCACCCCCTCTGCTGTATCTCGACCCACAGCTAGTTCGTGATTGTTCCTTTTGCATTGTGGCGTGGAATAACATAGCGCAGACCACACTTCAATATTGGGCATAAATCAAAAATATCTGTGACAAGCCTACTGCGACACACTGCTGCGGGAGGATAACCAGCCCTTATTATTCAATTTGAAATCACCGCTCATCTAAGGCCACAGTTCTTGGAAAATATCGCTCCACATTTCCTTTTCCTTTATGAATGAATTAAAAACCTAAATCTTTACTTTATAAATTGAAATTCAAATTAAAGAGATTCCTATTAATGGTCTTGTGTTGAGCGCATATAATAGTATGCACTGATAAGCAAGTTATGCATCTAGAAATAAGACCATTATTATTCTTGTTGGCTGTGTTCTCAATAATCAGTGGAAATAAATATAACTAATGTAAGTCACAAACCTGATTGCAAAAAGCAAGATATATTCATGATAATATAGGCCCTTTAAATAGTTGTAGGAAAGAAGGAGAACCAAGGAATTGTTTGGAATATCTGGATTGGCAGAAAGAAAAGTAGAAGCTCTCCAATTTAAAGCTGAGAAATGGAGTGGTCATCTAATCCAAATAGATACCTGGCCTGATAAGTTCTTGTGTTTTGTTGTTTTTTTTTTTTGTTTCTTTTTTAGGGACCAGGTTTAGCAGTGTTGTGAAGGTGCTAAGAGAGTAAAGAAAGAAGACAAAGCAACAGCTGGGTACCGCCTGAGTAATTCCCCATAGAGCCACGGAGGATAACTCCAGACACAGTCCATTTTCACTCCTGATTACCTGGTTTTAGATCCAGCCACTAACATATACAACAATCCACTTCCTCTGGCTAATCCAAAGACTCAGCTGTCGTGTTCACTAAGAGTAATACGCTGTTCTTTCTACTGAAAGCAGACAACAATCTTTCGATGCAAACAGGATGTCTACCGGGAAACGACTTCACTCAGTAAATCACAGAATCTGATTTGCCTCTGTGCACATTTATGTCAGAGTGGCAGCAAACCAAAATTCCAGCGAGTAGAGTGTGAAAGCTTGTCAGAGTAAGTGTGCATCTCCTGAAGGTCCTGTGATTACTGAGCAGAGACATGGTGCAGGGGGCTGCCGGGGTAAAGATTTATACAGAGCAGTTGCAGCTGCAGAAACTGACATTGGATGACATGGGGTGCATGATAAATCATTGTGGGCAGGGGGCACTAGACTCAAGAAACAGAAAATCAGTCCAAACAGGGTCGAACAGGATCTGTCGCTGAATGACTCTCTTTTTTTATCATCCCCTCACACATAGATAGCGCTAAATATGGAAATCTAAGACATTTAGATTCAAAATTTGTGAATTTGTGCAGAGGTTCCAAAAGAAATATACAGAATTCCTAAAAAAAAACAAAAAACGTAAAGGTGCTTAACATTAAGAAATATTCAATATCTACTGTTTGTAGTAAACTGTAGTTTAAATGTAAACAAGCTGCTTCTGTGAGTATGAGAGGTCTTTGGGGGCCAGGGGTGAATCTTTTTTTCACTATTATGGGAAGCGGTTCAGCCCTGGTAAGGTGAAGGACGGAATTGCCAGCTGTTCCATCACTCAGCGCAATAAATGGATCCAATCTGTATCCAAGTAAAGCATTGGCTGTTTTTAAATTCCACCTCTTTTATCCACATGAATGATGGACCCCAGTACAGAGCCCTGTGCAGCAATATTAATATACATCACAGGTCCGCACCCCTCAGTAAATCAGGGAACCACCAGCATTCGTTATTTAAATGACAAACTGCAGCTGCAAGAGTGGTGAACAGAGAAGAAAAGGTGGACAAACCAATTCAGATTTCAATCCACTGAAGACACACGGTTCAGAGGCATCAGGCTGATGAAAAAAGGCAGCTTGACTGGTGTAACACACACCCAGCGCAGACAGCTTGGTGTCTTCTAAAACTCTGTATAACTCCAATTATCACTTCTCTATGCTAATCTGCTCTTATTTGGTATCAGTTCAATTTAATTCAGTTTATTTACATAGCGCTAATTCACAACATCTCAACCATAGAACCATAAACCATCTATCTTTAAATGCTTCTAAGTTGAAAGTGAAAGAATTTCAAGCAGCCTCAATGATCTGTAATTGTTTTACTTGATGTGTTCTTTTTTGTTTTTTTATGTACCTGCTATTATTTTTATGTATTTATGTTTCTTATGTAACTTTGCTGCCTCTTGGCAAGGACTGCCTTGAAAAAGAGGTGTTTCATCTCAATGGGATTTTTTTCCTGGTTAAATAAAAAAAAATAATAAAGTGCAGTGTATTATACTGGGATTTAATAGAAAGATTAAATCACAAAGTAGCACATAATTGTGAAAAGAAGAAAAAGAGCATGCTATAATGTTTCAAAAATAGTTTCCTTAACAATTTGTGAACTGTATTAGTTTTCAGCTCACCCCTAAATAAAGTCCACAGCCAGAAATTCCCTTAGTTCTTATCCACTATTTCTTTCTCACCTCCATTTCCATCTCTGTGTCCGTTGTGAAAGATTTTTCTCCCTAAATAATTTTCAATAAAGTGGAACCTCATGGCAACAACCATAATGGTCTGCTTGTGAAAGCAAATGTGTTGGATTGTCATCTAGCTCTAGGACATTGATTCCCAGAGAAATATTGGCAAAACAGGACATAAAAAATTGCCTTTAAAATATGTGTAATTAATGAATAACACCAAACTGTGGACAATTTAATCTAATTTTTTTAAAGAACATTAGTGAAGAACAGCAGAATGAGGACAAAAGAAAACCCATATACAGTCATGCCCAGGTTACCTGGTTAAGCCTTTCAAAATTGTCTTGTTTTGCTTTCTTTTTTCTTGAACTTTATTTCCTGCCTTCACTTCTTGAACACACTCCCAGCTGCATTTGTCCTCTGAAAAACCCTATTGTTGTCAACTTCTGGCTTAAGATCTTAATGTCTCTGTTGTGTGTTTTGATATTTATAACTCACCCCTGCAAGCTCATCTTTCAGTCTGTTCAAGTGTTTAGCCTAACCTTGCCCTCAAGTAATTTTTAACCAGCTTGTACCGTAGTTTGAACTGATTTTTGCATCAGTTCTGGATTCGATTTTTGTTTACTATCCCTTTGACTGAAGGATTATTAGTTTTGCATTGAATGCTAACAACACATTTGTAATAGTTTATTGGACCAAATCCTTGCAATTTTAGGAAAATCCAATCTGTGACAGAATATATCATGACAAGGCAGCCGAATCGTTAATTATGGTGGTAGCAGTATCATGCTGAGGGATTTTTTGTCTTTAGGAGGAGGCTTCTCAGAGTCCATGGGAGGATGGATGGACGAAAAGCTCTTACAGGCCGCAGAAGACTTGGGACTGAAGAGAAGGTTCCCTTTGCCCTAGGGTCTAAAGCCAAAACATATAACGTATTTTCACGACTATAAGGCGCACTTAAATGTCTTTTTTCCCCTCAAAATGTGCGGTGCGCCCTTTGGTGCGGTGCGCCCTATGTGTGTTGTAACTGCGACTTTTGAGACCACCTCATTGAGGAGATGATGGAAGAGTGGCTGAATGTAAGGAGACCAGGTGTTTTTTTTCCACTCATCACCATTAATCTGTGACTCCATGCGTGCCCATCTCACAGCTGATGTGAAAAACATGGTGAAACAAATTAAAGCTGTGCTCGCTGTTATTCAACCGCTCGACATCGGTGTGAACCGGACCCAGCAGGTGCAGCGTGTTTACATGCAAAGTCAATGGTTGACGCGCGTATAGGCGCAGCAAAAGGTCCCGCAGCGCGTTTTGAGCAGCAGGCGCTGCGCGGGAGCGTTTAAGCATCTGCCAACGCGCTGCTGCTGCTCGAGATGGAAAAATTGAAGTTTTGCTGCTGGACGCGCCGCATCAACCAATCAGAGAAGCTGATCTGGGAGCTGACAGCAAGACAGACACAGCACTCTGATGACATATGATATTAAGGCAAATGAAAAAGGCTGGATGGATGAGGAGATGATGAAAGCGTGGCTGAGGCAGGTGTATGTGAGGAGACCAGGTGTTTTTTTTCCAAGCATCACCATCGCTGTTAATCTGTGACTGCGTGCCCATCTCACAGCCGATGTGAAAAAAAAGGTGAATCAAATGAACGCTGTTATCCCGGGGGGTCTGACAAAGGAGCTTCAACCGCTCGACATCGGTGTGAACCAGCCGTTCAAAGTAAGGCTGCGAGCGGCGTGGGAGCGATGGATGACAGACGGAGACCACAGTTTCACGATAAGTGGAAGGCAGCACCGGGCAAGTTACGCCACCGTTAGCGGATGGATTGTAGATGCTTGGACTAACGTGTCTGCTGGAACTGTTGTTCGAGCTTTCGCAAAAGCCGGCATCATTTCTGAGGAGCCGCGCGGCACGGAAAGTGACTCTGACAGCGAGAAGAAGGGGAAATTGGCATGTCTGATTTAGCGCAGCTGTTTAATTCAGAAACAGAGGATGATGACTTTGATGGGTTTGATTAATACTTTGTAATAAATACATGAATAAAGCACAATCATACTCAGTTTTGCTCCCGCTCTATTTTTCTACCTGAAAACTTAATTCAACAGCAGCCTCTGGGCGGGTCTCCTCCGGTTTCACCGCGGTGGCTGGCAGGTGTTTTTCATCTAAATAATCTAAATCTTGCAGCTATACTTGCTGTGATCAGTGGGAATAAAGTAGTTTTAATATGTTTTTAAGTGAGAAAGTCCACCTGAAAACGTAATCATTGCAGTCAGTTCATCCAGATTATCATCGTGCCTATACTATTTCTGTCGGAGCCGCTCAGACCCCCACATACCAGCGGTGCGCCGACAGTAGAAATCCCTTCAACAGCAGCCTCTAGGCCGGGTAGCCTCCGGGTTCACCACGGTGGCTGGCAGGTGTTTTTCATCTAAATAATTTAAACTGCAGGCACCAGGATACCGGCAATGAAAGCGAACATATTCCGTCGGCAGGTTTCAGGAGTTTAATTTAATTTAGAAGTGATCACAGCGCTCTGTTATCTGCGATGTGTCTGTCTCACGGCCAGCTCCCAGGTTTGATTAATACTTTGTAATAAATACATGAATAAAGCACAGTCATACTCAGTTTTGCTCCCGCTGTATTTTTAAATACGCAGTAGAGCTATTTAAAGGTAGTAGAGGACATGTACCTGTATATAAAAAACGCGCCCTATAGTCCGGTGCGCCTTATGTGTGTGTTAAATACAGAAATGGCACACATAACTGAGAGTGCGCCTTTTAGTGCGGTGCGCCTTATGGTCGTGAAAATACGGTAGCCAGAGCTACACGGATGGGTTCATGCAATCTTTATAGTAAAAATAATTTGCACAAGAAACAAAACAAAAATAATAAATTTGCAATACATAATGGTATATAAAGAAGTTTTGTTATTACGTAATTCTTCCTATGTAATTCTAATTCACAGAACTAGTTGCTAATGCCTTAAAATTAAAAGTTAAAATACATTAGAGATCAAAAATTATTTAAAAAAAATATATTACAAACTGTATTAAGAATTTATTTAAAAACAAGTTTATTTTAAACTGTGTCCTTGTCATATTTTTAAGTCTTAGTTGGGAAGCTTTGTGAATATAGTTGCTTCAGACTGTGAATATATTCAAAATGCAGACAGTAAAGGTTTGTTTCTGCTGCATAAAAAGGAACCAAAAAGGAATTTTTTTTCCAGTAGCTTGTAAAAAGGCATTGTGCTGTCACAAATGTCAGTTTCATATTTCCCCCCACTACCACTGTTTTATTGATACGAGCCTATAATACCACTCAAGTAGATTGTGTAGTTAATATGCTGACTTTTATCTTGCAAAAAGACCATGCTTTGACTGGGTGTGTCTAACAATGACGATACGATGTGAAGCAAAAAAAAAAACAGACAATGAAACACGGGACTAGTGTGGAGTTGTGAAGCTGTTGATAGCCTGGGATTTTGGCTCACACAGTTCAGTTTTGCATGTATAACTGAATTATAGTGTGTTTTTGTTTTCAAACACAGTTTGTACTTATTTTACATGAAGATACACTACACTTTTAAAGACTTCTAACTTCCTTAAAGTTAATGATTTGGATGGATGGATGGATGGACGGACGGATATTTAAATTTAGTAATGCCTTGTAACCATGCATTTTGTCATACGTTTGGATTATGTAATAAATTCAACCTTGTAAAATGTAATAGGTTTATAGACGCATTTTTTCATAATTGTGTACAAGTCCATAAATACATTTTCTTTACCTTTCTAGCTCATTGTTACATTTCTCTTGGGTTTCAAGAGGTGCATAGTTGTTTTTCCTAAATAAAAGTAGAGATTTTTCCATCTATACAGAAATTAACCTTCCACTTATGTGAACAATTGAAATGTCTAAACCTGGAAGCATGAAGGCTTAATTTCGTGCTGAAATTTTTTCTCCTGTAGGGTAATTTGTCAATAAGAACTTGATCTAAAAAACCTTTGTGGAATATTCTGCTATTATTGTTTTTACAGCTCAGCTTGTTCTGGAAGTCAGTGCACTGAAAAGAGCTGCTTATGCGATGTTTCTACCTTGGAAATGAAGGCAAATAAGCAACAAAACTATTGGTTATTAAATATAATTTTAAATAAATAAATCAACATTTTTGATTGGGATGCACACAAAAAATAGTTTAAGATTGATAAATAAACAATGCGACACATTACCATTTTTGAAACAGAGGAACCATTTCACCTGTTTGTAAATCTCTGCTGTAACCAGACTCTACAATGCGACCCTACAACGGCAATAACTTGTGCAATGTGCAATTAGTTTAACCCTGTGCAATAACCTGTTCCTTTACATATGACACCCAGTGCAATAGTTGTAAAAATAAATACCCATCTATTTAAATACCCATGTAAATACCCTGTGCAACAACCATGTATAATAATCCTGCTTTTTAAAAAAAAGAAACACTTCTGCTGTCATATTTATCACAAGTCTGAATTTCTTAATTACTTCCTGAAATGGCATTATAAGGAAAGAGGAACAACATGCTTCTTTAACTCCTGTAACTTCTACAAAAGTAAATCATTAACCCATTGAGCTGCTATTTAATGGAAATATATTAAATAAATCCAAAGTTTAGTTCAAAGAGTTGTAAACATTTAAATTGCCATTCCAGCATAAAAAAAAACTAGTCCAAGTTGCTTAACAACAAAATAACACCTGTTTTATAATAAACAATACCTTCTTCAACATCTTTAAGTCGTGGTTTCAAATTAGTGCAGATGTGTCAGTGTGTGGAGGCTGTTACCTGATGTTGTGATGAATACAGCTTCTGCTTCTTTCTTCCTTCGCACGTCTGCTGAGCACAACATTCCTGGAACGAAATTAATCTGCCTGGAGCACCGAAGACAGAAAAGAAAACATCACCCAAATGATGAAATCATTTTACATAAGTCAATAAAAATCCAGCACCGCACATTTGCAAACACATTTACTTTACTTTTAGACATGAATTTTGTCATGTTAACATTTTTCTTCATTAATACATTGTTTTCCACTGCTGAATATTTTAATGAGTAGAAAATGCTGATTCAGAGCCATTTTTATGTTCACTTAAACACAAAGTCCTGTGTGCTTGTTAGGTCTCAATAGCATTGAATTGCAGAGATGTATATTTAAGATCAAGGAATGCTGCTTTATCTGAAGGGGAGGGGGGTAAAGTGGTTTTTGAAGTGAAAAGACCAAAGGGTTTAGGTTTAAATTAGTAATTATGCTGTCTTTCACTTTATTTAACATTATATAGTCCTTTGCAAAAGTTTTAACAGCTGATAACTTTTTGTACTTTTTCTGCAGGCCAAGACTCCATTTTCCATATTGTTGCAAAGGTGATCAAAAGATCCATCTACCTTCAACTGATCTTCTACATATGGTCCTAACCAGGAATAATGCTCATCGTGCAGATTTAAGTCACAGTAATCTTTAAGTTTTTATTTTTGAAGCATACTAGGTACATTAGTAATAGTTAAAAAACAACAGATTAGGGAAAAGTTTAGATGTTGAGGTCAAAATTTTACATACAAGGTAAAATTTGTTCATACATCATAAATATTTTTATCATCTTGTCCTTTAGCAATTTACAGTACCAGTTGCATTTTTTTTTTATTTTCATTTTATGTCCCCAAAATCCTTTTGGCATAAAATCTCTTTTCATACATTTAAATTCAAACTGGTTGGTTTTATGGGATGGACTAGATGGTAAAGCCTGGCTATTGTTACTCAAGGGAATGTCCCCTGGGAGGAGACAAAAAAGGATAGCCATATCAAGGGGTGGAGCTGAAATGGCTATCAGCTGTGGCCAGCATATCAACAACCTGGAAGTGCATAGCATTATGTAACCAAAATGGCCTCAGGTCATAACTTCTATAAATCTTTAATATTTTTGAGGATATAAATTCTTTCTAAAAATTCAAATAAGCCAACTTCTAGCTCTAAAGATCTTTTAAGGTGTGTTTGGGATAATTTTTTTACAAAATAAAATTCAATATATCAGCCTCTCTGTTGATTTCAGGTGAATTATAGAGTTTGAGGTTTATTATTCCAGTGACATGTGAAATTTTAAATACTACTCACAACTAAACAGCTCAAAAGCATGATGATGATGATGCTACCATCATTGACACTTGATGTATGCTACAGCATCCGTCCAAAAATACCATCACCTTGTTAAGCAAAAAGAATTGGCTCAACTTACTGAATTGCTAATTTTAAAAGGGGTACGAGTATTTGTATGTATATTCTAAAGAAACTGAGTAGGTCATCTGGACGGGTTCCTCTTTGTTTAAATGTTTTTTCTCCTCTCTGAGAAACTCCTTACTGAACATTGTTTGGATTTTTTTTTACATAAATTATCAAGAAGGATCAGAACATTTCTATGTATAATTTTGGCAGTGTGTGGATTAACAAAAAACATTAAACAAAATCAAAGTTAAGAACCCAGTTCTTTTTAAAACACATTACAAAATACATAATCAAACAAGAAGAGCACTCCGAGAGCTCAGACCTCCGCCAAGCAACAAATTTTGCCCCATTTTGTGACTCACACCTATAGCTTAAACTCACACTTCATCTGGATCATTACCAAATGCTTTGCTCTCACCTTCTTCATTCACTCTGCTTTCTTATTTTCCTCACTACAGTATATTGAGTATTTTTCATAAATTAAAAAAGTCAGACATTAAGAAAGTGTTGCATACTGAACATTTCAGTAAATCTTTAAGACAGCATCTTAAAATAGCAGAGAACCGCAAAGAGAAAACCTCATTTTTAGGAACAAGCTACGTAAAGCTTCACATCCCTTACAGACACATGCACCAGAGAGGTCCTGTAAGGCCAGCCTTTTAACTGGCAGACTGTCCGGTGACCTCAACTCCCATAAATCACATGACGGGTGTGCAGGCGCTGGGTGTTGAGAGCTGTTCAGGGCATCCTTTGAGCGAAGTCCCTATGTTGTATAATCAATAGATATAAAAATAAATGGCCTGACCGTTATTCTCTGCCTGCTACCTTTCTCTAATAAAATCCCAGTAATGCATATTTCATTTACTTTTATACTTATTGATTACCTGTACTCCAGTTAGTAAATCACGCGCCTATCGATCCCTCAATCGTACCTCTGTCGGACAGCACATAACCAGCCATTTGCGGCTCTGATAAAGAGCTCAGACATTGAACTCCTCACAGTAAATCTTTGCAAACTAACTTTTTAATTCCAAAATCGATCCACATTTAAACGTTGCATTATTTCACAAGGCACGCCTGCGGCATTAAATGTAATACCGTGATGCATTTGGCCTTAATGTATGGAGAGCCATCCCTCTATCTCTTTCCCTACTGCATTGAGGCAGAGACATGCAGCAGGCCAGGAGCCTGAAGGGAGGAAAGGGTCCTATCCTGCCCCAGAGTGATGGAAGACAAAGCCATTTGTAGCCATCTGAAGCCAATTGAGGTGCTCAAAAATATCGTAATCAAACTTGAGAATACTTTAAATTGGATCATTAAGCTGAGGAAAATAATACAGATTAGTTCAGTAAAAATGCACAACTTTTAATCAGCAGTACACAGGTGTCAGTAGTTGTAGAAAAATAAAAAATGTGTGGCATTATTATTATTTAACATCTGTTACTTAATCAGTTTTCTAAAACTTAACAGATGTCTCCACCTAAATTTACTGAAACTGTGATGAGAAAGCAGACAGTGACTTTGAAGCTCTATGGACCAAAAACGGGGGCCAACAACAGCTAAACGCAATCAAAGGCACAAGGACACCGAGCAAATTGTGCCCAAGATAGATTTCTTTCAGGTCATATAAGACACTTTTAAAACACAATGAAGTCCCTCAGGGTGCAGAGTTAAAACAGCATTGACACAGGGTCAGCTGTAATTTTGGAGCACACATACAAAAGCAAATATATCAATTAGAAATGATAAATCAAAAGAGGAGGGAGAAGCCACAGTTAGAAAAATGACCATCTATTTTCATTAGTGTTCATGCTGCTTCAGTTGTGAGCAGGATCTTAAGATTAATAGAGGAATTCAAATGAATCAGAAAGGATTAGGCTCTCCAGGGAGTATAATCAATTGCTCCAAATCAATAATCAATAGGCCACTCACACCAATATACTAACTGCTGACACTGTGATCTCACAGTTAAAATGAAAACTGGGAAGGGAGTAGTGTAATGCTATGATTTATCTCACAGCACAAGTGTCATTTAGGAATAAAATAATCAATAGAGAAGCTCCAGTGGGAGGTGGTTATGCATTTTAAAGTGACCGTCTAAATTGTAGTTAAATCCTACAAAATGCTCTGTCTGTATATAAATAGATTTAATGATGATTAGGAGGGAAATGTTGTACTTTTTTTAATCAAAAATAACTTTGCATTACTTAACAATACTACAACAGAATATGCCAGCTTAAAGTACTACTCCTTAATTTCCCAGAATTTGGTGCCATACAGCAGACCTGCTGGCAAACACCCCACAACATGAAACTGCCACACTAAGCTTAATATCTAAGAATAACTGTTAGTGCTATTAGATTTTAGTCATAAAAGGACAGTGTCTAGCTAATTTGGCTTTTTATTAGCAAAAAAACAAGTACTTTCATAAATGCATATTTTGCCAAAACCTAATAAAATCACAGATTAAACATTTTGTATCCAGCATTCCAATGACAGATACTAAGTTGCAGTACCATCTTTGATTATAACAGCTGAAAGGGGACAAAACTTAGTGGCTTTAATCATTATATGCATATGAACATTTGTTATAAATGAAGGAACATAAAACAAGAAAAGGCGACCTGAAATTATTCTACTTGTCATTTTCTGTTGAAATGGAGGATCATCGATATTCACTGCCAAGGCAGAGGGAAGAGAAAGTAACCGAGAAAAGAAAAGAAAGTAACTACCTGAAGAAAAGAGAGTCTGAATCGACGTAACTTTTACCTGGTGGAGATAAATCATGAGGAAGCAAGATTTTAAGACGGATGCTGAGGTTACAGGCTTTCGACTGGACAGGTAAGGTAATTGAGTAAAATTAAATTTATTTTGGTGTTATGTAATAATTAAAGGGGAACACTGTTTTTTTACATTGGGCCCTTGATTTTAAGTTATTACATCATGTTCTACTCACCCATATGAGTTTTGTATCATTTGGAGCCGTTTTTAAGATATTCGGTTAGGTTATATCCAAGTAACGTCTTTCTATGGGCAATGACTTGAAGGCAAAAACTAAACTGTTCATAATTTATTATTTATGGTACGCCAGCATTCATAACATGTAGACGAATCACTGTCCCACAGACATCCGCGGTTATATTTTTTATATTTATATTTTTTTTTAAACAAAGCGGAGTGTGTATGACGTCATCCGCGCGCGCCGGCTACCATTCATTCATCCTGTCTGCTGAACTGCTGCTAGTTTTACTCACATGCCTGGAAGATGTCTAGTGCTACAACCACAGATGATCTCGCTCTCGAAATGGAATTGAACGATTCAGATTAGCTAGCCGAATGAATATAACGGGTAGAGCTTAGCCGTCTGTGGCCCGGGCTGCCCTTTGACAACTCCAGTCCGGCGCACCGCTATATGGGTGAGTAGAACATGATGTAATAATGTAAAATCAAGGGCCCAATGTAAAAAAAATCGGCGTTCCCATTTAAGGCAATGCAGTCCAGCAATCTGTTCTCCTGGCAGATACTGCCAGTTTGTTTGGTGTTCTATACTGGACGAACTCAGACGCAACAGTTATTAATTGCTGTTACTCTTCACAGAATAAAACCAGCAGACAACGTTATTTTAGCTGTATTTTTAAGAGATTTTCAATATGTGGGTTGCATGGTGATGCAGTTTGTAGCACTGCTGCCTTACAGCAAGAAGGTTCTTAGTTCAATTCCCAACATAGGGTCTTGGTCTTTCTTCATGGAGTTGGCATGTTCACCCTATGCATGCATGGGTTCTTTCCGTGTACTGCGGCTTCCTCCAGCAGTTCATAAATAGAAATAGACTGTTGACTGTTGGAGTGTACCCCATCTTTCGCCCATAGACTGCTCGAACCTGAACCATAAGCAGACGAAGATGGATGTGAGGACTTTCCATGTATCTTAAGATTTATATAAGCAGAACTGTTTAGGGTGATGGTGGTTGGTGTCTTCCACCTAACCAGAACAAATAGACCAGTGGCAGCCGGCCAATAGAGGGTGCTATGGTGCCGCCCCACCCACCCAAAGACCCTGATTAAGACATAGAAAAAAAAATTATAATTGACTCTTAAATTTAAATTTAAAAAATTAAGAAATATATGTATTTTATATGTGCAAGATAAATATTTAATCTTTATTGACTAGTAAAGCGTCATTCCATTTTTCTCCAGGATTGGTGACGTATTTCCGCCCTGGGGCACAAATATTTTTGTCCATAGACTCTTGTTACAAGTTGTACATGCTCCGGAGAGCTTCGCCCCGAGGTGACAGGCAGTGTATTTGCTCACCATCTCCCGCCATAGCGCAGACTTTTTGCACGTGATTGACAGGTTGAGTCACAGGATTTGGAGATGCATTGGAGAGAGAAAGAAATGGCGTAAGAAACATCCCTTTCCTAGATCTGGTTTAGCAAGAAAGCTTGGCTAACTGCATGTAGCGGAGCTAACACTTTTTTCTGCTTTCCCTGCCGCTTTTTCAAACTTCAGGATCTGACCGAGCATGGATAAAGACAGGTAGGACTGATTTAAAGAACACTGTTTTGAATAAAAACCCCCCTGGAGAAAACTCCACCAGCCGCCACTGCATACAATCACAATATAATACAGTTATGTTTGTTGTTGTATAGTGAAAAAAATTTCAAAATGTGTCATTAGTTTTGCACGGTATTGTGTTATAATAAAACAGATCTCTTAAAATGTGTTAGGCAGGCAGAACTGCAGACACAAGCAGACATTTCTGTTTGCATGTAATTGTTTGGGATGAACTTGAATGACCCAGTCAGGTCGTAAGCACAAGCTAGCCATATCACTGGAGAGTGGATTTGAACAGCTTGGGGAGAAGGATTCAGCTCGTGCCGTCCAACGAAACACATCAGAAGCCTCTCTCGTCAATCCCCACCCTCTCTCTCCCTCACTCATTTGGGAGTATGATTTATACTTTTTGAAGTGAAGGGTCTTGAATCCCACTATAAAGGAATTAAGAGATCTCCCCTGAGTCCGTCATTCAAATGAGAGCAAGGCAGGGATATGAGGGCTTTTTTAATAGGAGAAATTAGTATTCACAATGCCTTAAAGTGGAATCTTAAGGAACCTTTCAGGTGGAGAAGAAAAGGCCAGTTTAGAAAAGAAAGCCCTAAGAAGTCGGGGGCTTTTCATAGCAGTCGTGTTTTTGCCCCTCATCAAGGAGAGCTAAGGCGCTCTGTGAAATAGCCCAAGAGAGTGGGGAGGAGAAGATGTGTGTGTGTGGGGCTGCATGTGTGTGTTAAACAAAAATTAAGAATGCACCATAAATAGGCAGAGTGGAAACAACACAATGAGAAGTCCCACAGTCTCCAGGCCAAGAGAGCTGCTCAGTTCCTCAGCAGCTCCACATGCAGAATCAACTGTTCCAGGGAAGACTGGGAGCGACAAGACGCTTTGACAAACATCTTTTCGATTTCTGTAATGCTTCTTTTTTTTTTAGCCAACCCAGAAATGGTAGAATTTAAATCAACATTAAGACAACAAAGCATTCTCTATTTGTGGAATCTGACCTTGAAAACTAGTTGAGCTGAATTTGAGCAATACTTCAGTCACTTACTTTCATTTGTGTATAGCTCACTTACAAGCTTTATTTTTTTATTTACAAACACATTTATAAATGGTCCAAAAACTATAAATACTTACACAACATTAAAAAAATCTCTGTTTTTTGCCATTCACAGCTAAAAACATACAAAAAAAATGTTCCCATTAGTTAAATGTCTTAGAAGTTGTAATAATATATTTTTTCACATCACAACCAAAATCATCTATATAATTACTACATTTTAATGAAACAGACTAACATCAAGCATTGTATTATTGTGAATGTCCTGTTTTAAAAGGAATATTCCCAAAACCATGTTTTTCCCAACCATGGGTCACTTACACATTAAGGAAAGGTGCATACAGCATTTTCTGTTTGGACAATTATAATCATATATCTAAAACCATGTTTTCCACTACAAAGTCAGCATCAAATAATAAAACTAGACTTCATGGGACTTTCTTTCAACAGTATTTTTTTTTTGTTATTAGGATTATTTTCTCTAACAGGCAGACTTTTGAACAGAAGAATTAATGCTTACCCAAAAAACAGATTCTGAAATGAATACCATTTACCCTTTGGTTGCTAAAAGGTACTTTGTTTGTCCAGTGAATAAACCCAATATGTTTGTAATGTCAGAAAGAAAAGGAAATAACATTTAAAGGGGTATGAATGGTATATATATATATATATATATATATATATATATATATATATATATATATATATATATATATATATACTGTATATATATATATATATATATATATATATATATATATATATATATATATATATATATATATATATATATATATATATATATATATATATGCAGATATTTCTAAACTATATAGACAAGTTAATGTCTATATAGACAATTATAACCACAACAATGCTACATTAACTATCATGTTTTATTACTTACATGTTTCTGATGGCTGAGGGGGAACATCTGAGATGGGAGCTCTCTGACATCATCATGTCATTGGGACACATCTGTAATTGGCACAAAGGATTTAACTGGAAGTTTGAAACATTAAAGTTTTAACTAATAGAATCAAGGCAAATCTGTAAAAAGATAAAAATGTGATTTCCCAGCATACCTGGTTTCTGTCTTGCTTTCCAACAGGTGGTAGCCAAAATCTGAAATGAAACAGTGAGAGGTAAGGATCACACTGCAAAACCATATTCAGTATGATTTATTCCAGTGTCTTACTTTCTCTGGCTGTGATCTGCAGAGAAATGTCTGAGTCTTTCCACAAACACTGGTATGTTATTGTTCTACGCAGCAGAAGAAAACAGGAAAAAGAACAAAAACAAAGCTGTTACCACATTTTTCAGCTGCCTTACCATTAATAAAGACGGGTTTCTTTTACCTTTCTAGGAAGACGCCGCCTGTCCCGTCTGATGCAGCAGGCAGTGGAGCAAGGCAGTCGTTTAAGATGTGAATGAAACCCTGCAACAAATAAAAAGCACAAAACTTAATAAAATGAACATCCCTATAAAGATCACTATGGACTTTATTCATTATCTGAACAAAAATCAAAGTTTATTTTTCTGGTACCAATGTGAGAGTTTTTGCAACAACAAAAAAGTAGTTGAAGTTTTAGGCAAGCGTGCAAAATTGGAAGGAAGGAAGGAAGGAAGGAAGGAAGGAAGGAAGGAAGGAAGGAAGGAAGGAAGGAAGGAAGGAAGGAAGGAAGGAAGGAAGGAAGGAAGGAAGGAAGGAAGGAAGGAAGGAAGGAAGGAAGGAAGGAAGGAAGGATTTCATCATCAGGATTTCATTTTTTTTTTCTTTTACTTTTTTATTTACTTATTTACTTCAGACCAGGAAACTGTTGCATTTGTGACTTTCTCAAATTGTGCAGGAATGACGAGACTCACCTTAATAGTGTCAGATCTAGGGCTGAACAATTTTGGTGGAAACCCAAACTTTTGCCAAATTTTGAAACCAAAATTGTGATTGCAGTTTTATTTTTGGGTTTCATTGTCTTCATGACCTTGACAGAGTCCATTGTTCAGGGGCTTTACTGTTGCAGGGGAAAGTGTTTACTTCTGCTCGCAAGAAGCTAGCTGCAACTCTCTTTTCTCTTTTGTGGGGCTGCAAACCCGTTTTAAGTCATTTAATTCTACCTAAAGGATTGAAGTGATGTATTTGTCTTACTCCTTACATGTAATGAAAATTGCTTTATGTAAAATTGCCATTATATTGCAAATCCAATTAGTTGCCCAGTCCAGATCTGAACACCACAGAATCCTCACTTGTTTATATCTATAAAGAAAAAAGCTTACACTACCTCTGACAGAGCGTTGCGCAGGTAGGAGGAAATTGGAGGGTTGTCTGTCCTCCAGCGAAAGCGGGTTGTCAGAGTCCCAGTTGGGCAGAAGTCCAACTCCACAGTCCCCTTCAAAGAACCAGTCACTCTGCTCATCATCACCTGCAGACATGGATAGTGTGATCAGAAATGATACGAAAGTAAGAAAATCAGTGTGAGAAAATCAAAAACTGTCTTGAGCTTTGCAGTGAGCTGCACAGCACCAGACCACCCCAAACATTTAACTGATCTCAGACCTGTCACTCAGCATGGTGTCCACAGGAACCATGCCTCTCACAGTCAAGGTGTAGTGACAACTGTTAAATCAGAGGCCGCCTGGCCCCAGCGCGGCTAATGAGATTAGCAAAGGCTTCAGCGCTCATTAACACGACATGACAACGTCTTATTAGAGTCGCCTGGGTGCCCAGCAACCAGCCCATTGTAGCCAAATCTCTTTATACAGCCCCAGTATTTTCTTAGATTGGAGCGAAGGCCCTCTCATCTGACCACACTTTACAAACTTCCACAAAACTATATATGATAGGGAAGATTCATGTGTTATACCTTGTCTTCCTTCATCATTGGTGAACAGACCGGGGTCACTACTGCACGTGCTGCTGGTTTCCCTACAAAGGAGAGAGACAAGGGGAGAAAAAAATATAAGACCTGTTTTTATTTGTCACTTCAAGCAGGATCTCCTCTAGAGGTCGGTTTAAAGGCATCTGTACAGTGTAAATTAAGATTTCATATGCTTGTCTGAAATCAATATCTAAAATGCAGCATTGAGTAACAAAAAATGAAGAGCAGAGCAGGAGGTCGACATAAATAGAAATTACACAAAAAGGCAGAGCGCTGTGTTTCTGCCTCAATGCGATGGGAAACACAAAGGCATCAGGAGGGACTCTGATCGAAGCCACTGAGTGACATGAACAATCTAATTGAATATCCTCCGCTGTCAGCTTCAATCTAATCTGGCCTACGTTGTGGAGGATGACAGCACAGAGAAGCACAGTCCCCCTACCCGCCCTCCCTCTGGGTGTGCCCCTCACACACAGCAATCCCCAGACATGCCACCACTTCCATGAGGCAACTGGCTGACATCTGCTGTGTGGGCTGCTGTCGCTTACCATCCCGACCGCCCCGCTGCTGGTCCGCTCCACACCCTCCGGCAAACCCTTTACACTCCCTCCATGCCCTCTGTGGGCCTGAACCTCATTATTCTGACTCTCATTGTCTTCCTCACATTTCAGTGAATGATGGAGATTCTATTATATTTATCTCTCTTTCTCTTAGCAACATTATCTCTGGTATTTGGCTTCTTGTCATTAATTTTCATTTATTCCACCATAGAAGCTTAGCACTGCTTTGTTGTTACCATAACCCACATGACTGAGAATTTGTACAAGCATTTTCAATTATTGCTTGTTATGCTAAGGCTCCAGTTGAGCAATGAAACACTGTTGTGTCCATAACAGAACACTCCTTTGAGAACCAGAGAGGCATCAGTCAATATATTGTTGCTCGTTGATCTTTATTAGTATTTGTTTTACAAATGTTTTACTCATTGTATGCTGTTCATTAAAAAAGTAAGGTCCATCTATGATTAATATTTTTGGGATTATGATACAGAATGTCTTGCAGTTTGCTTCCTGTTTATCATCTCTGACCTTGCTTCCAAGACAAACCTGGAGGGTTCAATATGTGCTGATAGAGAGCTTTGCCATATTGCAGAGGCCTCTGTGTGACGTCAGGATAAGAAAACGCTCATACAAACGTTCCTTCTAGTCTATGGCCATATGGTCCCGCATCATCTCCCTAAACATCTAAGAGAAGCAGATGTGAGAGTGGAGACAGCCTCTCCAGGGAATCTAGAAGATGTCTGGCCTAACCCTGGACAGCCCCTTCACCCCCATCCAGCCTCTTTGACCCCGTCTCTCTAGACCGATTCCCCAGGAAGCTCCTCAGCTGGAAACATCTGCTGGCATTTGATGCACACCAAACATCAGCATCACTAGAGGACACAAGTTCGAACTTTTACAGTACCTAGCAGTACTGTGCTAAGCATCAGTAAGTTACGTGTTTCCTTTCCCAGTATTTTGGAGAAATGTTGTGACAAGTCTGGCAAACACGGGTAAAAACAATTAAACAAAGAGACTTATTAATTTTTTTTTTTTGAGGGCTTTAAGTACTGACTAATTTATATAATCTATAACTTACAAACCTATTATTTTAAAGATAAACTTATCTACTTACTCTTAAGTAGTCATCTGTGTCAAATAATGCAATGGAAGAAAATTTGTTGGAGTTTGCAAAACAATCAAATTTCAAATCGAATTTGAAAAACAAAACAAAAAAACTGGAGGGATTCAAGCTTTAGATCATCCTAGATAAAGAGATGGAGCTACCATGGATGGCTTGGAAAAGATTAAAAAAGCTTTTTTTGAGATATGATGGCTAAAGATGTCCCGATCCAGGTTTTTGCACTTCCGATCCGATATTGTTTTTGGACTTCCGATCCGATACCGATACTGGCCGATACCAGCCTATCCGAGCATGTATTTAAGTTTAAGTTAAAGTATTTAGCCTTAGTTGTAAGACTCATGTTGAAAAAGGTTTTAGTACTCTTGATAACATCTAGCCAGCTAAATCAGGTGAGATTGAATAAAACACAATGCTTGGTAACAACAAACTTACCTGTTTATTAAGAGATAAACACAAACTGGACAAAATTACGAATAGCAATCTAATATTGCACAGTGAACAGAAAAACTGTAAACAGTTAAAGGTGCAAGTATTACTGTAAGTTTTAATAAAAATGCAAAACAGTGGAATGGATTGTTTCAATCGGCGAAACTGGAAAATACGGACCGGATTTTTTTTTTAAACTGGATCGGCAGTCTGGATCGGCATTTTACATGCTTTCCCGATACGCATTTTTTTGCCAATATCGGCGTCCCGATCCGATACGTGGATCGGATCGGGACAAGCCTAATGATGGCCTAGTCAAAGTCTAAACCTAAGCCCAACTGAGAACATATGACGAGAGTTGAAAATGGATCTCCACAGAGGTATTCAGTCCAAAGTGACCAAGTTGGAAGTGAAGATTTCAGTCTCTCAATAAGCAAAGCAGGTAGTAATAAAGGTAAAAAAGGCTTAAAGGTGCGACTGCAGTGAAAAGTGGTTCCATGAGGTACCGACTCAAAGATGGGTGAGGACATACCCGCAGTTAAACAATTTGGAAACCACATATCACTTTCTTTCACTTCACAAATGTGATCTCCTTTCTGTTAGACTGGCAAATAAAATCCTAATGAAATCCAGTGAAGTTTATGGTTAAAAGGTGGCAAAAAAAAAAGGGATAAGTTCAAGGGTCATAAATACTTCATGAAGACACTGTATGTTCAAGGGAACAAGGGCAAAAACTCCATAGTTAGGGGAGATAAACTTCATACCCCATATGGCCCAATTGTTTCTACACAAGCTAAAGAGGAGAAGTCAAACACAGTATCCAGATGAGCACTAATCATTAGGATATAATCCTCAGCTCCTGGGAGAGGCAGACCGGTTTGCACAGAGATTACAGACGAGCCACCATTTATTGAGCCTTGGCTCTTTCTGCAAAGGAATAAAGGAGACGAGCAGTGGAGGGGAGTAAAGTGCTGATAACAATGGATCTGTGGGCTCTTCAAACAAGTTGCTGCAGCCCAAATCTGTGCCCTCTTCCATTGGTGTCTGATTATAAGGTTATCCCACCCTCCCTGAGCTGCAGTAATTGGATTAGTTTCAGAGATTTATGAAAATTAACTTCAGCAAACGCTGAACTGCCTCCTCAAAAACTCCTCATGGAGTTCTCAAAATCTAAATTACGACAGGAAAGAGCAAAGCGAGCTCTGAGAGGCTTTTTGGGGGGCGTTTCTTTGCAAGAAGTCAACATCAACAGAAGTGGCGCACAGCTGGAGACGGAGGCTGGGCCCTGGACGCTGCTACCCACAGGTTAGGACTGCTTGCTTGGCCAGCCTGGGTGCCAGGTGGCCTCAGTGCCAGCAGGCTGGGCCAGGTCTAATCAAGGATGTGGAGTCCAACTGGAGCCTTCAACATCTGCTCTCCTCGCACTCGGCTGGCTGAAGGCAAAGCTCTACTCAGTGTGCACATAAGGAGAGTGACCTTGAGGAGGGGCACTTTTCAGCAGACCAAACACTCCAAATGGAAAAGGTTAACAGTTAGAAAGAGACCAAAGGAATCCACATGGTTCAACAATGGCATCCGTGTCTGACATTCAATGGACCACACAGCCTCAAAGCATAAATATTGCTGTTGTAACATTGTCAGCCCCTCATCCCTGCTGCCATTTTTTAATACCCCTTTGCCTCCATCAAGGCTTAACTGTTTGATTGTTCAGCCCTCACTACAGAGTGGCAGTCCACTGAGCAGCAATCAAGACTGTTGCAGTTGTGTAAGTGAGAAATGATTGACAGCACGCTTAGGTGCTCCCATTTATTTCTTCTCCTGGGCTGTTTTCTGTCAGAACGGCTATTGATTTTCCCATAAAGTAAGAAAACAAATACTGTTTAGGGGCTGGGGAGGTCAGCACAAATTAAACCTGAAGACATAAAGCTTTCTCTGCTCCATTAACAGTTACTTCAAGTGCATGCATGCTTTGGGTGAACAGATGGTGATGAGATCCACAAATAACAAGGGAAATACGTTTAAATACATACAGCTAGCAGATAACCTTCTGTTTAAATCATAATACACCAATACATAATAACATAAAAACTTTCTACACAGGGCCGTACAATGCAAATACTCACTAAGTCTGTTAAAAGTCTATATTCTAATGACAAAGGTGGACATCAACCAAGATCATCCACATCTCTGGACACATGCTTAGGGGTTATTCAAGTCTACTTTTAATCCTGGACCTTGGTTTTTTCCAGAATCTGCTTTGCAAAGACAACTCAATCCTTTGATTTACGTAGATTGCTTGATTTCAATGACATTTTAAACTTGCATTAAAGCTTCCATCTAAAATTCATGTATAGTTTTTTTTTTTATGAATAATTCTATAGACATAAGTCTGTACAACTTATACCAGCATCATGTCATAGACTGTATTTGTTTGTGTTCATGAAATGGGATGCCTGTTATCCAACTCCATCTCATTTTAGAGTTATATATTACCTTAAATAAAATAGCTACACATAAAATTAGAAAAGGTAAAATACGAGAGAAATCAGACAGATTTATGCTACTTTCTCTCTACATATCGATATGAGCACTGGCTCCTCTCTCCTTTTCTTCCCTTGCCTTAGCATAGAACACATTTTCTATATGGTTCAGATCTATGAGCTAATACACATTTTCTACATTTTTTAAAATATCCTTTAATTAGAATAAACTCATAATGCCATGTAGCTAAATAAGGTTCCCAGGCACCTGAAAGGGAAATGGACCCATACTAATATTGATGTGGGGACACAAGGATATAGCTTTGTGTTGACATCTTTAAGAATGGTTTACTTTTTTACCTTCCTTAACCATTTTCCTCTATGAGACTAGAAAGACAAAAGAGTCCTGGTTCAGCCTTGATGCTGATATTGCAGTCTAAGTCAAGTTAAATGAATACCTCATGAGCAAACATGGATTTGTAATAAAGTACCTAGAAACTATTATCAACAGAAAAAAATATTATTCAAATAATATTTAATAATTTGAATATGTTTTTCAAAATATGTAAATATTTAAATTATACATATTCCCCACAGTGTTTTTCTGCATGGATTCTGCATGTTGCTGCATGTGTGGGTTCTCTCTAGGTACTCCAGCATTCTCCCAACCTCCAAAAACATGACTTTTAGGTAGATTGACTTCTCAAATTATCCTTAGGTGTGAGTGTGTGTGAGAGGGTGCATGGTTGTGTGTCTCCATGTTGCCCTGTGATGGACTGGAAAGCCTTTCCAAAGTGTAACCTGCCTTTCTCCCACAGTCAGCATAAGAGAGGGACCAGCACCAACATTACAGATTAAGTTGGGGAAGACGGACGGATGGAATTATTGATAAGTTACAACTGATTTATAGGGATTGATAGGGGTGTCAATAAGTTTTCCCCATATGCTTTTGTTAAAACTTTATTGAAACTAAATTTGTTATATGACATAAAAAATAAATAAAAAGCTGGGCATTTTTGATCACACATTTTTTGTGAGCTGCTTTAAAACACAATAGACAGACAAATGCAGTGTTTTGGTATTTATCTGACTCTGTGAGAAACATTCTCATGTTTCAAGTTAAAAGTTGTGGGTTTAATTCCAGGTTTGTCATGTCAAATGTTGAGGGGGCACTGAACAGGTCACATAACCAAAGGCTGCCTATCAATTTGCATATCCTATCAATTTGCATATCCGACTATAAAAGTGTGAAAGCTAATGCAATGTAAATCTTTTCCAACCATGATAGTCACAAACGTTCAACACAAAAAGGTTCAAAATGTTCTGTAAAGGCATTCAGTGAAATCATAATAAATTTATTACCTTATAGGTCTTAAGCTGTTCATATCTGTTGCGGTTCTTCAGAAGCACAGTTAAACTAAAGGTCTTGCTTATTTCATAGATTTACTATATGCAGTGTAACAATCTGTTCAGTTTAATAGTTTAAAGTCCCTTGCTGCTAGACCTAAGATCCTCATTTAGGTTAGTGAAATGAAGTGTACACAGGAGAGTGCACTCTTGGGCTGTGGGACAAACAGAACTTTAATTACCCACCCAAAGTCAGGCAAATATTTCAAAACAAATCAATACCAGACCAAGTCACTTATGTATTTGTGGCAAAGTCTTTAAAACTTAATAATGAGCTGGGGATGCCTGAAGGCAGAAATGCCAAAGATTCCTCCCTCATAATCATCAGGTATAAAAGGATGAAGATTGTCATTCATTTTTAATGTCAATAATTCAAAACGGAGAATATTATTTTAGACTCGGAGGATCTACTGAATATTGATCATTTCATTGACTTTTGTATTGATCATTTTAAATGTAACTTGTTTATAATCTTTTTTCCACTGAATACAATGCCTCAAAACTCTTGAAATGTTTGTGGCACAGCCATCAAAATCTAAACATCAGTTTGTGTTTTAATTCTAATGATATGGTATTTATGAAAATGAACACAGATGTCTAAAGTTAAAAAAAAGCATAAATGGTTTGTAAACTTTTTCAAGTAAAAACTGGGGTGTCTGTTTGTATTCAATCCCACTGAAATAATAGGTTATATAAATATAATTTCTTGCAAATATGGAGTTAATAAGTTGGCTCAAAAGGTGGGAGCAAACTGCAAATACACAAAACATGCATGCGTACTGCAAACCAAAAATTTGCACACAAGCACCAAAACACATCCAAAAAGGGAAGAAAAAAAAACACTGCAAAAGAGAATTTTGCAATCAAAATGGAAAGTAAAGAGCAGCAAAGTGAATGTCCACTACAAATACAAAACCTGTCAGAAATACAAATGGGAGTAGCACATAACACACGCACCGATCTCTATTTATTCCCTGGATTGCTGATTGCCCGAAAAAACTGTAGCCACCATCCGCCATATTGGTACCGAATCCCACGGAGGGCGCAGTCAAAATGCCTATGTGTTAAGCATTTTGGTGCAAAAACAAGCAGTTTGCCGGCTCTGGCAAGACGTTTCACAAAAACAGTGGATGTGCTAACCAAGAAAATTCATATATACGCCGATGTATTCTATAGTATAGTATGTTGCTCAACATTATACTGGCTACCTCAGACTGACTTGAAGATATTGACTGAGTTAGCCATTGTGTCTAACATTAGAAAATAGAAAGTAGACTAATAAATATAAATAAAGAAATATACTGCATGTTATTTTGAAGGAACAAAACAACTCAAATATTTGACCCTCACACACACAAATAAATATATATATATATAGTATATCTATATAGTAGGGATGGAACGGTTTATGAAAACCGTCCAAACTGTTCGGTTCGACTTTCTCGGTTCGATTCGCGTGTGTTGTGTTCGGTTCATGCGCTGCTCCTTTTTCTCATAGTGAAGCGTCTCCAGAAGCAGAAGGTGGCGGTAATAAGTCCAAAGCCAACCACCGGTAGTAAACAAGAAGAAGAAGCGAAGCAGTGGAGTGCAGTGGTGTAGCAGAAAGAAATCAGTTGTTGTGGAGAATTGTGTGGGTATGGCGAGTGGAAAAGAACAGGAGTTGGAAGAAGCACCAGCAGCACTTTATAGGTCTGCTGTATGGGACCACTTTACATTCATGCTGCGTTCACACCGGATGCGGATGTAAGTTTACATGCAAAGTCAATGGTTGATGCGCGTCAAGGCGCAGCAAAAGGTCTCACAGCGCGATCTGAAGCAGCGTGTCGGGAGCGTTTAAGCATTTAACGCACCGCAAATGCGCTGCTGCTCAAGATGGAAAAAATTAACTTTTGCTGCTTGACGCGCCGCATCAACCAATCACAGAAGCTGATCTGGGAGCTGGCAGGGAGAGAGACACATCGCTGATGATATATAGCTCTATGATCACTCCTCTGAAACAGTTTTATTAACGCCTAAATTAACTTAAAATGCTGAAACCTGGTACAAGCAGCAAAAGGAAGCAGCAGACGTGTTTTTGCTGCTCCTGCTGCGTCCAGTGTGAATGTAGCATTAGAGTGACCTACGATGACGGTGGAAAGTTGTAGATAAAAGTGCAACAGTGTGCAAGCATTGTGCAACACGTTTTGTTTATGCTAACAGCAACATGACCAACATGTCCGGCTAACAATCAACATATACCGAACCGAACACCGTGACCATAAAACCGTGAACCGAACCGTGGATTTTGTGAACCATTCCACCACTAATATATATATATATATATATATATATATATATATATATATATATATATATATATATATATATATATATATATACCGTAAATTCTCTAATATTGGCCTGTATTCCATTAGCGGCCGGGACTCTAACATTGGCCGGTCTCGCTGTCAGAGGAGGTAAATAATGGCCGGTCTCTAATACAGGCCGGGGCTATAAACGTTTTTTCTGGGCATACCTCAACATTATACTTGTGGTAGTAACATACAAGTACCACAGCCCTGCGCTGCTGGACGACAGGCCCTGACTGCTGCCGTCTGCGCGAGGAAGAGAACAGACACGCAGCAGAACATGAGGAGGAGCGCGAGTGATGAGGAGATTAAAGTGAGAGATGAAGAGGAGGAGGAGACTGAGGAGGAGGATTAAACAGAATTGGAGGATTTTTTTTTCTTTTTTACTTCAAACCAAGCGAGACATGGTAACTGTACTTTTTCAATAAATGAACCTAGTGTTTTATAGGTTCAAATAGACACAAAATCTCATTTTTATTCATTACACTGGTAGTCTGTTTTGCTCAAATAGCAATAGAGGCCTGTCTCTAATTCTGGCCTCTTTCCAATAAAGGCCTGGACCGCGATGCACTTGAGTGAAATAAAGGCCCGGGCCTATATTAGAGGATTTACGGTATATATATATATATATATATATATATATATATATATATATATCATGCATGCACAATTTGCAAATAGAAAAATACTACAATATTAACAGACATGTACGTCTAATTCAATCTTTTAGTAAGATCTTGAAACTGTGTGTAATATGTAATTACCATAACAATGTCATCAGTACATGTCTATTAAATGTACATCAACTTAGCAATTTTGGCACACCTATATAATTATGCTCCATTAACACAATATTGTGGTGATGGATTTGTATATGTTATATTACGTGATTTTGAGACTTCATTGACTTCATGACTATGCAATTTGATGTGCCTATTTTTTTTTTTTATTATAAGTTAAAGTCATCTACTTATGCTATGAAACAGCAAGTGTGTGTCCAGGTGATGAATTTTTATCTTTATTTTAAGAGTTAAATCCCACTTGAATGAGAACATCATTGTTCTTTAATGCTGTTGCGCACATATTGTTTACATTGCGATCGGTCTAACTAGGGAGTACCAATATGGCGGCCAACTGGCTTCACTTAAACCCCGTACAACCAACCGGCATTCAGTGAAAAAATGGAGGTTGTTATAACACATGCTAATGCTAAAAAGCGCTGCAAGAGAGAAAAGCTGCAATCATTGGACATGGGTAGAAGCAAAGTGAATATGCACTAAAACTGTTGGAAAACACATGGATAAAGCTAAAAAATAAACACAAAAAAAATGCAAAGAGAAAATGCTGCAAGTAGCAAAAACAACTTCAGAAAAGCTGCAAACTAGCTCTAAAAACAAATGGGCTCCAGACCCCTAGGCGGAGTCTATAAAATAAAGAGTAAATAAAAAGAGGAGCTTATCTCGTCATATAAATTATTATGGTTTTATTACCAACCCAGAGAATCAGCCTCAAAACCCTTCATCTTTTCAAATTAGGTTAAAAAATACAGAAACTAAAACTCTTAAAATTGTTTCCTGAAAAAAAAAAAAAAAAGATTTTACATTACCCATCAGACATATTCTCATCTGGAGCATCTCTACGTTCCTTGGCCATCTGTCTTTTCCAACACTCCTTTCCCATCACTTTGCCTCCTTCAGCCTGTCTCTCGGCTGCTGTCCAACTGCTTGACCTTCTTCTAGATCCCGATAAACGTTGCAACTTAGAAGGCCTGTGCCTCTTCCTTCCGTCATGTAGCTTCTGCTGAAGTCTGATTGTCATGTTTGAATTCATACGCTTGACCTTCCTGCGCCTTCTGAGAGGCTGCCCTGGATTACTATCAGTGAAGGAATCAGACTCTGGCCAGGACGGATGTCTGGATCTGCCAGGGACCGTTGATCTGACAGGGGCCCTGGCAACATGAGGCCAGTGGTCGGCAGTGGCCATGTCGTCTGAATCACTGTAGTTTGCCACAGCTGTGGAAAAAGAGGAGGATAAGTTCTCTCTGTACTCTTTGGCCTCATCCATGCTAGATTCAGGCGCTTCGTTCCAGCGACGCCTGCAAGCCACAGGATAGATGGAGGACTCGTGAAGGCGTTTCCGACCTCTGCGGCGGCGAATCTGCCGTCGGTGCTGCAACGGACTCAGGACCATTTCCTCCCACAGCTCCCCTAATTTGGTCTGCTCTGAGGCTTGCTCCAGTGCAGACACCAAGTCCTGCACCAGCTCATCCATCATGATGCTTGAAACCGGGGGCACAAAAAGAGAAAGAGTTAAATTAACATTTAAGATGTGCAGCAATTTAGATGTTTTTACTTTCACATTATTTTTTCTACACTTACCAGAAACTAATACAAGCCTGTAACTTTTTTTTTTTTAATGAGCCAAACATTAACTTAATCATACTTAACTAAATGCCGCACAATATTAGAAAACACGTATTTAAATACCACATATTAAACCACTTGTGCAATCACTTCAGTCCCTGCCTCCAGCACTAAAAGATTTGACCCCTAGATGAACTATAAGGGGAACCACAGTAGAAATACTGTTTAAATGCTTTGCTCTCGTGTAAACATTTATTAATTTTTTTTATCATTTACCTTTTTTTCTATCTGTGAGAAAGTAAAAAAAATATATATATAAAATATTTTTGTTCTATCTCATTTTAGGATTCTAATCAAAGGGCAGGGGTGGTCTTACCATTAGGCAAACATAGGCAGTTGCCTAGGGCCCCGAGTTCCTGGGGTGCCCCATCAAACTCCTTTTACATGTATGGTTAATGCAGCTATTCTATTATTAATATAATAATGCTTTTATTCAGTGTCCACCACACTGGATCAGTCAATTTGCTGCACATTTTCAGAAAGGTCCAAGCACAGAAGCAACCCAGTTGCAAACAGACGGCCCAAAATTGAGACGAGAAGAGAAGAGAAGAGAGGAAAAGAAAAGAAAAGAATGATGAAAAGAAGCTGCCCTAGCGGTGCAGAAAAGTGGAGGAAGAAGGAGGAAAGTAGGAAGCTGTTTTCAAAGTTACCAAAAATGACTGACTTCGGCTTCTTCACTGCGGCAGCGGCAAACACCAGCAGCAGTAACACCCAATCAGCAGCAGTCTCAGATGTAACATTGGCACCTGAGAAGGAGGGTCCGTCGTGTGGAGATGAATTACTGGTGATTATAAGTATTTATTTATCTTATTGAAGATGGGTCATTTTAAAATAAGCTTTGAATTTTGTTTGTATTTGCTAGTCCAGCATCATCCATTCAGCTAGTAAGCAGTGCACTTCTGGAAGATGACCCAGCACTGTGGCCAAAGAAGCTGTCTGATCGAGCACGCTGCTCGATAGTACGGAGAGGACCACTCCAGGTGAAGGACAGGATCTTTCCAAAAAAAAGGAGACGGGCGCAGACTTACTTCCAGATATATTATTTCATTCAAATGATAAATGGAGAACAGATAAGCAGACCATGGATTGTCTACAGTGAAAAGAAGGACTGTGTTATTCACTTTTACCATCGCCTTTTTGGAGACACAGGAAGGAGCAATTAGCTTAGTGAGCTTATTGCTTGGGGAAAAAAATCTTTCATTCCTTTTGAGACAGCATGAAAAGTACAAAAAAGAGAGGAAAACAACAAGAAAAGGGACAAGAAGAGAGAAAAAAACATAGAATAAATAATGTATGTCTATTCTATTAAAATTTCTGTATCTGTATGATGGGTCTGTTTTATGTGTTGTCTTCTCAATTTAGAGGGCCCCCTGCCTGTCTTTGCCTAAGGCCCCAAATTTCCTAAATGCGCCCCTGTCAAAGGGAAATTGTTTTTTTTTTACCATTTCTGGTCATTTAATGGATGCATCTCTGATTCCATAAAAGACACACATACCTGTGCTAATATACCTTTAATGTGCTTCTGGCGCTGATATACTCGATTTTAAATCCCATTGGTTTCTCTTTAAGTCCACATGTGATTCCTTATTTTTGCAGACTTTCATAGATAACAGCTTAAACTAGGAGCTTCTCTCTTTAAATCGCGCCAGTGTAGAGAAGAGCACCTTCCCAGCCTCTAAGACAGGTTAGAAATGTTTTCATGAGCAGAGAAGCAGCCGATACTGCAGTGCAGCTTTGCAGCATCACTGCAGCAGAACAACAGCAGAGGCATGCTGTAGTAATCTGCATGCTCTGAGGTGTTGCATAACAGCTCACATGTGAGCTCAGCACAAGGACAGCCAAGCAGCTCCTAACCTGTCAGCACAACGAGCTGTTTATAGGCGCTTAAAGCGGTCAGAGTTACATAAACACCTTCTCTGTAGATCTGCTGTAAAACTAGAAACAATGAAACTCCAAAGGCTCTGAGGACTCACCAGTCGCAGCTTGACTTGTTTTGTTTTCAGCACTCAGCTGGGGAAACAGACGCACTTCCGCCCTGCAGTGCAACCAATCAGGTGGCCCCGCCTCGCCGTCACGTCATCCAAAACACGAGCGCAGTCTCCACAGATAGGAAGTCACATGTCAGCCTGCCAAAACCTAGATAAAAATTTAACTTCCGCTTCATGATCTTAATAGATTCATTCTGACTAATTATATGATCATTAAACTGTCCTTTTAGTGATGCATCATTGTTTCATTCATGTTTTGTTAGTTTTGAATGTTTCATTCACATCTGTATGTGCATCTAAGGAAATGTAAACATCACTTTTATTAAGGCAAGGCAAGGCAAGGCAAATTTATTTGTATAGCACAATTCAGTACAAAGACAATGCAAAGTGCTTTACATGATTAAAATATAGGAAAATAAAACAGAATCAAGGCAAGTAGGAAAAAAATAAAATATGCTCCCTGGGATACAGGGAGCCAATGTAAGGACTTTAGAACTGGAGTGATGTGCTCTACTTTCTTAGTCTTAGTGAGCATACATCTTAAAGACAGTGTAATAACACAAGGCTTTACCTTAAGTTTGATTATTGTGGTTTATAGCTTAAAAACCAAAATCATTTTGGACAAAACTATTTCAGCATATCAAATCCTTCCAGTATTGATAGCTTTTATTGAGAATATTTTGATAGGAAATGAGCAAAGGCAAGGGAGATATAGAGCAAGGGTCTCAAGGTGTCCAGTGTACTGCTACGGGGTGAGCTTCTATTTTACTTTTTTTTTTAATTCACAGTCTATTTTAAAGGTATAGTGGAGAAGTTTCACAAATATTCACCCTCTCTACTAAAAAAAAAATGCACATGCACAACCCTGTACCTGTACCCTGTATGAAGGCATGCACAAGCCTGTTTCTCCTCATGCACACACTGTTTAAAAGTTGCTCTTTGTATCGCTCATACAAGCTTGCCTTCCAAAAAAAGATTTGCAGTGTTTCATCTATGTCAGACTTACCACCGGTAAGTGAACATTGGGACAAGCACGTAGGACAGCCTTACATAAACATATCACCAGAATGATTGACACTTATGAGGACCACTCATTTTGATGATCCACCCAGAAAAAGGGCATCCTCCAATATACCTTTAAAGTATGGACCCGAAACTTTGTCGTAACTCCATTTTCATGCTGTAACTGCTGAGGTGCAAGAAAGCGAAGCTTTATTAATGAAATCATAATTTGCAAACTTTATTGTCTGGTATTATTTGTACAGTAAAATCTAAGAACTACTCTCTCCAAAATAGTAAAGGAAAAAACAAATCAGTAATTTCATCACAGCATAATTTTCAAAAAAGTTTATTAAAGGGGCCATAAGCAGTCATTCATCACTGTAGATAGGAAGAACTTAAATAGTGAAGAATTAATGGGATCTTTTTAGATGGCCTATGGTGTGACATCAAACACCATTGTTCTGTGTTGTTCTCCAGTGTCATATGTTTACCAACCAGTTCAGCCATGCATGCATGTAAACACAGAATTAAAAGTAGGCCATTTCTAGACAAACTGACCACCTATATGAAGTATTACGGTTGTACTTTCTCTCATAAAAATATCTTTAAATGTATTTTATGAAAATTGTAAGATACAGGTAACAAAATTTGTACATTCCTCTTCATCAGTTATGCTGATGAAGGTTCTCAGTCATCCAGGTCAAAGTCATTCCGTAAAAATTCAAAAAATATCCACTGGACTTGGTTTTCAAGATTTGAAGACGTTTCGCCACCTCTCCAGGAAGCTTTCTCAATTTGAATTGAGAAAGCTTCCTGGAGAGGTGGCGAAACGTCTTCAAATCTTGAAAACCAAGTCCAGTGGATATTTTTTGAATTTTTACGGAATCTTCATCAGTTACTGCCGCAGCTGCTGGAATAAAGTACTCCGTCGTCACCCAAATGACTCCTCACAAGCCCCAAGAAAGTAAAGCCCCAAGTAAATTTACTTGGGGGTGGAAGGGGTTGCAGTTGCAGTGGAGATAGAGGGAGGCGTCGCTTGTCACACATCTAGTTTTGGTTTACAGACAGCCCAACTTGTAGGTGGAATTTCACTTATTGCTGCTTTGAAATGTAAAAAGTGGAAAATATGTCTGTCTTCTTTTCATAACCTTAAAAAACTCTAGCAACAGATTACCTTCTGAAGTCAGCTACCTTGTACATTTATTTCCTTTGGTGTTGATTATTCTCAGAAAAAATGCAGTCATTAAAAAATTTTGAGAACATCAGTGAACAAATGGCACAAATACCAAAAAAACAGGTACAGGCAGTACAATACTATGATGTTCAGATCTTGGTCAAAGAGTAAAGAGAAAAGGAAGCCATCTTTGACAACAGACATCCACCTTCTTCTAAAAATCACAAATCAGCCTCGGCTGAAGGCCGATCTCACTGAGCCTGGTTGTGCTCGAGTTAAAAAGAAGCTTTCCTCATCACTGTCGCTGCATGCATGCTTGTTGTTTTGTGGTTGCCATTACCCGGATCACTGAGAATTAGCACAGGTAATATCTACACCTGCCAATATCCATATCTCACATAGCCCCCTTCATTCAGCTCATTTAAAAAAAGGAAACAATTTTGCACAATTACAAATCTACCAGGGCCTGATTGACTAACTTTGTACACTGACATGAGGGGCTATGGTGAACATTACTCACAGAAGCTTCTAAGAGGCTATAGTAACTCCTGGGGCTTGAATGCTAATGATATGTAGAGATGAAAATTAAGATTGAAAATCAGCATTCTAGTGGGGAAACATGGTAGTGGCAGAGTCATACTGTGGATATGCTGTTCTGAAATAGAAATAGGGAAGCTGGTAAAAGTTGTTGGGAAGATGGATATAAGTTAATGCAGGATAATCCTGAAGGAAAAGTTGTTACAGGCTGAAACATATATCTCTTCAGTAGGATGACTCAAAACACACAACCAGAGCCTCAGTGAAATGTCTTTAATAAAATCATTGTCATGGGTTAGCATTAAAGACAAATTCAAATTCTGGGTTGTCATTTTCTTTTTACCGTCACACTGATGTATTATTTCGTGCTGGTATATCATTAACCCATTTAAAATATAAGGAAGTTTGTCATTGCAATGTGACAAAATGAGAAGAGTACAAGTTGTGTACTTTACAAGGCAATGTAAAAAGTTGTTTAGTTACAGTAACTGCTGAGTATTTTCTGCTGATAATTTACCTTTAAAAACAATATTGGATTAAAATTTTCCTTTAGAGGTCAAGTCGGTAATGAAGAGTTGCTTCCAAAAGCCAATGCTGTTGCAGAATAAGGCAGAAAAGTCATTTGGCACTTCATTCATCTATCAGATGAAGACAGCCCAAATAATAAAAAAGAAAAGTCTGTGAAAACGAGTACAAAAGCCATTTAATCGTTCTCATCTTCTCTTAATAACTGCAAATTTCCCCCTGGGCCCAGGGGAGAGGGCCTCTCTGTGCTGCTGCCCCCTTATCTGCCTCCTCCACATTTCAGCAAGCCGAGCAGCTCAGGAAGTTCCTAGCTCCTGGCTTGTTCTCGTTCAGGGCCTGTGGGGAAGCTGGGCTCATGGGTCCACCATTGTTCTGGCCTGGGAGGAAAGCCCAGAGAGAATACGGAAAACCAAAGAGTGGGAATATTAAAAAAGAAAAAAAAAAAGAAAGAGCCACTACTTCATTAAGTGGAATCCTTTCACAAGCAAACATATCAGAAAGAGAGCCCCTTTCAGAGGCAGTAATTAGCAATTTGGAAACCTTTCCCCCTCAGGATATACTGTTTCAATTTAGTCAGCAGCTTTAGATACTTTGCCACTTAATATTCATTGTTTCTACCACCTTTCAAATTTCTCTATATACAATGTCTGGTCTTTCTGTAGTGATAAAATGCTTTATCTGACATGTAATTCTTCTCTTCAGTGAGCCAACCGTGAGGACAGTTAATCTGTATGAAATACTTTTAAAGAAATTATGAAAACTAAAGACAGACAAGCCTCACAAAGCAGAGCTGGTCCAGGATTTTATGAGCCCCATTTTCTTCAGGGACTCAGTCCCAATCACCAAAGCACTGCAGATTTTTAATTAATATTGTGAAATAATTTCACTAGAAAACATTTTCTGTGCAATTCTGGTCATTACAATTTTAACATGTAAAGTGTGTAAAATAGGAAATGATTGATATTTGAATTAATGTTATGTCAGATCTCAGGCTTAATCACTGCCTAACCTGTAGACTCTTTACATCATCTTAAAGGGACATACCAATATGAAGTGTTGCATTTGACGGTGAAGTTCTCATCATCAAGTTTTCATGAAGCTCAAACCCAGAAACGGTATTCAGCAGAATCACATAAGGATTTTGAGCTTTTCTAATCTGGGAAAAGTTTTTTTTGAGTTTGCATGATTTTTAGATACATGTCAGGTTTCCTTGCAAATAACATTTCCTATTAGTTCTAAAATCCCTGATAAAACAATGCTATCATTAATTACTTTCTTGTGTTTATACCATCCAGCCTTCTTCAAAGCTTTAACACCAAATGTTTCCTTACTGTTTATTAAGCCAAACCACATCCTATGCCTCCTGGGGGGAGCAGACTCACACTTATCTTTGCCTCCATAGAGCCTTTGTTTCAAAATCTCACCATTTCCATTCATTTCCAATCATCTTTGTCTAATAGGAATAATTGATTTTTGCCTTTTCTTCACAAATGAAAAACGCTTGTGATTAAACATTTTGTCTCTGAATCTAAATTCCAAGATCCCCATCAACACTTGAGAAAAATAGGCAACTCATTAAACCAAAAAAAGGGAGGGGGGGTAGCTAAGATGTGAAAAGAGAAGGCAAGAAATGAAATAATGAATGGAGTCCAAGAGAGCTATCTTTCCTGGGCAGAGCGCCACTAGGGATGCAAACTCTTCACCACCAGAAATGAGCTACCTATCTGTGAAAAGAGTGACTGCTCCATCCTATTTGATTTGGCTCTCCTATCATCTCTTAAGAAGATGTCAGCCTTGCTTCTTCTATTGCTCTGAGCCTTTATCAACCCGAAGACGATTTCCCTGCAAAATACGGTGAAAAAAAAATCAGGGAGAGAGAGCAAGAAGAGAGAGAGACACATTTCAGCGCCTTTCAAGGAGCAACACTAAAGAATAAGTGTTGTGCGATAAAGAGAGGGTTGTTAAATAGATCTGTCTATTTGTATGGTAATAATGATCGCTTAAGACTCAGCTCTCCGTGACTTGTAGAACAAGAAAATAAATCAGTATTCAGGTATTGTGTTAACATGACTCTCTGAACGACCTTGTAAAACTTTCATACAGTAAAAAATGACTTGGATTTCGATTTCTTTTTCTTTGTCTCCCACGTTCAGAGATGAGGGGTTTCCTCACCGAGAGGCAAAGTTGTACATCTACTACAGAAATATATGTAGGCCCTACATCAGACATGGTATCTCAAAACAAACAAAAAAACTAATACCTGGTGGCAAACCTGCAGTGTTGTTTTCCATTAAAACACACATACTTTTTTTTTTCAATTTTAGCAACTTTTAAGTCTTAAACCATAAACACAAGCCTGGCTTTTAAGAAGATTAGTGAAGTATTGGAGAATTTAAAAGCGGTGTTCCATGGTGGTGGCCGCATCATGCTGAGAAACTTTAGAAGTTTCAGAAGAAAGCCTGCATGTAAATTATTTTGTCAGACATAAACTTGAATAAATTATTCTATTTCTTAAAGAAAGTGAGATGCCCTTTTAGCGTTTCAACATGTTAGATCACAAGCACAGACCTTAGTGAGTTTTCATGGAAATAATTTAGTTTGATATAGAAAGTTGAAAGAAAATAACACATGATTTCAAAAATGTTTTGCTAATTTGAACTGGGAAATTCTGGTGTGTATTTGCTTCTATTCCTTTTACTGCAATACCCTTAAATACAAACCAACGTCACCCATTGCTAAACAATTGAAAATATTTGGTCTATTAACAAATGGCTCTTTAGAAGCGGAGGAGGATTTTAATTTGCTTTGCTGGCATTAAGTTGGACTTGTTCCCGGTGCATGATGGACTTCAACAGAGCTGCTCCCTGTCACCGGTCCTGTTCACAACCTTTATAGACAGGATTTCTTAGCGTAGCAAAGGGCCCAAACAGCTGATCCAGGAGTTTTTTGGGGGGAGACAGACAGTAAATGCTGTTATCGCTTCTGCAAAGCTGTTTGCATATGAAAAATACTAAGGGGTTAAACTTAAAAGGGTTTAAAAAAGCAGAGGAAATGGATTGTTATGTACAAGAAAAAGAGAGAGAGCTCTGATCATTATTGCTGCACTAAAACATTTTTTATGAACCATGCCAAAACAGTTTATAAATATACAAATTATCTAAAAAATGTCACAACCTGCCGACGAAAAATAAGTGATTGTATATTGTAGGGGTGGAACGGTTCACAAAATCCACGGTTCGGTTCGATTCACGGTTTCGTGGTCACGGTTTTCGGTTCGGTTCGATTCGGTATATGTTGATTGTTACACCGAAATCCCATAAAAATTTATGAAATTAATGAAAAAATCCCCCCAAAAATAATGGATTGTAAGAGGGCAGCAGACGGGAGCCACAGTGGAGGCTGTAGGCTTTGCGTTGAGCAGCTGGTCTGGAGCGCAGCGGGGCGGAGCGGGGATTGCTGAAGGAGTATGAGGGATTTCGGGGTTAGCATGACATGTTGGTCATGTTGCTGTTAGCATAGACAAAACGTGTTGCACAATGCTTGCACACTGTTGCACTTTTATCCACAACTTTCTTTCCGCCGTCATCGTAGGTCAATCTAAATGCAAAGTGGTCCCATACAGCAGACCTATAAAGTGCTGCTGGCGCGTCTTCCAACTCCTGTTCTTTCCCACTCGCCATTCCGACACAATTCTCCACAACAACTGATTTTTTTCCCTGCGACACCTGGCTAAGCTGCTTCGCTTCTTCTTCTTTTTGTTTACTACTGGTGGTTGGCTTTCGTCGCAGTACCGCCACCTTCTGCTCTGGAGTGTAAACGCTTCGCCTATGAGAAAAAGGAGCAGCTCATGAACCGAACGAAACACACGCGAATCGAACCGAGACAGTCGAACCGAACGGTTCGGACGGTTTTCATAAATCATCCCATCCCTAGTATATTGTGATTCTTGCAGTTTTTACCACTGACCTTAAAAACTCTTAACATTTCCTTCCAGCCACTACAAATAGCAGTGGGAAATCCCCCACAGGCTGGGCGCTTCAGAGAGCTTCCATTGGGATTCCCAGTGGTGCGGCCCACTGGGATGCTGGAGGTCTGGAGCTCCAGAAAAGAAGTGCATATTTTAGTAGGATCGTAATCCTGATGACCTGACCGCACAGATGATGTTTTGAGGTGGACATTCTTGCTTAAAAATGTGTTTAAACTACTTTTCCAACTCGTAAAGTAAATAAAGCCAAGCTGCTCTCTAACTACAGAACAGAGCAGATGAACAACCAGAACGGAGAGCATCCAGAGCATCGAAGCGTCAAAGCAACTTGACTAGCGTTTGACCCAACATCCAAATTTCGCCTTTAAAGGGTTTTTGATGCTCAGACCGCGTTCGGTGTGAACGCACCTTTAGAGACAGGGTGAGGAGCTTGTTCATCAGGGAGAGGCTCGCAGAAGAAATGCTTCTCCTCCACATCGAGAGGAGTCAGCTGAGGTGGCTCTTTCATCTTTTTTGGATGTCCCCCTGGGCGCCTCCCTCAGGAGGTGTTCAGGGCACGTCCCACCAGGAAGAGGCCCAATGGAAGACCCAGGACACGCTGGAGGGATTATGCCTAAGGGAGGTTCTGCTGAGACTACTGCGCCCACAACCTGGTGCTGAATCAAGCAAAATACAATGAGTACGAGTACAAACAAATGGCTCTATGTAATAAAAAAATGACAAAACTGTTGGGGCAGTTTAGTGCTCAGCAGACATATCTCTCCCTCGTAGAAAAGGAATCTCTCTAAAATTGATGGGAAGATGGGTGGAGCCAAACACAGAAAAACCCTGGAAACTGAGATAGCCAGAGCAACAAACAGAACTACAATGGAATGCTTTGTAATGGCCTAGTCAAAGTCCAGATCTACATCCACTTAAGAATCTGTTGAACCATTTGAAAATTGGTGTTTAAGAATTTTGCTCAGCAAATTCGTCAAAGTCCAGATCTGTAGAAGTTCAAAGCTGGTTGATACAAAATCCTTGAAGGACACTGCATTAAAATATGCCTCAACAAAGTATTCAGTCAAGAGGTAGAATAAAACCCACATCATAGTTTAATTTGTCTTTATGTGTATTTGTGTATTTAATTTGGCAAAGAACAAGCACAGGAATATTTTAGCTGTAACTGTAAAAATGTAAAAGACATTTGGAATTCTCAGTAGTGAGAACAAAGACAGCTCAAGTTATTGTATTACTGATTAATCTTATCTGTTAGCAAATCTGAGAAAGTCACACAAGAGAGAGTCTATATACTCAGAACATGTTTCTTGGTGTTGAAATGTTTTTTAAAAGAAGTCTAACAATTATTAACAGTTTTGTAAGGATTTGTTTATCTTGCTTTTTCACAATGAGAAACCCTTAGCACCTGACTCTGGGAGATTTTTGATTATGATTATTACTTTTTTATGTTGCTGTTTTCACATCCTCTAACCTAAATCTACGGAAGAAAATGATTACGACACACAGGAGAACCTAAGCGTGGTTGTAAATATAAGCAAGAAGAAAAATAAATTCCTTGTAATAGGTTAAATGATTCAAAAAGTGAATTTTCTCCTGTTCTTTGCAAAAACAGCTCAGTCAAATTAAAATGAATGCTCTATTCTAAACAATATTCTGTTTTGTTGCAGGTTTGCATTTGGATGCAGTTATGTACTTTGACTAGACCCTTCTAATGTATGCATGTTATTCTATTTTTGCCCTGGCTGTACATTATAATTAATGTGGTCTTATTTCAAGGTGAATCACAGTTCTCTCCTGATTTCCTTCAGGATTTTCATCTATCTATTTTTCCCATCCACTCTGACTACCTCCTGTGTCCCTTATGACAAAATCTCCACTGCCACCCATGGGCGTAGGTTTGCATAGGGACCATAGGGACATGTCCCTACCAAAATTTTAGCCCGACCTACTTGTCCCTACCAATAATTCTATGTGAATAACATGTTTATAATTTACAATACAGCGTTGTTGCAGCAGTCGCTTCTTTTTTCACAACTTGTATATTGAAGTCAATATTTTAAATGCTCAGTGTCAGTTCCTCTTATAGTTCCCACACCCATGTAAATGCAATAACTCTATTTGCAGTCCCTTAAATATGTTTTTTTTGCTTTGTTTTACAATACAGAGAATATCAGCATATCAGATTAAATAACATTAAGTAAGAGTGGGTTTTTACCTGTGTTTACCTCTGCATACTACTTATAGAAAACACTGGATAAATACACAAACAAAAGACATATTTAGACTATATTTGGTTAAAAAGGCACTTATTTACCTTCCATCTTAGTCACTGGTAAGTTCAAATGTAACCCTTTTCAAAGTTTAAGGTTGTCCCGATTTTACATTATTCCGAGCCACTGATGCTTCAAACATTGATAAACAGCATCTTGTGTGTGTAGTCCTTATAAAATTTGTATAAATACAGCAAAAAAAATGCTGTTTTCTCTTTAAACTAAATGCGCCCTGATGCTTACTTCAAGCATAAAAAAACAGGAGAATGCATAATGTGTAGGACCAATGACATCAGACCAATTCAACTTAAGACCAATAGTGTCCCTACCAAAGTTAAGATCAAACCTACTGCCGAGCCCTTGCTGCCATCACCCTGTTTCATTGAAGAAATAGTATTTTCAGTATGATAAGTGATGTTAGCTTTTCACCTCTTAGAGACAAACAGATGTAATGGACTGTATTAAGGGGTACCCAAGTAAAGGAGGCTGAAAACAAATGCATTATTTTTTTATTTTCAAGTTTATATTTGTATCTATCTACGGTGTTTAAATCTAATGTCTATCATTATCCTTCCACCCACTCTTATGCTCTATTTTGTGTTTGTCTATGTTATAAAATCCCATGAAAATACAGTGAGTGAAAGTTTTGCTTTTAGAAAGAGTATCAATACTTTTTCATTCATTAGAAGAACTTGTTACATTCCATTTGAATTAAAACGTCATCCTTTGCACGAATAAAATGATCAAAACTTCAAATATAATTTCAGAGTTTTTCAAGGAGTGTCTAAAGAGTCTTAACACATGGTAGAAAATCTGAACTGCATGCTCTTTGAATTCATCCTTTACAACAGCTTTGACAGGGAGGAGGAGGAGGCTGCAGACTACACGCCGCTCTTCAGACCCAGCCTGGAAAGCATTAGAGGCAGATTGATTAGTCTGCTCCACTTGGCTGATTAATCAGGACCTGTTAGGTGGAGACGAGGACCATTTATGGCTGATTATCGTCCCCTGAAAGCATAAGGAGCAATTCACAAAGGAACTTTTCCACCAGGAGAATTTCTCTGTCTTTATTTCAGTTTTGATAATCCCTGTTACATGTCTGGTTTTGTAAAGAAGACAGCAGTTTGATCATATTTTAGAGGAGTCGTGCTTGAAAGCCTTCAAAAGGCAGGTTAATGTAAACCAACTTCTTAATCAAGGGTTTAAATAAAGGGTTAAAAAAGGCTTTATTCACAAACTCGGTTTTTTAAATTTATTCACAAAATTGTGTTAAAATTTAACAAATAATGATTTAACATTATATTTAACACAAAATAATTTTCTTCACCAAATTGCTTCACCAAGTCACTTATTTCAAAGCAGATCTCTGATGATTAGGATATTCCTACCTTTGATAGAAAATTAAATAAATATTATATATAATTATATATAATTTATTATATAATATAATAAATATTAGCTCCCCATCTAACAATCTGAATTTAACATTCAGAGGAAGGAATAAAAAATGAATACAATGTACAATTTGTCAAAATCATTCAAATGATCCACAAAACTTATAGAATATTATATCCTTTGGACTTTGCAGTCAAAAGCAAAACTTTTTGTAAGGCTTGCATCAATGTGTGTCAATATAGCTGTTGTCAAACTAACAACAATTCAATAAGGATAATTTTATGAACAGTCAAACATGACAGTGGTCGTGTAATGGGGGGAAGCTTAAGGAAATGGACAGCTTGATGTAATGATAAATTCTGCTCTTTATCAGAGGATGCTTGGACATCGTTCACTTTTATTTAAGCTCAAGCACAGTTGAGTTAGGAAGCAGGAAGTTGATTAAATGCATACCAGCAAGTCCTCCTGAGAGTGGCCAAAAAAACACCAACAATGTTTTGAAGTGGGGTACTGAAAGTAAGAACATTTAATGGGGATCGACTGAGACAATTAAAATAAGATTTTTTTCAATTCCTTAACAAATAAAGCCATGATAAAAAAAAATATTATAAAATACATTTTTTTTTGTCATATCTATGTGATATATCCACTTGAGGAACTGAAACAGTGCAGCAAAAAAAAAAAAAAAAAAACTTTTTTTACAACAGTGTGGTACTGTAGGTTCTGCAACAGGAAGATAAATTAATGTAACATATTATGCAAACTTACTGTAACCTTTTAAATTCAAGTGAGTTCATAGTAATAATACTTTAAAATTTGAAAGTGAACTGTGTCAGTCTGAGGACCGCTGCAGTCACCCTTATCATTAACAGATTAGTTTCACGAAGCAGAACAAATTATTACATGCTTCTTTATATTTCTGCACCTTTTACTGCTGCAACAGACAAAACGATTTAAAGCTATCTATGTTACAGCTGATTTTAAAATAAATGTACTTTGTGGAAGATTTTGGATGCATTAGCCTGATGTTCTGTGCAGCCAAACGTCGTGCTATTGTTCAGGCTTGCAGCTTACGCTCAGCTGCAGTGTGGCCTTTCCAAGCCTGGTCACCCGTTTCCGTTTATCTGCTGGGATAACTATAAAAATCTATCATGAGGCAGGGGTGGGCTTCTTCGCTCAGCGCGGCCCGGCTGGCAGATTGAGAGCCCCCCGTAATGCACAAGTCTGTTTTTATTATTCCTGCTGAGAGAACACTATTTCATCAACTGCATGATTCCACAGAAGAGAGGAGATAGCCCCGGCTCGGCTATATTTCTTCCAATCAAACATTCCAAGGGGAAAAAATGAGTGGGTGCCATCAAATCCCAGAATAATGCTGCCAGATTTTATGTAAAAAGAAGGACTGATGGACAAATACAGGAAGGCAAGACAAGTTTAATGACGTGTGTTCAGGAGCTGAGATTGGAAAACTGACAGAGAAAAGCAGCCTCTTTGCTGGAATATAAATTGTTGTGCGCTGTAAAAAGGCTTTTATCTGGAGTGAATATGGGACGTAATACACAGGTCAGGGTTAAGTCATTTTCTCCGGCAAGTTAAGCGAATAATGAAGGCGAGCCCGCGCAGAGAGGAGCACTGCTACTGCCAGTTTGTCTTCATTTATTATGCCAAATCTCATGATTTTGGCGTTGGCGCGGTGAGTGCTCTGGCGCGCACCGGTGGACGACATATCGCTTAATTTACACAAGGTAATGAAAGCAGGGAATGGGAGGACAAAACAATTTACCTGCTGACACGGGAAGAAGTGATTTGCGAACACGAGGGGGAGGAGGGGTGAGTAGAGGAACCGGCTGGGGGGCCAGGGCCATGGGGTGAAAAAAGAGAGGGAAGGAGGGATGGAGGAAAGGGAAGGAAGCTGACAGAAAGGCAAATTGAGCTTTAGAGTTTGCTCCTGAGATGATGTTCAGGATGTTTCCAATGAGGGAACAGTAAACACTCTTTTGCTCTCTCCTTTCCCCCACACAAACAGACACAATCAAAAGGCGAAATTGACCTCAGATCTAGAGGGTCTGTGCTGACAAGGTCCTTATTTTACCTCTTCTATTCTCCACCAATCGTAATCACTTATCAGAAAGCCACTTGTGGGAGGCTGAGATGGGAGGCTTCACCCACGCTTTGGAGACGCCTTAGGCCACACAAACACCAGATGTTTGATTTCTGGCTTTTCAGAGAATATTAAAGGACATGTGTGTCAATGCTGGCACCTTTAACAAACATGTGGAAAAAGCCTTAAAAACAAACTTTTGGGCAAAAAGAAATATACAGCCTGGAATATGAACAGTGATGCATTCTAAGATTCTTTTTTCAAATATATCTAAGCTGTTTTTTCTTTTTCCATACATTACTCAGAGCCAGATTAATTATCATTAAACCAGACAACCTCTACATATCACACCAGGAAGTATTCAAAAGGTAGAAACAACACAGATATTGTTCAGCAGTATCTGGCTTTAGGATCTAAGAGCTTTAGCTTGAGAGTAATCATCTGAAAGTTTTGACAAGACAGATTATCCCATACTATTCAGGATCACAAACTACCATTATTAGCATCTACAAAATCCTGACATAGACAGTAAACTAGTACAAAGCTTTTATGGGGGGTTCCTGTTGTCGGTAAGTATGTGTTATGCTACATTCACACCTAATGCCATTTGAGCAGCAAAAAAGCGCCTGCTGCTTTGGGTTTTGATGCTTGTACATATTAAGGTCCAACGCGCCTCAAGAACAGCTTTGATGCTCCTTAAGCGCGTCCAATAAAGTGTGTCCAGATACGTGTGATGTTTCTGCTGCTCCTCTGTTCAATGGTCGAAAGCCGCATTGCTATATTTGCTGTTATAAGTGGGTAAAAAAAAGTTTTTTTATGTTTTTAAGTGAGAATGTCCACATGAAAACTTCATCTGTGCAGTCAGTTCATCAACATTACGATCCTGCCTTCAAATATTATTTCGCAGTCGGACCAGCATAAAACCGCTGTACACCGGGGGGGTGCTGTCACTGGAAATCCCCTTCAACAGCTGCCTCTGGTCTTTTCGCCTCATTTCCGCTACTGATCATGGTGGCTGGAAGGAGATGTTAGTGGTTTTCATGTAAGTAATCCAAACTGCAGGAGCCAGAATAATAAAAGCGAACATGTTTTGCCAGCAGGGTTCAATAATTTAAGTTAATTTAGGAATTCATAATCTGTTTCAGGGGAGTGATGATGGCGATCTTCATCAGCAGTGCTGTGTCTGTCTCCCTGCGAACCTCAGATCAGATTCCACCGGTCAGTTGTGTAAAGATGCGCTGCTCCTGCAGGTCCAATACCTTTGCAAAACAAATGTGTGGAGTTTCATAAACTGCAACAAAATTCAACTGGAACTGTGTGCCTTGTTCAGCTCTTTTTTTTTTTGTTCAGGCTGTTTGCACTAATTCATGTATGCTGGTTTGTTTCTGAAAAATGTGCATGACTTGGCTCTCATTCACTTTTGATACTCACCATTTTTTAATAGTATTTGACCATTAGGGTCAAAGCCACTAAATTAAAAGCTGATTCAGGACATATCATGCTACCTTTGCAATGATGTCATCATCTTGTTTTTTGTTTTTGTTTTTTTATATCTTGTTTTAATGTTTCATGAGACCCCTGAGTGGTATGGTAATTCTGAGCCATGTAAATAAAAAAACAGGACATGTCAAATGTTTAACTTTCAGTTTTGCTGAGGAGAGTGAATTTTCATCAACATCGACAAGCATAACAGACTGGAATTAAGTGATGTTATTTACAGTCTTTGCTGCAATATTGAACACATCTATGTTGAGTCTGTAGCAGTGGGTCACCTATCATGGCATCTCACAGTCTAGATATCGATGCTACAGAAAAAGCTGCAGCTCCAGAAGCATTTGCAACCAAATACTGGCCCACCAACATAAGATTTTAATGCAGATGGGCATGTTAAATTTGTTTGACATAAGATTGTCACTAAGTTGAGGCTTTTAAAACAACATACAGGAAAATGTCATCAAACCTTGCTAATTATATACAAAATGTTTGAAAATAAATTACTCATATGTTGGTGTTAATTTTGAGAGTCATCTATGCATTTTCCCACATTAAAAAAAATACATGTTTGGCAAAAACGATGTCTACCATTGTTTTAAAAATGTAATAGTGGGAGACCCTTTTAACATTTTATAAATACGATGATATAGAGATCGCTTTAACACCTGCATCTAATTATACTCTTGGTGGCATTAAAAATATTTACTGTATTCATCAGCAAAATAAAATAATATTGCTCATGTAGTGCTTTTGAAAAAATAGATGTTTTCTAGCCTTCAAGTTTCAGCTTTTGGTAACTTTCACTCATATGTCAAAAGGTTTGCACACCTCTGTCTGACATCAATTGAGTATTTTAGTAGCAGGGGTGCAAATGATAATGAGAAATGTGTAAAAAAATTTGTGAAAAAAATTATTCCAACCAAATCTGGATAATTTTTTCTAGATTCATCCGTGTAAAATATTTTGCTGCTGCATATTTTCTTTTCCTTTTACCAAAGATGCCCAAATGTTTGACAACCTTTTTTTTATTATTATTATTGTCGCTCACAATTTGAAATCATTAAGCATCAACAACCACTCATCTAATCTAAACTATTTTCTCTGTTGACGGATGCAGTCTGAAAGTAATCGACTGGCCGTTTGGCTAATGGCTTTTCAAACAAACAGGAAAGGGTCTGGCCTAGCCTCTGACAATATGACTGGAGCTCCACTGTAATTTTCCAATCACCATCCCTTCAAGCCAGGCCACTCCTTAGGGCAGTAAGATCAGATGGCCTTGGGTATTTTCCTTTGTAGGAGGCCAAACTCTATTTGTCTGCTCACAGGAACAAAAACAATCAGGCGGCTGAGAGGCACTGACTTTTTGGTCTCGCTGGAGACGGGCCAAAGACAGAACAGAAGGAGGAAAGGGGAGAGGGACAGAAAGCAGGTGATACAGATAACCGCATCCACCCCATCCCCCAACTCCTTCCCTCTCTGTCCTCCCGCTGCGGGTGGCTGCTTGGTTTTAGTGATGATGAACGGGAGACGCTGATCAGCACCAGGTCCCCACTGTCAGAGCACTACAGGATGAGACATAGAGAGGAAGTGTCACTCTCGGCAGGCCTGCTGGGCCAACCTGGACTCTGCTCAGTCCTGCTGCTTGTGTCTTCACAGTAAAACAAACACCATCACACCCACCCCTCCCTGAAAGAAGACACCAAAAGCAGCTATACTACTGCTAAGGTCTAGAAAAAAGAAGGAACCAGGCTGTTTAATATCTGGTGATTAGGTCAAAACTGACTTAATATATACCAATATTCAGCAAAGAAAGTGTTTCAGCTGCAACTGTAAATGGAGGGGGGGGCTGTCCTCTTTGGTCTGCGGGTTTTTCTACAGGCTTATTTCCCCTCACAATGAGAGGTGACAGTGAACAGTGGAACTCGTCAGTGTGAATAACACACAGTTACGGTTGGTGACACCCTCTGGTGGAGCACGACTCGCACACCCACATGCAGCGACTCACACACTGAGGCTCAAGATCCCCTGTGGTAGGCTCGCTCTCAACCTCAGTGCACTGCATTCCATTATGACTTAACTGGGGGCAAACTGGGCAACTGACGGGTTAAATTTGACACGTTTGTCTGTCCAATGAGCAGCGTACGGTACAGTGGAGTTGGAACATTCAGAACATAAAGTAAAGTGTATTGCAAAAGTATTGACAGCGTTTGTGAAGTTGAAAAATGTGTTAGAAAGTAATAACTGCAGTGTATTTAAATAAGGGTTTTATCATAGACCAAAACAAAAAAGTTATAATTGTGGTATAAAGGATATAAAGTTTTTCTTTCTATAAAGAAGGATTACAGAAGTGTGGTCTGCGTTTGTGTTTATCGCTGAGTCAATATTAGTTTTTCCTTCTGAAGAAAACAAACCCGACGACATGAAGTTGTCACCATGTTTCACTGTGAGGATGGTGCATTCGAGGTTTAGTGCAGTGTCAGTTTTCCACCACACAGGAGTTTACATGTAGGCTAATGATTTAAAACTTTGCTCTTATTTAAAACAACATTTTCTTTCAAATGTTTGCTGCAAGCGCTTCATGGTTGCAATTGGTAATATCGAAATATCTTTCACAATGAGAGGTTCTAGTATTGCAAAATTGTCAATGTTCAAGGGGCATCAACCTTTACAGCCTTAAAGGTTACACAACATAGGTCAATTAGGGCCAAAAATCTAAATTCTGAACAGGTTTTTAGAATGAGATCGAATAAACATTAATGCTGTCTAGTGTTATAGAGGTAAAAACCCAGGTGAGCTCAAATTACTGTGGCATAGTAAGTCTTTGCTGTCCCTCACTAATGTGTTCACTTCATGCAGTGTCCTTCAGCGGCACCTTAGAAAAGGAGCCCATAAGACAACCAGTGGACAGGTTTAATTTACCCACTTCTCTGTCCACTGCCCCATCAGCATATAGTATCACATAACTGCTAATGGGCTAATGGGAGGAAGGAGGGAGGGAGCGAGCGCAAGAGGAAGAAAGCGATAGTTAGGGAAATGGAGCTTGCGTTCATCCAAACATTTAATAACTTCTCCATTCTGAAGTGTTCACCTCTTAGGTGGGCTAATTGCATCATTTAAGTGGCCTGGAAGGGGTGGCCAGCATGGACGGTCCGTCTTACAGTGTCATCGTATAATTATGACTTATGCCGACGAGGCCTTGCAAGCTGGATGAAGTCAGCTCGCCATAAATTTTTATGATCACTCAGACAATACGAACATTGGAACTGCTGTGGGATTAGAAGAGAAGGGTTTGTGCAGAGGGAGAAAGGAGGAGAGCAGAGATAGGCTGGGAGAGGTAAAATGTGTGTGACATGTTTGAGAACAGCACATTTAGAGCGGGCAAGCTGCTTGATTGTGTGGGATCAGGTTCTGTGGTCACTGGGCTTCTGGCCTGTCAAAGGGCTAAACACCCGAGTATAGACTGATCCAATGGAAAAACAGCAGCTGCAACTGCAGGCCACCTGCTGACCTCATTCTATGAATAATACCTGGACAGAGTGGAAGAAAGACCAGTGCATCAGAGGGTTTTAGGTTAAAAATCCAGTTGAAAATATAGATGGGTACCACATCTGTCCTTTTTTAAAAGTTGTTAAAAAAAATAAAAAATTTGGCTTTAATAATTGATCATTAAAAAAACACAGATTTGGGAGTTTATAGAGTAAAGGGCTATATATATATATATATATATATATATATATATATATATATATATATATATATATATATATATATATATATATATATATATATATATATATATATATATATATATATATATATATATATATATATATAAAAACATTGTATATAAATCCTTAGTACTTAATCTCCAAAGTACGGAACAGACTTTTCTAGATTCATTTAAAAAAGAAATTGTGTTAGATTACGGAATACATTTTTTTTTTTTTAAACCTACACCACAGAGTAAGAAATATTGGTTATAAGATGCATGTGGCATCCTATCAAGAAATTCTACCTTTATGAGAAAAAAAAGGCGAAGCAAGCTTAAGAGAGGATGATCTGCCCTGCACTTAATATTAATGTTTGTTTGTGACTATCCTGTTTCCTGAAAGGCCAAACCCTGCGGTGGTGCGATTGAATGACAGAGATTACCTGTGTGGAAAGCCCCATGAGACAGCTGATTGATAATGCACAAAAAAAAAAGAAAAAAAATGTTTTTGTTTACCCACAGATCGGGGTTTGAGCAAGGTTTCGGTTTCTTGTTTTGCTTTTTCTTCTGAAACCAAACACGGATGGATGGGAGAGCCAGTTAGGTGGTTTGGGCCCGGAAGTTAATTGTAGCTCCATATGCACTGGCAGCACAACCTGCAGGTCATCCACATCATATTCTCCCTACCGAGGCTGTGTTGTCCTAGAGGGGATGTAACATGAAAACATAATCTCACACCACTACTTCATTCCTTCAGCAGCATTAGATTAGATTGAAACTTCCCTGCACACTTTCCTGGGGCTGTCAAATGAGCTGTCAGTCATGTGTCAGAGCCAGCCTCCACTCATCTGCCCTAATACATCACACAGCCTTTTATATGGATCAGTATGAGTGGGAATCTCTACACTCATGCCAGCAACTCTGAGGCTGAAACCTGGGAAATGATTGATAACTCCTCACAGTCCTGCTCATCTGTGTATTTGGTTGGAGAAAGTTCCCTGGTGAGCACAAACATGTGCACAGCGAAACCTTCTCATGTGTTTTAAGCACAGCTACATGCTATTAATGATGCAGACAAATGAATGTTTAAAAACAAGAGCTCAATAATAGTATGCCTCTTTTGCACTTTTCATTGCTGTCACTATAGCAGGCATCTGTTTTTCAAAAGTTGTTTTTCTTTGAAGTGCACAAGAGTAAATAGTAAATGAAGCACTTCATCACATTAGTTCACAAAGATTATCTTGAAACAAAAAAATTGGTAACTTCAAGTTACAACTAAGGACTTATAATTCTTAAAATTCTAATCAAGGTTTTTATTGCAAGAGGATATCTCTGACTATTTTGTGACAGAAATGCTGTCAAGTTCTGTCTTAGAGTGTTTCTTGAAAATACTTAAAAAACAATCAAATAAAATGTTAATAACTATATTTTAAATACCATATGTTGAATAAAGCATTTTGAGACCAAATCAATAACTTTCAAGTTTAGTTTACGACTAATCTTTCTTTCTGCAGACCTGTAGCCCAATACATGAAACAGAAAAAGGGGTGGCACAATCTTCAATGACGATGTTACCTGTGAGAGGGCCTACTAATGGCCTGCAGAGAAGACAAGATTACTATATACTAGATACGGTATACTCCACCCACACGTGTACTGAGGCCCCATATAGATCTTACTAGCTTAGACCGCAATGAGCTTCTTTCATAGGATATACCTTTTTAGATTAATTACAACCAGCAGAACCAGTGTGGCACCTTTTTAAATGCAAAGCTGGATCTCAAGCTTTTACTAAAAGCAGTCCTAATGGACCAGCATACCTATGACCTCAGTCCTACTTTATTCCATTGGTTTGTGCAGTGTCAACCCTATGCAATGGACCTGAAGCCATTATTTAAGCCAAATGATAGTGTAAATTAAGGCCAATGTTTTTATCCCATTTCCTACCCATGCATAGTCCATACCTAAATGCTGGTCCTGTGCTCCCATTCCTTCACCTTTGGCAGGGTCAACAGTAAGAACACTATCAAGGGCAGGAAAGGAGCTCCAGACTTCTGTGACGAATCTAGGAAGCCTTCAGCATTATGGACGTCATTACTTTGGAAATATGCACATGAATGATGCTGGTGAAATTTTCAATTGAGCCCTCTGGAGAAGACCTTCAAAAAGCAAAATAAAATACACAAATGTAACAAGCTACTGAAGCTTGTGCGTTATAAAACCCAATACATTTGAATTTGAGGACATTTGCATGTGTTAGAGAAGATGCATGCCATGAAATAATAATAATAACGTCTTTGTTTTTTACAGATCAATGTCCAACTTTTATGTAGATTACTACCTATGTATTTTATTGTTTGCACTAATTTTTAATGTTGTTGTTTTTATTATGTTGGCATTTTAAACCTTGCCCAGGGACTACAGTTGAAAATTAGCTACTTAGCTAACACTGGCTCATTTACAGAAATGTTTATTAATGTGCACTGTCCCTGTTCAAATAAACACATAAATAAAATAAAATAAAAATGGGCTGTGCCTATGAGGTCTGTCATGCAAAGGATTGTGGGCAAATGTATAGTGACGGATAGAAACAAAAATTGATGATAGAAAGTATCTTCCTTCCTGTCAACGCTATTCATGTAACACCTATAAAGGTGACTGTGGACACACTTCCACTGTGCCTTAAGTCTCCTTATTGATTTGAGGTACTCAGATTGAGCACACATCAGGAAGCTGGTTTAGGGGACAGATATGCTTTATTTATACAGCAAAGCAAAGAACTTCAATATTTTTTCATAAACGTCCACATGACCTATTTTTTAAGTGATAATGAGGTTTATCTATATAGATAATTTTATAAGTAGTATTTTATTAGTCTTTTATTAGTACATTCAAGCATAATGGCAATCTCAGTCACTAGTTTGTCAGCCCTGCTTTGCCATATCACAAAGATGTAAGCCTCCATTAATTCCACTACTATATTACAAATAACCATATCTTAGGCAACGCAGGCATAGATATTGAGACTTTCAGTTTGTAGATGATAATAACATACTTATGTATAATATATTACATTTCTGTCAGTAAATCCCTGTAATTATTACATAGTGGAACATTAAAATGCACGTCGGCCACCTGGGTAGGGATACAAAAACTATTTGTACATACATGTTTAAGTTCCTTTTCCATGCCTGACAATAAAGAAAAAAATTCATTTAAAATCTGTGATGAAAAAACTAATGATAATTCACTCATAAAAGGGATGTCATGGCATGAGTATTTGTTTCAGGTCAAAAGCTACTACTTCAGATGTCTGGTCTGAGATAACTGAGGGGGATCCTGTGCCTGTTTCTTCTTGGCATGCGGACCAAGCTAATGGGCACTTGGCACATCGACAGCTATCCATCCCAATCTCAGTTTTGCTAATCCAATTGAGGAAACCTACTTGGCATGATGGGGGCTCATCTGTCTGTACCGCTCATTAATAAAGCTCCTCAAACGGGCACATTCACATTCCTTGGGATCAGCTCAAAACTCAAGATCGAATTAGATTTACAGTATAATCACCTTTGAGATGCTTAATCGCTGAGCTATCTGGGGCAGCACATGAAAAAAACAAAAAAAACAATGACATCCTTTATTGAAAAAGCAACACGTTTAAAAAAAAAATCCTGATAAGTCTACATTTTAAAGCTCTTCTCATCTTCTTGGAATCATTTCCATCTTCCTGCTGCTGCATTTATGTCCAGGGATGATAATGTTTCTAATCTTGTTACGTTGTGCACAGAATTGTCTCCCATGTTAATGATGTACCAGCCCCCTCCGTGGTCCACAGAGATGCTTACTTTCAATTTGTGTACTGTCATCTCTGCCCCAAGAAATTGATGTTCCTTCTTTCTTTTAATCAAATCAAATAAAAAAGGGGGCTGGGGTCTACATAGGTTGAGCAACCAGCTTACATGTGCAATCTACATTACTCCTGTACAAAATCAGGTTTTTCAAATTAATACGCTCATATTTACATATCTAAATAAGCTAAATAAAAAAAAAACAATTATATATACAACATAATGAAAATATCAATTTTAGTACTTTTAACTTAGAATTAGACTGAAACTTGACAGCTAAATTGATTTTATTCGATAAGTTGTCATGTGTTTTTCCAGGTAAATAGATAAATTAATGTATAACAATTCTAGGAATCTCTTTGAAGTAGGTTTGCTCTAAGGAAAAACTGAAGCCAAAGTCTAAGAAATGAGAACGTTAAAAAAGATTCCCACACATTAGAAGGCAGGTGATTGGATTTCCCGTGTCCTGTATGGTGGGTGTTGTAGTTCCTGCAGCTGTGACATTATCAAGGTAACATAACCTGAAGGCTGCAGTGTTACGGCACAGGCCCCGCAAGGCCTGTCCTGCAGTTCCACATCGCTGCCTGCTTGGCTATTCATCCTGTGGACCCGGCAAATGAAATTATGGGAGGAAGAGCAAAGGACATTCTTCGGGAATTAATCCCATTTATGCCTAAACCTACTTCAGATTTTTATAGTGAGGCACTCCTCAGACGTAAGGTGCATTTACAATTAGACAAGGCCTTGGGAGGATAAAAAAAAATATTTTTCACTTGTTTTATTTGTTGATAGATTTTGTAGAAGAAAATGGTATTCTGGAAGACACAAAAATGAGAGGTTGTTTTCTAAGAACAACTAACATGCATAAAAATATTTTATAACCACATACCCTGCTGCATTTACCTGTGTTATAAAGGTTACCTGTAGATAAGCAAAACATGCAAATAAAAAAGAAATTCAGTCAGATTAAGACATCTGTGGATCAACTTAATCTTTATAGTGTATATATATATATATATATATATATATATATATATATATATATATATATATATATATATATATATATATTTAAAAATCTTAATTTTTTTTTTTAACATTTCATCTCATGAAATAAACCCTAAATCTACATATTAGGTAGCCTGTCCTCAGAAAAGAAAAACATAATACAAATCTATATATATATATATATATATACGTATATATATATATATATATATATATATATATATATATATATATATATATATATATATATATATATATATATATATATATATATATATATATATGATAAAATAAAACAAAGAAAAGCGTTACAACTGCTAAGATTACCATTTAGTCAATATGCTTAAAGATCATATTCAATCTCAAACTTAAAATTTACTAATCCCCTTAACTAACTAACTCCCTTGCAAAAGAGATTTTTAATCTCAATGGGTATTACCTGGTTAAATAAAGGATCAATAAAAAATAAAAATAAAAAAAATAAAAAATAAATAAAACTAATAAAGTGGAACTTCGTTCAGCTTAAATCTAGGTATGGGACACCAGCTGATATGAAATCATCTTTTTATTTTTACTTTTTTATTCAAGAAAGCTTGATTTGATTCCTCACTTTAAGAGCAAATTTTTCAATGATGTTTGTAGAAAGAAATTAAACAGATTTAACCCTAAATGTTGAACACTCTAATAAGAGCTATATTGAAACTTACCTCTGCACTAGGCGAATGAATAATTTTTCTTTTCTTTTTTTTTGCCTTGTATGCGTTTATTTCGAACAGCAGACTGACAGTGGACGCACCTGACACCAATTAGCGCAGTCAGTGAGCTCGACGCTCTGCAGATAAACACTGCCCCCTAGTGAGCACAATTAAACACAACGGTTGAAAATGTTGCTCTGCAGGTTTGATTCACTCATTACTATTAAACACATTAACTAACCTAAACTTTGAGGGCGCTATTACAACCTGGACAACACAAATGTTGTGATGGGGCAGTGGACAGAAAAAAAAGAAAAAAATATATATATATATATATTTATAATTTTATATAAAAAAAAATACAAAATATAGTTCTCTGTCCACTGCCCCATCAGCATATAGTATCACATAACTGCTAATGGGCTAATGGGAGGAAGGAGGGAGTACCACAAACCTACATAAAAGAATGAAAAAATTATAATAATATTTGTGTTGTCAGGAAAAACTGATGAATTTCCTAACATCTGGTCACATTTTTTGTTTTGTTTTGATCGTATACAAACTAAAATGTAACTACATACATTGCACTTTTATGCCATTATCATACTGTTGAATTTAGTTGATCATGTAAAGATGCATTTATGTGTCTACTACGCAGCAGTTCTGCTCTCTGAGCAAGCACATGGTGAAGGTTGAAAGGAATGACTTACTTTGAACAGGGATTGATTTGCCTTACAAGAAGTTTATGAATTGTCTAATTTTTAAAGAAACGCCTGTGGTATACATTTATAACGCCTTACACTACGCACATACAAATCTACACAGACAATCTATGGGAGTATTAGCACAAGAGTACTGCTGATTACAGCTTCTTCTGTCCTCATCAAGGCCAGCGCAGACCACAGGCAGATATTAAAGGCCCCTGACACACATCAACCTTCCCACCTTCTTTATGCCCACACGCTTTTTCTCACAGACACACATGTAAACACTGAAATGTGCACACACACTGCGACAGTCTCCTCAGGCAGGTCCCTGCCATTATCCTGTCCTCTACCCTAAACACGCAGTTTTAATTTCAAAGCTCTGATTAGCTGATGATTGCATGACAGCCGCCGACCAGGTTCCCTTTTCACCCGGCTCCCAGACTGCAACTCAATCATGCCCAATTAGTGGGTCCCCAAACACTCTCTCTTATTAGAGGACTCATAATCGACTCATTGTGTCCTGATTTGGCAAATAAATCACTCTGGAGGCTGCTGACTCCCTCCCCCCCCCGAGTCGCCTCCCCCATTTTTTTCTATCTCCACTACTTCCTCCATTCTGTCTTCCGCTGCCCACTCCCCTTCTTTTCCTTATCCAGAGGTTCAGTGACAACGTTTTCAGGCATGCTTTTCATTGAAGCTGACAGTTTGAGCAACGCCATACTCCTTTTTTTCCCCTCCCCATTCCCCCTGAAGAATGAAGAATAATTTAGCAGCTAAGGCTAGGCAGGCAGCATGCGGGTGTCCTTGTCCTACAAGGTTAAGAATCCATTCCATCTGAGCAAGAAAGGAGTGAATTAAAATAAATGATGGCCACATATTTATTGCAAGTTTGTAGATGAAGCAAAGTCAGTCCAGAGGACCACTGGGGCCCTGGCGGCCACTGGCCCAGAGTAGCAGAGGGACCCCCCCTATTAACTAGTTAGCAAAACTCAATGTGACATTACTTCTATAGTGCGTGTGTTTATACATCTCAGTAATTATCTCTGGGTGTGTTGGACACATAAGGGCAAATAGTAGAGTCTAAAAATACAAAACGATCAAGTGAAATGACTTTTTTACACAGTTTCAGATACAAGAATGTAGCCAGAATCTTAAGATAACAATAAATAACTGAAGGCCGTTGTCATGAACAAGGTTTTTGAGGATAAAGTTAACATTAGATAAGCTGCTGAACTGTTTCACAAGAGTGAAATATTTCAGTGGCACATGAACAGAAGCCTTGGAAAAAGTATTAATACCCCCTTTTACCCATATGCATTGAGTCCAGGTGCAGACTGTGAAGTGTTTTATGTGGATTTTATATGATGCATCAAGAGAATGCTGTGGGGGAAAGAACTGATTCTTAATTGTGTTTGGTTCAAGACTTTGACTAGGCCATTTTATGACTTGATCTAAACCTTAACATTTTAGCTCCTCCTGAATGGATATTTTTGTTCTTTTGCAGGATTTCTCTGTATTTTTTTTCTCATCTCTCCATCAAATCTAACGTAGAGTGGAGGAAAGGCATTCAGGGTGGTATGTTAGTTTTCCAACACACAAGCATTTCTACTACATATTTTCTGTTTTTTATTTATACACATCAGAAGCTCTTAGAGAACAGCTATATTTACACAAAGAAAGAATTACACAGATAAACTATTTATGTTCAGGTAACTATTGAGGAAATTTGGTAGCAATAGAATGTATTTAAGGGAAGCAAAGTAAAGCTGAATGGATGTATTTGCATGCCACATTTTTCAGACCATTATCTGTAAAGAAATATATGTTTTCCTTTGACTTCATACTGATGACATTGTTTTGAGAAATAAAATCCCAGTTAAATACCTTGAAATTTGTGATTGTAGTGTGAAAACTATTTGGGGATGTTCAAGAGGTATAGATGATTATCTAAAGCAATAAAGTTTGTTGACATCCTCAAGTCATACATCTTGAAGGGCTTGTGTTACATTTGAGTGGTAAACAGAGAAGTGTGTTTTCGGCTGAATTTCAGAGATACTGTGATAGGGATTTTAGTAAAACCCAGGTTTAATTTAAGCTCAATTTCGATGATTTCTGAAAGTTGTTCAAAGTAAGCTTTTTCCCCCCTAGTTTCTCCTTCTCCTTCACTCTAACAAGACATAAGAGTTTGGCGTTTGTGGTGAGTGGTCATTAGTCCGTGTTTACAAGCGTGAATGCCTGGCCAGCTGGCATGTGACGTTTGATGTGCTTTACTCTACCACTGTGAGACCCCTGCGGCAGAGTCGCCGATGGCCAGCAACCCTTTTTCACCAGGCGGGCCGTAGAGACCTCGTCAAGCCCTCAGCAGATGGAACCTCCAGCAGCTCCTGTCTCTCATCTACAAGCTAAGAAGAGGTGGAGCAAACACTGGAGGTGGGCCTGGCCCGGGCTCCCATCACAGATGCCAGCAGAAGGCTGAGAGCCCGACGAGGCCCTGCTGGGAGCGTACTGGGCCGGAACAGGTGCAGCCTCAGCCCCAGTATCCCCTCTGTCAGCACCTCGGTGGTGGAGCCTGTAGTCTCTTCCTGTCCTGACTCCTTCTCATTCACACACTGGTGAGGTGTTGAGGGACTACATCCAGCACCCCTCCCTCCATCCGACAACACATCCAGACACCAGAAATTACAAGCAGAGTTCAACAATAAGAGAGGTAATAAATGTTTCCTCCTCTGCCTTCTGCCTTCCCTTCTCAAGCAACAAAATTACAAAGAACCAAGTTCACGGCAGAGTTGACCCTCAGAGGGCAAACTACTGAGTTGTGTTGACTCAGGCGTTTTCCTCTGCTGGCCATGATAAGCTTCTCAACTGACCCCACCGCTTACAGAGGGGGGGCAACACACCCACTTTCCCATCAGCCACTATTTTATCGCCAGGAGCTACAAGACTAAAAGGTGCTGCTGTGTACCTGGCTCCAAGCGGCATCCTGCATGATGGAAAGATTTTTACAGCCGGGGTCGGGGAGGGAAGGGTGGGACACCACAGCCCAACAGGCCACCTTGACCTGTCCCTGAATAGAGGACCTTGGTGGATACTTTCAGATGTGCCCCCCCAGAGACCTGGTTACCCCAACTGTCTCTGAGTTATTATCATAATTTCCCAGGGAGGCACTGCAGAGTCTCTGGAGTAGAGCAGCGTCCGTGTTTTACAGAATGTTGTGTGTTTTATTGCCTTTAAGTCACTCATAGGCCAGAAGTAAAGGCTCACAATGATAAGAAAACCAGTCATGTGAAAAATGAAGGACCTTGCCTACAAGACAGAGAGGTGAAGAAGGGAAATAATGAAATACATGACAAATGTAGAGCCTGCCTGTATTTCATGTTCAAACCCCGCCGCCTTCCGACAAACCACCGCACTAAAATCATACGAAAGAAAAAGGAGAAGGTAAAACTTAGGGATTCAAATCTCACTGTTATTTTTTCCTGTTTCTGGGTGTAAATATGTGCCGTGCAGGAAAGTGGGGGAATTTGGTGGAACTGGAAGTCTTGTTGAGTCTTTGACGTATGTAAAACTTCATCTATGTCATCATGGGATGTACAGTGATGAAGGATTTTTTTTCTTGAGGATCAACTGACCCTTTAGCAATAAAAGTTCAATGCTGACTGAATACCACTACTTGTTAGAATAAAATGAGCTAAAATATCCTGAAAGTAGATCATGCTTTTGGTTTCACTTTACGCTACAAGGATTAGACAAGCTGTGGTGAACAAATCTTCACCAGTGCAGCCAGAGTGCCAGCATTTATAAAATTAACATTATTAGATTGTTGCAGTGGTACACTTTAGGCCGGAGATTTTGTAGACCTTTCAAAAAAATAAGAGTAAACAAAATAACCATTAAAATTAGCTGCAGACTAAAGTAGCTGGCAATCAAATGATTGTTACAGTGTCAAATGCATACGACAATGACACATTGAGCATCATTTAATGGGTAGTTAACATTATCTAAGCCACTAAGGCAGTGATCCCCAACCTGGGGTATGTGTACCCCTAGTGGTCCGCAGATGCATTGCAAGGGGTGCATGAAAATATTATATTAATTAGGTAATAAAATGAAACAGGGCTGTGGTCTGTTTTGCTATGTAAGGACCCAATTGAAAATTTAAACAAGCCTTTATCAACCAAAAAGTAAGTTTTTCTTATATGTTTTGAGTTCACCTTCAGCTCTGACACAAAGCTGAACAGACTGGATGTAGAGAATAGCCTGGGATCGGCTATCAAAGCTCATCAAAGCAGGTTAGGTGTCTTGATGAAAACAAAGTAAAACTAATTAAGTCAGTCCGACTATAATTTTTGTTTCGTATTTTGTTCCAAATTCATAAAGTTTAAATTTGATTAAAAGGGAGTTATTTAGAGGAGCCCCAGTTTTATAAATACTGGGATATAATATGATTTTATTTTGTAATTATTTTGATTCCTTGCTAACTTTCAGGGAACATATTTATGTTTTTTCTTATTTGAAATGGAAAGATTACAATACCTAAGAATGAATTGCTAAAGTTAAAAATGAAATAGTCTTTATTTTATAATCATTTTCATATGTTCCACTTATGGAAAATCATCAATAGTTCTGACTGGGGGGGGGGGGGGGGGGGGGGGGGGGGGGGCGGTGTAGTCATGGTAAGAAAAACTACGCAAAGGGGGACACAAGTCAAAAAAGGATGGGGAACACAGCTCCAAGCGATCGTCAAAATGACCTGTTTATTAAAAAAAAGATTATAGTTAGCTTGGATCTCCTTGTGCGTGTATGCAGCCTTTATTTCTTAATGATGACCACATGTATTGGTTATTTTTTGTAAATGTAAAGTGCACATAAAGATAACAGACACTGAAGAGGAGAAGCGGCACAATGTCCTAAAAGCCAGAAAAAAACTTCCACCCAAAACATCCTTCTGTGGAATAAGGCAATTCCGTATTGGAAAAACGTCAGACATTAAGCAGCTAAAAGTGCTACATCATGAAACGGACCCATGACAACAGGAGCAGCGACATTCAAGATATTTTATCTGATATTTCATGAGGAAATAGGTCTAATTTTAAGAAACTAACATGTCTAAAATACAAGATGAGTAACAACTCATCTCTGCAATCACTGAAATGTTAAGCACTGAGTACCTGCGCTTAGATTATTTTTTTGCCATAGTTAGGAAATGGTATAACAGAGGCACAAAGCTTGTATTCCCCCATACTGTGGTTTCCACTCTTCAGGTCCTGTCAGCTGTAAACTGCCCTTGCGGCTTTCAAAAGCTGCCATTTTTTAGCCATTTTATGTCAAACACCACCTGGGATATTCTGAAAAAAGGAATTGGATTGATAAAATATTAACTAAAGAAGAGAAGGCGGAAAAATAACTAAAATTACTCTTAAACTCACCAAAACTTCAGGCTTTAAATAAAATAATAAAATAAAACACTTTCATTGTTTTCATTGTGGAGTTAATTCCTACTCCTCTGCAATGAAACCCCCTGTGGGGTGTCAAAGGTGCAGTATAACTATTGAGAAATAAAACATCTGTTTAATCTAGCAGTTTCAAAGGCAAAACTCCCTTTTGATCAAAAAATGATATTGATCTGACTGCTTTAGTTCTGTGTCCACGACTTTTCCTTTAAACTTGAACTTTAGTTGAAAATCAATGCTGTGGCAGCTTTTTGAGGTTTGTTTCAAAGAGTTTTTCATCTAAAATCGTTGCTTTTGCATAGATTAGGTCCAGCATCAGAATCCAAATTGACCTTGTAAATGTTTGTCTTTTAGACTAATTAGTGAAATATGTTTTTGTTCTGGTCAAAACATTTGCTTTATTTGCTCGTTTCAGCCTTTTTTTCAGTCTCCTCTCATCTTCTGGCGGGCTGGTTCAGGGTCCGGTCATTCACAGCGAACCTGTGGCAGACGCGTGGCCCCTGCTGAAATGAACGGGGCCAAATATTCCTTGAGCTTGTCTGTCTTCACCCCTCACTCTGTGTCTGAGAGAGCCTTGACTATCTTCACATCTCCCTATTTTCTTTAATTACACCTTGGCAAATTGCTTTTGGACCATATGGAAAGAAGATTGTTAGATCAGATAAGATGTATAAACCTCTGTCAACACCACAACATATTAGAGTTGGAAGCTTATTATCTGTACTCTACGCTTCCAATTACTGCAAAATATCCAAATACTTTTGAAAGTCTGCCGACAGGCAACAGAAAAAAAAAAATACACAAATTAGTCCTGAGCTATACTTTTATGAAAATTCCATTACTTTCCTATTTTAGTTTTTTTGGACACCAAGAAACAGGCTACTGTACTGGTCTCGAGGTTTTAGAGTTAAATTTCATGAACAAAAACAGTCTGAACTCTTGCATGAGGAAACTTCTCTCTATTAAAAACTGTTGAGCTTTAACATCTATAGTCCTGAAACTATTCATATTGTCTATCTTGTTGACATTTTGTCATGTTTATCCAAAAATCTTTCAGTGTTTTTGGTGCTAATGTATGAAAAATAACTAATCAAAACCACAAAAAATTGTAAAATTATGAAAACTAATACTTGGTTTTTAAAATGTTCTGCAGAGAAAAAGTTTTTATATGTGAGAAAACAAAATGTAAAGCCCTTTATTATCCCACAACAGGGAAATTGATTCTCTGCTTTTGATCCATCCCCTTGGAGAACAGTGGGCTGCCATTGTGTGGGGCCCGGGGAGCAGTGTGGGGTTAAGGTTTTTGCCCAGGATCCCAGATTGGAGGCTGTGGGGATTGAACCAGGGTTTTCTTTGTTATTGAGAAATGTATTATTTTTGTTAAATTTTTTTTTTTAAGTTTCATAAATAAAGTTTTCTGATTTGTGATTTTTACTACCATAAGTAATTTTAAATCACTTCCAATCTGAGCTTGCACCATTTTTGGGGGGTTTGACCCATCACATTATGCTCAAAAAGTCAGTTAAGTATCAATGATTTCAATCAAACCACGAAAGAAACACTACCATGCATTTGTAACATTTGGAATAAGATAAAGCTTACCCCTGTAAAAAGATGCAGATTTTTAAAAATGTTCTGTACATAAAAAATGTTTATGTCTTATTTTGGAGCTTGACTTTGAAAATTGTACTTGGTTTGATCCCTGCAACCTGCAACCAGGGACCTCTGGGTCCCTGAGCAAGACCCTGTCCGCGGACGCCGCACAATGGCAGCCTACTGCTCCCCAAGGGGATGGGTTAAATGCAGAGATAAACTTCTCCAATGTGAGGTCAATAAAGTTAAATTATTATTAGTTATTATTATTAACTCCTTGGGGCTCCAAGTGATAAGTCATTTCTCATGCCATCTGTATCCCGCTTGTCTCTTGTTTAATTTAGACTGTTATTTTATGCTTTTCTTTTAATAATGGTGTTCTTCTTGCCTGTTCTCCCACATGAGCAGTAGGTATCTACAGCTCCCACAGAGTTATGACAGGGCTTATGTCTTTTTCTGATCTATGCTCTCCTTGCTAACTCTGCTGGATTACTGTAGGTTAGTGACGTTCCTGGAACATTTCCACAGGTTTTTAGCAGTTCCAAACGCTTTCTGCTTTTTAGGATGATAGATTAAAACCTGGTCTCTAAGATGTTATCTCATAGCATAGTCTTGCTTTAAACTACTTAAAATCTTTATCCTTAACCTAAAATGTTGGTTATTTATGATGTCGGTTATCTAGTTTTCACTAAAAACAAAGAAAACAAATCGGCAGTAGTAAAACATTGTTTTTTCTTATTTTGTGTTGTTCTATTCTAATCCTATTATTACACACTGAAGTTTATGGTTGTAATCTGAAAAAAATGAAAAAGCTAACGGAGTGTTTATAGCTTTGAAGGGCACTGTATTCTATTCAATAAATTGAATGTCAAGAATATAATGCAGCCTTATTATTTTTAGGCCCGTATAATATGATTTGATATGTGTGGAAGTGAATAAAGTCTCAGACTCTGCTTATGTCAGAGTTACCACATCTCCATTTTAAAAAGGCACCTTCCTCAGAACATAAGTCTTCCTCTCTAGGAATGCTTATGTTGTTGTTGTTTTGATGTGATTGAATCCACTGCACCCCAACAGAGAGAGGTCATTTTCTGCCTCGCTGCAGCATCAGGATGTACTGTAGACACTGAGAGACATGCGGTGAATAAAGGAGGAGAGGATAGCAGCAGGATGAAGCGGCAGAGAGGTCACTTTGAGAAATCTGGATGCAAGCACATGGCAAACAGCGTCTCTGGATCTCTGTCTCGCTCTAATCCTCTCTCTGATCCACCGACGCCTGGCCCAGTCAGACGAAGCGGGCCACAACCCGTGATCGCCGGGCCCTAATCTGAGTCCTCGGCCCGTCCACAGTCCATCTCAGACGGCACCGGCTGGCTGCCAGCGGAGGAGTGGCAGGCTTAGTCTTCTCCAGAGAGACAGCTAGAGGTTGTCTCTACATGGATGGGCACTTCGCAGCTCAGCGGGGGCAGGAGGAAGGGGCAACATAGCAGCTGCTCTGGGCATATGGGCAGAATTCATTAAGTCTGGCAAAACAAGCCAATTGTGGAGGCGGTTTATAAAAAAGAAAAAGATGCATTTGTCTGAAGGAGGAGCAGAAAAGCAGAGCTCAAAATCTTGTGACACAAAAATATTCTGAGCACAAATGTGCTGTTTGATAGCTTCATCCTGCGGCATTAGAGTTGATGAAGTTGATTCAAGGCCCACAGAATGAAAAAATCTGGATCAGTCTGTGATGGGCAGAGATTGAGCCGTTAGATGCGTACACTGGGTGTCCTTGTGAGCATCAGCGAATGTCAAGAGACCGAATCTCTGCCGCAGAAATAAACCTAATCACAATCTGTAAATGTTACAGCTGTTTCCCTAATAGACCTGGCTGGACTTTGGAGGCCTGCATCTTTATTCACACACATGAACCAAAGGCAAAGCCGAATGCTGATACATCACTGCTCTTTGAGATATACGCATTCAAATACATTGAAAGTGAAATAGGCTGAAAGTTTGTTTTCTAATAAAAGCATTTATAAGTTCTTGACATTCTTCTTTTGGGTTTTTACTTTGTTTCTGAAGAAATATTTGGTCTCAGAGACTCAATGGTCAAAATATGTCGAAGTGGAATTTTACAAATATTGACATAACTATTTTTTTATATCAATGTTGCTATTTGATTTGTTTTATCCTACAGCAAACGATAAAAAGATGATAAAGAAAGAAAAATAAAAAGAGAAGAATGAAAGTGACAATCAGGATTTATTAGTATTTGCAAACAGATACTTAAATTGGAGAACAGAAGGTTTATTATTGTCTACATCTCTTAAAAAAAAAATTTGCTCATCACTTTAAAGAGTTGCAGCTTTCTTGGTCCAGACTTCCACTCCTACCTTTTAATTCAGTAAAAGTATAATGTATGCTAATCCTCCAGGTGTCAATAGGAACTCTGCTCAATGCATTCGAGATAATAGTGAAGACGGGGCCGTTCCTATCGAAGAGCTGCGAGATAAAGCCAATGGCACAGTCAATAACAATAAGGTTGTAGGCTTTAATGAGGAATGTTAATTTGAACACAATCAGCTGGATTTGAGCTTAGCTGATTATCAACCTTTTATGTTGATAATGCTGCCAGAACAAAGAGGACATGTCTATCTGAAACGGCTTCTTTCAAATGATAGCCTTTAGGCTGGTCAAGTAAAAAAAAAACAGTAGAAAAACTTCAGAAGACCAAAAAAATAGCAGAGAACTTTTTTTAAGACATCAAGAAATACTGTACAAGATGTTACAAAAATAAATTCTTAGAGAGACTATAGTTAAATAAAGTCACGGTCCCTTGTGTCCTAACTCTGGACTCTCTCCTTGATCCTGTTCCATCTTAAGCTCTGAGGACACCTCTGCAAACAGACAATCCCAGTCCCAGATCACATTCTCCTGGAGAGCAAAGTGGATAAGAAGAGAGAGGCGGTAGAAGAACATTTGGAGAGCCAAGAAAGAAAGGAGAGGGAATGAGGGGAGCAAAGTAAAGAGGAAAGGAGATTGTAGGGTATTAATGTACACATCATAAATCTTGATTACCTGGGAGATACGAGTGGCAACCTCCCCAGATGATCAACAAACAGCTGGTCTGGTCTTCAGTGGGACCTCTCAGGATATATTTACTAAAATCTCACTCACCTCTTTGAACTCTTGCTCCGGTGCTAAAACCTTGGAGAGCAGCTTCAAGTCGATCTCTCCATCCTGAAAAGACATTTCAGTAAAACCATCTTCGCCTGCACAAACTGGGGTGATACGATACTGGGAAGACCACCTTGAAGAGAAGGGTAACTGGGATAAAGATGCATAAAAATAAATGTCCTTGACTTACTAAGGTTTGGAAGGTCGAGAAATGTTTAAGATCATTGTCCAGATCACTGTAGGTCATCACTCGATTCACCTGAACCCTGAGAAAGTCACAAGAGAACATTTGTTGTTGTTTTTTAACTTCTTTATGTTAAAATGATCCTAAAGTCAAAACACATCTGAGAAGTGTCTTTGGACTAGCTTAACATTTTTGCACAATCAGTCTCCACATCTTCAAGCAGCGACAACAGTGAGCAGGAGACAGTTGCCAAGTGTTAAACGCCTCAAATTGAAACCCAGCTGCTTATCTGTGGGTTGGAATTAAGTAGGGGGGCTTTCAAAGTGTCCGGGGCCTAGCAGTGCATGCCAGTCCTACTTACTGCACATTACACGCTACATTGCCCCTGCAATGAGTTCAATGTGGATATTATCTTGCACGGAGTGCTAGCCCCAGCCTAATAACCTCCACCACTGTCACAGCCCTGCTACATAGTCGACACATGTCGTTGTGTCTCTCTGTGCCCTGTAAATCAGAGCCTGGGTGGTGAGAAGAGAAATTAATAAATCACATCAAACTATTTCCTTATTTCTGCGACGTAAAAGTTGCAATAAGGTGAACAGAGGACAGATAACTTTGAAGAGACCTGACTCTGAGTCCTGGATAGTCGGAACTCTTGTGGGAAGGGTTTCATCTGTTTTTAGTGGGGGACCTGTTCTCTGATTCAGCTTCCGTTGAACTGTAACCTTTGTGATTGTTATTTAACATCTTGACACACTTTGCTCAGTCAAACTCTGTAAAACCTAAATTAGCTGGATTTTTAAAAAACAGATAAACCTTTAAATCACACTGTGGACGGTAACACCTTCATTTCACAAAAAAGTAGGACATTCGTTGTTTTTTGACACTCAACCACAGTCAGATCAGGAAGCCGGGGTCTGGTTAAAACCCAAAATTAAAAAAGATCTAGAACTTAAAAAGTCAGAAATGAACGATCTTTTATTATTTCTGTATAATAAAATCATCAAAAGATAGATGAATGTAAAAATTTTATTTCTAAGAATTTCCGTTTCATCTTATACTAGTTTTTAATCTTTAAAAAGTTATACACACTTTCTAGGAAAAGAAAAAGTAATTTATTTGAATGTCAAATACATTTAGCAACATCTGGTCACAGTCAATATTGAGAGGAAGAAATCAGCTGTACAGACCAAAGGTCCATCAGAGGTTAACGCAGAGACGAATCAGCCACCAACTGGACAGAGGGACCCAACTGAAGGCCTGCTGTGTTAATGACAATAATTGGACTTTATTGATCTCACATTGGAAAAATTGACCCATCCACTTGGAGAGCAGTGGGCTGCCATCGTGGGGCGCCTGGGGAGCAGTGTGGGGTTAAGGGTCTTGCTCAGGGACCCAGAGTGGCAGTCTGTGGGAGTGGGGCTTGAACTCAGAGCCTCAGGATTCCAAGCTCCATGCACTAACCACTAATCCACCACTTCCCATTCATGTCTGCGTTCATGAGTCAGACCTTAGGACAGCTTAAAGTTAGTTTTGAACAATTGAAGTCCCAAACACCCAAATGAGCACTTCGAAAAAATTTGCAGGTCCATAAATACCAGCCTTAGTTGGGATTGTACAGAATATTTACCCAGTTCAGCAGGTTTCTGAGGTATTTACCCCCTTATGAAATACTTGTATCCAAAATTATAATTTAATTTATTTAATAATTAAACAGATTTTAGTACCTTGGTGGAGCAGCAACCTGCATCGTTAGATCTTCCTCCTGCACTTCCTCTAAATCTGGTATTACTGGAATATCTGTTAATATAAAGAAGAAAGCATCCTGTAACAGAGATGACATAAGCGTACAGAAAATAAAATGGCAAGTCTGTGATTAACCAACAAAATGAAAATGCTGAACTAAAGACAGCATATCCCCTGTGTATGCCTGTCAGAGGTGTGTTTGTGAGATTCCTTTTGTCTCTCTTGCTGCCTGCATCCTTATAAGAGCTGCCCTGTCATCGCCATGCGGCCATGAATATTCAAAAGGCGAGGCGGCGGCTCATCCTGCTGTGATTACGGGTGCTGGGCAGGGGCTCCCCACAAAGCACCCCCCGCTACCTTAGCATTTGGGCCCTGTCAGCGCCGCCCACCCTGAGGACCTGCGGTGGCCGGCAGGCCGACCTCCATGTCCACTCTGCCACTCCGACTGGGTGTCCAGCCATGTGCAGAAGTATTTGCTTGTGGGCCCATCTGTGTGGGGTCGGAAGTCACAGCGCGGCCTGGCAGGGGCCACAGTGCCAGGAGCCGCCAGCCCGCTGTTTGAACAGTGGGAACCCGCTTTAATTGGCTGAACACAACAGGACAGAGGATGGCTTCACTCCCAAGAAGGACAGGGCAAACTTTCACAGCTTTGCTCAGACTGACATGTGAAGGAATCAAAAATAAAAACAGATAAGAGATGGAGAGGAAAATGTTGAAAATATATTTATTTGTTAGTAAATGAAAGAAAAACGAAGTACCAATCTCAAAAAGATGCAATAACCGGTAGCATCTGTATGCAAATCCTTGATTTGTTACATTGTTGAATCATCTTTTGTCTGTTGGCTTCTGTTAAATCCAGAATGGAACTGAAATTTAACATTCTCACATATGAAACTCTAAATAACCAAGGCACATCCTATATCAAACATCTGATTGATCCTTATGTTTCTGACAGAGTACTTCCCTCTTGGTCTGCAGGTTTACTGGTGGTTCCTAGAATCACTAATAGTAGAATAGTGGAACCAGCTGCCATGTTTGGTCCATGATGCAGACATCCTGTCTACTTCAGGCTCAAAACTTTCCTCACTGATACAGCTATTGTTAAGAGTGGCTTAGGTTCTTGTTTTTCATGAATTATTTCTGCTGGAAACTTTTTGTACTCTTTTCCAGGCTGATGCCTTTGTATAAATAGCTGAATGCAGGTAGTCCAACTTTTATTTATCACATAAACTAATTGAACTAAGATCTGAGGAACTGAATTGAAAGGTGTACCACATTTGTTTGGATTTTCGACCATATTGGACCATATTGATATATGTCACATTGAAAGCTGGGAAAAGTTGAGAAATGTTTTACGATAGTCTTATTTCTAAATCCCTTTCGAGATCTAATGAAGATATACGTAACAATGTTTTAAACACAAATATTTACTTTGCTTTTCTTGCTTTTGTATCAAAAAAGAAACACTTTGACACTCATTAAAGTGAACTACATTTATAATAAAAAAAAAGAAAAAAAACTTTTAGTTGCCCACTTTACTGCTGAGTATCTGTCTTAAATAAAAGACCATAGGTCTAACCCTTTTACTTCATGATCTTTTGATAAAATCATATTCATATTTTTCAGTTTAAACATTTTCCTGCAAAACAGCCTCCTGGTTTGACTCAGCTGCAGTATATGTAACATTCTAGATGACATTTTTCAGTGTATTTATTAAAGTACTAATAGTAAGGGGCTGTCTATGATCATTCTGCTTTTCATTTAGATTTTATGAATAATGTTTTGCAAGGAGAATCTTTTCAAGAGGATCTTTATGTACTTTTGTTTTTTTATATTGTTCATAATGTTTTTATGAAATTTGATTGGGACTTTTAATATACTGCAGAATATTCTGGGGCATGTGCCTCAGATAATCTGCCTTAACAAGCCTATGTGCAAAACCATAAAAATGCAAACACGTCCCTTCATCCACATCTCATTTCCTGTAGGAACTTGAATCTTCAAACCTCAATCAAACAGCTTCTGGGCAGGAAGAACTCTGCAGTTCTTTATTTGTTCTACAGTGGGGTATTTACAACGTCTAAAAAAGAACATCTGGATGCACGACAGAGAAGTAACTGGTAGGAAGAAAAAGAAAGCTGGCCTCGTGAAGAGGCTTGTCAGTAATCTCCAACCACAGCTCTGTACCCTGAGGGGAAAGTCGATACAGGAGCTAAATAGAGGTGAGGAGATGGAAGTCTGAATCTGATGTGAGGAAATATCTTGGCATCTATGTCACCATTTTTTCAAAAATAAACCCTGAAAACAAACTGGGTAAAAGAAAATAAATCATTGATCCTTGGTGGAGCACAGGGAAAATATTCCATTCCCAACAGAATTCCCTGATGGATAAAGAATTCTGACAACAACTAGGTGAGAATATAACGCATCAAGTTTTACCGGAAATCAAACTGCCTCCTTCAGCTGATAACTTACTTGATCCTCTTTTTTTTTTTTTTTTTAATTAAGCCAAATTAAAAATGCCACACTCGTTTAGCCGCTGACAAGATTCATCTGTGTTTCTGATATCCAAATAAATGCAGGCACGGGTATTTCATATTCATGAGGCCCGGTGACACTTTGTCCTCTCATTTACAAAGCACAGCGTTCAGCAGAATCCGTCCCCCCTGGACTCCCAATCAAATTTAATGGTCTTAGTGCAATGACATCAAAAACTTCGCCATCCGGCTCTGCAAACAGCTTCCTGGGTTGTCCATCTCTGCACACACAGTTTTAGACTTCCACTGGTAATGCAACATAAATGTACACCATGGGTGTTCAGTGGGAATAATAGAGGCATATGCTGTCTATATGCAAAGTCTGCTATTGGAAAAAAAAGGAACAACTGTATTAAATTGGTTTTAAATTGAATGCATCACCAGAGGTCAAGCAGCCTGTGTTTTCTACCGACTCCATCAGGAGGATAACCACACCTTACTGCGCTCAGCTGGACATACAGCGAGGTGGCTTTTGTCTGCCTTATTAGTCCGCTGCATGCAGTCTCCTCGCTGAAGCCTGTAAATATCAAAATGGGGATAATAGACGTACCACAGCTAATGCATGCAAGTCAGCGACTTTAGACGAGAGGACGTCTCCCCACATCATACGGACTCCGGTAACCTACACAAGGGGTCCGGTCAAATGATTACCTAGGCAGAGTTCCCTTTGAAAGGCTCATAGAGCAATATTCAACACATCAGCCTGTGAGAGCGACGCATGAAACAGGAGTGTGTTGGTGATACTGGAGCTATTTTAAGTGACCAGCAGGAAGCGATGGGGGCAGCTGATAGGGAGCTGGGGGCAGTTAACTGGCCAAGCCTTCTCTCTGTGGGTCTCTCTCTGCGCTTGTAGCCAGTGGACATAAGGGATAAGGGTGTGGGACATAATCAAGATTGCAGGGGCTATCTCAGTAACCCTAAGCACTGTAATTTCCAATGCCCCTGCCTCCGGCTCTGTATTAAGAGCTCTCCCTCCACAGAGTAATAATCTTTCCTGGGGCTTTAACTGAAAAAGAAACAAACCTTTGTATTCAGCATACAACCATTTTAACCTATGTGTTGACAACATTTATCTAGGTTCATATATAAAAACATAATCAGAGGCAGTATATCAGAAAGCACTTTCATTCTCAGGGCTCAGCAGCAAACTACAGAAGTTTTAGTAATAAATTATCAAATAAATTATTCTTTAGGCATCATGTTTGATTCAAGTTTACAAACGACTGAACAAATGTTATGAAAAATGCCTTCGTTATATAAAGAAATGAGCCAGATTTCAACTAGAGACACTTGAAATATAAAACAAAGGATGGGTTACTGTTTGTATGCATTTGTAATCACTTTAGTCCAACATTTTCTCAGATGTACTTTCTCCATACGGGGCCTCGGGACCCTTCTGGTCGGCAGAAAAGGGTCTTATGTTAGTCGCTAAGATCAGAACCGACATACAGGTGCTGGTCATAAAATTAGAATATCATGAAAAAGTTGATTGATTTCAGTAATTCCATTTAAAAAGTGAAACTTGTATATTATATTCATACATTACATACAAACTCATATATTTCAGATGTTTATTTTGTTTAATTTTGATGATTACAAATGACAACAAATGAAAATCTCAAATTCATATCAGAAAATTAGAATATTGTGAAAAGGTTCAAAATTGATGGCCCCTGGTGCCACACTCTAATCAGCTAATTAACTCAAACCACCTGCAAAAGCCTTTAAATGGTCTTTCAGTCTAGTTCTATAGGCTACACAATCATGGGGAAGACTGCTGACTTGACAGTTGTCCAAAAGACGACCATCGACACCTTGCACAAGGAGGGCAAGACACAAAAGGTCATCGCTAAAGAGGCTGGCTGTTCACAGAGCTCAGTGTCCAAGCACATTAATAGAGAGGCGAAGGGAAGGAAAAGATGTGGTCGAAAAAAGTGTACAAGCAAGAGAGATAACCGCACCCTGGAGAGGATTGTGAAACAAAACCCCTTCAAAAATGTGGGGGAGATTCACAAAGAGTGGACTGCAGCTGGAGTGAGTGCTTCAAGAACCACCACACACAGACGTATGAAAGACATGGGTTTCTGCTGTCGCATTCCTTGTGTCAAGCCACTCTTGAACCACAGACAGCGTCAGAAGCGTCTAAAGAGAAACAGGACTGGACTGCTGGTGAGTGGTCCAAAGTCATGTTCTCTGATGAAAGTAAATTTTGCATTTCCTTTGGAAATCAAGGTCCCAGAGTCTGGAGGAAAAGAAGAGAGGCACTTCATCCACGTTGCTTGAAGTCCAGTGTAAAGTTTCCACAGTCAGTGATGGTTTGGGGTGCCATGTCATCTGCTGGTGTTGGTCCATTGTGTTTTCTGAGGTCCAGGGTCAACGCAGCCACATACCAGGAAGTTTTAGAGCACTTCATGCTTCCTGCAGCTGACCAACTTTTTGGAGATGCAGATTTCATTTTCCAACAGGACTTGGCACCTGCACACAGTGCCAAAGCTACCAGTACCTGGTTGAAGGACCATGGTATCCCTGTTCTTAATTGGCCAGCAAACTCTCCTGACCTTAACCCCATAGAAAATCTATGGGGTATTGTGAAGAAGAAGATGCAATACACCAGACCCAACAATTCAGAAGAGCTAAAAGCCACTATTAGAGCAACCTGGGCTATCATAACACCTGAGCAGTGCCACAGACTGATCGACTCCATGCCACGCCGCATTGCTGCAGTAATACAGGCCAAAGGAGGCCCAACTAAATACTGAGTGCTGTACATGCTCATACTTTTCATGTTCATACTTTTCAGTTGGCCAACATTTCTATAAATCCTTTGTTTTTATTGGTCTTCAGTAATATTCTAATTTTCTGATATGATGAATTTGAGATTTTCATTTGTTGTCATTTGTAATCATCAAAATTAAACAAAATAAACATCTGAAATATATGAGTTTGTATGTAATGTATGAATATAATATACAAGTTTCACTTTTTAAATGGAATTACTGAAATCAATCAACTTTTTCATGATATTCTAATTTTATGACCAGCACCTGTAAGTTTTTTTTTTATAGTTTTGTATTATTTATTTGCATTATTTATTTAGTAAGAAAGTCATTTTGAACTGTGATGTTTAAAATATGCTTTCATTTAGATAAAAACCTTTTCTATTTGGATTCCTATGTTACCATTTAAGTTCCTTGTCTGTATGAGTAATTTCTGTTTCTCTTTGATTATTTCTAATGTGTCTGTTTGCCTGTTTTTTAACATCTGTACAGCATTATTTTTAAGCATTTGATTGATTAATCTATGTTATAAAATAAAAAAGTGTTTAACTGTTAGTCTGAGATTTATTGCAAACGCTGATTTTGTGAAAAAAAACTTGAAACCTTGAGAAAAATTAGAGCAATTAAAATATTGAATATTTGGATTTAAAATAGTTGCTATTCTGCCATGTGAGGAAGCTTCCAGAAAGACACATCTGTAGATTTATCAGTTTATGAAGTGTGCAGTGCATGCTAACCTGTTTTCACTGAGACTATTTGACTTTATAAAGCTGCTTGGCACAGCAAAAACAGAATGATCTTCTGCATCCGTTCTTTGAAAAGTCGCCCCCCTCAGTTTTAACTTGTTTGTAGAGAGCATAAAGGTCACAGGCAAAAAGTGATACCAAAATATTGGTATTCAGCTGCATCGGTCTGATACTGTGTATGGATGTGTGTGTTTAGGGGTGTGACCAAGTATTTGCTAAATTGTGGGGACGGTGTTAGGCTGATTGCAAAGGAGTATGCTACTTTGTGGGAACTTAGATGTACTTGTGGGACCAGTGGACTGGTTCCCATGAGAAAAGGTTTTCTTCTTGATTGGAGATAAAGTTTATAACGAAGGTGTGAATTGCGTTTAGTTTGGGGTTAGGTATGTGTTTTTAATGGGAAGAGTTATGGTAAGGGTGTGGGTTAGACCAGAAAAAAGAAAGAAAATCAATGCAAAGTCACTTTAAGGATAGTGGGACATAACATTTGCAGGTGGATGTACTTGTGTGTGTGTGTGTGTGTGTTTTCAAAACCAACTGCGGTTGAATATTCTAGGTCCAGATCTTGGCGTAACTTTTTTCATCACAATTTTTCTTATCTGTTTCAATTGTAATAAACAAACAAGTTGATGAAATGTGAATATTTGAAATATATTTTCAAACTGTTTTTAGAACAAGTAATTCATAATACAATGGAGAAAAAAATCAAATATCACCAAATGATCTTCCCTTGATTAGCTAAATCTTCTGAAATTTTCTCACTATTCCCCTGTTCTAATGGAAAAGGCAACTTTGTTGAGGGAGAGTATCATTGCTTGAAAAAGGACTGATCCTCATAGATTACACAGTTTGAATATTGGAGCTTTTAGAGGATTATTTTGCAAAAACAAGACCTTAAAGAGTTAATTTAGGAAAAAAGTATTATAAAGCAGCATTACTCTTCAGCAAAAAATGATTTTCTATGGGGAACATTTGAGTGAATATCACTTCATTAGAAGACAACTCAAGAATTGTTTTTGTATTTCACATGCATTTGTTTCGCTCTTTACTGTTGGTATCAAATCCCTTATTTATTCAGAGTTAAGATAAGATTACAGACAAAAAAAACACTATACATGCACAAACTCAGCTTAAGGTACTTTTCTTGCAGGATATTTATTTTCAGCTTTTTAAAAAAAAAATTGTCACTACACTGCCACAAGCACAGAGCAACAAAGTGAACTCTTCGCATTTAACCCATAGCATTAGGGAGCAGTGGGCTGCAATGTGCGGCACCCGGGAAGCAGTTTGGGGTTAAGGGACTTGCTCAGGGACCAAGAGTGGTAGTCTGAGGGGGTGGGGCTTGAACTCAGAACCTCAGGATTCCAAGCTCTATACCCTAACACCACTCCCCTGTGTATATTGCTTAGAACAAACTTTTGCAAACACTGATAACATGGAAGCTGAAGAAGGGATAGTTTTATGATTATGAAACCTTTAAAAGCATCTAAACTTGAATCCATCTATACATAAACTATTTGCTTCCCTATGGAAGTATTTGGTAATCCAATTGTGTACTTCCTTTTTGAAACTTTAGCTGTAAAGAGGCACAGAAATTAAAATAAATGAAATTCATCTAGTGAAAAATTTTTATTTTATTTTGCTTATGAATATGATTAAAAATATAGTTTAAAAGTATGGCTTGGTAACTAAAATGTTTTTAATAACACATAAAGGTAATCTTTTAGCAGTTGCCAGAGCTGGTCCAAGGTAGTGTGAGGCCCCGAGCAGAGATTTATTTGGAGCCCCCCTTCTGATTTGAGCCCCCTACCAAAAAACAGAACTGACCACTCTTTAAACTAGTCTCCACATGATGTTTTGGTCTTGTTTGTTGTTCATTAACATTTAATACAATTTTTTACACCTAAAGAGTGACTCAACAATGATGAAATTAGACTGATTACGTTTTTGTTGACATCAGTCACTTCACAGGACATTGAATGGATATCACTTAAATATAGAAGCTCAGCGGTTTAGTTTTTTCTTTCTAATTTTCACAGTAACGAAAGTAATTGTCGGTTCACAGTTGTTCATATGGGGGGGGCAGACAAAGAGATACTCTGTGGTCAAAAACAGGGCTTCATAGTACCAGATCAAGCTGTAGCCAGGAAGAAATATGGCAGGAACATCAGTGTGAAGTGATGATCAGTTTCCTTGCTTATCTGCTCTACTTTCAGAGGATAAATGTGCAGGAGATGCAGTGGAGCACTGCTCTTTGCCCGTGAGGAGACACAAAGAGTGTGGACGGCAAGGGTGCTCTTACCTCCTTCATCATCTGATCCCTGGGGAGTTTGTGGTCGTAGGCGATGACTGTGGAAACAGGAAGTAAGGGGAGAATTAATTATTTAATGCTTTGAAAGCCAAGCCTAATGGTGAGAACATCATAGGAAGTACGGGAGCTGGTTCTTAGATGTTGCTTTTATGATTTGTCTGTTTTTGTTATTCCACTATTGTAGGTAGAGAACATCAGTTATTCATGTCTCTGTTGTTCAACACAACAAAAAGAAACCCCGTCTGAAATCTCTGTCCATGTAAGTATTACTGGGACCAGTGGAATTAAAGGACAGCATAAGAGTTCTTCAGGGTAACACCGTCAGTTTTACATTAACTTCAGTTTCACTGCAGACATCGAGGCTCCGAGCAGCAGCTCAGATGATGAGTATAGTTGTTTATTCTAAGACACAATGATTATGAAGGGCCAGCATGAAACTAAAACTACAGGAAGACGGCCATAAAATGTTACAGCAAATCAGTCAGGCTGCTTTTATATTCACTTAAAGTGATTGTTTTTGGAAAACAAGGACCATTCAGAATGTGCACAAGAATTTACACAAAAGTGTATAAAATATGTTTTTTTTTTTACACCGATTCACTTTAATCATGAACTCCAAGAAGTTAACTTACTCCTCCAGTTCCTCGGTAGCTCGTCTTCTTGAAGATCTGTAAATGAAAAGAAAACACAGTTTTTACACAAAATAAAAATAAAAGACGAACTGGTTTTGGCCTCCAGGAAATAACAATACGCTGAAGGGTCTTCTAAAGCACATAGAAAGAACTGGAATAAACCTGTTCATAGCATATGTGTCCATCTCAAGGCCTGCAGGCCTGTTCTTTTAAAGTGAGCAAGTAACTAAAACAGCTTAATAAATGGGAGTAAAGTGTTAGATAAAAGTGTTAAATCATGCGTTTAATAAATGGGAGTAGAGTTATAATAAAAGAGCAGTGTGCTTTCTGGCTTTCTTTTATGTAGCTGCATCCGTTCCTTTGGAACATTTGATATTCCTGAAGTGGCCTGATACAGAAATGGGATTAACAGCCTTGATCTATCTGAGGTAAATGTTTCTCAGTAGATAGTTGGTCGCCTTCCAACTGGAAAAATATGACTTTTATTGCAGGTTCCTGCATGTGTTAATACATCCTGGGTATAAAAAGATCTGCTTTGTCTGAATGTGTAAGTCAGACATCAGTGTGAAGGACTTTGAGTTGACAGTGAAAAAGAAAAGTCATAAATCTAATCTATTTGTTGCTGATTCTGTATAGGACTGATTTGAGTCAATATTTCTGGATTTAAACTGGACCTGCTTGTCTTGAGCAGTGCCTTTAGCAACACTTGCTCTAAATTGGTGCCATGTCAAAATATTAAACTAACTCAATATGTTTTCTCCCTGTACCTATAGTATGGACCATTGACCATGTATTACTAAACTTGATCCAATTATAAAACTCTTCTTTAATATAAAATATCATGATAGAGAGCTTCTGCAAGTTGCAGCAAATCTTTTAAACTTTCTAATTTTAAATCCAGGTTTGAATTACAAAAAACAACCCATTTGAGGGATCAAATATTCAAAGAGATGGATTACAAATTAGAAAAATAAACTAAATATATTTATTGTAAATTTCCCAAAAAAGGTAAGAAAAAACACAATTTTAGGAGCTGGAATTTTTCGAGGGATCGCACAAGCATAACTAATAAAAGAAATCAGAGCCCTTTACAAGATAAGCTAGATTAAATCAATACTTTGGGGAAAGAATGATCTATGTACAAATTATAAATACATACTAATTTAATGTTTAGAGGTAAATTAATAATTCATGTTTAGTGGGAAAAATCAGTAGCATCATGTGTTCTCATTAAACTCTTAAACAACTTCTCGTTCTCTTCATCCTCTGACATGGGAGTTGGTTTAGACCTCGTCTGACTGGCTGTGTGTTTCCTGGACGGGGCCGCCTTTTACAGCTGCTTTTTTTTTATCTCTGCTTCTGTCTCCTTGAACCCCAGTCGGCCTCAGCAGATGGCCGCTCACACTGAGCCTGGTTCTGCTGGAGGTTTCTTCCTGTTAAAAGGTAGTTTTTTCTCTCCACTGTCGCTACAAGCAATCTTAGTGTGAGGGATTGCATTTGAGTCATTGAGTCGATGCAATCAACTGGTTTCCTTAGATAGAAAACTTTAAATCAATTTGACTGTATGATCTGGTGAACTGTAAAGTGCCTTGAGATGACGTGTTGTGAATTGGCGCTATAGAAATAAACTGAATTGAATTGAAATTTAATTAAACAGCACATACACTTTACATCTAAATAAGGCAGACCAGATGAGGTTTTATCTCAGCATCAACAAAATGCAATAATACAGGCAACAGAACTTATAGTTCTATGCCATCAGGTTTGTTAAGTAAAGACTCTTTAACCCCACTGCAGCCACTTGATACCCACAGCCTAAGGAACCAAGGTTAAGATCTAGAATGAGAAATAAAAAAATTTGACTTTGAAATGTCTGAAATTTACAAATTCAAATTAAGCACTTTCTACACCTTTTAAGACCCTAGGAACCTTGTTATGATTAATCAAATCAGATCAATGAAAGTCTTATTTTTCACTATTTATAACGTTACACTCTTTCAAAAAACAATAATTACTGCGTAGCACTAAGCCTTCTTATTTTCAATTTCAAAAAAGAGGAAAAAGGTTCTTTTTCATTTTGCTTGTTCTTCTGGTTGAGAGCTGCCCCCTACTGGTTATCTGATTTACCCTTCATCTTTTCTAGAGCTTCAAGCAATCGAGACTTTAGAGGAAAAAATAAATAAAAAGAATATAAGATGCAGTATTAAAATAAACAATCAGCATTATTTGGAACGACAGTAACTACAAAAATGGGAAGTAGTTTTTATTGAGGAACTTGTGTTTAAGTTGTGTTTTGATTTGTGACCTTAGACCAACTTATATTACTTTCCCAGGAGGATTTTCGACAGATTTGTCTTGTTTATAATAAACAAAAATGATTTCATTACAAATGTAACTTTTTATTTAACTTTCTATTTTAGAAACCTGATGAGCCCTGCAGAAGTATTTTTATCCCCGTCTTTTCCATCTTTCGGATGCTGCTCCGCAGCACAGCAACAACAATAGATGAGCAAGAGTCCAACCAGGCAGAGCGGAGATGAGCTGATTGAACCTACCTGGCTGCCCTTGGACTGTGTCCTGTCTGGACGGGGGGTGTTGGGGGGTGGGTGGCGACACTTAAGACACATTACAGGCCGCTTGATTAAGACTCATGTAAGGCAAAGCGATAGACATGGTAAAACTGTCTGGAAAAAGTTGTTAGGGATAAAATATATTGTGACAACCTGGTTTCAAAGGTTCATCAATAAACTGACAGATCATTTAGTGTCAATTAGAAGTGATAGATCGACAAATCCCGGGATTTCTGCGCTGGGATTAGTGGGAGGAGGACAGTGGTGATTGAGCATGAGGGGTGACATTGAAAGGAAAAGTCCTTGTCGGTTCCAGGGGGGACCATTACTTACTTTGTTTCAGAAAGGATCAATGCACATGCAAGCCCCTTTTACACCTCCTGTATTTGAATCACTTTGAGAGCAGGAATCAAGAGGGGTTACGCAAAAGTGGAGTTGCATATGCTGACCTTCGGTGTGTGAAAGGGGAGATCTATCGAGTTGACTTTTTCCTGCTTGCGCTAATGATGCAGTAAACTATGCAAATAAACAGAAGTGACTGCCCCCCTGTTCACTCCAGCCTGCGTTCTTTAATCTCCACTGAGACAAAAGGAAAGGAGCTCAGCAGAAGCAGAAAGGACAAACTGTTCACTCGTGGACAGAAGCACCAGTTGCCGATCAAACCTCCCAGCAAACATCTACCATCTGCTTCAAATATTTTTAGGAATCCTCTCTGTTGTGCTGTCTTTGTATAGAGCAGGATACGGCGGTAAGGGGTGATGAAGTGGCTTTAACTCCTGTGATGAAGTGGCTAGCTGACTAACAGTGCCCTCCTGTGGCTGATGCATTAACCATGTCAATTACCGCCTTGCTCACAGATGAAGACGAATGGAGAATCGCCTGCTCAGACAGGCTCCCTCTAACCTTGTTGATTCACAGCCTGAGAGCCAAATATGCACTGATAAATAAGCTCATTCAGCAGCATGAGAGTTCATTAATAACACATAACACAAGCCTGCAGGCCCCGCTTCAGTGTTGCCACTGCAGAGTGTTATAAAGAGAAACATACTTGGCAGAGCCAGATCCAGAGTTTTCCTGTGCCCAGCCACCCTGCCGCCGGGCCGGTTTAGGAGGAGGGCCCTGCAGTAAGAAAAAAACAGTTAATAGCAAACAGATTCATTGGATTTATTTTTTTATCAGAGATAAATATAGTACAAAGTAAAAATTACTTTATAACTGTAGGGTATTTTGAGTCATAGGGATACTTTGCACTAGTTTTCTGTATTACCAGTGCTGAAGAGGAAACATTTTAGTTCAAATCTGAAGACTTAAAAGAGAAAAGTCTTTAAACAACTTTAACTTTTCCACACTTTCACTCATTGTTACCAAAAAATTGAAAAAGCGGAACATGCTTTAACATTAGCCATCTTCAGATTAAATGTTTCATTTAATTCTAGTTTAAATCCAGCTATTCAGTGAAGGCCATAGAAGTTTGTTAAGAGAACACTGGTAAACAAACGGCTTCATGAAGTGCAAGGTACACAGCAGATAGATCGGGAAAAGATGTGGGGAAGTTTAAAGCAGGGTTAGGTCCTAAATAATGTCACACAGAGCACTGTTCAGTCCATCATCTGAGAATCGAAAGAGCACTGAAAAACATTCAAACAGACCGCCTTAACTAACAGGTCTGGCAAAGGGAGCTCTGGATTTGCTGGCAGGACAATAGAGCAGTAGCAAAAGGAAAGCCATTAGAAGTAGAGTTTGCAATAAAGCATGAAAGGAATATACAAAAAATGAGGTCAAAGTTGCTCTGAAGATTATTTTTTATGCAAAACACTTTGTGTTTCTGAAAACAACCTCAAATCATGCTGAGCACACCATCCCCATTGTGTGTCTGCTCAATTAGGCTCAAAATAGGGGGCAGCTAAGCAAATATTCTTAAGGATGGAGCAAAGTCTTCATCTACCTGGAAAATCTTTATGAGCATTAAGTTGACAGCTAATGCTCACAAAATCTCCAATCGATCTGACTGTATGGCAAAGAATGAAGATTTGAAGCTCATTCTGGTTCTAAAGTATTGACTTAGGCGAGCTGAAAAACAAATGTATGCCACACTTTTCAGATTTTGTCTCTGTAAAAAAAAAAAATCCACCTAACATTTAGACACCAATTCTTTTACTTCTATATTATTTTACAACATCAAATCCCAATCATGTGTGATTAGAAAGTGGCAACATGCAATAACATTTATCAAACATGAACACTTCCCTGAGGTGCCGTATAAAGCCTGCAAACAGTCAATCGATTTCTGTGCTCAAAGGCAAATGTAAAGAAGTTAACGAAATATTCTCCACAGCTTGTTTAACCTTTTTAATCGATGTTGCCTTCTTGTAACGCCTCCACAAAACACTACTCCACGGATTACCGTATGCCACTATTTGCAGGAAAGAATGAGCTTTATGAATTAAATTATTGTTTAATTATTGAGTTAGAAGAAAAAGCCAGAGGATAAGACCAATGTCCATCCGAATTATAGAGTCAGACCAGGAAAAAAGCACATCTCTGCATTTGTTTGAGTAATAAACTTAGGATGTGTTGTGATCATAATGTTTAGACCCTAAAAAGAAGACATGAATGGATGAATTCCTTTAAAAAACAGCAGAACATTTCTCATTGCTATATTGGGACTGCAGAGGACAAAGTCTTATTAATGAATTTCCTTCATTTATGATGAAAGAGGAAATAATCATTTATGGCTGGGTTCTTTAGCAAAGCCATTTATAAATCTGAATGTCACCATTAAGCAGGGCATAGGGAGGGGGGGACCCACTCTGTTCTACTGTATATTACCATTAAACCAGGGAGCCGAGGCTAAACGAGCTCCCTTAACTTTGTGTAATTAGTAACTGTCTCTTAAAAAGAGCAGAAAGGATAAAAATCACAACTGGGGCTTTCTAGCAAAGAGTGCAGAATTTGCTCCAAGGGATGAAAAATCGCTTTGTTGTTTAATATTTGATGTGTCTGACAATGAATGGTTTTTATTAGGACCACACAGTTTTTCCTTACAAGAGATAAAAGTCTTCTGACATTTTAATAAGGAAAAAGGGAGAGGCTATAAGTGTCATGAGAAACAAAACCGATGTGTGCTTGTAATACCTAATGACCAAATATGAACCTCAGAGCTGTAGTGAAGTCCTCAAGTCTGTTGGGACAATTAGCTCAGCCTCTGGGCTTTCTAATTCGGGATTCTCTGGAGGTCCCTGGGTCAGAGAACTTGTGCACAAACTTTCAGAGCACAAAAAAAGCAGCAGATTGCTTGAAGGGATGTCAGGAATGTGAGCAATCAGTGGGGTATTTAAGGCAGTAGAAGACAGGGTTGATAAACAAACACTGCAAAGAAAAACCACATTTCTACCGCACTCCGGAAAAATGTATTGCATCGCATGTGCACAGCAGGTCATGAAGGGCACGAGAAAATTTGTTCATACAGTTAGGAAGTTGTCCTAATTAGGGAGGATTAGCCTAAAGCAAAAGAATTGCCGTGTGTTTTTCTTTTTAACTTTGGGAATGTTGGCTCGTTTACAGTTTGCCGGAGCAGGAGATGTCTCTCATTCCAACAATGCCAGGGATAGGCAGTTTCTTTTTATTATTATTATCTTTTTGCAGCCAAATTTGATTAACTAAGAAAGTATAATTTGGTTTGAACAATACAAAGGAAAACTTTGTTTTTTTTTTACATTTTGCCACCTTACAACTTCAAATTACAGTTTGGTTAAATGAAATTTTGTGACAGGACAAGAAAAAAGTAGTGAATTAAGTTTATGATGTACGATTTGAAAAATTTCAGAAGAAAATTGTAGTGTGCCTTAGAATTCACCCCCATACTCTAACACCCATAGATAAACTCTAAACTGCTTCTTGTAAATCAACAATTAAAGTGAAGCCAGAGGAAACAAGTGATTAATACAACGATTAAACGTTTTTCTACTAAATTTAACTAAACTTTCTGGCCGATATCCCCATATGAGGGAGAAAATGAACATTAAAGATCACCTGGAAACAGCCCTGCCATGGTGGTCGCAGTAAATCACAGCAAAGTTGTCTGAAGGCAACATTCTTTGGGGATTATCATGTTATTATTAGTATCATTGAGATCCTTTTATTTAGATGGGAGAGGAAAGCGAGCTACAGTTTATGGGCAGATAAATGGAACTAAATCCACCAAACATCTAGAAAAATACAAACTATAGGCTTCAAAAGACTTTGGAAAAGGTTTTAGGTTCAGCTTCTAGCAGAATCACAACCTGGGCTCAAGAACTTTAATGAGAAGAATTGGCAAAAACATTAGTAGATGTCAGAAGATGGTAGGAAAAGACTCCAGGGGGCTTACAACTGTAACTCCATCAAAAGGTGGTTTTATTTAGTTTTTACTGTAGAGGCTAAATATAAATGCATTCTACTCATTTTAAATTTTAGTGTTTTTTGTTCCTCACTTTTGCAAGTAATATGCCACCTTACAGTAGACGGATAAAATCTCAATAAAACATATCTAGGTTTGTGGTTGTGATGTGACAAACTTGTAAAAGATTGCAGACATAAAAATAGATGAACACAGAAGCGTAAAAGGAAACAATAAAAAGGAGCTTTTTACATTTTCTGAAATTCTGACATACATACTTTATGCTTTAGAGGTTTTTGAAGTAGCAGATAGTAATCAAATATCTCACTAACTTACTGCATAAAAACTCCTTTAATTAAATGATGTGTTGTTTATCGGAGAGTCAGAAACTATGATGCAGAAAACTGATGACTAACAAGGTAAAAAAGTAAAGAAGATTAATAGAAAATAGCAGCTCTGGAGAATTGCATTAAAGCCATGCAAACTAACACCACCCACCTCATCATCATCATCATCCTAAAAATGTATGCATGTGAAAAAAACAAAATGCAATTTTATGACTTGTGATGTAAAGAGAAATTAAAGTGTTTACATAGATACATAAAAATCACTCACTTCTCCTAATGCAGCAGAGGTGGATGGCTTCCCTGCAGGCCGGGAATCTTCAAACGAGTGATCGGCTGATAATCGAGCTCTTCGGCCAGATTTAACAATCTAGAAAATGAACATTATTTCTTATCAAAATAAAGTGGGGTCTATTATATTTCAAAGCAAGTAAAAAAAACATATTTTTTTGCTAGAACTACATAAAGATAATAGTTTTACATAAATCGGTGTGTCTGATTGTATAGTACATTTAATCTGAAAGTTAATGATCATTCTTAATTATTTTAAACAATTTATTTATGATCTAAAAGAAACCAGAGCTGATCATGGAACAATGACCACTAAAATAATAGATCTGTAAAAACTAAAGCAAAAGATTTGCTTACAACCATGTGAAAAAACTGTGTGAACATGCAAAAAGTTTAACAATTTAAACAGAAAAATATTCATCATTAAGACCTCTTTACTCATCCAAAAAGTTCTTAAGATTTAGGGCTTTTAATTAAGTCAATCTTGGTGACCAAGATTTAAAATGTACAGCAGCTTTAGAAGATATGACCAAAAACTAGTATTCCTGTGCTGATCATCTGCATTAAAAAGTGACAAATTTTCCAAAATTATCACAAGTTGCAATGAAACAGATGAGATGATATAAACCAGAGGGCTGTTTGACAAAACCAAGAAAGCAGATCAAGCTGGGATTTTCCGGAGGTCTTGGCCTAATAAAGCCTCCACTTAGTATCACAAAAACAGCAATGCATAAGTTACTATGGAGATTTATTCTGTGCAGCTAAGCCTGCTCCCAAACAGGCTAGCATCCAGGATAATACTGATATCTTATCTGTTCAGTCAGCAGTTTTACCAATCAGAAATCAATACGTTTTATCAGTGATTCCATTTTCTTGTTTGTATTTTGCTACTTTTCATCTTTTTTTTTCAAGCCTACTTTAAAATACCCTTTAAACATATTTTTATTTAATCAAGTACTGTTATCATTTTTATATTGTTATCGTAGCTGATACTATTATCAGTTTTTGAGGACTGCTGTTGTTTTAAATTTTGCAAAAAAGACCTTTTGCATGTGCTGAGGAGATTAGAGAGAAGTTAAAAAAAGAACAAAAGATGTTGTCAATAACGTCAGGCCAGAAATGGTAGCTCTAAACCCCTGCAGCTTCCTTTATAAAGAGGGATTCTACAGCATTGCAGGTAACGTGAAACAAGCTACACAGACTTGTTTTTTAACACAGGATTCCCCAATGCTGTTGGTTTGATCGACTGCAAGCACAATAATATAAAACGCCCCTCATCTGCACACAGAGGTGTTTTGTTAACGCAAAATCCATTCATAGTATCAAAAATGAGGAACGAGTAAGCTTTGAGTTAGTCCTCCAATTAACTACATGGATTTATTCTGTGCATTAAATTACTTTCATCTTTCTAAAGCATTAAAATGATCTGTGATGATGACAGCATCTGTAGCAACGTGGAGGTAAAGTTACCAGACTCAGTCCATCATTTCAAATTTCTAAATTCTGCTTTTCTGAAATAGCCCTCTGATCTTCTAAAAATTATTGAAATGACCATAGCATTAAATAACTGATTATATCCTTCATTTGTCCTATTATAGCAGTTATACCTTTTACAGTTGCTTTTTGTATCTCCTTGAACCCCAGTTGGCCTCAGCAGATGGCCGCTCACACTGAGCCTGGTGAAACCTGGAGGTTTCTTCCTGTTAAAAGGGAGTTTTTCCTCTCCACTGTCGCTACAAGCATGCTTAGTGTGAGGGATTGCATTCGAGTCAATGAGTCGATGCAATCAACTGATTTTTCTTAGACAGAAAACTTTGAATCAATTTGAATGTATTATCCGGTGAACTGTTAAATGCCTTGAGTTGACATGTGCTGTGAATTGGCGCTATATTAATAAACTGAATTGAATCATATTTTTATGCCTAAATCCCATATTTTTCTCAGCTCTATATTCCACAGTTCCCCATACATTTTTTGTTCACTCAATATGAAACTATCGGGAATGTTGTTTGGAAAACATAACTATATATTCTATTAACAAATTAACTCCATACCGTGCCTGACTTTTCAGTTTTGCATGAAAGATGTCAATATCCGTTATATTTTCATAAACATGCACCGATTGCTTAATCATTTGTGATTTAAGTCTTTAATGAATCAGTACATATTGCACGTCATTTTGAAACCTTTTGATATATGTCAGATGTTTTGTTGTTGTTTTTTCTATATAGGAGCTCTATCGAGTCGCTTATGAAGGCCAGGGGCTTATAAAGGGGGTCAGAGGTGGCCATGGCCACCCTTAGCCAAACATTGGCCACCCCTGTGGCCACCCTTACTATTTTTTTCCCTCTAATTCAGATGGTGGGAGCAGGAATACTCTCAGGTGGAATATTCAAAACATTTTAATTTTACATATGGTTAATGTGTTGTGGTTAACCACAATTAACACTGTGGTTAATTTTGCAGATCAATAGACTAATGTTGAAGATGATAAATACAGAATTCCTGCTCTTTTCAGAACTTTTGTTGTTTGGTAAGGGAAAAAAATGATGTGGTGTCTTTTGCAAATAATCTAGGAGTCTTCAGTGAAATATTAATAACTATTTTAATAAAAACTGATTTAATAATCAATTTATGTAGATTTTAGTACTTGATGATGAATGATTATTGATAAAAGTTGGTAAGTAATGACAATGAAAAAGATGTCCAACCAAGAACTCAAACCTAAAAGAATTTCATCCACTATACCTTTTATATAGAAAGCACGGATGTTTAAATATATGCATCTATTTGTTAGGAAAGGCTGTTGGAAAGTATAGTTTGTCTTTATTTAGAAAATATGGATGTTTTGCTCGTTAATTTTCCTGTTGGATCAGTGTAGATTTATCGTGAGGTTCTGGTGCCTACTTTCTACTTTCCGCCCCCCTCAGTATACATTGGTTATTGCCTGGCCACCCTTATAAAAATGTTCTGGCTACGCCTCTGATGAAGGCAACATTTGATAAAAACGCATATGAAGCTGAACCGAAAAGCACCGAACAGTCAGTCACACTGAATACATGAACAACAAGAAAGGATAAGAGGAAACAACAAGAATAGCTAAACACAGAGGTAACGGCAATGAGACAGTGTGAAAACAGTCCATCTGCAGTAGTTGGAAGCTGACATGTCTGCACTGGCTAACACGCTAGCTAAATAGCTAACCCTAGCCCGTCACTGAAACCTTAAAAATGACACGAAGTCACCTCAGAGAACTAAATAACTAGTACTGCTATTGTTTTACTTAAAGCACTTTTAAAGATTTAACCGCAATGCTCACATTCTTGTTCGCTGCACCATCCTCGAGCTGAAAGTTATCGTCCATCTCTCTCCTCATCGTTGCAGCTCTTAGCTATTGCTTCTTCCGCAAGCATAGCGTCACGTAGCAACGGTCACCATCGTAACGCCTGCCCCCCTTGTTTAACCAAATCGTTCCCCCATATTTACCACTACTAGGCAACTATTACTACTGCCACTACAACTACTAATACTTCTACTAATAATAATAATTACTAACATTATTATTATCATTATACGGAAGAGGATTAGGGCCACTGAAAAAAATAAATAAAAAAGGTTGAAAAAAAGTGATTTTTAAATTTTATTTCAGTACAATTAATATGAGAAAATGTCAGAATTCTGAGATTGAAGTCAGAATTCTGAGATTAAAGTCAGAATTTGAGAAAAAAAAGTCAGAATTCTGAGAAAAAAGTCAGAATTCTGAGAAACAAAATCACAATTCTAAGATTAAAGTCAGAATTCTGAGAAAAAAAAGGTCAGAATTCTGAGATTAAAGTCAGAATTCTGAGAAAAAAATCACAATTCTAAGATTAAAGTCAGAATTCTAAGATTAAAGTCAGAATTCTGAGAAAAAGTCAGAATTCTGAGATTAAAGTCAAAATTCTGAGAAAAAAATCACAATTCTAAGATTAAAGTCAGAATTCTAAGATTAAAGTCAGAATTCTGAGAAAAAGTCAGAATTCTGAGATTAGAGTCAGAATTCTGAGAATAAAAAATACAATTTTGAGATTAAAGTCAGAATGTGACCCCATTCTTTTGGTGTCCACGTTAAGCATGCTATTTATGAGAATGTATTAAAATAGTATCTTAAATAAAACTTTCGGCACTAAGGCCAAACAGTGCTACTCTATTTCTTTTTCTACATGCTGTTCCCCAGTTTGGCCACCAGATGTCAGTGTCGCGCATGTTACTTTTCCCCCTCACAGTCAGCAATCCGTAGCACCATACAGATGATCAGCGCACCTTGTTTTTTTTTTTTTTTACACTTTATCTAAAACGCGCTTAAATTTGCATTTGCTTTACAATGATTTCAATGTAATGTCAAATATATTCTGCTTGTAGAGTATCAAAAACAATCATTAATCCAGTATCAGTATGCTAAGGCATCATCTTCTTTCTGCACAAATAAAATCCCTACCTCCCAAAACTTTAAAGACCTAAATAAATAAATATAGATCCAAATATAGATTTTTTTTATGCATGTCATTGTAGGGCATAGCTCATTGTCCGTACATTTGTTGAAGTTGTTGTCCCTCCCACTGAAACGTCACCGTCTATGACTATAAAGACTGAGTGAGAGAGGAAAGCTTCTCCAGTGACTTAGAGTTTTGGGCCACAAGGAGATAAGAGGCGCAACAGTAGATGAAAGGCTCCAGAGGAATGGAGAAACGGAACCAGGGCGCAAAGACCGGCTGCATCTAAAACATAAAGGGAGTGTGGGTGGGATACCTGAATGGGACCAGGGGGATGAATGGTGTAACAGACAGTTTTTGTAAAGATTTGGGCTTATATTCCAAAATGGCATGGATGTGCGCCCACGCAAATGCGCACTTTGCAAAGATGACATAGCACTTAAGCAAAATGGGATTCCTCCAGGAACATAATTCACTAACGACCTGGATGAAAACAGAAAAGGGATTCTATTGAAAACGGGAGTTTATTTTTATTTTTTTGGTGGGGTGTATTTTGTTATTCTTTTTACTTGACAAGCTGAACTCAAGATTAAAACATGAATCTGGGCAAAGCACTTTTGTTTTTCCTCCTCTCAAATTGTGTGACAATGAGTTTCTCGTTATCCACTTGCACCACCGTGGACATCGACCACATCAAGAAAAAGAGAGTGGAAGCGGTCCGGGGACAGATTCTCAGCAAACTCCGGATGACGAGTCCGCCTCAGACGACAGGTCCAAGTCAGGTACCATTCCACGTCCTGGCCCTCTACAACAGCACCAAGGAGCTGATAGAGGAGCTGGGGAGGGACCGGCAGCAGAGCTGCGGCCAGGATAATACAGAGACTGAGTACTACGCCAAAGAGATTTACAAGTTCAACATGATCAATGGTCCACAGGAAAACAGTGAGTTGACATTTTAAACTGATCAAAGATATTGTCACCAAACAGATTTATCTTATAACTTCAATAGAATGTGTTTTCCATTCATCAGGAGGACAAATTAAGCAGCCTAGATATAATCAATGATCTAAACACTATCATATTCAGGATGTATCCTGTTACAAACACAAACTTTTGTGCATTTGATGTAAAAAGTAACATAAAAGACAAAAAAAGTAGTGTGTTATTATAAAGTGTAAACAGAATTATACTTGGTTTTGCAAACCTTCATTAATTTGAAAAGTGTGAGTTGTGTTGTATTTACTTCTACATTTTATGTCTGGACTTTGACAAGTACTGATTTATGATGCTTTCAGATGAGTTTTTGTGTCAACGCACCTGAATCCAATCGTCAGGATATTAGTAGGGCTCTGAGTGCAAAAGAAGAGGATTCAGTCCTTTGATTTAGTTGTGTTGGACTTAGGACACATTAAAAATTTGCCGTCCTTCAGGGACCACATCTTGACACCCATGGAATAGGCAACATAAACACATGAACGTGCTTTGCTCTTCCGCAGCCCTCAACAGCTTTCCTCTCAAAACTCCCATTTCTTCAGCTCCATCGATCAACTCTGACCAGCTTCTCTGTCCTATCCAAAGCACAGCATCACACTGCCACCAGTTTCACCCTGTTGTGCTCACAGTGAGAAGCAGCATTAGTTTTCTGCCATAAATATATGTTTGTTTGGGACACCCTGTAACAAATACTTTTCCTATCAATAGATTCTTCAATCTTTGCTTTGAATCCTGTCACTGTTTCCTAAAACACCTTTACAGCACAGCCTTTACAGAACAGCTATTATAAATGTTTACTAATATTCGAATATCTGAAGGTAAATTTTATTTGAGGGTATCATATTAAAGAGAGGTGGTTACTAGGTTACCATAGAGATTTATATTGCCTTTTAGGAACACCTTGTGTATCTTATCATTAGCTCTAACCAGCGTCCTCTTGAAAAGGTATCCCCACAGCATGTTGCTGCTTCTACCATGCTTCACAAGGGAATGCGATGTGCAGTGTTTAATTTCCCTCTACCGTAGTCTTTTTACAACTGGGCAAAAGGTTTTTGTACAACTAGAATGGCATGAAATTCTAGCAAAGCAACTTGTGTCTGTAATGACAATAAGTTAATTATTTTTTAACCTTTTTTTTAGATTGTTGAACATTGTTGTTTTTTTTCCAAATAAAAACAACAAGTTGTGGTTATTTTGCTTTGTGGTATCCGTTCATCGCTTTGCCAACTTTCTTGAAAATTTTAGGATGGAAAAAAAAAAAGATAATTAACGCATGTTTCATACATTGAAGTAAAGCTGGTGCCTTATGGGATCTGTGCAGTGCTATGCACAGACGCTCCAGCGATTAGGAGAGCGTCGTGCAAAGGGGAGAGAAAAAGTAAACAGTCTAATAGGAATGAGCACCATTCCACGTATACCTCACACCAAAGCCCTGGGAACTCCAGCTTATGTCTGACACATTCCTAAGTGAGGATATTTCTCAGGCTGTGAAATATTCTATTTATTGCCAACTCTAATACCTCATTTCCATTTTTCTGGCCCCCATATTTTTCATCTACTGCAACTCACCTCTGTTTCCCCCTACTCTATTTCTTTTGAGTACCTCTGTGTTATGATCTAATTCCCTTGTTCACCCATATTGGTATTTCCTGTATAAACTATGGCTCATTGATTGTGCCATAAATCAGTAGCAGAAGCTCAGTGAGAGGCCGACTCCCAAGAGAGGGCCGGTTGGATTTCTGCCCATTGACGGTCAGAGGTCGCAGAGCATAGGGGCGTTGTACCCTTCCAAAATCAACAGGTGTTTATGCTGCGCCGTGACACTGAGCAGAGCCTCAGCACTAGTTCTGAATCAAATCCATTTCATGGGTCCCGCAAAGTGCTTCTGACAATCAAAATACACAGCTCGGGGTTTATCCGTTGGTCAGAGGTAGCCGGAGCTCCCAAAACAAACAGAGGTCTAAGGAGTGGGATCTGAAATGGCCACGTGCCCAGGACACATCATGCTGTACTGCGCCATATACTCTTGGTGATAATAGAAGATGTGAACCTGAATTACAGCTGGCGACGCTTTTACCCACCTCATAGTCCAGGGGAGATATTACTCAGATCATCCAGGGATGCCAAAAACACATGAATTAAAACTTTTCTTTCACCTTCCTATTATGTAATTTCAGGGGGAGCTCGTCACGCAGCACAACATAATGTCTGTCACCTTGATAATTTTACAGTGGAGTTCATTTTCTAGCTGAATATAATGACTTTTACATGCAGCCCGTTTGGATGGTGGGAGTGTTTGGGAACGTGGTCAAGTTTGACTTTTTTTTTCTTTTTAAACAAATTCAAGCACAGTTAAGAAGTTAAACAGAAACTTTTCTCCCAGACTTTAATGCACCACTTGCTCCAGACACCACTACCAATGGAAATCAGCGCATTCTGCCATCTATGAGTACACAGCAGAAGTAGAATTCAGACATGGCAGCAGTTCAGAGCTGCTGTCAGAAGACCAGAGTGCACAGCTGACGGAAAGGGGACAGCCAAGCTAAAGCACGACCTGCGGCAGGCAGGATACTGACTCGACCACGCTTCGCAAATTGGATCGTGCAGCTTCAGGGAAATTCTAAGCCCTTCACTGACTCAGTATCAGGGCAGGTAAAAAAATATGTGGCCTAGCGCTGAGGACAGCAGGGGTATCTGATGTATGGGATAGTAAAAAGATGATGTCATCTGAATAAACAGAGACAGAGGTCTTTGGCCTGTTCCCAGGGAAACAGCATCTTTCCAGCTAACTCCCACAGGTTCACAATTTTGCTTCCTCATGTTTAATCAAGCGGGAAGAAAAAGTTGTTTTTCCTCCTAGCCCAGGTCCGTCACATTATCTCATCTGCCGCAGTCGGTATCTGATGAATGGAGGGGAGAAATAAGAACCTCTTCATAATGAAAAGTTTGATTACCTTATATTAAAACCTTAATTTATTTGTAAGACAAAATCAAACCTTTCCAGGAGAACCTAATGCAAACGGATTCAGATTCCAGATGCTGGAATTTACATGGATAAAAGAGCTCAAGTTCAATTTTCATAAATTTCCAAAGAAATTGCTGCTATGCTTTATGAGATCGAGGCGCAACAGCAGCTGGCCAGCACCTGCACACTTATGTTTACTATTCCCTTTGTTTACCTCCCTAAAGCTCTGGAGAGACTGACATCACAGAGTATCCTCCGGGCAAAAGGGCAAGTAGAGGTGATTCCTGGTAGCGTATATGAGGATATGTCTGCTTCTTGAGCATATTAGCATTTATTAAGGATGTAGGCTACTTCCTTTTTTTACAAATCTGCTCAAGCTTAGGCTGGATTAAGTGCAGCAGTGAACATTTTTTTTTATTCTGCAAGAGGGTTTGGATTTGGACTTATACTGGACTAATTTAGAGCATGCATACACTTTGATCTAAAGTTTTGGTTTTGTTGTATGTTTTGTGTTCTTCTGGTTGAAAGTGAACCTCTGTTGCATATTCAAGGATTTTTACAAGTATTGATTTTCTTGATGTTTTTTCACAAGATTGTGCTTAATTTTTGCTTAATTCAACTATCTATCAACTCTGACCAACACTGCTGTGCATGCAAAGGAAAGGTATCCTCACATCATAATGCAGCCACCACCATGCTTCACCATGAGTAGGATCCATTTAAAGAGATGGGCAACTTTTATGGCCATATCTTCTGAAAGTCGACCTCCGCCTCAGGCACAGGTTTTTGCATTTCACCAACAGTTTTCTTCAAACCATCTTTCGAAATCCTGCTAAAGAAAACCATTCTCATGATGCTGCCTCAATCTCAGGCTAATGTCCAGGGTTAGTTTCCTCATTAAAAAGTCTGTTTTGCATAGTTGCATCAAATACAGTATGTCACAGAATCACAATAACACAAACTTACCTTTTTAGTTGAGACTAAAATTTGGAAAATCAACAACATTTTCTGAATCACATATATTGTCAATAAATCTCATTGGTAAAACATTGTATTGTGCTTTCTATTCATTACGTGCCAAACTTTAGGAAAAAAAGGATGAATTAAATAAATATCTGCGAATAAAACAATTATCCAGACTTTTAATGGATTCTGATAATTAGTTGTAGGAGTTTAAAAAGAATAGCATATTAGTCTTAAATCCTTTACCACAGCGAGTGCTGGGTGCTAAAGGTGATGTTCAGTTTTACTTTTCTGTTGCACAGTTTGCAGGCCAGTTTGCAGGTTCATTTTTATTCAACTGGAGTTTTCAAGAATCAATCATAAAAAGTTCATAAAATCATAAAGTAAATGCAATTATATCAAACTTTGATCTACAGGTAACCTTTCATTTATACATTAGAGATAATAGTAGATTGTTGTTTACTTTAGGTAACATCCTTTCTGGTTTTTATTTTTGACATAAAAGGAAACCCTGAAGCCTTTTAATAAAAATCTGTGGTGCCTTAAATGATGTCGAGGCTCACCATCCAGGAACTTCAACCCATATTAAAGAAAAAAGAGTGGAGAGATTAATGAATCTATCACACATTAATTGCACAAACAATTCATCCTCTCCCCAATTAGTTCTCAGACCCCTTGCTGTAGTAAGGCTGTTTTTGAAATCCTAAAAGCATTGCAATGGGAAAAATTAGGTCATCCAAAAGGAAACCAAAGACTTGATTAGAATTTCAAATCTCCCCTCAAAGTGGGGCGGGCTTTCCACCTTCTGTGGGGGAGGTAGGAGGGAGGAACGGGGACATGAGTGAGGGGAGCAAAAAGCTATTGAGGATTCATCCTTATAGATTGTCTGGAAAACATTGGACAGATATCTGGCTTGGGATTGACACGGAAAAGGTCGTCTATAAATAGGGAAAGTTGAGAAAAAAAACCCCAGTATGGAAACACCACATAATGACTGGGAGGACACTGAAATAGGATTATGGGTCAAATGAAGTACAGACACTTGGAGATGTGCAAGTTCCTTATGCATGACACAGAAACAGCTTCTGAGTTTCCATTCGGCCCGAAACTGCTCGAGGTGCAAATCAGCTAAAGGTGCATTGCGTCTTTTTACCACCAGTATAATCCGAGGCTTGGTAATAAAGCTTAGGCCTGAGGTAATAAATTAGCCAAAGCTTGGCTGTAAATGACTGTTTCCACTCGGCTAGTAAAACGTTTGCTATGTGCTTGTTTTTCTCAACACTGCATGTGCTTTGCCTGTTAAAATAATAAACTCATGCATGTATAAAAAGAGGACTTCAATGTAACAGGAAGCTTTTCAGATAGCAGCCGCTCTCCACGCTCCTTCTGTCTTCCTCGATAAGCATGCCTTCAGTGGTCTCCATCCCCTTCAGTGGTTCTGGTATTGCTCTGCTCAGATACTTGCAGATGCATGTTTCAGGCTCAATCTTTAGGTTCATGGAGGTTTAAGCTTCTGTTTGAAGCTTCAAAGCACCTGTTAGGCTGAAGTGCTGTAGGAGGAGGAGCAAGATGCTGTCCCTCTGTAGCCTGCTCCACAGATGGACCACATGGGCCATTTGGTTCTCATTTTATGACTTTTAACTTGTTGCTAACTCCTACAGCATAAAGCAGAAACAGATGGTTTGTGATAATAGTTAAAAGTATATGACCATTTTCTGCAAACTGCGAGGAAAATGCTTTAAGATGTTAGGATCAAATATGAATAACAGCCTGCTTTAAAGGGCCCATATAATCTTTTTCCACAACTTTTCCATTTAATTTGAGTAGGGGATTGCAGCTCACAATAGTAAGACATATTTCCATGACAAGAATCAAGAAATATGTAAAAAAAAAAAAAAAAAAAAAAAAAAAAGCATGAAAGAAAATAAGTGAGCACAAAACAGCTGAGAAGGCAGCCAAAAGTTGCAGAAGAACGATGATGTCAGTTTGGAAAGCACAACTTAGACATCGTTGGATAACACAATATCCAACAAAGGAGAGAAGTATTGATAGTAAAGTCATAAGCTAGAATTTCAGTTCATAAAATATTTAAATGATTTTATCCAGCAAGAATGGAAAAGGCATGATGGTGTGTAATCAGTAGCTTGGAGACCTAACAAACCACCACCCTAAAGGTATTGAAGAGGTTCTGAAATGGCCCTCATCTCCCTCTAATACACTGCAATGGCAAAACAGCTGTTTGTGACAAAACTGTGACAAGCAGCTATTCTACAAAAACATAGCTGTCAAAACATTACTAAGAGTCTGTTGTCAAGTTAGGTTAAAACTGTAAGTCCATATACAGCTAGTTTCCTCATGTTTTTGGCCCCAAAATGTAATAAGCTCAGAATGTAGGACTGAGAATTCAGTTAAAATAGACAATGGAATAGTTGAAAATAGTTTATTGGAAAAGGAAAGGATAGATTCTGCAGTGGTAGCGGCTCTGTAAAGGCTTGGGCGTCTGAAGCAGGAACGTCTATTGGAGACACTGCTTAGTGACTGTGATAATCCGATGGTGGGCTTATGAACATGCAAGTCACTAACCTGGTATGACAGTTCAGTCCGTGCCCAGGAACGAGGAGGATTACAGCCGGTCGACTGAACAAACGCAGCAGATGCTGCCAAAGAGTTGCAGACAAGGTTGCCTTGAAGGAGAAGTCAAAGGGCAGGTCTGGGTTCAGTCCACAGAAGAATCCAACAGGAGTCCCAACACAGGCAGGCAAACAGATCAGACAGAGGCAAGAAGGCTAAAGGGTCCAAATACAGGAGGATGATATAAAGTCACCGGTTACTGATTTAATTCGATTTTTGCACATTAACAGACATTTTGTCCAGTAAAATGAAACTTAAAAGGGAAAGAAAATAGATTTTAACTCTGGTCTGCCTGTTAACCCCCTGCCCAGAGCTATCTGATGTAAGCACGGCGTCAACAGGAAATGGGTTGAGTCCTCAACCATCAATTTTTGGTTGTTCCTCTCCAAAAGTCTATGAATTGATATGTTTAAAAATCCTGGGGGAAATTGTTTTTATTAGAGAAACGTTGTTTGTGATGAAGGAGAAACTCTTCCTCCTAATATGTTTACTTCATGTAGCTCACTTTACAGCAGCAGAGATTTTTATATTTCTAATAAGAAGACACACTTTTGTTTATTGAATTCATGTTAAAACTGATTTTTTATTTCAAAAGTTAGAACATTTAGAACAATAGTCAGTGTAACTCAAGCGGACATGTATGGAACTCACTTCTTGTTAAGAAAGAAAACTTGTGGCTGCTTTTTTTGGTCAGAAGTACAGTGGAATACATTGCATACTTTCAATGTTTTTTTTTTAAGTTTTATATGTCCAAAATGTGTTTTTGCTTTATTCAAAGAACTGATGAATCTCCTTTTTACCTGCAGATGACCTCCCCTTCTGCCCTAAAAGTATGACTACCAAGCTTTTCCGCTTCAACGTATCAAGGATGGAGGAGAATGCCACCAACCTGTTCCGGGCCGAGTTTCGAGCCTTTCGGATCCCCAACCTAAGTGCCACGAAAAATGAGCAGAGGATTGACCTCTATCAGGTGACTGAACTAAACTCTTGGTTCCTCCGTTAGCAGAGCACAGGTGGGGGTGGGATGGCGGGGGTGTTTGTTCTGTTCCCTTTCTGGAGACGCTTGTAGGTCAGAGGGAAGGATGAAAACATTTCTATTTGGAGATTCTGACTCCCTTTTTCCTCTGCACTTGCTGATCATTATTCCATGTGCTTATGTTCCAATGGATTCTACATCAGGACACATTTTAAAAAAGCTTCTGCAACCACATTAAAATTCTGTGCTTTCTTCTATTAAAACTTTTAATCTCAAAGCAGTTATCCATACATGCTAGATCAAGGTTTTTTTTTTATATCTGCCTCTCTTTGAAGTCTGTTTGAAACATCCATATGGTTGATGTCTGTGCGTGGGGTGGCATGATATATATATTTTTTTCTGGCTCCTCATTAATCTGCTGTAAGAGAGTCATAGTAATGATTAGGTTCCAACACTTCCTGTCAGGAAGACGAGCGTTTCTGGACTGCATTCCGTCTCTGAGCCAAAGCTAAGGCCAGTGCTCGAATTTAGACTGTCAGGCCCTCAAGATTATTTCCAGGGGGCTGGGAGGAGATAGAGGCTGGGTCACCCAACGGTGGAAGTAAATGGAGCCATTCAACCACCCCCACACTTTTCAGCCAAGATCTGATTGGCAGAAGGCTAATGCTGGCAGTACAGTCGACCTCAGTCCCACAGGAAGGCAGATTAGATGCTGACAATGTTCAGAAACCTGGTTATCCACAGCCCATGCTGTGGGGCCAAGGGTCCATGCCCACCACTTCAACACAAAAAGGCACCCTTTTTTCCAGAAAAGTGCTGGTACAGATATGAATCCTTTTATTGTTGGTGTTGGTCTGTAGAAACACCCTGAGAGATGTTTGTTTTGGAACTGTGTGACACTGGTGACGAGCAGGATGGCCGGGTTCTGATTAGCACGATGTTAACTTGCAGGCATTAACTTGCAAAATTGGGATATCAAAACAGGGAATCATTTTTTCCATGAAGAGCAGACGATTTGGCCTGAGGCATCCTGGAGAGTCTGGCTTAGGGAGACCGCCTTCATTCTTCATGCATGTATGTGTGTGCAAAAACATAGTTTATGAAGACGGGTCACGTTTTCTTCTCTCACTGCAGATCCCCCAAAGAGGCAAACAGCGCTACATCGGAGGCAAGAACGTCCTGACCAAGGGGACCCCTGAGTGGGTCTCCTTTGATGTTACAGAGACAGTGAGGGAGTGGCTGATGTACCGACGTGAGTTTGAAACATCAGATCTTCCTCTCTTCACACCTTTCTTATACACACCCTGTCAGAAAGATAACACCTTTATCAAAAGACTAGACATAAAAGCCTCAGGATACATGTCATCTACTAAGGGCTTTCTCTTCTTGATGTTCCCTCAGACACCAATCTTGGCCTGGAGATAAGCGTGCACTGTCCTTGCAACTCTTTCAGGCGTAATGGTGAAATCGAAAACTTGAACGAAGTGCTGGAAGTCAAATTCAAAGGTGAGACGTTTTTGGATATATCAGTGATATGACAGAGCAACACGCTTTAGAGCTTGTAATTGTCATGATGGGTTCTCAAAGGGGACCCAATTATGCAGAACACCACTGAGGCGGAAACAGGAGTAAAGGTTTAACAGAGTTTATTTCAATAAGCACTGATATTATGACAGGTTCGGGTTCAGGCCTGGGAAACTGGTTCACTGGAGTCTGCGTGGGAGACAGTTTAGTTAGCGTAGAATCAGAGGAGCTTGACTTTGAGGGTTTCTGGTTTGTACCTTGAGGGTTCTTGGTTAACGCCTTGGGAGGAGAACTGTTGGGTCCTGGGAATGTTTGTTCAGCTGAGTCCGTTTGCTGCTTCAGCGTCTTACATCTAGAAAGAGGGCAGACCTTGGTTTTGAGTTTCCAGCTCTTGGTCCAGAGCTGCATGGAAATTCAGAGAGAAGTCTTCAGGTTTGGCTCAGAGGGCAGACTCGGCAGGTTAAGCTCTTCCTGAGCTTCACAAGAGAAAAACAGGTTTCCTGAAAGTAGAGACAAAAAGGGTTAGAATCCAATCTGGATTCAAAGTCAACAAAGTGCTCAGAAGGATCTTGACTGAGTGCTAACCAACTGAATACAACACTGCGACATTGAGGCAAGGTCTGAAGACAGCTTATATAGTGGATCCTCTGATGATGGTAATGAGCAGCAGCTGTGCAGGAGGCTCTGCTCAGGAGGATCCACGGCGGACTCTGCTGGAGAAAGATGGTACTACTCCAGCTCCCAACAGTAATGGCACTGTAGCTTTCAGACGTTTTTGACTTTATGAAACTCATCATATGGCATGATTACACACAGACTGACATAATGCAGTTATTTAGATTATTGTGGCTCAGAGATAACAAGACCTGACATTCAGTTGCCTGAAAAATGTGGACTTAAAATTAGTGTTGATGATAGAACTATTACATTGTTTGCACATTCAATCCAGAAAGTATTCACATTACTACACTTTTTTTCCCCACAATTATTTATGCTGCAGCCTTATTCCAAATGGTACTATATTAAAACACAATACTCCACAAAGACAATGTAAAAAAGGTTTCTGTAGATTTTTGCTATTATACCACATATGAAAACAAACAAAAACATTTAACTGAGCAAAGATGCACACTATTTCCACCTATCAGCCTGTTTTTACATATTAAATTAAATTAATTGAAGTCCCCCTGATGTCCAGGCTCACCATCCAGCAAATTCAGCTGATTTGACATAATAAGGAAATACACAAACCTGTCTGTTTAAGGTCTCCCAGCTGATAAAGCATGTCAGAGCGCAATCACCAAGAGTGAATTACCTATAGATCCCTAAGACAAGATTGTGTAGAGGCACAAATCATGGGTTGGAGTTCAGAAAGGTCTCAACTTCTTTGAGCATGGTGGTCTCCATCATTGGTAAACTGAAATCATTTGGAATCACACAGACTCTTATTAGGACATTAGTGGAGACAGTGACCAAGAACCTCATGGTCCCTCTGTCTTCATTCCTCTCTAGAGATGAGGACCTTCCACAACTACAAACATCTCTGCAGCAATCCAGCAATTAGTCTTGTACGATAGAGTAGCCAGATAATAGAAACTCCAACAAAAACCACATGCATGCAAAAAAGTACATTAAGGATTCTCAGATCAACAGAAAAAATAAATTTCCTGATCTGAGACAAAGCTTTAACTCTCAGGTTGTGAATGTTAGGTGTCATGTTCTAAGTAAACCAGGCTGCTCTTCGCCATGCCAATATTCTCCTTACAACAAGGGACCAAAACATCTCGCCTGGTCAGCCAGGTGAACAATGACCCTAACGATTCCCCTTTTCAGAGCCATGGGCCAGTATCAGGTATTGCAGGCTAACGAAAACCTAAACGACTACCCATTACTAAGGGGTGGACCTGTTTCATTCGGTTCAATATGCATGTTTTCTAAGCCATAACAAGGCTTTGTTGGACTACTCTATAAAGCTTGGAACTCAATGCTAATCCAGACATTTTGAAATGAGAAAGATTCCTGGATGGGAAGCGAAATGTCTTCAAATATGGAAAACAAAGTCTATTGTTTTTTTTGGAATAAAATCTTTAAACTTTAAAAACATAAGTAGGACTAAGTTTGGTTTGAAATCCTAGATCTAAATAATGACTTCAGAGATATAGGTAACAGTTGCAACCAGCTGCTGTTCTTGCTTTACTTTTGTACTGTTTTTTCTTATGAAGCCAACCTAATTAACCACCAGCTGTAACTATAACACAGCTGAAGAGCTGTACCAGACTGACATATTACAACTTCAACATTTAAATCTAAATCTAAATAAATGCAGGTTTCGATCCACTGTTTAAAAATGGATAGCGTGGTTCAGCTCTAAACATGGCTGACCGCCTAAAATGGCGAGGGGAACATTTTTGCAAGAAGCAGGCAAAAGGTCAATTGAAAAGTAGCAGAAAAGATCCATATCTCAGGTTGGTGAATATGTCTTCATGTCCACCAATTGCACTAAATACATTTTATAATGATGTTCAAAGACATTCTTTGTGCAGTTTAGCTAAGCACGTGCTATTCTGCCAGGAATGGGCATGCTGGGATTGTATGTTTTTCAAAACATTCTAAAAACCATTCATCATTTACTCTTTTTCTATTACACACCACTTTGTATTGATCTGTTGCACGATTTTTTTATGAATTGCATTGAGTTGTGGTAGTTGAAAAAAATGCAAACAAGTTTAAAGGATATGAATATTTTTGAAACAAAATAAAAGGAAAGTAAAAATAATTGTTACTTGATCAATTCTGTGACAATCGGTCACAAATGGGGTTAGTTCGGTAAAACAATCATATCTGTGCTCTAAGGCTGCTTTGTTTCTGGGATTCTGTAATAATCTAGATAGATCACGGTAGGACCGAAAACAGCGCAAAACAAACATTTTAGGCAGGTCACTTTTTCCGTGAAGAATGAGTTTCTGTACTGCTATTTTTTTACCTCAGCATAAAAACGCAGTAGAGAAGAAAAGGTTTCCAGCATGCAACCTTGTATTTCTAAGGAAAGAAAAAGAGAAAAGCATCTCAGTTTCAATCTAGATCCATGTGCACTGTGGACAGACGCTTTCGTTTTTTGAGTTTCCAGGATTTCCTGTGTTGTCCTGTCTCCTTGGCCAGACTGTGGTCGCACTCTGTGTCTGGCCAGGGTTTGTCTCTGCTTTTGATCTCTCAAAGCCAGAAAGGTGCCCTCGCCAATTTTTATTCCCGGTCAGGAGCCAGATAATCATTCGGTTTGTTTCAATTACTTTTAATTTGTCTAATATTAAAGATAAGCATCTGTGCTCTATTGAAAAACGTGGTTTATTCTGATAAGAGCTATTTAGGCTGCTTTTTCTGAGGGTTTTTATTTGCAGATTTCATGTGCAGTTCATTTCAAAGGCCCAATTTAGCTCAGTTTTCAGTAAATAACTAGAAGTTGAGACATTTTTAGTTTGCATATGAGCTGAACTCATGTTTTTTATTAAAAGTGGTAGTGGATTTACATTACAAAAACACTCAGCTGGTCTAAAAAAGTGACTTGTAGTCTAATCATCAGGATTCTCTTCATCCAGGCTTCGTTTCTTAAAGGAGGACAGACACAGAAAGCATGGGAATACAGATGATCTGGTATCATGCTTAGGCAGGGGCCCCTAGGCCCTTGGTCCTGGGAACACTCCTGACTAGCCTGACCACAAGGAATGCTCTGCGACGGGGCGCAGACGTTTGGCCCCAAATTAAAGAGGGCCTTGCAAATCTACCAGCATTTCTCCTGAGATATCAGCTGTTTTAGCTATCATGGTAGATGGGACGAGCAGACGCAGGGCCAGTGAGGAAATGGAGGGAAGAAAGGAAGAAAGAAGTAAGGAGCAGCGTTGAAGTAGGAAAGCAGGGTTTTTCTATGCTGTCTAGAAAAGATGGCTAGATTTTAGGCATTTCCAACAGGTTAGCAGGTGTGGAAATGCATTTCTATTTCTAGACTTCATTCCCTTTCATCTTAAAGTGTGCTTAAGTCTTTTGTCTTTGGTTTGTGTCCCTCCTTATTTTCTTCATACCATCATTCTCCTTTCTCATGATTCCTTGAGCCTTTTTTGTTTCCTTGCTTCCTTTTCTTCCTTTTCTCTACATTCTGTCCTATTTTCCTTCTATTTTTCCTATCCTCACAATTTTTTATCCTTTCGTTCTTGCTTCCTTCACCCTTGGGTCCTTCTTTTGTTCATTCCTTCCTCCTTTTATTGTTCCCTATGTTTCTCCCCACTGTTCCTGCTGTCCTTTCCTTGTGTTTTTCCCTCCATCCCTCCTTGTGTCTTCCCCACTTTCTTCCCATCTCTTTCTGTATAGCTTCATATTTAAAGCCTTCCACTGTAGGAAATAAATGAACAGGTCACATTAGTGCTCTGTTTCTTAAGAACTTAATGGACAAAGGAATCTGGAAAGTTGTGTCTGGAAAAGTCTTGAAGTTTTACATGAAAAATGTGAAGTAACTCTGGGAAATGATTAAATAGCAAGCCAGGAATGAATGAAGCTGTTCCTGCAGATTGTTATTCTCCTGAACCAAAGCTATCTTTATAAATCTCGTAACTTTCTCCGGCAGGCGTGGAAGGAGACGATGACGATCCGAGCCGTGCGAAAAAGGAGCAGCTGTACCCTCACCTCATCCTCATGATGATTCCTCCCCACAGGCTGGATGTCCACTCCTCCTCCCGCAGGCGCAAGCGGGCACTCGACACCAATTACTGCTTCAAGTAGGGCTCATTTCTTCTCTCTGGAAAATAGTGAAGGCCTGCTTGCACAATTGTTCATTGTGCTGAACTCTGTAAAGTAATCTTTATAGCTGCGGTCACTGTTTTGAAATTGGGAAACTGGAACCAGCTGAAAAGCTCTCTGCCGATAGAGGGATAAATTGTGATACAGATTATCAGCCAAAAACACAAAAATGGGAATACCAGCTGTCATTTATAGAAAACACGACAGGAAAGAAATTCATATAGGCACATAATACACATTATGGGCTTGTTAATCAACCTTACCAGCATGAAACAGGTACTACTTGATGCAAGTTAGGATCTGTCCAAGAACCAGCAAACCCTACCTCCTCTTGCACACCGTCTCCTCAGTTTTCCACTTTCTCCATCAGGCTGACAGGCAAGTACCAAAGACACCTGGGCTGACTCCAAGAGGGAAAATAAGGGCGCACCTAAGAGAGGAATTTCTGAACTTCTCTCCTCTCTGACTAAGGGCACAGGGAGGACGTCTGTGCAACTATAAAATCGCTATATCTGGAGATCGAACATAATCCTGTCTCTTCTCTCTTGTCTGCAGCAATTATGAGGAAAACTGCTGCGTTCGACCACTATATATTAATTTCCGTCAGGATTTGGGTTGGAGGTGGATTCACGAGCCTGAAGGCTACTATGCAAACTTCTGCTCTGGTCCTTGTCCCTACATTCGTAGTACAGACACCACCTACAGCTCGGTAAGAAAAGCACTTTTTTGATTTAATAAAAGACAAACAAAAATTAGTGATTAGTTGTGAAGTTAAAGGTTTTTGATACATGATTTACATGCAGATAAGATTGAATTTTAATTCTAATACATGGTGGTGAAAGTATTATGCAGCTTTATTATTTATGTTGGTTAGAAACACATCTTGACCCTTAGATGATCTGCTGAAACTGTTAAAAAAAAACAGGGCTAGAACAATTTTTCAAAGTTATGATGTATATATTGTATTCTGCATGTGTACAGCTTGTGTTTGTTTAAAATTATATATGATTTTTGATTTGCTTCACAAGATGGCATTGCATTCTGTAGGTCTAAAACATTAACTAACTGAATTTTATGAAAAGGGTAGGATGTCTTTTAGAAAGAACTGGAAATCCTGGAAGCGTTTTGAAAACCTCACTGCTGATCCTCTCTTCCTTCCACAGCTGCTGAGCCTCTACAACACCCTGAACCCAGAAGCCTCCGCCTCACCCTGCTGCGTTCCTCAGGACCTGGCGCCCCTCACCATCCTCTACTACGTGGGACGCTCCCCAAAAATCGAGCAGCTCTCCAATATGGTCGTCAAGTCCTGCAAGTGCAGCTAAGCTTCAGGGATTCAGCGGCGAGCAGACATGGGAAGAGAAGCCTTGGAGGAGGATGAGGGTGGAATTTAAATTGGGTAGGATGCAATTTGTCCTGGACGACCCCCGCCCCACCCTCTCTTCTGCTTCAGCCTTGCCCAAGAAGACAAAGCAACCCACTGATCTCCTTGCAATAATTGGCAGCATATACGAAAACTCATCAGAGACCACTTCACCATGACTGACATCAGTATTACTTGTGTTTGTCCTGATTACTATTAGAGCATTTTGAAAAGCCTGTACCTCACATGACTATTGCCTGTTTTCACTGAATGAGGAACAAGAACAACCATCTCGGTGTAAATCTCAAGGACAATAAGTGTTTGCAACCAAGAAGAGGCTGTGAATGTGAACGGGACTCAGCATGCATCAGAAAGGGGGTAGAATGAGTTGATTTGTCTGCTAGGAGCAAACCACGACACGCATGCTAAAACCCAACTTGGAAGCTGCACTGTGCACGCCACAGCTCCCTACATTGTCTGAGGAGTTTATGCTGTTTAATGAAAATGACATCAGTGGGATAAAAAAAAAGAAAACATGCTGGAATCCGATTTTCATTTCATCATATTTACCTCTGTAATGCAACAGCATGGTGATTCCAGGGATTGTTTCATTTTAAAGTGAAGCCTTTCTGTTATTATGAGATGATGTATGTCACTAAATGAACTAAACTAGATCACAAACTGTAAATGTTTTTCTTACTCATGAAAACACTTTTAGTTTTTTTGTTTGTTTTTTTTTATTAAAAACTGACAATCTGACAGCTCTTTTCATTATTATTGGACAATGAACTGCCTTTTTAAATGTATACTTAGTGCAGTGCTTATGCTACAGTCTGCTGAAGGAAAACGTATCATAGTACATTGAGTCTTGTAACATGCATGTATAGGCTTTAAAGGTAATAAATCCACAAGGTTCCATCAAATGTTACAAAAACAAACAATCACATTATTGAGCTTCTTTAAAAACTACAAATAGTGCAAAATCACCGAAAATGTCTTTTACCTCATGATTAAACCCTGAGTGAGCTTTGATCCTTAATACACAAAGGTTTAAAGGAGCTTATAAAAGCGTTGTGACCCATTAGACTTTCCCAAACACAATACAAATGTTTTTTGGGGGATTTTGTGTAATAAATTAACAAAAAGGAAAGGATAAATAAGAAATGGGAGGGGAAGAATACATGGTTTTCCAAATGCTTTGCAACAAACAACTTAAAACATTTGTAAGGTATTTTGTTGAACACCCCTAGGTTTTCCTAAGATATTTGTAGAGCGAACTTCTAATGCAATGTTATAAACTCTTGACTTTTAACACATTAATATCGTTTAATTTAAAACCAGCTCATTGCAGCTCTAGCTGCAGGTTCGGGAATGTCATTCGTATGAAAGCAGTCTTTTTGCAGCCTTTAACAGCTTTTTCCCTTCGGATCAGACCAAGATATCCCCACAGCATGACGCTGACATCATGTTTCCCCATGAGGATATGTCGGAGGCAATGTACATTTTTAGGATGGTGCTAGATGTCTGAAAATATATTATTCTCTCTCATCCGGCACGAGAACTAACTTGCGTTTGTTTTGTCACCTGAATGCGTTCTTCCTGTAGTTTTCCTTCTACTATGGTTTCTTCTTGCTGCTCTTCCAGAGTTTTGATTTGTGTTGAGCTAGATGACAGTTCTTTTTTTTTTTTTTACAATTTTCCAATATGAGCTCTGAATCTCTGCTACTCTGCCAGTTAGTTACCTTGAGCACTTGGATGAAATGCTCTCCTTACTCTGTGTGTCACTATAGGTAGACAATCATATTTTGCTAGGTCTGCAGCTACAGTATACCGTTCTCTTTTCATTTTTGATTATAGATTAACCAGTGATTTGCTGTATGTCAAAAGCTCACCAGATTGTTTTATAACATCTCAGCAGTTCTATCTCCAATCTCTCTGTTCTTGGCCCTCAAGAGGTGGTTTTTTTTATGTGACCTTCTACAACAACCTTCTGACTTCTGAGGGCTTTTAGTTGCATTGGATATTATTTAGGGATATCAAAGTAATGAGGGATAAACAGAAATGGACACAAATTGTATTTAAATAAGATTTTTAAAAACATGTAACCTTCTTTCATCAATATAACTACTTGTGAAAAGATAAAAGGGGCATTAAAACTTTTTCAAGACGCCTAAAATTTTAGGCATCACACTAAGGTAGGGGTAAAGAAATTGACACCATTTCATTTTTCTTTGTGATCTTTAAACTTTCTTCGTTTTTTTCTCTGAATTCCTGATGAAAAAGCTTTCTGAAGGTCTTATAGTTTTCTTTGGACCTTGGCTCTTTTACTTCTTTGACCATGATGGTTAATGTGGCAGTGTTTTTATTTTTTTGACTGAAATGGATAAATGTTGGATGGAAGAAGAGAAAGGCTTAAATTATTTCCTTTAGTTAAACCATTTTTAAAATATAAAGCTTAAGATGCAGGAAAATAAATCATCCTTAGGCTGAATATCTACTGTTAGCCAAGAACTGAACTAAATACTCCAAGAATTATTTCACTGGCATCTAAAATCAAATTTTATCTGTCAAACCATGTGATCTCTCATTGATTCAGCCTAAAGAAATTAGAACTAAATAGGTGCTGGCAACAAAGTCTCTACCAGACCAAATTGAAAGTGATTCTTCACCAACTTGTAGTTTAGTATGTAATACAACACTGGTTTAATATCTTCAGTTTAAAGGTGAATTTATGGCAGAATGACTGAAGGAAATGAGGGGCTTTAACAGCACAAAAGTGTTTAAAAATGGTCAGATACTGACTCTGTACTGTAGAAAGCAGCTAAGGTTGAAACTAATTTAAATAGACCTTTAAAAAACCTGAGAAAATATTAGGGTTATCTAAAGAAGATAGAAAATAAATAAATGAGTGAGGTGTACTTTTACAATATTGCTCATAAACCTAATATCCTTTTTTTTTGTTGTAGCTTCAATTTAATTGTCAGTCAACTTCCACAAAATATGTGATGTGCAAAAAGAGAATGGATTAATCACATCGAATTTAATCTCTCCACTTAAGAACGTCAACAACTTGTTTACAACATTTACAGCAAAAAAATTACAGGTTAGATTGAGAACTGAGACCGCTGCACTTCAAAATCAAGAGACAAGGCTTAAAAAACCCCTTCAGCTTGTAAGCTTGTATATGAAGGAAGCTATACTTTTACTTGTCCTCAGGCAAAGGGCAGAGCTTTGGCAGCTGTATGGCTTTTAGAATAAGAGGACAGAGTAATGTTGGAAACCACACATGAAAGATTCTTTCATGTTCACCAAGTGCTGCAGTAACGTAGGAAGCTACCTATTCAGTGCTAACAATACTTGTGAAAAAGAAAAATCACCAAAAGTCTCTCATTACCCTTTTCTACATCCAGTTGGGGCTTGGTTGGAGAGATGTAGTTACACAGCCAGAGGTGCACACACCAACAGGTCTTGCAGACCCATCTGTTGAAGGCTATCTGTCAGTGAAACCTTCCTGTGGCTTCGGTGGCATGGAGAGAATGAGAGCGGGCAGCTGCTAGGATGTAGACGGACTGTGGCCAAGGGCGATGAAGCGGTTGGGGGTGTTGGAGTTGGAGCTGTGCAACTAAATCCCGACCTGCGTCAAAGCTTGGCGTTCCTAGCCTTGCATGTCTCTGGCAGCAAAATTAATAGGATGCTGCTCGATGTTAGGCATACTTTAATCTGTTGTCCTTTCCCAGAATATCACTGTGAAATGCTGTTACATGCATAGACACCTGTCAGGCCTGCAGAATAGCAGGACGTGCACAAGATCCTCTTCATGTCATCTGTGGGAGGGCTCCTGGCTCTGGAACAGCTTGCCGTGTGCAGAAAGACCTAGAGAACAACAAAACAAGGAAGCTACTTTAAATGTCTCTGAAATGCCTCTACAAGTAAAACATTAGTCTAACCAGGAAGATATTTTACAGTTGAGATCATGGTGTTAAATTGTCTGTTTTACTTTTCTATTACTTATGGTTGAGAAGGTTACCAGCTGATCAGTTCAGTAAGTGTACTCAATAGTCTTTTTTTTTTTCTTACTGCTTTCATGCTCACAGTGCCTGAAGCCCTCACCTTATCGGCTGGCGCTCAGCCAGATATCCTGCAGGAAACAGCATTCCAAGCAAACTCCAAGCTGCTGTGTTTGTGCTCCCAAACACTAGGTCTTTCATTCCCCTCTCTGCAAATTGTTTGTTTTGGTGCTCTTTTACACTTTGGGGCCTGACTGAGCTGAAAAACAAAAACATCTCCCTGACTTTGAGTATGAGGATATAACTACTGGAAGTGGGTTCCTTCGGCTCAGCAAATGAAAGAGGGAGATACAATATTTCCTGTTAACGTCAAAATGACACAAGATAAACTTTCACTGCCTTTCATGAGTCCTCCAAACCTATAAACCTGCAACATTTTCTCACAGGCCTTGGTATATTTTTTCCAAACTTTCCTGAATGACCACAAGGCAGTCAGTGGTTCTGACAGGAAGGAAATTGATACACATTTCAAAGATATTTAACCAAAAAAACTCTTAACAATTGTGGTATACAAATACATTACCTCCACTTCTTTGTGAAATCTCCAAAAGAAAAAACAAAGATTGACCCTTAAGCTGGTAAAAATGTTTAAATGACAACTTTTAGTTGTCATTTAAACAACTAAAAATATGTCTTAAACAAGTAAAAATATGGCTTCTTTAAAAAGAGATTTGAAGAAAGGCAAGGGATTTTCTTCTTATACTTTGTCATGCAAAGGGTGCTTGTAAGGGTACATGTCGCAAAGACTGACACTGCCCGACAACCTGGAGACAATTCCCATGATGTAACATGGTGGTGATAGCAGCATGCTCTGGGGATTCATTTCCTTATCACAGCCACGAAAGCAGTTCAGGGTTGATGATCAGGTAGATGGGACTAAACAAAGAGAAAATCTGCAAACAGTTTGCACCTGTTGCAGAGCACAACCACCATAAACATACAGCCAGAGAGACAATAGATTGGTTTAGATCCATGACTCTCAAGGTGTGACAAATGTAGGACTAGTGATTGGGCTGCTCTTGTGGAATTATCAGGCACACATAACATAAGAAAATAAAAACAGCTTTCTGTAAAAACTGAAGTGGAAGGCACAAAACCAAGAAGAGGTGCTTCTAGAAACCAAGCTCTGGTCTGGTAATGTTCAGTGACCATGCTGACTACTGTTAGCAGCATAAACAAACAAAATATGTCACTGCTGATACGTCCTCATTGAATGTTGTTGTATATTACTGCATGCAGGAAAGCTAAAGAGAAACTAATTATCAGAGGGTCAACTTAGCAATTCCTACAGGCAGTGGTTAATACCTTAAATACCAAGCAGCCATATTGGGTTTGGGAAACTTTCCAGCTTGTAAATTCACTTTTAGTGGCGATTTAAAGAGACTGTTAGAATGGGTGCCATCAGCCTCTATCTTCCAACTTTAAAGGTTCAAAGTATTCAGTGAAATGGCAAATTAATCAGATCAAAGAATTATGTTAATTTATTTACTTTGTTGGTCCTAGCTGATAATTGAGTATTTTTATTTTTGTTTTGCAAAGATGGATCAGTAAGAATTTGATTGCAGCAAATAAGGGTTATATGAAGGGAGACACAAACGCTCATCAAACTCATAACTATGTTTGAATCTGCTTATTAAGGGGAATCAGATAAAAGAGACTTAACACATAGGCATAAAACACCTTTATTGATGTTTAAAACATTATTCTTTTCACACATTCTCCTATTTTGCTATGCCCTACTCAATGTTGGTCTAACACATAAAAGTCCCAACAAAACCAATACTTTTGCAAGGCAGAGTTTCCCCTTAAACCTACTGGAGTATGTTGTATGATGATTCCAGGAGTAAATTGCCTAATACATGTGGGAAGTAACAAGCCTGCTTTCCCAATGCTCCACACAGACCTACTTTGATAGAGAGAGGCTTAGGTTATTTGTTCTAACACGATCAGACCCCCATTAAAGTGGCACAAATGCTGCATTCATTTCCTTCTCAGGCTTGAGCAATAAATCTCCACACAGTTACCAACAGTAGAGAGCAGAGAACTTCAAGGGAACCTCAAGGGAAGCATTGTAAAACACATGTGGTGGATATAATGTAGTTTTGTAAGCTTTGGTGGGTCCTCATCAGAACCGTGCCCTCGTGTCATGTCTAAAATCAACACAGGGGAGGAGGGGGAGAAGGAGGGGAGGTTGACGTTAACGAGTCGGAGAAATTTTCAGGGCATAGAGGGAGAGCCGTATGAGCACCGAGAGGCAGAGATTAAAAAGGCACACAGGAGAGAGATAAAGGGAGAGTGTGATTAACGATGGGTGACAGCTGATCATAGAGAATGTTCTCCATTTGGACTCGCTCTAACTGCCTGTCAGAGTCAATCAGGGGTACTCAGTCATCTTGCTACAAAGGCAGAAAGACCTGATGCACTTCTCCTCTCCACAGAGGCTTCGCCCATTCTAACAGCCTTCTTCCCTTTAAATCGCCACCGTGAGTCCCTCTTACACTACATGTTCTCCCTGCAATGAAAAACCAGCAACCAGCAATCAGCGTCGCAGATGCATATGCTCACAATGGATTTTAAAAATGTCATTTTCTTAGGAAACATGGAAGGGTTAACCTATATGTCCCTGCTATTATTATGCTTTTTGTAGCTATCTGCAAGCCTGGCATAGTTCAGACTGAATATGTAATCACTCTTCCTGACAGATCTAATAGAACTCATTCAAACTGTTTGGTTTCCTGGCAAAGGCCAGACCTTTACGAAAAGTCCACAAGCATGATGAAGTTTAGGTTGAGGTCATTCCAGGAGCTTAATGGCAACCAGGCGTGTCCCAAAAGCCTTTCTGATGGTATTTAATTGTTATAAAGGTGAAACACCATGTTGTATCCAAGTTTTACCCATCTAGCTTAAATTGAGATAAAGTTGGACGTTATTTTTAGGTAGTTCCATATAGCATCCAAATTCTGCATGCGTTTGTATAACTGTCAGTAAAACTGACCCACAGAGTGATCCTTCCATCACCGAGCTTCAAACTGTGTACAGCTTTTTCTCTTCCAAGCATTCATCTTGTCACTACAACAAATTCAATATTCGTTAAGTTGTACTCCTCCTTGTATCTTTTTTTTTTTTGTTTCCAGAAAACGTGGCCTATTAAGTCACAATTTTGGTGCAGATGCTTCTTTGTATGTCCTTGGTAAATGTCGTTTTACTGTGGACAGTAACACAGGTGTTCCTGCAGGTCCCTGCTTATGATTGAGTCTTTGTTCATCCTTCTAATATATTCCTATCATCTGAGAGGGACGGGCCATGGCAGATGTTTGAAACTTGGGCAAAAGTGGCTGTTTTTGATCTAGAAATCAAATCAGAAATGGTTCAGGAATTTAACCATTGGTTGGGTGTTCCAGTGTGTATTTAAGTTTTAATGGATCAACTTGACACTCGGCAATAAACATAAATAAAAGGCAAAACAATAAATAACATTTCCTGTATTTTCTGTAAGCTATAGAAGCTGAGGCTTTTTTGAAAGAAAGAAAAGGAACGCTCCCGAACCTGTAAATCCTGAATGATGGAAAATGTGCATTCAAGAAATTTAGATGCTGCTCCCGAAGGATCCAATTACAGTAATTTATGAGTTATTAAGATGTTTGTTGAGCTCAGCCAGCATTCTTCGCTTGTGGGCAGAGGGAAAAAGGAGAACAAAAAGGAATATTTCACCACAAAGAGACACCAAGTTTTTTTTGGATGCGTTTGTGAGGGGTATGAGAGGGGCACAGAGGGGAGGGGGTGGGGGTTTATGCATGGCTACTGTATATTTCCATTATGGTGATCTCAGGGCAGACAAAATGACATGATGTAAAGGATCTGCTGATACTAATGTATAGCAGATCGTTGGAAAAAACGTATAATCAGACAAACAGATGTGAGCAAACTTCCTGACATCATCATCCCTGCAATGAGGCACAGAGCTGTGTAAATGACTGCACACATGTGAGCTGTGGAACCCACAAAGTCGGCGCAACATTTGCCCTTTGAAAAGAGCAGTAGCTGTGCATGCATGGGAATGGTCAACATGAGGGAATGACCAAGCAGACTGCAAACCTGGATTTTATTTAAATTAAATATAATACCTCTTTACTATTATGCCCACTTATCTTTCCAGAAACATCGGACCTTGAAAAAGTGATGCACTTGTAATGCACAACCAAACTTAAAATTTCTATTCAGGGAAGTTTTTTTCTCTTCCCACATTTTAAATCCCCACATTCCAGGATATAAACAGTTTTTCGCATAAATCTTAGGTAGAGGTGGTGATTTACATTTTATTGATTTTCTGGCAAACATTTGGGAGTACTGCTCCTGCCCTGAAATGCTTCAGAGGGCTTTATATCAGTTCGCCAGTTAAGTGTTTAAAGAGGTATTTCATATTTGTTAAGTGGGTTACTGTTTAAAGGTTATGATCAGTCTAAGTTTATGCAAGCTTATTGTTGTCAAAGATGGAGAAATGTTTCCTTAAAGGTATAATGGAGGATTTTTCGCTAGTTTTACCTCTCCACTTAAAAAAAGAAAAGGTGCATGCACCGTGAACAGGGTATGGTACAGGGAGCGGGTGTCTATTAAATGTGTTAGAGAGATGCTGTTCTCATCGCTAATACAAGCTTACAAGGAGATTTACAATTTTTCCACTATGTCAGACTCACCGCTGTTAAGTGAAAATGGGGATGAGCACGTAGGACGGCCTTACGTAAACATATCACCAGAATGATTGACAATTGGGAGGACAATTTATTTTGATGATCCATCTGGAAAAACAACATCCTCCACTAAAAGCAGTACGGAGAACAATGGCTGCACTGGGTTCCATTTTTATTATGGGTGACATGACCTTAAGGTGATTCTGATAGATGACTCAGACTAACGTGATTAATTCATCCTTCTTCAGGATGAAATTAGGACATCTAAGTCTGGACCACTTTAAAGTATAAATACAAGAGAGAAACTTCTATCTAGTTTAGATTTCAAATATGGAATAAGCCATATTTATGAGCTAAAGTCAATCAGTACAAATTTATTTTACCACAAAACTACTGTACGGAAAATAATAAAATCTCCAATAATTCTTAACCATCGAAGTATAAAGCTTTAAAGAATCAGCTGATAACTCAACAGTTTCTTTGACATTTTACAGCATTCGCTGATTCAGGAAATGGGCTTTACAACAGGCGTCAATTAAAGTTCATCAGTTCTCGATGAGGAATGTCCACTGTGTCTGCTGTAATCAGACCCATGACAATGACACTGGGGTAGAGAGGAATAACTTCCCCCAGCTGAGGACTGTAGTACAATGTGGAGCATATGTTCATGTAGAACTGCAACATCAAACCCACCTGTTTTACCGCAATTGCCCTTGTAGACCACCGGCTGGCCGCTTGATATGGAACCACTGGCTGAACTCTCAGAGGACATCTGCCTGTTAATCAGAAACAGCTCAAGTATGAAAGACTGAAAGTGATTATTCTTTAAGAAAAAAAATAAATATCCGTATAGGACTATTTTCTTCTCCAGTCCTCCCAGGATTCTGTGGAACTAAATGTCAAAACTTAAAATGAATTTCTCTTTGGGATTGTTTGTGGGTGTGTTTGAGCCCTCTGACATGAGCAAAGCGGACTCGGATTGAAATGAAGCTCTTTCTGTGCAGTCGGTGGAGCCTGGTGAGGCTAAGTGTTTACTGAGTGCCTCTCCAGAGCTATTGTGACAAGAAGGAGAGAAATTCCTGCTCCTTGTCCAAAGTGATGCGATTATCACTCCGGCTAGAATACGCTGGCGATTACTGACCGAGTCCGGCTGTAAGAAGAGATTACAAACATAGAGAACACGTAGAGTAATTAGCAAATCGAGTGGTTTATTTACCTTGCATGGCTTAATGATCAAGTCTAAAGATTATAGAAAAGAAATTAAATACCTCTTTTCAAATAATTGCACAGTGAGAGCAGTGTTTTCCAGAAGCACACTATTAAAACAGCTACCGAAGCATAAAGCATGAGCAGACACGTCTGTAACCTTATGCATTAAATCTGTTGAGCATTTTTAGGGGGAACAATAAATAAAGCTTAGCTGGCATTAACCTCTCGCCCCATAACAGCAGCATGCCAAAGGAGCATTAATAAGGTAATGAGGGTACACACTGCCTCCTTGTAAGGGGCTGCACAGTTGTTCTTTCATACCATTACACAACCACAAATAGAACTGGCCCACTTTAAGCGTGGCATACCTCGACAGGAAGCAGCCCCTTTCACATCGACAGGGCGAGGAGGGGGATGCTTGACCTCCGGGTCCTTTCACATCACTTTCTTTGTCAACAGTCTCTCACTCTGTCACTTTAAGAGTCAGAGCAGCCAGAAGAGCTGCAGTGGAGAACTGATTCTGAATCTGCAGTGTGTGCACAAACCTCTACTAGAAATTCTAACAGACACAGATCTACGGTTCTTGTGTTCAAGCCAGTAGTATGTCCCTAATGTGATTCGGCCCTGACCAATAGGGGATAAAGTTTAACCATAAACACACGTTTGGAGGCTTCTGTGTGTATGCAGCATTCTATGAAAACAACTACTGCTGCGTCTGATTAATAGGGAGTGAGAGCAGCAGCGAGGCTGACATTAATGGCGCTGGTATAATTGTCACCCTATTAGTAATGCCACACGACAGCATGGGTTTCCGTAGTTACAGCTGTGACTAACCAAACCCTGCAAACAAAATACCAAACAGGCTCATTTATTTGTGTAACAAATTGCTGCTTTCAAAGCCTTCACTGAAGTCATTCCACTCTGAGTCTTTGCAGCCCTTCAGGTTGGCAGCTGTGGTATGTTGATAGAGCGGCGAGAGGTCCCTGCCCTGCTAAGTATGATACCACTAAGCTGCGCAGTTGCTTCAACTGAGCATGCTCTTTGGCGACTGGGCTTAAACACAAGAGCTGAGAGTTTTTTTTTCATTCGTATAGCCCCACTATGTACAGTACAGTGCCTTTAGAAGGAATCATGCCTATTAAGCTTTTTTTCCTTGTTGGTAACAAAACAACCACAAATGACAAGGTATTTTCCAGGGATTTCCGGTGAGAGGCTGGCAAAGCACAGTGATTGTTAAGCTGTGGAAAAGGGATGCATTCATATTCATTTTTTTTATAAAAAATAAAATTGGCAAACATTTGGCAAATATTTGCTTTCTGTCCACCTGACTCAAATAACATTGATCCACTTTTCTTGAAGTATAGATAACAGTCTATTTGATTTGTTTCTACCAACTTTGGACATTGGACACTTAAATTGATGTAGATTCCTCTTTATAAAACAGATCCAACTCTGTCAGATTAGATTGAGAACATACAGTATGTGAACTTGATTCTTAATGGAACATAGGTCCAGCCTTATACTGCATCTTTCTGCTACATGAGCATGCTTTGATCTAAACAATTTCATTGTAGCTCTGGCTGTGTGCACTGAGTCATTGTCCCACTAAAGGTCTAGAGTTGGCAGCTTCTGCAGCATTTTCTTACCATATTGTTCTGTGCTTAGCTCCATCTACTTCTCTTTGCTCAGGCCAGCTAACCTTGCCTGAAAGCTAAATTCTTACAATATCTGTGCGTTAACAAAACACACAGGAATCCATAAAACATGCTAGCTCAGAAAGATGCATCACCTAAGTGAAGTTGCCCCCCTCCCCCACCTTCTTCAAATCAGACAAAATTGGTGTCAAACGTTTGTGCTACGTTAGTGCTGGTTTGTGCAGCAAATATTTTAGTTTGTGGCGCTATCATTTTAAAGATATAAAGAGATGTTTCTAGAGGTCATCAAAGGTCAACAAGCCCCCCCCCCAACTTCTTCTAATGAGGCAAAGTGGGTGTCAATTAACTCAGCTCTGTTTGTGCTGGTTTGTGCAGCAAAATCAGATGTTACCTGATCTTTGATGACCTCTACAAAATATTGTTAATATCATTGAAATTATAGCAGTACAAATGAACTCTGAATTTCATATAAATTATAAGTTGCTAACCTATGATTCTGTAATTTTAAACTGTAAAAAAATGATAGCGGCACAAACGAAAATTTTTGCTGCACAAACCAGCACAAACGTAGCACAAACGTTTGACACCAATTTGTTCTGATTTGAATAAGGTGGGGGGGGGTCAACTTCTGTTTTGTCAGAATCCACTAAAGAGGAACAGCATGAGATATATGTTTTTGTCTGATGTGGATTCTCATGGTGTCTACTCAATTTTTATTGTAACAGGCTAAAACCAAGGTTTGGTGGGTGGGCAGTAGGTGTCCCTTCACTCAAACAGCTCAAAGGTTTGCTTTAAGTTCCTCCTTTCCTAGATCTGATTCAATGAGAGTAGTCTCACATTGATAATGTGCAGAACTAAACCTTAGAGCTATCTGTTTTGCCAGCTTTTAGGCCCGCTGCCCTGTCCATGATCAAGGAAAGCATTCCAACAGCATGATGCTGTATTTAAGATCATGTTCATTGTTCGTTTCCCTTGATCACTTAGAGTTTTGCACGAAAAAAAAAACTAACAATCTGGTCTTATCTACCCACAGCATCTTATTCTGAACTTTACATGGCTTGTGGCAAACTGCCAAATCCCCAGGTTTTGGATCACTGTTGCTCTTCTCTCTAGTTTTTAATTATCTTTAGCACCTTCAGAGAGGCATTATAGGTTGGTTTTGTTTGCTGGCCTGTCAATTTAGGTGAATAGAGACGCTATGTGAGATGTAAGGAGCTTAAAATTGGTTTTATAACCTTACTGCCTCATAGGTCTCTACGTCATTCCTGACCTGTTTGCTGCGTTTCTTGGTCTTCAAGAGGCTTTCATAGAACAACTGGACTTATCCTTGGATTAAATTACTCACCAGGACTCTATTAACTGATTAGGCGACTTATAAAGAAGGTTGGGATTGTATTCAGGGATATTTGAGTTAAGTGGGCTCCTTGAGAACCATAGATATTTTTTCTTCCGCTTGACAATCAAACAATACAAAAGTTGAAGGGGTATAAAAGTTTTTGCAAGGCAGTCAAAGCTAAACCTGAAAAAAGAATTGGGATTCCAGATAAAACTATTGTGGGCGGCCTACTAAAGAGTTTTATGTGTTAGACCTTCACAGAGAATTGCAGTGCACTGTTCATGGAAAATTCGAGGGAACAAGGGATGGAATATGTGTGTATCAAACAGTGGTTTTTACAATTTGATATAGGACGGTGTTTGCAGAGCTGGACAACCTTGAACTCTTTGAATGCATCCAGCACAGTGATGCTATTATAAGTTGGAGAGGATTAGCCTGGCGCTGGGATACGTTTCAGATGTGCCTCAATAACAAAGGTATAGAGTTGCCCTGAAAAAGAGCGCTGGAAAAATGGGGAAGCAACTCATTATCCTTCCGTTTTCTGGAAACAATCATCTCCTTTCTTCCGGATGGAGCTTACTTTTCTCTGTCATTCTTGATTTTCTCATCTCTTTATTCTCTCTTTCCATTGTTTCCATCAGAGCTCTTTTTTATTTTTTTGTGCTCCTGAAGCTTCCGTTTTTCCCACACTCTCCCCTGTCACACTGGTAGGCCACAAAAATGCAGGACAGAGCGGAGTGTGAGGGGGGCTCTGGAATTCCACATGCAGAAGGTAAACACAGCAACTGCCAGGAAGACACACACGCAGGAGCAAATACAGCCCCTACACAGCTCTCCGTTCTATATTAGCCATTCTCTGCTCTATTAACTCTTTTAATGCCAAGTACAGTTCGTCCAAAGTGGCAACACTCTAAAAGTGCAGGTGTTTAACTCAATCTCAGTTGGAATAAATGAAATGAGTTAAAATAACACACACAAAAAATGAACTGCCAGATAGATTTTTTGGATAATTTGCAGCTAAGCCACCCTGTGGTGCCATTCCTCTTCCACATTAAACAACACTGGAAAGGTCTTTGCCAGCACGCTTTAAACAAACAATCAGCCCTCATCACATGGGCTTGCTGCTGTTGTGTAATTTGGATGTTTTAGAAACACAGTCATAAAATTAGCAAGGGAAATAACTGGCAGTTGAGCCCAGTTTCACCCCTTTCCTTTTTATTTTTCCTTCTGTACTCTTCACCTTATCTCCAAACTAAACAGGATTTAAATGGAGCCCAGAGCCCGAACTCCAGGCCCTTTCACTGAACCAGATTCTGTTTATGGTTCAGGCAGAAATCAGGCCCCATGATGAGGCTGTTTACCGAACAGGCAGATAGAGCCCAAGGCCAAAAGGCTGGAAATAGTCCACTATGCACATTTTCTGACTCTCATTAACATTAGCTGTATCCGCTTGAATTCAGTGATCTCATGAGCACCGTCTTGTTTCAGAAGCAGGTGGCCAAAACTGCCATCTTATTGCCATTAATGTTTGAAAAATATATAGATTTATTCTTTCATTTACCTTTGGGTCTTGACTTACTTGATCAGTCGTTTCGTTGCCGTTTTCCTGACCTGTCCCTCTCGTGCACTACTGGGTGGCTTTGGAACAAAACCAGGACTGACACAGATCTCGCTTTGGCTGAGACTTGGCCAAACTTGTAAGCTTGAAGATGGACAGTTGGAGGGTTTTGTGGATACCTGGGTGTTTGGGGCGCTTGTCTGGTCCTGAAATTGGCCCAATAAAGAGAAACAACCAATACTTGATCAAAACAATATGTGGCCAGCACAACAGTATCACCTAGATAAGTAACATTGTCTAATTTTAAGCACAAACATCATTTCATCTTATTAGGAACTTTAACTGCATTTTTCTAACAAAAATGCAACAATGCCATTGGGTTTGTTTTCAAATGATTTATTTAGTTTTACCTTGTTTTATTTAAATTAGCCTATAATGGTATGGTAGGAAATAATATGAAAGCGGTTTAATCTTCCAAATGGCATGTCATTTTGCATCAAACTTTATGTTTTATCTCATCTAACAAGGGTATGGTAGCAACAAACCAACAGGAGTTATTTTGCTTTCTTAAAAAAATGCATTGTAATGTTGAGTGCTTGTTTAACAGTTGTCCTTTGAATTGGTCGAGGTGTGGATCTCTGCAGCTATACCAGTGTTACCATTAACCTTTTTTTTCTTTTTGAGTTTTTGCAGCACTAGTGGCTCATTTTTCCAACAGTAGGCTGACAGGAAAGTGGGTATGAGAGAGGGAGAGACATGCAGCAAAGGACCACAGGTCGGATTCGAACCCGGGTTGGCCGTGTCGAGGGCCTGGTTCACACTCAGAAACCAGATGGTCAGTATGTGTGTCGCAGTGAACGCAGATATGCCTCCCTCCTCTTCCGCAGCCACTTTGGTACACCATATACATCCGCCCTACACTATGCGTCTTTGCCGTTTGGTACCTTAACAGCTTGTTTTGTTTGTATGACCACTATTGTGGACAAAGACTTGTGAAGATGGACCAGCACCAAGAGCGAGGTGCGCGAGAAAGCTGGGACCCTTTTTCCACCTGGATCCCCGCTCTTTTGCGCCCTTATATCCCTCTGTTGTCGCACAAACTTGCCCCCACTTTCTCACTGCCTCGGCTGTATCTAGACCCACAGGTAGTTTGTGATTGACCCTCTTGCCTTGTGGCATGGAATAACATAGCACAGACCACGCTTCAAATTTGGGCATAAATCACAAATATCTGCGACAAGCTCACTGCAACAAACTGCTACAGGAGTATAACCGGCCCTTTAGACTGTTGATCTAAAAACATCTTTCTTTCTATGATTGGTTTTCAGTTTAGGTTAATGGGGGTTAACAGCTTTGCCTTTGTGCTATGCACTATGCTTTTTTGACAAGCGATCCAAGGTATGTTCCTAATTTGACATATTGTTTTTTTCTATCGTTTCACAACCAAACTGCATTGATTTTCTCTAAAACTTTCTCGATTATCTGTCTGCTGTGTTACCAAGTCTTTATTTTCTTTATGAATGTTCTTTAATACACTTCCTATGACACCTGCATTAACTCAGTTTAACTTAATTACAGATAGACTAAATTTTCCAATTGCTTGCATTGGATTGTATGCAGGATTATCAAAGTAAAAACGGCGGAACAAATTCATGTCAGGCTCATTCCACTTTACAACTATGCAACATTTGGTGGTGGTCTGTCACATCCATTTTCTGGAAGAAAATACATTGAAATGTTTTCCAATGCAATGAGGTTAAAGTGGTATCAACACTTTTTTAATAGTCAAAGAAGTATGATTATTACTAAGCAGGAGGAGCTAATTATTTGTCTGTATGCTATAAAAGGCTAAAAGTAACCGGAGTGAACTCCATCAAACTTGGATAAGAGGTGGAGCATGCATCCATGAGAGTACTGTACTCTTAAGGACAAAATAAATCAAACTATTCCAAAAGAAGCCAGTGGAAGTGTAATCACATTTAGAACGAGTTAGCCATGGAAAATACTGTGGCCTTTGTTTATTGAGGTGAAGTATCAAAGTGCTTGGCATGAAAAAGTGCACATATTAATGAAATGCCATGCAGTATCAAAACAAGCTTAAAATTTTTTCAAGTTGGCTGCACTGAAAAGCAAATTCTCCACATTGTTTATTTGTTTATGGAAAAAGCTCTTCAAAGGCTTGGGAAGGAGCAATAAACTGTTGTCTTTCTGACATAATATCTTAGAACCACATTTCACTCGCTCCATCCAGCGGCAGGGAACGCTCGCATGCATTCCTTCCACATCTCATGCCCGTGCTATTTTTTCTGTAGCTTTATACGACTATCTAACATGCTAATGGTTTTCCAGTTTAATGGCATAGCCGTTTAAACGGCCAACAAGGTGACATGAAATATCTGATATGATCCTTGTGTTGATAAATGAGAAGCTGGGGTTTCCAGGTTGCAAGGCCTATGGCCACAATTCAGTTTGAGCGGGGCCAGGAAGGGCACCTTTCTTTGCCTGCCAGGCGGCCCAGGGCCAAGCGAGTGGAGGAGCCGAACAGTCTGCACCCAGTAACTGGAACGTGGACTGGAGTGCCGGAACAGATCCCCCTCTCTCTATGTCTCTGAGCAGTGCTGGTGAATACACATCAGCAATCACAATCAGTAGAAAATCCATTTCTACACTTTTAATGACGTAAAATCATCAGCTGTACTAAGTTTCCCCAGAAGAGTGAAGAAAAAAACTGTGACTATAATGACAGAGTATATTTTAATTATAAAGACCAAAATTCATATTTAAAGCTAGAAAAGAATGAAAGCAGAAAGCCTACAAACCCCCAAAAGAATCGAGGTTTGATCCCTTCCAAGGAGCTGGACTTTCTTGTAATCCCTTAAGTTAATTTTGAATAATATTTCCCCAGGCTTTCTGTAGGCTTTTCAAAATCTTATGTAGAAATTGGTTCATTTATATTCGTGCAATACCTTGCTTTCAAAACTATTAACACCTCTTAAGCTTGTGCTCCAAGCTTTGAACATCTCACAGAACCATGTTTAACTCATCAACTGGAAATAAAAGTGTAATGTAAATCAAGAGGTCCAGATATATGGATATAGGTCTAAACTGACATATTTATCAAAGAAGAAGAAAAGCTGCATAACCACAAAGAGCACTTGTATAGGATTCAGCAAGCATGTGAAATTAACGCATTGATCTGGACAGACAGGACCAAAAAACAAGCGTTTCAGTTGCATACAATATTGAAGGCATAGGGTTAGTAAAAACTGCAAAACTGCATTACTGCACAACTACATTACATTCTACACAAATCTGGGCTATAACATGCAATCAGAGCTACAGTGGATTGGATGAGATCAAGGCATATCCCTGTTTTAAAATGGCCAAGTCGAAAATCCAGAGCTTAATCCAAATTAGAATTAGTGACAATACTTAAATTTGATTTTGACGGACCCGCCCTTTCAAACCTGACAGCGAATAAGCAGTTTTCAAAGAAGCAGCTATAATCTCAGGCTCTAGTTGAGCAAAGCTGGTAGAGACACACCTTAAAGATTTACAGCTACAGCCCTTATTAAAGCTAAGCATATAAACGGAGGATTAACGCAAATACACACCACAGTTTTCTGTCTTTTATCAGTCTATAATATTCTAAACAAAGTTTTCTTTTGCTTTACACTTTTGCAACAAGTAGCGATGGGCTACTGCAAACAATCCCAGTCAAAGAACATTGAAACTAGAAAACTATTTTTGCCTGAAATTGTTTGGCTGACTGTTCTTCCAAAAAGCAAAATCTGCAAAAAATCATACATATTTGTATAACTTCATCTATACAAACCTCGAACACAAGATTTTTACCTAAATCCAACAGCCCTTTAATCAGGAACTATTTTTTTTCCAAATGCCTGCATGATATGCATTGTGTAGTATAAATAAATCTGAGTATTAGACAAGTAGAGGGAAGTTTTTAGCTATTAGTTTAGGTGAAAAAAAGTAACCTTATTAGATATCAGAAATCTGAGCGTAAATCAGCAAAACATGAAATAAAATCTAGAAGAAAATCATTTTAGGGGCATTGGGGCATGCAACATTTTAAATTCATATGATTATTCTTAAATAATTAAATGCAAACAATATAATTTGAAACATCATTACAATGTCAGTTTGGGAAGTTTTAACATAATGCTCTCTATCCTGTTCTCTAGGGAGTTTGTTTAAGCAATACATAACAAAAAAACAAGACAGTTGAGAGTAAAAGACAACTTCCGGCCTCCATGCATCTTACAGGATAATTTAGAATTAAGGGAAATGAGGTTCAGTCTGTGAGACAAAAAAAGAGACTTAAAAGCTAAGAACATTAATGGATGTTTTCTTTTTTACAAAGTTGCGTATGCTTAGACAAGCCAAGAAAAATATCACCTCAATTGCATCAATTAAGGCTCTGTTAAGGCCATTAAAAACAATCTTGAAAGAAGCTGCGTTGCTATCAACAGTTTGAAAAAAAAGGGGTTATCCAACTTTTCCACTCTATAAACTGTCCCATGACCTTTTCCCTTTCTCAACTTCTCTCCATCATTTTAATGACTCCAGAAACCATCCTGAAAGTACATACATCTAGGTCCGCTCTGTTTTAAACAGCCACGTGCAAGGCTCCAAATTACAGCTTTCATGGCTGGTCAAAAAGGACCTCAAGTTGTTCTCGTTTCTAAATTTGAAACTTTGACAATTATACCAAAATTATATTTATGTTGCGAACAAACATGGAGGCCTGGTGAGACTGGAGATTCCATGCAGTATCATACTACAGTATTCTCTGTGTGTTTTACATTATTTCAAATCACAAATACTGGCTTTTATTTCATTGGTATTTTATGCAATTGAATAAACAAATGAGTGCTTAATTAATAGAATAAGAAAATAAAAAAAGAACACGATTTTTTATATTTTATTTTAATGAAAGTCCAGACTTGATACTTGGTAGAACCAGCTTTCAAATAAAGTAGCTAATTCAAGCTCAGTCTGGCTGTTGATAATCAGATCAGCTATTTTCTCCCTTTAATTAACAATTATCGTCCGAGTTCAGCTCTATGTCCATATCAAATCAATGTTTTACAGTGTGGAGGATGTGTTCAGCATGATGTACAGCATACAAACAATAATCTAAACTTTTTAGGTTTCAACTTTAACAATGGATTCCTACTTGCTAATGTTCCTTCACTATAGGATAGGTTGGGCTAATACTCAACTCCCAGCTGCCCTGCTAAAACAATCTGTAATCGGTAATCTCAGCAGCTGTTCCAGAGTTATTATGGGGCGCTTGGCTTCTTCTGGGATTAATTTTCTGTTCTAAGTTAAAAAACAATCTCTTGGTTGGTTTATACTCCTCCCATTATTTTACCAATTAATGGATTGAACAGTGACAAATGTTCAAAGGCGATATTAATTTTTAACCTGACCCTGCTTTAAATTTCTCTACAGCATTAGTTCATGACATTGCATAATAATAATGTTCTTTAATAAACATGCAAAGCCTTCACAGAAAAGCTTTAATGATACTGAGATGAAATAACACATAGCTTGGCTTAATTCAGTAACCATTTCTGAAAGCTTTTGGGTCTGTGCACTAAGGGGGTTGAATGCAAATGCACGCCGCACCAATCAGATATTATGTAAAAATGTAAACTCATCCTAAACTCATCTTTTTGTTGTTTTTAACATTTATCTAAAACTACAGTATGTGATGACCTGTCACAGATATCCAAAAATACATCACTGCATCATCAGTTTGTGGTTGTAATGTGGAAAAAATCAGATAAAAAGTGTTATGGATGTAAACTTCTCTGGAGCGTTCCATGATTATACACCTTTCAGTCAAAACCTAACAAAGAACATTAGCAAAGCAAAATACATGGGTGAAAACGTCATGCTTGGTTTTCTGGGAGTGAGTTTGTGTTAGGATCGGACATTTAAAGTGGTTTGGGAAAAGATTTGCAGATTGTGGTAATAGTCTAATCTTATAAGAGTTAAATAGTAAAAAAAAACACAAAGAAAGTTATTTTGGAAAGTGTTACAATCTGCTGAATTATATTGTTGCCCAGATATGAGAGCTCCGGTTTGCTTTACCTCTCTATACATACCTGGTGTCTGCAAAGGTCCTGGTCCAAAACCTGATGAGACTTTAACCTCTGCTGTTGGAGCTGCTGAATAGCAAACTGCAATTGGTAGCTTCCTTTGTTTGGCTGAGAGCTCTGTGAAGAGTTCAAACCCGTCAACACACAGGCGGGAGCCTGCATCCGAGTGTCCCACAAAGCCTCCTTGTCCCTGCATGGCCTGTGAGCAATGAAAAGACGAGGTAGTGTAAGCAAAGCAAACTGAATAAAAAAGAATATACAGCCTAGAGTCCACCCGTTGGGGTTCTGCAGTAAACAATAAAAGGAGATGCATCTTTTCCTAGTTTCCCCATCTAATCAAGAAGTGTAATAGAAGCTAATAAACTCCCATATTGTCTTATTGTCTGTAAAAGGATAAAGCAACGTAGCTTTTTAAAATCTAACCCATTGCTTCTTTGCCCACCAAAGCCTTAACTCAAATTCAGCGGATCAGGGTCGAAGCAGAGGGCAAGCCTGTGGCAAAAAAGGGTCAAAGCCTTCTTCTTAGCTTCAATGCTTTTCTGGCTTCAGGGTCTATTAATATCACAAAGCCACAGCCTGGAGAGAAGACTTTTTGACAAGCTACACACGCTTGTAACTGGATTATCTACCGTTAGAACTAAGCCTGTTTCAATATTTTTTCTTCACTTTTCCTCCTGGTAAAACAATAAGGTGACCAGCCTGCACTTTAGACATGCTTACAAGGAGTTTATATGGAGTCTGGTTTGCTGCTGTATATATGTATAAGATCAGCCAAAAATAATGCCATAAAGGGAGCTATTGGGAGCTGCAACGAAGAATATGATACAGAGGGGGAGAAGGAGAAAAAAAACGGAATACATGTACAGTTAAAGAAATGAGAGCCTCGGGGGTCTTAAAGGAGAAAATGTTTTTGGAAATTCCTCCCATGCATGCAATAACATCTGTCGGTTGGTCCAGGGCTAAAGAAAACACAGCAGACCTAAAATCACAATAGCTGCAATATTTTTAGAGCTCAGCTATGATAAACTCTAAAATTAGATTTCAGTTAATCTTAAACAACAATGCAAACTGTGGGATAATAATCTTGCGTCACTAAATAAAAAAAAAATTCCTCGTCCTGAGCGGCCAAACAAAGACACAGGGGATCTTAAACCCATGTGAACATGCTATCCGCCCATGCATTTCTCAGTTCACATAATAGCTCGTATATTGCAAAAACAACTGGTGTGACCATGAGCCACTGAAGTTTTTTCCTAAGTTTCTGGAAACAAAGGCTAGTCTGTGAACCTCGCGAGGTCAGAGTCTCTTAAGCTCTTTGAGACAAAACAAAAACTTGTTCCTTGTTTACAGCAGTTATTTCCTCTAACTTGACCATTTGTACACTGGAGTGCTGGGTTCTTCATTGCTGTTAATTTATTACCTTACAGTCACTGTAAGAGAGTACACTCCATCACGAAAGTATACCAAATGGTATCAATTGAACTTATGTCCTTAATATTCTAGACACAATATCTTTTTGAGATTACTGCAAACTGATAAAGTGTCATAAAGTGCAAATTTCAGCTGAGATGCATAATGTTTCCACCAATTATCCTTAAGATGTTTCTACAGATTAAATAGAGCCCATTTGTGTTGAATTCAGGTGACTGGACATGATGGTAAATGGTAAATGGCATGTACTTATATAGCGCCTTTTTTTCAAGTCAGGAGACTTGACCCAGGCGCTTTACACTACAGTCATTCACCCATTCACGCACTGACTGATGGTGGCAAGCTACATTGTAGCCACAGCTGCCCTGGGGCTCACTGACAGAAGCGGGGCTGCCGTACACTGGCGCCACCGGACCCTCTGACCACCATCAGTAGACAATGCAGGTGAAGTGTCTTGCCCAAGGACACAACGACAATGAAAGTCAGAGCCGGGGCTTGAACCGTCAATCCTTCGATTTCAGGGCAAACTCCAACATCCAACACCACTGTCGCCCCAAGCTGATTAGGAAAGGCAAACCGCTGCATTTCCGGATTCTCGCGAGTGATGCCCGACTTTACACGAGTGAATAAAGTGAATGTGATTGGTCGTTTATCAAGGGGGCGGGATTGTTGTGGCGGAGGGTTCGCAAGCAAGTTTGGTTGTGGCCGGTGTCCCTATGGTTACTCTGCCTTCAGCATTTCTCCACTGAGAAAGGAGAACCTTCCAACGGGACAAACATGTCTGCAGTAATCCAGCAATCAGGCCTTTATTGTAGAGTGGCCAGACCTGCCAATTATGGATCAACATATTGTTGAGCAAGGGCTCTGACTACTTATGCAAATGTAATTTCTTATAATGTAAGGGCAGCGTCTATGACAGCAGCAAGGCCTCGGACACAGCGTCACCCCATGTATAATGTCTGTGTTTTTGTCTTTTCTTGGCTGGGCTGTACCAACAGTGAAATGTTCCACTTTGGGATCCATTAAGTTTTTTAGAATTTGAATGTTTCTATCTTTTCAATGAATTTGCAAACTCAAAAACTTTTTTTCTTACATTGTCAACACGGGGTGCTGCGCCGTGAATTTAGAGAAAATAGATGTTTTAATACCATTTAGCATAAGGCTGTAACAAATAATGATGCCTTCCTGATGCACCATATGCTTTCTTCAGTACTTTGTCATAATAGAACCAAATAATGTCCTTTTAACCTAAGACGACTCATGGAAACTAATACAGAAGTGGATTCCTAAAAAACAAGAAAATGTTTATTTTTTTTTTATTGAAATAGCAACCAACAACAACAAAAAAGAAAAAAATCAAAGGGAAAAACTGATTTCCATGTGTTATTCTCATCACAGCATATCTGCCGAGCTCAGAATATCTCAGACAAATCCCCAATTTAGAGACACTGCTCATGGGTGTCAGTTTACTCCCTGCTGCACTTGCCGTCCTTTAATATGCTGATATAACTTACCGTTGAACAACAGAGCAGTACAGGAGCACATGTGCAGCATCAATCTAACTCAGAGTGAATGTGGGAAAATGAACCGTTTGAGATGACATCATGCCAGACTATCTCAAAGCCTTGCCTGGTCAGTGTAAACAGCAGACGCCTCAAGACTGTGAGGGTATTTCCAGCCATTAATCTGTGTTTGTTTATAGAGCTTTGCTGCAACAACATGACACAGAGAAGGGGTATTCTTGAAATGTAAAAAATGACCCGTATTTAGGGTTTTGTTCAGTCTAGCGATGCATGGAATGCTTTTATTTTACTTGGAACAAGCCTGAGAAATATAAGATCGGAATTTACCAACAGTCTGTGAATAACTAAACATCATTATATGTAGATCAGTGATGGCTAAAGGCTCTGTGTCATACTATAAAAGGCAGAGACAAACTAGCTTGCTAAACATAGTGAAAAAGTATGGAAAAATACTTCTGCACCAAGACATTATTATTTAATTTGTCTTTGCCTAAATATTGTATTTATCCAGTCATTTTTTATCCATCTAAAAGTTTTTCCATCTGTACAACTTCTGGTTTTTCCAATTAGTTTTTCCATCCATCCATCAGTTTTTTTCCATCCATACATTTGTATTTCCACTCATCCAACCGTTTTCAAGAATCAAGACTCTATTGTCATTATAAGACCATGATGACATTTTATTGATACAATTGGCTCAGAATGCACACATAAAAAGCAGACGGATATTAAAAAGACTTAATAAAATTTGGGTTCTTGCTGACCCTTTCAAAAATTACAAAAACACCCTCAGCAGAAAATATTAAAAACTTTCAGGGAAAAACTGAGAAACACAAAGAGGAACAATTAGTAGCAGTTGTAGAAAGATTGAACCATCCTTGGAAGAGAAGTCTGTACATGGGAACATAGCATGTAGTATATCGCATAACAGTTTATAAAGTTAGGCAGGGGTCTATTAGATTAACAGCAGGGATGTTTATCTGTCTATGTGATCTTGTTGTTTGTTTGAGGAGGGGTGTGTGAAGGTGAGTAAGTGTAAGAACTACAGGGGGAGTATTGCCTTTTAAGCTTTGAGAAAGACTGTTCTTTGTTTTGGATTTAATGTTTTTCAGCTAATTTTACTGAAGAAATCGAGACAAATAGTGCATTGTTGGGGTGGCTGGGGTCTTTTGCAATGTGTCTGTCTGTTTTATGGACTCATGCAGGGTTAAGCAAGTCCAGATATGGAGGCCACAATCCTGCAATCCCCTGTCCTCACCACCACTGCTAAGTCTATAGATGATGGTGTAGATAACGCCATATCCACCAGAACGGTGGAATGCTTCCCAAATAATAAACCCTAGATCACCAATTATATAAAGTGAGGACTAAACAAGAAAAAGTCCCTTTTGGAGACAATGAGTTATTGGGTAGAATATATAATCAACTTAAATTTAAGACAAGACAGAGCAAGGAGGCATGCAGGAAGAAAGTGGAAAGCAAGCAATGTGTGTAGTCAGAGATGAAAAGGTCAAAGGCTTTAAGCAGAAAGAGGATCATACAGATGGGAGTCTGGACAGAGCCAAGGAACTGAACAGATTCTTCAATAGATTCTGTTCAGGAACAAACTCAGCATTCTCCTGCCCACAGTCAAACAGACCCATCCTCCTTTGTCCTAAACCCTACAATGTTTCATCTAACACCTCTGCCACGTACCTTCTTGGTTATGTGTTTGTTCTTAACCAAATCAAAAGATGGTGGTGCTCCCTTTGCCTCCCCCTTCCATCTGTAAGTCTGCAGAAGTCAGGTAAATAAAAAAAAAATGGAGAACCTAAATGACAATAGGGCACCAAGACTATATGGCGCCAGCCCCAGAGTCCTGAAGGCCTGTGCAGAGTAGCTCTGTGAGATTCTGCAGCACCTCCTTAACTTTAGTCTGACCAAGGAGACAGTTCCAGTGAGCAACTACCCTGCTCCGATAAGAAAGAAAACTCAGCCTTTAGTGCTCAATGACTATAGACCTGAGGCCCAAATATCCCACATCATGACGGTCCTAAACAGACTCCTGTTTGCCTACCTGAGAAAGTAAGAAGGTATAACGACCCCCCTGCAGACTATTGCCATGGAGATTGGTTTGAAGATGCCATTATATACATTCTTTGACAAACCCACTCTTATCTAGGCAGTGCATACAGCCCTATGAGGATTATATTCTTTGATTTCTTGAGTGCATTTAAAGACAATTCAGTCCAATTTACTTTGTCAGAAACTCCAGAAGACTTGGGGCCTGATCTTTACAAAATTCCAAGTAAGGCGGACTAATTGTTTTTATTTTATATTAAATAAGTGGGCATACATGAGTGTTCTACAAAGGTTGCTGTGCTAATGTTAAGATGTACAAACCAATTTGGTTCCGCCTATTAAAATCTGCAGAGAGTATGGTCTAGAGGCAGTTTGAGAGTTAAGTTTCGAACCCATGGACTTGGAGGTTATAATCTCAAGATAAGATTATTCCCGGAGCATCACCCTGCCAGAATGTTCTTCTCTGCATTAGGTCTTATCATTATTAGATATTAGACCCACAAAAGCATTGTCACCCAAAAATTGCACAGCCATGGGAAGGGCAATAGTCTTATAGGATGCAGGAGTTTTACCCACAACCAGAGGATCACTGGTTCAAACCCCAGCTGTTCACATGACAATCTTAAATTGTGTTCCTGAAATGACCCGAATGCGCAGAAAAATAAGTCATGTCAAAAAAACACTTGGTATTTTTCTTCTGAGCATGCAGTTCTTTTTTTCCAAGACAAATCAGATGTTTGTTTCTGTGGATAGATTTAAAGCTGCAATCATTTGATACAGCAAAAAATGCAGAAAGTGGACAGAAGAGAGAGAGAGAGAACTAAACTATTTATAAGGGCTTTTGGAGGAGCAGTGGCAGCGACATCTATCAGGAGAAAAGTGTGGATGCAGTGTCATAGTTAACTGACCTGTTACTGTATCACCTCTAAATTTCCTTTTGGATTGTTGTATGCACCCAAATACTTATTAACTCCAAAATGATGTTGTCCCCCCATTGTGTTGCACACCTCCGTCTACACTGTCTTCAATGTTTTTTGTAATTGTTTTTGTATCCATACTATCAGCACAGAGTGACATCATCGTCATACTAATTTCGATATGGGTTACTTGGCTGTTCAGACCTCAGTCAGATTCCAAAAGATCTGAATGTGGCCTACATCAGTTTGGAAAAAGTCAAGTTACACGTGACTTTGCCTGTTCACACAGTCATAAAAGAATCTCACCTTAATCACTTCAGGGCAAAAAGATTGGATTTAGGCCACATTTGTCTGCAGAGTGAACGTAGCCTCAGACTGCTGTGTACTTGGGCACTTCAACCGCATTGCCTACTATTGGTTTTTCAGAGGGCCCTGTGACGGCTGTGTATGGAAACCTTGCTTAACTGTGAATCTGTGCGTGAATGACTGACTGTAGTGTAGAGCACTCTACAGTCTCCTGACTTAAAAAGGTGCAACAATCAGTAAGTTTAATATTTTGTTTTGTTAATAGCAGAATAGTCTGTGAAGAGAGCAAAGAAAGCAGGTCGATGGCATGTTGGTGATGATGATCAGTGGGGCAGAAATACATTTCCTAATCTTCACTACCTGGGGCTTGATGAATTTACTGATCCAGGAGAAAAGTGGTGTGGATAAGCCCAGGTTGTAGAGTTTCAGGTGTGACACATCTGGAAAGACAGTGTTGAAGGCTTAGCTAATGTCCACAAAAAGCATCCTTATATTGCAGTTAGGGTGCTGCAAATGAGTTGGAGTCCTGTAAACTGCCAACAAGACCGCATCCTTTGTAGAATGATTTTTGCTGTGAGCAAACTGCAGGCTGTATGGACCTACAAGGAGGGCATCCTTGATATACTTTGGGAGGGACTTCTTAAAGCACCTATACAGTTATAATTGTGGTCAGACTAACCGGACAGTAATGATTCAGGTAGGTTATGTTTTCATTGTTGAACACAAGCACAATGAAGGAGATCATCATGTAGACAGGGACCGTGGAAAGCATGGGTTACTCGCTGCAGAACCATAGGCGGCATGGAACAAGTGTCAATCCCTCCAACTATAGCAGTTGGCAGGATGGGACTAGTGGTTATAACTAGCTTCTACATTTGCAGAGAAACAGCAGCAGGTTGGAATATTTTCTGCAGGTATAATAAGACTATTTTACACCATTATGATAGTAATTTAAGACATATTTCCTGATATATAGAAACATTGTAAAGAATGTCAACCATAATATTACAATATCTATTAATTTGTCAGACAGAAAGACAGACAAACAAACAAAAAACAAAAAAGCACAACAACACTAAGTTGTTTAACAATGACACTGACCGACTGGAAGTCCAGGGTGGGGTTTAAACTTTGACATACTGGTGTGCTAAAATAGTAAAAGTAAGTTAAAGTCTGTTTGTTGGACTTTCAGTAAGAATTTTCATGTAAAAATAATGCTTCAATAAGAAAATAAACTTTCATTAGTCCCATAGTGAATGTGGGAATTATCGCTAATAGTTAACTCTGCTATGTGTGGCATGCATGTGACATTAACAATCTTTCCCTCCAATAACAGATGAAAGTATTTTTGGGATAAATCTGTTTGCATATTAGCTGACTAAAATCTTTTAACGTCACCTTTACATAATATGTAAAGGTAGTAGAGACTGACTGAACATGAACTATATTATAGTTCATGTTCAGTCAGTCTCTATAGAGACTGTGAACATCAGTTTTCAAGACCTGGACTATGACTGAACCATTCTAACAACCGAATATGATTTTTCCTACGTGTGTATACCTGCTAATTTGAGTTTTGTTAAGCCTCAGCTCAGCTGAATCAAATAATGAGATAATTATCAGGACTTTGTAAATGTTTACCTCCTGTTTAAATGGTAATTATGAGTTATGAATCTTAGAAATATCAAATAATCATTTAAATATGTTTTATGGATCAGTTAAATCACTTTTACTGCAGGGGTGTTTATCTGCTGGATAACCAAGTCTACTCAGTGGAATTTCAGCCATTCTTACCTAAAGGCTTCTCCTTCATTGTACAACATCTGTTACCAATCAGAGTGAATAAAATCTCTTTCTAAATTCAAAGGAACAGAGACATCAGACCATTTTCTATGGCACACTGACTGAAAGAACTCAGAGACCTTCACAACATTTTGTCTTATTAGTCAGGAGAACGGCAGTTTAGTACATTACAAGGCAATGAACCAAACCCCAGAAGGTTTCTGGAGTTGTTAGTTTATAGAGCTGCAGAAAAAAAGAGAGCTGAAAATCATGTTTTGTAATTATTACAAAAGGAAAATATATCGGGAATATTTCATAATACTTTTCATTTGGCTAATTAAATAATTGAAGATAGTCTAGTAGCCCCTCTTGACTTTAACAGAATTTGGATATTGAGTTTAATCAAAAACCAAAGCCACTGGTAATTCTAGCAAATCAAAGCTCTAAAAAAAAAACTAATAGCAAAGTTGGCTAAAAAGTAAAGGCAAGTGAAGTTTTTTGGAAAAGTCTGATATACCCTAAACCTTTATAAATCAATGCTTGAAGTGTGTTCCTGGCCCAGAGTTTCTGCATGGAGTTTGCATGATCTCCCTGTGCATGTGTGGGTTCTCTCTGGGTACTCTGACTTCTTCCCACAGTCCAAAAACATGACTGCTAGGTTAAGTGGTATCTCTGAATTGTCCTTAGATGTGACTGTGTGCGTGCATGGTTGTATTTCCCTGTCATCAGTCTGTTGCCCTCAATACGAATTCCCATCGACTGCCAGAGACCCTGATGGAATAAATGGGAGAAGATGTATGGATGTTTGCAGGCATGCAGCTCTATTCACCTCTCCATGGTCAACATATTGAAGAATAACCGCTGTCTTAGATTACAACTGTGATTCTTTGGGGGTATGTCTCTACCAACTAGATAGCGATTTATTTGCCCATTCTTCCTTTCAAAAAAAATAAAAAATAAAACTAGCTCAGTCAGACTAAGTGGAGAGCATGAGGGGACAGCACTTTTCTAGTGCTGCTACAGATACTCATTTGAATATCGCTCTAGACATTTGGTCTTTGTAAAGTGAGAAAATGCCTAAATCTAAACTGTTCTATCATGGCTCTGAATGTTTTTCTGAAAAATAAAGCTCTGCTGCAAGGCCTGTGTGGGAACAAGTAGCCTTGAAGGATTGAGAACATATACCATCCTCCTAAAGAAAAGCATTCACATAGCACCATGTTACATTGTGGGGATGTTGTGTTGCATGACTACAGTAGTTGTTCTTTTGACAGATTCTCCTTGAGTTGTGGATCTCTGCTGCTTCCATAGAGTTTCTATGAACTTATTGGCTCATTAATATACTCCCCATTCTGCAGGTCAGTGTAGGTGAATGGCAAGGTTGTGACATGTGCAGTTTTAAAGGGTAGAATGGAGCTTAACGTTCAAAACCTGAAATATTTCAGAAATTAACCCAGCTTTAAATGCAACTTTCACCCTGATCTGTTAGCTGTGCTTATTAATCTTCTTGATGTATTTGTGACCTAACATTGTCTACAAAATCTTTGAGGCCCAATACTACAGCTGATTTTGATTTAATTTAGATTATACAGACACACACACACACACACACACACACACACACATATATATATATATATATATATATATATATGTATTTCTTTTTTTATTATTGCCATAATTAAAAATGTGCTCCCTTGAATACCATATATTCGAATGACCAACAGCCTGCAGCTTGATTTCTGAGGGGTATTGGTTATGGAGCCAGAATGTGGATCATATATGTGAGTTTGCAAATACTGAGACTATACTGATACTAATACTGAGCTCCACAGTTGGTCAGTGTATTTTATTCAAGGGTATTTCTTTAAGAGGGTTGAATGACAATGTATGATTATCTTTTCAGATTTTATTTTTGTTAAATTTAACAAATCATATATCATTTTACTTGTAAGATTTTGTAATGTGACCAATAATATAAATATCCATCTATCCATATATAAAAGGTTGTACTTATCTTAACATACATAAATATATAAGCCACAAAATCACTGACATTTTATTGAAGTCAACTTTGTAGCGAAGAAGCATACACTTTGTCATTACATTGTCACAACTAGAAAGCAATGAAATTCCCTCTCTGCATTTAAAGCTACAGTGTGTAACTTTTAGCGACATCTAGCGGTTAGACTGCAGACTGCAGCAACATGAACATTTCCCCCCCACCGCTTCTCCCCCCCAACAGTACAGCGAGCGTTACGGGACAAAATGTCTTCCACGACGTCCGCATCACCTACCTTCTCAAGTGATGAGGTTTGTTTACATAGATAATTTTACAGATAGTATTTCATTAGTCTGTGTAGGGTATAGATTTCAGTACCGTCTCAGTTCATCTCTCTCAACTTGCCGTAGTTACTTTCGAGCGTAATGGGCGATCTCGCAATCGCTAGTTTGTTGCCTCAGCGCTGCCGTAGCGCAAAGATGTCTGCCTCCATGGCTGCGAGACCCGCTCCTATGTAATTATAAATAACGAATTCTAAGGCAACGCAAATATTATGGTTAAAAGGCAGAGCTCGTAGATGATGATAAATAACATAGTTATGTATAATATATTACATTTCTGACTGTATATCCCTGTAATTATTACACACTGTAGCTTTAACCCATCCCTTTTGGGGAGCAGTGGGCTGCCATTATGTGGCGGCCATGGAGCAGTGTGGGGGTTACAGGTCTTGCTCAGGCATCCAGAGTAGCAGTCAGTGAAAAGTGGGGCTTGAACTCTAAATCTCTGGCATCCAAGTGCAATGCCCTAACCACTAGGCCACCACCTGTTCCCAGGGAGTCTTGTTTCTAAAAGTATGCCTACACTTTGTGTCTTTTTAATAGCTAATTTCACAAGTGCTTGAATAAAAGTCATAATAAATGTGCAAAAATGTCTGAGGCGGAAGTGATGCTAACTGTGGCTGTGGGAAGACATGCTGCATGATTAAAAGCCCTCCAGTTATCGGCACACAGTATTTAGGCATGACTTCTGAGAGTGCTGATGCAGCATACCAGGTAGATCCTGGCAGCGGTACTTCAAAGAGCAGTGCTAGTCTTTGAAACCCATCATACCTCACCCCCGTGGTTGATATAAAGAGCCAGTGTGCTTAACAGTTTCAGTGTGTTTGGCTTAGACCATGAGTCAAAGTATAGGGGAGGTGGTTCAGGAAATTCTGTGTTTTATAAATGAGTGAAAATCAGAAAGGTTTCTCTGAATATCATATCAAAGACATTTAGACAAAAGCAAACCCATATGAACATTTATAGTCTGATAAAAGAACAACTAAAAGGCCATGTGGCAATAAAATATCTGAAACTCTCAGAAGAAAAATATGATACAGCATACTCTGATCTTTGTTTCTTTAGATGAAGTCATCTGTGATATTATAAATTCTATTAAAAGCCTCTACTTGGTCAGTAGAAATAAAAACATTTTTAAAGTGGAAATGATTAGACATTCCTGGAATACTCTGACAGCTCGATATATTTAAGGGTTGGACTGGAAAACTAAAGTCAGAGATCAGGGCCAAGCTGTCTGAGGCAGAAACCATTTACAAATTAAGAGCAGCAAAAAAATAAAAGAGGAAGCTGCCAATCTTTACTTGCCTTTGTATCTAGCCTTCATTATATGTAACAGTGGTCTATTACTGTGTATCATGACGGTGCGACTAGTTTTTCCTCCTAACTATAGCATGACAAGTGAGAAAAGAAGATTTTTTACTGAGAGGTAAAACACATTTTATTGCTAGTAAAAAGGAGATTGTTCTGAAGCATTTCAAGTAGGGACCCTTAAGTTTTATGTTCTTGAACTTAACATGTTTTTATTTACTCAGACACTTTGTGTATGTTTCCATAATGAGGGCTCTAAAGGGGATCCTTTATGCCCGTCTTCCAAATCAAAACAGAATGATTTAGCAGTTATAGCTCATAGGTCCTGTATCGGGAATGGACAATATATTCAGCATGTTATTGGTATAATATTAGCTTTAAAACTAAACTTAAGACACTGGTCATCCCACCACTATATTTCACTGATATATAAGGCAATATTTTTGTGACAAATAAGTGAAGATTATGCCTGCACCACAAGATTACATGTACCCAACTGATGCATGAATCTGCTACATAAGAGATTCTGGAGTAAAAATGTTGGTAGTGTTGATAGGTTTAATTTTCAGAAACAGATACCAGAAGTAGTATTTGTAATAACTGAACAGGAAAGGAAGGAGAATACTACATAGTGTCTGTAACAAGGTATAGGCAATCTGTATTATTTTATCAGCCAGTTGAAATATATCAGTATATAAGATATTGGTCAAAATTTTGAAATCCATCCCTATCATTCTTTTTTAAGCCTTTTAAAGTCAACTATAGGCATACCAAGTATTTATTTATTATCAAACCAGAAGAAGGGCACCTCCCCTCTTAATACGAAGCCACCTCTGTTGTGCGGGCGCACCCATTTTAATGACACTACTATATCACGCCACTTCTGGCAATTAGGCTCTGCCTTAAAAAGAATGAGCCCTCTCATGGCCAAATAATTCATTTTTTCTACTTAGACATGAGTTAGAAAATACTACAGAACTGTTTATGTAGACATTAGCTGCTAAAAGAGCCATTTCATCTCAAGCTTGAATCTGAATACTCGGCTTCACATCACCGCTCTTTTTTTAAAGAGAGTGGGCATTTGTTTACTAAAGCAGGTGGAGCGAGGTCAAAGTAGGTGCTTCCTGGAAGGGGTAGGATGCAGTAAGGTTATCTTACAAAGGAAGGTGATGGCCACTTGTTTTTCCAGGATAGGGAGGGACTGCTGCTCAAAGAACAGAATTCATGAGGGTTACTTATGCTTGAATCAAGCCAAACACCACTTTGGGTATAGTTTTAATGAGGAAATAGCATTATAAGGTTATAAATTCCTCTTGCAAGATATTGGAGCTTAAAAGGTCACAGATTACGACTCCAAACTGTGTAAAATTGATTATAAATAAACTGAACCAATTGGGACTTTCAATTACAAACATCTGTTCATAGTACATTTTGACACAAGTAGTTAGGCTCAGAACCAAAACTTAAGTCTGTTTTACTCAAAAGTCTGCCACATTTAACAGGTATTTAATGATTAAAGCCTTACAGATATATCTCATGGAAATGTTAACCACACGCATGCATCAGCTGTTCCAACATGTCTGATACATTTAAAGTTAACGATATAGTTGAGGATGTTTTTCTTCCAGGTGGGTGATCAAAATAAGTGGTCCTCCTAATTGTCAACAATTCTGGTGATACATTTACGTAAGGCCATCCTACGTGCCTGTCCCCATTTTCACTTATCAGTGGTAAGTCTGACATAGTGGAAAAATTGTAAATTTTCTTTAGGAAAGTAACCTTGTATAAGCTTCCCTCTCGGGAGCGGGTACAGGGTTGTGCATGTGCTTTTTTTTAAATTGGAGAGGGCTGGTCTTTTCAAAAATTGGTGAAAAAAATCCTTCGCTATACCTATAAAATCTATGAAAGATTAACAGTTCTGCAATTATGATCGCTGTAATCTCTATCTAGAAACATAAAACACAAATATATTAAGCTTATTATTTGGGCTTTGATGAAAGCATTCCTATCCTTGTAGTGCAGAAAAAAAAAAAAAAAATTTTGGGATCTTTTCACTAAAAGCTACAACTTTAGGTTAGGGTCCATAGAGAAAATCTTTTTTTTCTATTTGCATTGTCTGATTTGAAACTACCTTGGTTGCTTAAACAGATTCTGCAGCTGAAACTACTTTAGTTGCATAAAGCCTCCTTAAAAAGGTTAAAAAGTAAAAATAAATAAATAAATAATTAAAAACAAGCCACTGGACTTTGTTTTCCAAGTTTGAAGACATTTCACTTCCCATCCAGAAAGCTTTTTTAATTCAAAATGAAATTAAAATTGAATTCCAAGCTTTATTGAGTAGCCCAATAAAGCCTTGTCTTGTCTTAGAAAACATGCCAGACATTTTGAATTGAAAACGCTTCCTGGATCAGAAGTGAAACGTCTTCAAACTTGGAAAACAAAGTCCAAAAAAATCTTTTTTTTTTTTTTTTACTTTTTTGCAATGACTATGACCTGAATGACTGAAAATCTTTACCAGCATACCCCCTTAAAAAGAAAACAAAAGACAATTTCCCAGAAGGATTTGCTCATAATTTTTTATCAAAAATTCTGTAAAACACCAATAAACAGGCCTTCAAATTCTACTGAGTGCAACCAAGTAGACCACTACCATTAAATTTTGAAACATAATGTAAAACCTTTATCTAGTGAATACAATTGCATAATTGAAAAGCATTGTGTACATCACAATAATTTAAACAATGAAATTTCCATAAACACAATTTAAACCCTTAAAGTCTCCCCAGTCCCCACACAATCCAAACTACAAAAAATCCTTTTGGCCTGCCCTAAATGTATGTAATATTTCTATCTGGAAGAGGACATGTTGTTTATCTTTGTGGTGATTCCATCTGACCTCTTAAGGGGTTAGTAGCTGTGTGATGTCTCAGAAGACAGCAAATAAACACGAAGCACAAATAAGCAAAAGAGTAAAACTGGACCAAAAGGTTTTCATAAGGCTGTACAGATAGAGCTAGCTAAATATAAAACATGACAGATGACTTTGAAGTGCTTTTTAATTAAATATCAGCCATTAAAGGAAACAGGCTTATCGCAAAGATAATAAACAGTTTATCAGAGAAAAAAACTTAGAGATAAGTAAGGGGAAAGCAGGACTTTAGAGTTTGTTAGTTCATTCACAACCATGTGAGCAGTAAGCCGTCTGTTGATCTCACGTTCTGATCTCGCCTCACTCGTAAATAGAACCGCAGTATACTTGAACCCATTCACTTCTGGCAGGAACTCCAGTCTGATCTGAAGAGGGCATTCCACCCTTTTATGGCTTCAGAACCATTGATTTGGAGGAGCTGATCATCCTGACCACTTCGCACCAGGCTTTGAACCATCCCATTGCATTTTGTAGATCTTAGCTGGAGGAAGCCAGCAGGACCACATCATCCACAAGAACAAAGGCAATATCTGCTCATCTCCAAACCAGATCTCCTCTGGCCCTCCGCTGCAGCTAGAAATTCTGTCCAGGAACGTTATGAACAGAAACCCCCTTTAACTGCTACCTTAATGCGGTGGATGGGTCTTAGTGATGCCCTTGGTAGGGTCTCCCTAGGCAAAGAGGCAATGTTGACAGTCAAATATTGGTTCTAACCCAACCAAAAAAATGGAGGCTAGCGACATGGGCCAGTACGGCAGAGCTGGGACCTCACCCTGGAACAGGGCCTCAGGTTGGACCACTGGGGACTGGTGTAAAGGCGATTAGGCAGCAATCAGAGGTGGGGGCCCTTTATTAGGTGCTACCGGTCTCTCTACCAACGGGTAGCAGGCATCTGGTTCATATTGTCAGCATTAAATCAAACTGTTACCCTGTGCACGTTGGGACTCCAGCAGAGCTGCCCTCAGTCCCCGGTCCCATTCTTTCATGCTTTATATGCCAAATTGTGTATTTGCTATTATCTTATACCAAACCTGAGGACCAAAGCTTAAACCAAATTTCCTTCCTCCTACTCATTGATGACTAATCATGTTTTTGCCCTCAGCCTCAGTTTCTTGTTCTTCCAAGGTTGAAATACTTTTGTTTCTGTGGCCAATAGCCCCAAATGTTTGACACACTGTGCATTCAGACATGTTATTTCAACTATTTCAGTTTTAGCAAAGGTTTATTTGAGCTACTGTTAGCTTTCAAACATCTCAACCCAGTTTGACTGTTCTGCACTAGCCCTTGACAATTCCATATACACAAAACTGCAGATCAGTGGATATGTTCTCATTTTCAGACCTGAGAGATGGTTTTGTCTAAAAAGTCAAGTAAAGCAGAAGTTTCTGGAAAAACTCAGACCAGACTGCTTTGCACCAACAACCATAGTAGTCCTCTTTGTTCCCCAGGCAGACGGCTAGTTTGATCTTTAATGAGTCGTTTTCATTCCTAAAAGATTCCTAAATGTACTGAGTTGATTCTTTATGACTGAGAGATTTGTTGCTTGATATAAAAAGGAAAATAACTGGTTCGGTAATAAACAATTACAAACTTAAATATTATAGTTAAAACATACAGATTGAAGAGTACGTATTTTAAAATATTTAAAAAATAAATCAGTCTAATGATAGATCCTCATTGAAAAACTTTCCTTGATAACCAGTGTTGAAACTGGTTTTAATGGGATAAACAGAGTTTAATTAAGAAGAAAATAAACTCCTCGGACTCAATTTTTTTTTTGTTTTAGTCTAAACATGTTTGCTTTCCCTTTGATAACCTTCTTCACACTGAGCTTGAACTTACCTTGCACTCGTTGGATGGTCTTTTCCAGCATGAACAGCTCTAACAGGCTTGGTAGCAGCAGTTTTAGGGTTCAGTTTGTAACTCTCTCTGCCCATTATTCTGTGGGTCAGGTTCATGTTGGTCAACTGTGGACAGACAAAAATACTTCAGAAGTTATTTCATCTCAATCTTATAGTATTTTGCCTCTCTGGCCAATTTTAGTGTAAGCCAATATTTAAGTGAACCTCATGCTTTAAGATGTAGATGAGATCCTCCCTCTTGCTTCTATCTCTTGTATCTATGTGAAATGTATACACAGCACATGGCACAGCTAGTCTCTGTTTAACACTTTATCTCCCCCTTCTCCACCCTTAATATGTTTATAACCTAATCAGCACTTTTGGGAAGGCACTTCACTGCCGCTCTAGTCTCAGTGAAATGTTACGGGAGGATGAATCACACCGTTGTGGTATTTTATTTATTTTACTTTCTCCTGTGTGCTAAATTTCCAATGGGAAAACTGTCAAGTTGCCAGGCCTTGCATGACATAAAAGAAAAATATGTCAGTATGTTGTTTTACAGCCATAGCTCTAGTTTACATATAAAGTTAGACAAGTGATATTCCTACTGTATCTAAATGGATGAAATATAATACATTTGTTTGTGGTTAATGCTTATTTTCATTTGAGAAAAAGAACATATGTATTTACACTAATAATAAATGTTTTCAAAGGGCCTCTCCATCTCTATGATGCACCATCCTCTTATGTCATGTTCACAGGACTGTCTATTTATTTAAAAGAAGTCAAACCTACAACAGTGGACATAAACAGACACACACAGCAAAAAGATCCACAATCATATCGTCACATCACTGCACAGCAGCATGATGGAGATGGTGGCCATGCCTGGTTTTACTCACTGTCAGTCTCTTTCTGTTTATATGGCCCCGCTTGAGAGTGAGTAATTACTTAAACCCTGAGGTCAACCGTGCAACCGAGTGTTGTTCATGTTTACAAAGTTCTCCATTTAGCCCAGAAAGTGATTTAATGACTTCAAATCGGAGCCTTAGAAAACTCTAAATGTTCTTTGGGCCTTTAAGTGCCAAACACTGGACTATTTGACTGAGCTTCTGCCATGGCCTGGATTAACTGCTCTTGGGAAACACAGCGAATAAGTTTCAGATAGACTGAAAAATGTACAGTCAGAAAGGAAGCCATAAAAACTGCACTCTGTGTGGTCTGGTGCCATCACAAAAAACTCTTCACTGTAAAAAAAAAAAAAAAAGTGAGGCAAATGAGGTAGGAAAGGTTTAGGGTCTCCCAAAGCCAAGGGCCAAACCATTGGGGAATATGGGAGAAGGTGGTGATGGAGCCAGCCAAGCTGCCACTCCCCTGCTCAGTGCCAATTTGCCACATTCCTCTATTTTTTAAGCATCAATTACCACAAAAAAGTGGCTGCCTGTTAAGTATCAACAGAAATCACTCCCCCATGGTGCATCTGATAATGAGACCTCACACGAAGCCATGGTTTGATGCGGCTCACCGCTGTTAAGGCCAGCGGGTCGTTCCCGACCCACCCCCACAGCAGCCCGAGCCCACAGACTGAAGGCGAACTGAAGGGCTGAAGGAGGAAGGTGTGCTGAAAGAGGCAGCAGACCTCCACGGCTCCAACAGGTCTGCTGAAAGCATGAGCAGCTACACGCCGCCCATCAGCATGGGGTCTGAGCCAGATTTACGCATCAACAAAGGAAAATATCAAAGACCTCACAGAGAGACTGCCGATTCCCCTTCACATGAAACATTACACAGATTTTTCTTTCTTGAATAAAACCCTACATGGGTCAGCAAACAGCTGCTTAATATAAACAGTCTTTGACTCACCTCATCTGACGGAGTGAATCCAATTTCATACTTTAATCCTTATGCCTAACTCTAGAAATAGCAGAGCAGCTACAGCTACAGTATGAAAGGATTGTAAACATATCCATATAAATAACAATACCTGACAAGTCTTACCTTTTTATTCATAAAGTGGTAATCCATTGTATATTTTGATTGGATATTAGTTATAAAACAAGACAGTCATTTATTTTTTGTTACCAATTAAAGAAAATATTTAAACATCTACTGATTGACTTTGCATCAACGGACATGTGGCGACAATGGAAAAGAAAAATGCTAATTAATGACAAGAAAAGTTCAACAATAACTGTCTCACTGGCTTAAAAGTTTCATTAAAATGTTGTATAATGTCTTCCAATATATGGAATATGTTGAAAAAAAGAATCTAAATCATGTTGTAGAAAGAGAGGCCCCAACCGAAGAGTGATATTTTAACTACCACAGAAATGAGGCTCCAAGAGGTTGGGGAGCTTTTGGACAAGAGATAAACCTGAGAAAGACATAATACCTTAAAGTAATTACACAAACAAACCTACATGTTGGGTCAGCAGGTTGATGTGGCTGGAGCTGGCGTAGTGGCGAGCAACCTGCTTGTCCGCCAGTTTCTGCAGGGCTGAAATTAATGCTTGCTGGTTCGACTGGGCCTGGGAGGACAAAGATTGTAACTCCCTAATGGTCCCCGGTGAGTTAGACTTGAGCTTACTGGAGCCGCTTTTCTGGATTTCTAAAAGAAACAGGAGTAAAAAAAAGGGTGAAGACATCACATTCATTTCAATGTGAAAACCACATTTACAACAGTTAGATTACCTTGGCCTGCTGAGGTAGGTCTAGAAAGCTTCTGGCTATAGATATGTGTCAAACTTGGTATTCCAAAGGTAGCTCTGGAGTCGGATGTGGAAGTAGTAAAAGACTGAATCCTTCTGAGAGCCTGGCTTGGTGGCCCAGCAGAAGCTGTGCTGGAAATCGTGGATGTGGCCGTCCAAAACCCTTGTGGAGGCTGCGTGATGACGGGGGCAGAGGTGTATGCAGGAGGGTCGGAAAGAGTTTCCAAATGGCAAAAGTGAGACTTTGCCAAGGACTGTGCGTAAGACGGAGGCTGGGGAGGTGGCGGCGGTGGAGGGCAGTGGAGAGGAATGGATGTTGGAGCAGAAGGGCAATGCTGCAGATGAATGTATGAGCAGTCTAAAGTTAGAGGAAAACTGGAGCAGTGCTGAGACGACTGGACATCTGGTTGAGATTTACTGGCTGTAACCTCTGACTGTTGGTCTGAGAGCAGCGCAGACAACCCAGTCTCAGTGGGCTTGATGTCTGGGTCACTGCAGACTTTTCCTGCAGAGAGCGAAGACTCTGAAGGCCTGGAGTCCTCCTTGGTCAAAGGCAAAGCTGTTCAAAGAGGAAAAGAAGCCCACGCTCTGTTATCATTACTTATTCATTCCTCTATTCTTTTGCTCCAAGGAGTCATAATCATTTGAAGGCTGACCTGTTCCTCAACTCACACACTTTTTCTTTTTTTTTTGTTTAAGTGGTTTTGAAATACAAACAGTTCTTTTTAATGTTCAAGGATAGTATGAAAAAAATACTGCAAACCAGAAAGATGGAGCTTACGTTTGGTTTTTGCCTTGCTAGCTTGATCCTGAACATCCGTCTTGACATTTCTGACTTTCGTTCCTAAGAAGACGTTGGCCGATTTATTTTTCTGCGTATAAAATGTCAGCACTTCCTCAAGATTGGTTTCACTGTGAACAAAAAAAGACATTAAAATATATATAAAAGTTTGCGGTCACCTAAGTTACAATAGCAAACATGGGGCTTTGCATAGTATTCATATACCTTAAAATATTTTCATGTTTTAAGCACATATGGACCATAGTTGGAGTTTATAACTATAAATATACAGATGTGTAGAAATTTTAAGAAGGATTGTTTCATCATATGCATAAAAAATGATTTGATTAAAGGATTTCAGAGCAGCTCTAAGGCAGAGTCAATGGAAAAATCATTATTTTTCCATTTGTTTTCATTGTTTTTGTGTACTTTCATTAATATAAATATAGGACAACAAGTATAAAAATAAACACATATCGAATAATGATAATTTGAGAGATGTTTTATTTGAATGATTCCCTGCATCTATCTTCCTATCAACTCTTACCAGCTTTGTTGCTGCAATGTTTTTTTTTTTAGCAGAATCCTTACATAGCTTGTGAAGCACGTTTGAAGCACATGTCCTAATACTTTCGTGTCAACAAATTCTTCTGCTTGAGCTGTGGATAGAGTCCCTACAAAGTTATCAAAGGTATCTTTTTTGCTCTACAAACAAATCTTGGCAAAATCCAGACTCATTGGGAATGGGCCAAATTCAAGATTTTTAGATCACTAAATGAGCAAAACTCCTTCAGATGCTTAAAGCCTGAGAAACGGTTGTCAAGCCCCATCCCTGCTTGAAACTCTTTTAAAACCTCCCTATTGTTTTGCTTGGATTGTCTCTGTCATGTCTTGAGATGACATGGTTGTGAATTGGCGCTATAATAATAAACTGAATTTAATTGAACTGAATCTATTCATTTGTAACTTCTTCCATCAAGCAGTTGCTCAGAATTTCCATATGAGGCATCAGAATATGGGTCAGAATAGGAAAGAAAACATTATTCAAACTATAAAAACATGCTGAATACTAACTTCACAATCATTCAGTATGCTGAACTGCTTTATTAACAAAATCATTATTGGCTACATTAAATATTGTCCTTGTAAAGCTAGAAACAGTTCAAAGAGTATGAGTACTTTTACTAAATAGTGTATAGGTACAATGGTTTAAAGCCAAGCAATGAATGCAGGAGGCTTTTAGTGGCTTTTTGAAATCCACAAACCTTGCTGCTGTAATGTACTCTTGAAAAACACTCTGGTTAACACAATGCTCCTGTTCGCCATTTTCCTGCTTTGTCATCATAAACTCAGTTTCCTGGAAAAAAGAAAAGAAAGCAAAAAGCAGCTGGACTCCATTATTTGTGTATGAATCTCTCAAGTTTCAGTCTCTCGTCAGGAAAAGACCCTATGATCAAAGTGAGTTATTGAAGAGAGTACCTTATTGTAACAGTGGATAAACTCTCCTAACTGGTGGGACAGGATGCGTCTGCGATCTCGGAGGGGTAACTGGTGATTAGGCAACACGACCTTCATTTGTTGTGGAAGGTTACTGGCTGCTCTTCTCAGGAATCGTATCACAAGCTCCTGTGCAGCCAAACAGAATACATGTCAATTATCTTAGCTATGCTATCTGGAAACATTGATTTTTCATGGTTCTTCTTTTCAAATACCCTTTTTACTTTAATTCTTCAAAAAAATAAAAAAAATTTAACCCTAATTAAACTGAATTGGTTTGAGGTCACTGATGATGGCACATACTGAAGACTTTCCAGTCAGACTGCCTCTTGCAGTCCACGTTTTCCTTCACTCTGGCCACAAATGTCTAATACACATTTCAGCTACGTTACACAAATGGCTAAATAATTACAATGGAAATTCATAGTTAGGAAACAATGCTTTGGGATCTTCCACCAACCCTTTTTGTGAAATAGATCTGATGTACTTAAAAGATTTTTTTTTTTACAAGTAAAGCATTGCTGCAAATGTACAAGTGAGCCATGACACAGATTTTTATATGCTTGGGCTGGACAAAAAGAACAGCAAGACACAATATGTAAGAAAATGTATTAAGTATAAATGTATCCAATTAAATAGCGACAGACATGGTTGAATAACCCATAGCTAAAAGGGAATAAATAAAAATAATACATTAGCAGCAAATACTCATGCTAGGGGTACTAACTACTAGTTAATATATTCAAATCTCTATCATTATTGGATGAAACAATTGAGATAAACGCAGCAGGACAACATAAAAAAGTCGGGACAAAGCCCAAAAAATGTAATGCTAACTCGTATGTCGTAGTATCGATAAAATTTTACCATTTGATCATTGTCATTGTCTTGCCAGGCGGAGACAGTGCTGGCTCTGCTCTCAGCTAAAAGCCTTTGCTGAACCCGCTGAAGGTAAGATGAAAAAGCAATCCGAGCCTGAACTTTACTGAAGACAGAAAACACAGATAAAGAATAAAGGAAATCATTAGAATTATAACGTTTATGCAAAGTCTTCTCTTTTGTTGCTTCCCTTTGACACAATTCTGATTTTTTTTTTCAACAAAACCACATCAAATTGCTTTTTTAACTGGTTGAGCTGATGATCACAGCTTTCAGGACAGCAGGGGAGTGGTGCATGGGAACTCTGGAGGAGTAACCTAGATCCACGGCTTAGGTGGGAAAATATCTCAATAGGACAACTAATTAACTCTGTAAAACCTGCCCCCATGAAACAGCTGCAAAAACAACACGACTAAGGAAAGGAATTAAGTAGAAGGAAAATTTAAACTTTGAACAGGACAATTTAGGGGCACATAAAGCTTTTGGATGGAGGTGCTCTGGTCAGACAACACCATTTATTCTTTGACCCATATACAAAACACTATCTGCAGCAAGATTTGATTTGGGGGACTACTTTTACTGGAGGGTAACTGAGCTAACAACTGAGGCACCATGCAATTAGGGCCAACAATTTCAGGTCTTAGATGCATAGAGATGGCAGAGATAAATTCTAAAGAAGAGTTGCACAAATGACAATGATTAATGAATAAAAATGTGCTTTGTGTTGGTCAGCCATAGGAATGCTTGCAATTGGCTGTGAGGATCAACTTAATATTTTGACATCCTCTCTAGTCGGAGGGAGTTATATAAATTCTTTTTAAGGTTAAAATAATTAAAACAGGAGAATGACATGAGAGCAGCATCACATAGTAACATCACCACAGAATACAGACTGACCTGAGTTCCCATCCCTGCTGAAGGATGTGGAGCAGGTTTACGGTAGGCCTGGCAGTGTGCCCGGACTCGGTGTGGTTGTGGTAGCGATCCACCACGGCCGCTTGTTTTCTTTTCTCCATTACCAAATCCTTTTGCAAGACTGGCTCAAGGGGTTGTTTGATCTCCACACTTTCCTCCTGAGCATGCTCCTCTGCCTCCTGACTTCTGTTTTCAGTCAGGAAAGCCTTTGGTTCCTTCCCTGAGGTGTGCGTTAGTGCAAGAAGAGACAAATGTGAGTTACATCACAGGGAATGGGATCAACATGCATATGCTCAGAAAAAGGCTTTTTATTGTTGCCACAAAGAAATTAACTCATTGAGAGTCATTTTTTGGCCAACCTTCCCCTGACACAGGGGAGTTATTTATTGGAACCAAAAGTGTTCTAGCATGTTATGTTGTTCTACTTAACTAAACACAAAGCAACATGCAAAACACATCAGATCTACCAAGTTTTTTCTTCCTTGCAGCAGAGTGATGATTCAGGTGGCGCCTTGAGCTTTTTTGTGCTTCCAGGGACAGCAGCTTCCTCTCATACTGAACAACGTGGAGGCCATTGACTTCATCCACCAGCAGCTGCTTGTTCCTATTCACACTTCTGACAACACAGCTGCATGGGCAAAATGAGGCAGATGTTATTTAGAGGCATATCATCAAATCATTACAAGTGGAGAGATATATTAAATTGGAGGAAAGTTGATAAGAAAGTAAAGTTGAAAGGGGGTCTAAACTAAATAGAGTCTGCTTTACTGAATGAAAAAAAGTTTTCTACAGCTCATTTTAAATTGTATTCCCCTCCCCCTGTTTCCAAATCAACAGCACAACACTTAGCATACACCAGGAACGTGCTGGAAAAGCTGCATCATCTCTTGAACAATTCCTCAAACCTGTGCAATTGAAGAATTAGACGTAAACAGTAGAGAATCCGAGCATTTCCATAAACTGATGGAAAGATGTATTCCTCACTTCCAACCACAATGGAAATGCTTACCTTCCATGGAAAAGCCTGTTTGCCAACATGGAGTTCAGAGATGTCTTGGACTCCAAATATCCACTGAAATAGAAGACAATAAAAGAAAAGGTATAAAAACCATTAAAACTTTGGCTCTTAATCCACCTAAAGCCGCTCAAGTTCAAGTTGTCTTTTTAGAAATGTCCATGGTTAAAATCTATATTTTAGCCAAATTCTGAACTTTTCCAGTCTGCGCAGGATTGCTGCAGGGTTTGTCCTAAATGTGCCAATCCATTAAATCACTTTTAATATTATCAGAGGATATTAACAAAAAGCTTGAGGCCTTTTAAGGTATCAGCCTGTTCCTTCTTAGCTCTGATTACCCATAAAGCTCCCATGTGTCCTGGGTGGGGAAGATCCTTATGAAACCCCCTCTTCTGTCATACTCCTCCTTAATCTTTCTCAGCACTTTGATCTACATTCAAAGAAACAAAACAAAACATGGTGTATTAAAAAGGATACCGTATTTTATTAAGGCAACACACCAAGTCAGTGTGGCCTCCTGTCTTTTTCCTTCACTAACACCATGTTACACCCTGCCTTACCTCCTCAGCAGTCAGGTTCAGAGTGCTCTCTTCTTGGATACTTTTAGTTCCTTGCTTGTCATTAAATCCATTTGTTTCTGAACAAGCAGTTGTTATGGGCTTCTGCTGCAAAGGGATACGAACAGGAACATTGTTAATGTTCTTTATTAAAACTGACCGAGGTTTGGTACTAATGGATGTAAACGTTAAATCTTGTAGAAGACAGTTTTAGTTAATAATTATGAATAAAGAATAATGTATTTATATTTGCATTTCATTTCCATTTATGAATGAAAAATGTGCAAACTTGCCACCAGCAACTAGAGACTCTTTTTTTCTTTTCTCCCTGTTACAGAAATAGCACATTTTTGCAATGCATTGGCATTCCAGTAGGCCTCTCTGACTGACAACTTTGGCACGCAGTTTGGGACAGGGGCCAGTTCGCTGGGCACAACCCCACAGGATGACATACGAAATTTGTCATCTAAATAGCAGAGGGATTAAGTTTAATTTGCCTGATGCGGCTGGAGGGTTATAAAGGGAGCCAAAGAGTGACAAGCCCTAATCCCACTGCAAAAGTTACAACTTTTAAAGAGTGAAATGTAAGAACAGGTTCCCCTTAGGCCCAATGTTCTAATAGTGACGAGGCTTGTATCCAGTGACTGCCTTGCTTACATATTAACTCATCTAAAGCATTTTTAGATTTTGTCGCAAGACTATCATCTTTTTAATTGGGGTTGTATGCGATAGAAGTTGTGCATATTGGTAAAAAAATTGTTAAAGTGAAATAAAAAAAAAAACGTTTTTAAATATTTTCTATGTACATGGAAAAAACCTGAAAGGTTTGGTTTGAGCTTGTATCAAATTAGCAGGAAGTGCTATTTAATCTGCATGTGTGCTGTGGTGTGTTGCTACCAGATTATCTGAGCTACAGAGGGGTTTTTACCAATTCTTTGCAAAATAATGTAAATCTGATTGGATGTAGTGCATCTGTGAACAACAATTTCTAAATCATGCCACTTATTTTGAATTAAATTTTCAAGCCTCAACTTTGACTGGGCTTTTGTCCCACATGAGAAAACTTTGATCTTGAGGGTTGCTGTCCTGGAGGTTTTAGATGTTTCCCTGCTTCAGCAATGCTGATTTCAGTTAAAAGCTGACAAACAGGCTCTTGTTGAACTGCAATCATAGGAATCAGCTGTACTGAAGCAGGGAAACCTCTAAAATCTGTGGGACAGCAGCCATCGAGGGCCAACTTTAGCCAGACCTCAGTTGTATCTCTTGTTGAATGTTTAGTTGTTTGCAGCTTCTAATATCCAGAACTACAATTTTTAGATGTATTCTTTCAACAGCACACCTGAATCAAATGGAAGGCTTATTACCAGACCTCTGAAGAGTTCAGTGTTTTGCTAAAGAGAGAATTCAGCTGTTTGATTTAATGGTGCATTTATTTTACCTTGAAACTCATGACAAGTCCATGAAGTCCTAGTGTTCCATTTTACAGCATGTGCAATGCTCATTTTCTCCACTGTTCACATATGACCACTACAACCATTGGTACAATCATAAAAATAGCAAAAATACTGTTTTATGCAGAATTTTGTGTTTTGAAACAGCATGAAATATGTTACAGACACTAAAAGGTATAGGAGCAACTGACCTATTGTTACATAATAAAGGATTGCTTCAAACAGTCAAAGTAAGAAAGTTTAACTAATGTTGATGTGAGTAGGATCCATTTTAAATGTGGAAGTCGAGTATGGTCGTTTTGCCCAGATTTTCCGACTCTGAATTCTAGCTTTTGGGGGAGGTAAGAAATTCCAAATGGTGAGTATGAATGAAACGTGGTATAAGTGTGCACCAGTAATGTCTCTATAACCTGAGGAATAGTGGGTCTCAAGGACTGAAGTTAAGTTACTTTTTTCTAATATGTTGGCATTCAGAGCTGCTCTCCACAAAACGATGCTGCCACCAACTTCAAGAATCTTCCAAATCCAGAATGCACAACTAAGAGTCCCCAGTCAACAACCCCCAGGTTCCAGAGCTGCAAATGTATGTATGTACTCTTATTGCCTGGCCAGTCATGCGTTGTATATACTAGGTTTGTGCCATACTCTTTTGAATTTACCAAGATGGGTTCAACAGTGCTTCATTAAATGGTCAAATCTAGGATAATTGTTCTATAATCTAACTCCGCATTTAAACTGTCTAAAGGTTTATGCCTGACCTGGTTGGTATATCCCTAGATCTGAACTCTGTATTCGATTACTTTTCCTGTAGATCATTACAGAGTAGCTGTATTTGCATTGACATTAAACGACACACCACGTAGTCCACAATTATGTGCAGCACCGTGTTGGTCTATCCCATTAAACCCCAATAAATTACATTGAAGTTGAAGTTACAGCCTGATAAAATGTGGAAAGTTTAAAGCATCAGATAAATTTGCAAGGCACTGTACATCTGAGGTTCTGCACAGTTGAGACTTTTTGTGGCCAGTGGTGCATTGCAGCATATCAGCTTCTTAATTTATAAAGACCACTTTGCTAATGGATTGAAATTTACAATGGAAATGCAGCATTAGTAATCGATGGAAGTGATGTGTCTGCCACAGTGAAAAATTGTAAAGTCACATAATTAAATCAAGGCAAAGCAGCAAGTAGGCTTTTACCAGTAAAGTAACAAGCATCAGGGAGTTACAAGAAGCAAAAACCTAGACAAAATAAGATTAATATGTCTGATTTAGGAGAAAATTAAAAAGCTCTGCAAAGTTGCAGATGCAGATAAGCAATTTTGCATAAGAACATTTGTATTACCCATTGTCGTTACAGAAGGCACATACAGACAATGAGCAAGCAAGCCTCAAAAAAAAAAAGCACTGTGTTTCTAAACAAGCTTCTTAACAGGTGGTACAGAAAGCCTTTTGCTTTGGCAGTCTTTCTCCAACGGTACTGCACCACAGCTTGATGCAGTGGTCAAGCAGAGGAGCCAAGTAAAAATAGCTTTCGTTGCACGTTTCGGCAACGCGACTGTTCATTTGATTAGAAATTATAAAACAATAAGGTGTAAAGTTCTGAGCTCTTTCAAACACATTTAACTCGAACACTTTAATTACATTACCAGTTGTTTTGCATTATAGTACATTTTCTGTGAGGGTGAGGGAGAGGAACTCATTGGCAGCTGGAGGAATAAACAGTTTGATCCCTCTGTTCCTCCATGGGGATAAAAAAAAACAGTGTTTCTAAGGGAAAAGTGAATGAAGGCAAAGCTCTGTTATCCTCTACCTGTGCTCTTTGGGCTGCTGTCTGCTTGTCCACTGTGAATCGATCTGGACGCGATTGCCGTAACAGGGGGTCTTGACCCACGATGCCTGTAAAGAGGAAGAATCCGATTCATACATTAAAATCAGTCCCAAACACTTTAAAAAAATAAATAAATTCACCAAGTCAAAAATATGTTTACAAAAAAAAAAAAAAAAAAATAGGGTGTAGATAATTAGAGAATGGAATTCAGATATACATTAGTAAGTGTGGCTTACAACAGTAAAGCCAACTGCAAATGAGTAACAACTTTATTTTTTAGAGACATAAATATCACACCTTCAATAATGAAAATAGTTTTACTCTAATAAATTATTCTCACTGATACACTGAAGCCCTTCATCTTAATATGAAGATATAGACAAGAGTTTTGAAGCCAACAGGAAATTGAAAATACAATGGCTCAAGAGAGTGTGGCAGTCACTTCTTGTTTAGTATTTGCAAGAACAAACCTAACCGTATCGGCAGCATTTTATATTTGGGCAGACATTTACTAAATTTTTCATACAAAGGGTGAATAGAATTGGTCCTAGTATTGAGCCTTGTGGGACTTCAGCAGCACATGTGTGATAGGTTGACTGTGCACTTCCTATTTATACAGCATCCTTTCTTTCTGTGAAACAAATTTAATCCATTTCAAACTGAATTAGAACTAAAACAGATTTTTTACTTTAAGTCATCATTTTGTCAGATTTGCTATTCATCCCACAGATGGAGATGGTTTAAAGCGGATCAACTACAGATGTATATGTAAAGACTTCAGGAAACCTTTTTGGGTTTTGATAAACACAATGAAAATAGAGAAACAAGGAAAAATCTTTAAGATATATAGATATATTTTGTATTCATTGAAGTTCAGCTATGTAAAACCTTGAGTATAAAATCTGGACCACTTACTATCTACCACTCTCACTCAGTGTATAAATATAGAGTGGGAATTGTTTAAATTGTCAGGCCTTGTGTGTAAAAATTAGCTATAAGTTCCAAGCTTCAATCTAATATGTTGAAACAGCGACCATCATATTCAGTGTAGTAAGAACTTCCACTTTACAACCAACATAAAGGTGGCATACAGCATATTTACCTGCAGCATCTAAAAGTGTTTTGTGTTACTAGAAACTAATTACTTCTTACTTCTAATTTAATGCACTGAGAGGAAAAGCAATTAGTCCACTTTAACAGTCAGTGATCTTTAATTTGGTCACTTCAGTGTATTGTATCTGGATTGTATTTGATAGATCAACATGAATAAGTGTAACAGAATTAAGTTAAAGAAAAAGCAAAGACCTCTTAAAAATAATCTACTGACATTTTTAACTAACGACTAATAGTTCCCTAGTCCACATATGTTTCCAATCTCTAAAATGCCACTTTGTGTTAAGCTATGTTAGTGGAAAAATAAATCAATAAGCTATCTATGTATATCAAATGTGAGATTAAGAGTTAGGTCAGCAAAAACTGGGTCTCCTCTGGCTATCATTGGGATATATCCTGTTTTTACCCTGTGTGTCAATGTCCATGAAAATGCCCAACATAAAACAGATCTTGCCAGTTCAGACTGCAGGCATATTTTACCTGTTTCTACTGTAAGCTGTTTTGTTTTTTACTTGGCGAAGCACTCCAACTAAAGATTGGTCAGTCTGGTGCACATTTAATTACTCAAGGACTGTTTTAATCTCTTTGTTATTCAAGCTGTGTGTGTGTGTGTGTTTCCAGGGACACCTTTAGCTGTAAAAGTGGTAAACAAAGGGATATTTGTTGCAAGAATAAATAATCAAGGTGCCACTACGATTATCTTCACTTATATCCTTTGCTAAGTTAATTTATTCAGGTGCATTTTTTTTATTTTTCATTTACCAAATAATCTTCCAATTAATCACAAGCTGTGTAAAGCTGAAAAAGTGATATTACTTTTGCAAAGCCCTGTATTAAAACAAACACCCTTATGAGAGTCAAATAAGACCAAAAAAAAAAAACGCGCCAAAGCTTTCTAATAGAGGGCATGAAGTTATTTTATTTACAGAAAACACTGCTAATAATTTATAGTGTTGTATTTGTTATATTGCAGTGCATCACATTGATCTCGTCTCTGTAAGTGTTCCCATCATGTCAAAAATATTTATGAGTATAATCTTATTGTTTACTGCTTTCCACACCCTTGCAAAGCTAAGTAGCTTCCCAGTGAACAGCTGAATAAATTTGTTTGTCATGTCTTGCACCCTCATATGAACCGAATAAAGCCTATTGACATCTTTGAGCTTCAGGCTGTTTGTTCTGCCCCTTTCAAGCCGTCAGGCATCAGGCCTCTGTCATGCTCTCGCCTAAACACAGCAATTATTCCAAACACTGGTGACATGGAGTTGACAGCTACACACAGGCATAGAAGGAATCCTAATGGAATGCTATTATTATTTACAGGACTGGGATGCAACCCAAGCGTTATCAGCCAACAGCGACTTAGTTTGTTTGGTACATAATAGATGTGCTATGTTTTACATGCCACTGCTTATTTTCCCCAGATCTGTGAGGAACGTCTCAGTCCAAAGATAACTGGTAATTTATGATTCTTCTCTTTCATTTAATGACCCAGAGGGGAAAGTTTCAAGCCACAGCATGGCCCAACATAACACCCTCAAGCACACGAATTTGGGCATGCACAAGTGTGCACATACACATACAAGCAATTCATCTAATATCATTAGCCTGGGTCAAAAGATAAACATAAGAGCTAATAATATTTACAAACTCACAAGTGTACACAGAGGATAATACAAACAATAAGCTAGAATTTATTGAAAAATATACAATTTCTGCCTTCAAATTATAAGTATTTACATGTTTGAGGTTCTATGCAGAAATTTCATTCTTTTTTTAATGATAATATAAAAGCAATAAGAGAGGAAGCCCATGACTCTAAATGGGACAAAAAAGTATGGATAATAACTAAATGAAGAAAGAATGTGTTACAGATACTCTGTGCCTTAGGCCCAGGCTTAATGACTATAAAAGATACTCAGGCATGTGTTGACAATGTAATCTGAGTGTAATTTAATGTTAATTAATAAACATTGTGGTTTAATCTTTCAACACAGGAACGCCTACTTTAAAGCTGTTGAGCTTATTTTTTCTTTTCTTTTTCTTTCCCAGCGTTTTGCGCAAACTCTAACTTGTGGAATGCTGGAAAACATTAAACAATAGGCGACTGTCTCGAACAGCTTGAAACCTGCATGCCACAAGAATGGCCAACCAACAGCTATGTCAATAGGGTGATGGAAAAAAAACAAAAACACCAAAGAATATTAATTACAACATTTTGATTAAGTGTTAAGGGAGGAAGTCTAAACTGTTCATTAAGCGACAGAGCCTTTCATGTTTTTGAACTTTTTAACATTTTGTAACATAATAACAAACCACTTAAAAGTACTTCACTGGAACTAAGTGGCAATGCAGTGCATAAATATAGAGTGGAATAAAAGGGATTTGCAAATAGTACATTGTTTTTAACATTCTTACTCTGTGCAAACAACAAGAAAATTAAGGATAAGAAGCTAAGAGCCACCAGGCCAACATACATATTACAACATTAAATACTTCATATCTCTAATGAGCCAATGTCCTCTTTGCCAGGGGACAGCATAGGGTGCCTATGGCAAGCCTACACCATCACACCACATTTACAAATAGAAAACATGGTTGATTCCAAGATTTTAAATGCCTCCTCAAATCTTCCAAGAGTGACAGTAATTTTTTGAATTGTTCAAAATCTGTTGATCACAGGGATCTTTATGGACCAAATCTTGACCTCTGTAAATGTATTTGTGCACTAATTGCTAAGATGTGCGGTATAGAAAATTTAGGCCCAACTTGAGAAATTTCTTATTAAAAAAAAAAAACAGAAAATGTTGTGCTTTTCAAACTTTCTTACAAACCATGTAAGAGACAAACCTACAGAGCAAGGAACAAAATTATATATTTTGTTCTACATGCAAATATTGCGTGTCCCCCTAAGAACACCACACCAGCTGTCAAATGCAGCAGCAGGTTTAGATCAAAGCATAATTATGAGATAGAACGGTCCAATTAAAGTTTAGACTTAAATCCTGTAACCTTTGCCTAAAGAATAGAGAGAATTACCAGTTCACATTAGCTCTTTAACCAATCTAACTGATCTGATGCATTTTTGCAAAGAATGTGCAATAATTTGAGGGCGGCAATGTCTTGATCAACGTTTAGCCATGTTTGACCTTTTACGTGAACAGATGACAGATTGCTCAGAGTTCAATAAGATCTTTAAAGGCTGAGATATTATTTAACAACCTTACTCTCTTTAAACTCCTCCTACAGCATCTTGCTCTTATTCTATTGTTCTTATATTCAAGCAAATACTATTGTAAGATATACATGCGTGACACATTGAATTACCATCAAGATTTTTGTTTAATTAATTATTGCATTAATTTCTCATGGAAAAAAACATAAAACAAAACAGAGGATGTTTTCATTAGTTGCTTTCTTGTCCACTCACCCACTAGTGAAAACATGTCTGCAATCATGCTAGCCTTAATCTTCAGGTCCAAGGGTGCATCACTGTAAAAAGCCAGAGTGGTTAAATTTATTACAGACTTATAAAACATCGCCTTCTTTAAAGGTAATTAAAAATTCTTAATTGTGAGATTCTCCTCAAGTACAAAGTAAAAACAACAAAGGAAGTGATTCACGTACCAGGACAAAGAGGGAGAAAGATTGACCTCCAACAACCAGGGTTTGAGGTTGGAGTCAATGAGGACATCAAAGCCATACAATTCTGCAGGAAGAACAATTATCAGCAAAAAAATAATCAAAAAATTTTTTTATGCTGATGAATGAGAATTGCTGAAAATCCATGAAATAACATATTTAACAACAGAAGAACAATAAAAGATTCATTGTAATGCAGCTAGTCAACATTCTTTTGAGTTTTAAAGTTTGAATACTGCCTGTACTCTGTAATAATAAGTGAATGGTCCTAATGACGTAGAAAAGGGTTTCTGGAACCACTTCCTGAGGTCAAATCACGTCCATCCTGATAAATAATCCAAACACACAGCTTGAAATGTGAGGGTGTATCCCAAGTGCCAAAAGCTAGGGAATTATAAAGCCTTAGGCAGCATATTGTATATAGAGTATTTCACTCCAGTAACAGCTAAGCACTGAGTGACACAATAAAAGCCTTTCACAAAGTGGTCAGGAACTTCCAAGAGTAAAAGAAAAAAAAAAATCATCCATTTCATCCTGTTTTTTTCTAATTTCACTGGTTGATATATGGCTCACTGGAGCAGCCGGAGTATATGCACCATATGAAAGGCCTCACACTGCTCTGGGGAGTGTCACCCAATAAGCCACCAGCCTCAGCAGCAGCGTGCAGGGAAACCACAGTCTTTTACAGGGTTAGGGTAGCGCCCAGCCAAAAAGCCAAGGGAAAAATCCTTCTAATGACACTTCAAAAGATCAGACTGTGTTGAGAGTAGGCTAGGGGGGTTGGCGGTTTCAAAGCTGCAATAACCAGCACTGTTTGTTCTAGCATCTCAGGTCAATGCCAGTGTTAAGTACACAAAACACAGCAGTAAAGCTGGCAATGGCATAATATTGTAGCTAAAGTGACACTAATCAAGTTTAGCAGTTTTACTTTAGCCGAATAATAAAACATTGGAAGATTAAATGAAAAAAATAAAAGTCACAAATCAGATATCTAGTTATGCAATTTGTCTTTATCATGCTTTGTTGGAGATTTAAAACTGTTTTTGGATCATTTAATTTGGTTTCTATTACTTTTAAATAATTTAAGGACAGATGTGTTTCCTTGTAGCTTGTCCTTTTGAACTTTTAGAATAGAAAAAAACCTGACATGATTTTGTTAGTATATATGTAAGCAGAGAATCCCCACCAGCTTTACCACACTTGAAACTGCTTATATTTTCCAGCATCTTGACATCTTGATCCTAGACATTAAAGCTCATAAGTGGAGGTAAAGCTTACACACTTCAGCTTTTAAGTTGTGTAGCAACAAAACAGACAGTAAAATTACCCTTATTTCATTTTGAATGGATACTTTCAGACAGCTAAACAAGAACCAAATATTATTGGGAGTTAAAGGCAATAGGTAAATACTGTGATCCATACATCTCTAACGATCTAGAATATTAGTATGAAACTTTGTTATTTTTATCAAATGCAGTGCAATTTCAAATATTTATTGGATTTTAAATTCTGTTTCTCAAAGTAAAAATGGTGTTCTTTATTTTGCTATAAAAACAAAGATTGGGATCTTCACAGGCCTAATTTTTGTGTCAATCACATTACCATATTTGAAATGCATTCTGTTTTTTATTTTAGCACAGCAGGGGTACGGAGCTGCTGAGGACATTGTGCCCAAAGTGATGAAATACTTTAAGAAACTCATAATTTTATCACACCTTCCCTGGTGAAAGAAGAGACTGGAGACAAGGTGTTGGACTCATTAATCACCCGGGCCTAAATCTTTAACATTGCGTAGCTTTTGGGGACAGTGCCCCTGGTAGATGTCCCAAATGTGTTGTTGCAACTCTAGAGGATCACACTCCTAAAGGGCTGGTTATACTCCCAAAGCAGTGTGTCAAAGTGAGCTTGCCGCAGATATTTTTGATTTATGTCCAATTTTGAAGCATGGCTTGCGCTATGCTATTCCACAACGCAAGAGGGACAATCACAAACTAGTTGTAAGTCTAGATACGGCAGAGTTAGTGAGGAAGTGGGGGCAAGTTTGTGCAACAAGGGAGGGACATGAGGGCAAAAAAGAGCAAAGATCCAGGTGGAAAAAGGATCCCAGTGTTCTCACGCACCACGCTCTTCTAGCTGGTCCAACTTTAAAAGTCGTTTTCCACAATGACGGTCATACAAACAAAACAAGCAGGTAAGGTACCAAACAGGAAAAACGCATATTGTAGAGCGGATGTAGAATTGACCAATCAGAGGCCTCCTGTCTGCGGCACTGTCTGTGGTCACCTACAGATTTGGAGAGGTGCACCAGAGTGTCTGTGGAAGGGGCTGGGGCATATTTGCATTCACTGCGACACACACATTTTTGAACTTGAATGAATTGAGCAGAAACAGCTAAAAGGTGCAAGACACCGGTCCTTGAAGGCCTGAACTGAAGGGCCCCAGGCCTACAGCATGGACTATGGAGGTCTGTAGCCGAATGGGAAATAGCTGGGATAAGACCAGCTACTACATACTGTACCTCGACCGGAAAGTGCGGCTTGCAAGCCACAGGTTGGAGTTCCTGCCTTGCAGTCTTGTACAAATGTGAGGGGAACAAGGTAACGTGAGGTCAACTAACCAATTGGTGCAGCTTCCCTAGTAATGCAGATGCTGCAGGGGTCTGTTGTAAATAAGAAAGAGCTGAACTATGAGGCAACGTTTTCAGTTTACTGGTCTGTCTATGCTCCTACTCTCAAGTAATACGGTAAAATGTGGGTCATGACCGAGATTCCCTGATATGAGCAGCTATAATATGTAAACGTAAATCCCTTTAATTCACTCTGTGCATTTGACCAATCCCCTTGGGGAGCAGTGGGCTGTCATTGTGTGGCGCAAAGGGAGCAGTGTGGGGTTAAGGGTTTTGCTCAGAAACACAGATTGGAGGCTGTTGGGAATGAACCGGGTACTTGGAACCTTCTCAGAGCACAAGCGCACTGCTCTCACCAGCACTCCCAACACTCCCAACCTCTGTTAGAAAAAAGGTGAGGAGATCAGCCATTCAGTTTGGGGCTCAGACTGAAGCCATTAACCCTCCACATAATAAGGGTATCAGGACATCTAAGGTAGCCCAGGCATTTAGGCACCAAATGCATCCTGGACAGCTCCTTCAGGAAGTCTCCCAAGTACATTCCACTAGAGGGAGGACCGGAGAATGGCCAAGGACGCACTGGAAGAATATTGGCTCAATTGAAATCTATCTAATTTTGCAAGCGTAACCACCTTCATATTTTTTGGTTGCTATTATGGTTGCTATAAAGCCATTCTGTATATTGGTATGTCTTGCCTTTCTTTTAGTTCTTTTTTCACAATGCTTTTGACTAAATTTAACCATCACCCATTTGTCTTCAGTCTTGTAACGACATCCTGAAGATTAAAGGCTATTCAGATTTGGCAGAGCAGTCCGCAGTTCTTTTTCTACCCATGATAGTTCCCTTACTGTTAACCCCACAAAAGGGGAAAGAACAGAAACTAAGGGCAACAATTTGATTTTTTCAGAAATTGCCTATGTCTTATCGAGCTTTGGAACACCTCAGGCTTCTCCCAAAGGAGTTGGAGTAGGTTTCTGCGGACAGGAAAGCCTGCTTGTCTCTTATAAGCCTGCTGCCCCAAACCTGGTTGCATAAAAGTGGAGGATAAAAAGTACAAGCATGGAAGAGTGTCTTGCATTCTTACTAATGTAAATAAAGGGATTTGGCCACATATAAGCCAAGGACTATACAGAAGATGGACAGGACCTCCTAATATTCAACAGTGCAAAGCTTTGAAGGATTTTATTTACCACGTGTCAGGTAATATTATTCTATCCAATTCCTTAAAGAAAAACACATACAGATTTAGATACCCTAAAACAGGGAGACAAAGCGCATATCATAAAACATTATCCAATAGCGTTGGAGAAGAGAGTGTTGAAATAACTGAGGTTTTGAGCCTGCTTTGTCTCATCAGTGGCACAACAACAGCAGGGGGAAAATGGGGAGGTGTTGCAACCAATTCACCAGCCTCCGACAAGCAGACTCCATGTGCCACAAATTTTCCCCCAATTAGAAGCAGACGGCGCTGATGCCCCGCGAGCCTGCCGAGAAGCTTAATGTCAGACACGTTTGTTCTGTGGCTCAACCGCTGCCGGGGGAGCGCTTCTAAATGTACCCACAGACAACCCACAACAAGCATCATAGGCAAGCAGACGTGAGGCGCTCAACATCTACATCACACGCCTCAGGGAGGGTGGGGAGGGGAGAGAACAACTATGACAGAAAAAAGGGATGATGAAGATCTTTTTCTTTCTTTATTACAGGAGGGGCACCGCTGGAAAAGTTCACCACATGAGAAAGACGCCCAAAAACAATGATCATCCCACCCTAGCCACTGAGCCTGGTTACCCACAATAACAGGGGGCATCTTTTAAGTGGGCTTTTTTTCATGAAATGGGACAATTGAATTACTTTAACGTCATTTTCAGGACAAATCATCACTGGTAAAATGCTTCACTGTTCCTGCAAGAAACAGCGAAGTGGAAAAAAGCTCTAAGGACAACAAATCAGGTTTCTAGTTAACAGTTAATAGTCTTATTGTTATATCAGGCACTAAGCCATCAATCATCAAGTCATTAAGTCACTGCAAGTGTAACAAACTCTGGACAACTGAGAAAAGTAGGTGTGTTGCCTTTAAGGCATTTTGTTAAATAGATAAGTTCATGGGTTAAAGAAATAATATTAAAAAATGTTTTAATGCTGCTAAAAGTGATTAGAAGTTGAATAGATGTATAATTCATAGTTTATTTACGTTTTTATAGAAAAATATTATCGGTAAAATCTACTTCCGGTTTGTGGTGACGCACTTCCGGTTCCGGGTTTCGCTAGGAAACAGAGAGGTCCATGTGCTGCAAACGGTATGGAAATGTGAAATCTGATGCCATCCACGCTGAATTATCAGACAGGAATGCCGTAAGTTGCATTATGTTGTTGTTTATGCTGAAATGTCACTTTATTCAGTTTGATGGACTTTTAATTTGTATGCAACGACTCTATGTATAGAGATTGAGTTTATTTTCTGTTATTACAGTTTTCACCGCATTTCGATGAAGGCAATAAACACGCTTGAATCGCACCTGGGTCTTCATTAGCGGTTTAACTCGGTGTCACCAACATCTTCGAGGTTGAAAACACTACAGTGAAAAGGCACCATTCGATTATTCATCGCGGTCAAAATGGCTACCAGCAACAAGTCTGCACGCAGCTTCAGGACCGGCCACTCGTCTGGATCAGCAGCAAGCGCTGCCCACGCTCGAGCTAAAGCAGAAGCTGCTAAGGTTAGAGCTCTCTATGCAAGTAAAGAAGCACAATTGAAAGTGGAAAAAGCACGAAGTGATCTGGAAAAGGCTAAAATAGATGCAGAATTGGAAATGTTAACGTTGCAAAGAGAAGCCGATGCTGCAGTAGCTGAGGCACAAGTGCTAGAAGAAGCTGAGGCAATACAAGAGGAGCCAGAGAGCAGGAAATCATCTGAAAAAGTCAAATTAGAACGTACAAGCGAATATGTGCGATCTCAAAGGGACATTGAACAATCACAGTCTGCTCCAGAAATACCGACCACCTCGCGCCCACAAGTAAGCTCACCCAACACCTTTGTAACATGGCATCCCCCAGAAGAAGGCAATTTAGAGCCGCCACCCATTAGTTCTGAACCCAAGCTTACTAAGGACAATGTTGCTGCCTTGACTAATCACAGCATGCCCAGCCAGTTTAGAAGTGAAACCAAATTCAAATTAGAGAAACCAAATACCTCTCTCAACCCATTCAGCTCCCCATTCACGCCTCACTATAACGCACCGGCCAGTATCTCACATCCAGCTGAGCCATTTGCCCAGTATATGGCACGCCGAGATCTCATCACTTCAGGCCTTTACCAATTTGACGATAGGCCAGAGAATTTCAGAGCATGGTGCTCTTCATTTACTAGTGCCACAGCTGAGGTTCAAATCAGTCCCATTCAAGAGCTGGATCTCATGACAAAATGGTTGGGAAAGGAGTCAAGTGACCAGGTAAAACGCATACGCTCAGTATACGTCAACAACCCCACATTAGCCTTGAGCAAAGCATGGGAGAGACTAAACGAATGTTATGCAGCACCCGGAATAATCGAAAAGTCACTTTTCCAGCGATTGGACAGTTTTCCCAAAATTACAGTCAAAGATCATGTCAAACTCCGTGAGCTAGGGGATCTCTTGCAAGAGATTCAAGGCGCCAAGGAAGACGGATATCTCCCTGGCCTACTGTATCTGGACACTTCTCGCGGAATCGGACCAGTCGTAGACAAACTTCCATTCGGACTTCAGGAGAAGTGGATGTCACACGGCTCTCAGTACAAGGAGGAAAATAATGGCTGTTTCCCACCTTTTGACTATTTCTGTAAATTCATAAGCAAAGAGGCAAAGAAACGCAACGATCCTAGTTTCAACCAACAAAACAGCCAAACACATTATAAACCAGAAAAACCTTACTTAAAGAACTTTAATACAAGTAACACAAGTAGACCAATAACTGTGCACAAAACCGATGTTTCACCCCCCAACAAGGACATCAACAGGAACTGCCCGCTGCATAACAAGCCACATCCGCTCAAAAAATGCAGAACGTTTAGGAACAAACTGCTGGACGAGAGAAAGGCCTTCCTCAAAGAGAAAGGAATATGCTTCAAATGCTGCTCTTCAGACACTCATCTTGCTAAGGACTGTAAGGCTACAGTAAAGTGCTCTGAATGTGATAGTACAAGACACGACACAGTCATGCATCCTGGTCCTCCACCACAGGCTAACGAGGCTCCTCCACCTGCACAAGAGAATGGCGGGGAGGGAGAAAACAGTCCCGACACAGTCAACGTCACAACAAGCTGCACAGACGTGTGTGGTCCAGGTCAGTGGGGTCGTTCATGTTCTAAGATATGTCTCACATGGGTGTACCCTAAAGGTTACAAGGACAGAGCTATGAAAGCTTATGTAATATTAGACGATCAGAGTAATCGTTCCTTGGCCAGGCCAGAGTTCTTTGAACTTTTTGACATCAAAACCGAACCCTTCTCCTACCATCTTAGGACATGCTCTGGTATTGCAGAAACATGGGGTAAAATGGCTGAAGGCTTTCAGGTTGAGTCACTAGATGGATCAGTGGTTATCCCTCTACCTCCGCTTATTGAGTGTCAGGACATTCCCAACAATAGGAGTGAAATCCCAACCCCTAGTGCAGTGCTATGCCAGCCACACCTTCAGCATATAGCCGAGTACATCCCAGAGCTAGACCCAAATGCTGAAATACTCCTGCTGCTAGGGCGAGATGTTTTACGTGCTCACAAGGTCAGGCAGAGAGTCAATGGCCCCCATAACGCACCCTTCGCCCAACGCTTAGATCTAGGGTGGGTTGTAGTTGGGGAGGTATGTCTGGGTAAAGTTCATAGGCCCACAGTTAGCACTCTAAAAACTGTCGTTCTGGAAAATGGCCGTCCTACAGTTTTCGGTCCATGTGACAGCCTTCTGCAACTCAAAGAAATGTCACACACAAATAGGCCAGGTAAAGCATCTGAACAAACCCTGGGACAAACAGTGTTCAGTCGGACAGAAAATGATAATAAACCAGCTCTCTCAATACAAGACACTCTGTTTCTAGAAATAATGGAAAATGCTATGTACAGAGACGAGGACAACAGTTGGGTCGCCCCGCTTCCTTTCAAAGAACCGCGCCAGCGATTGCCAAACAATAGAGAGCAGGCAGTCAGTAGGTTCTCATCCCTAAAACGCAACCTAAATAGGAAACCTGATATGCAGGGACAATATTTGGCATTTATGGAAAAGATCTTATCCAATGGTCACGCAGAAGTGGCTCCTCCACTAACACAGGGAGAGGAGTGTTGGTATCTCCCAACATTCGGAGTTTACCACCCAAAAAAGCCAAATCAGATCAGGATTGTTTTTGATTCTAGTGCCCAGTACACCGGAGTCTCACTCAACAGTGTTCTCCTCACTGGTCCCGATCTAAACAACACGCTCATTGGAGTCCTTCTCCGCTTCAGAACAGAGAGCATTGCTGTCATGGCGGATATACAGCAAATGTTCCACTGCTTTATGGTGCGTGAGGACCACCGTAACTTCCTCCGTTTTCTGTGGCATAAGGACAATGATGTAAACAAGGAAGTTATTGACTATCGCATGAAAGTTCATGTATTTGGAAACTCACCATCTCCCGCAGTTGCCGTTTACGGACTACGCAAAGCCATTAAAGCAGGTGCAAAGGAATATGGTGCTGACACAGTCAACTTTGTGGAGAGGCACTTTTATGTAGATGATGGCTTGATCTCTTTGCCCTCTCCTGATGAGGCTATAGACTTGTTGCAAAGAACACAAGCCTCACTCGCAGAATCCAACCTGCGCCTGCATAAGTTTGCGTCTAACTCACAGGCAGTCATGCAGGCCTTTTGCCCTGAAGATTGTGCACCAGTCATTAAGGATCTAGATTTAGGTGGTGAAGAAACACAATCTCAGCGAAGCCTTGGCCTCGTCTGGGAAATAACAACGGACACGTTCACTTACTCAGTGGCCACCACAAACAAACCATTCACTCGGCGTGGCGTTCTGTCGGCTGTTAATAGTGTCTTTGATCCTCTGGGCCTATTAGCACCTATCACAATCCAAGGAAGAACTCTACTCAGAGAACTCACTTCAGAAAACTCGGATTGGGACACACCCCTTCCAGTGGACAAACAAGGTAAATGGGAAACATGGAGAAATTCCCTTCAGGACCTAAAGGATCTACATGTTCCTAGGACCTACACTTCTACCTCACTCAGTAAAACAACGCACAAAGAACTATGCCTATTCTCAGACGCATCAACTAAGGCGATAGGAGCCGTAGCCTACTTGAAAGCAGTTCAAACAGACGGCAAAGTTGAGGTCGGATTCATAATGGGCAAAGCAAAGCTAGCTCCCTTGTCAGAACCTACTATTCCGAGACTAGAACTGTGCGCAGCCGTCTTGGCAGTAGAAATGGCTGATCTCATTCAAGATGAGTTAGATCTACAGTTCGACGCAGTGCGCTTCTATTCGGACAGTAAGGTAGTACTAGGCTACATCTGTAACGAGTCAAAAAGATTCTACACATATGTCCACAACAGAGTACAGCGCATTCGCCAGTCTTCAAAGCCGGAGCAATGGTATTATGTGCGCACAGAGGAAAACCCGGCAGACCATGCGTCAAGGTCCTTGCCAGCCGCTCAACTCACAAAGTCCACATGGTTCACTGGACCATCCTTCATACACCATTCTCCTGTGGAAACAACATATGTCAGTGAAACATTTGAGCTGATCAAACCAGACAAAGACTCTGAAATTAGGCCACAAGTCAAAACTTACGCCACTCATCTCCAAGTACTAAGCAGTAAACGCTTCGAGATGTTTTCAACATTCAAGTCGTTGGTCAGAGCAATAGCAAATCTTGTCCACATTGCAAAATCCTTCAATGGGACTAACCCAAACAGTGTATGCAAAGGCTGGCACAGATGCCACCTCCCACGTACTGCAGAGGAAATAGCTCAAGCAAAGAACGTTATTCTCAAAGAGACACAAAAGGCTCACTTTCAAAAGGAGCTTTCTGCTCTTAACACTGGAAAGCCAGTCTCAAAACAGAGCCCCCTACAAAAGCTCAGCCCAGTCTTACAGAACGGTCTCATTACCGTGGGAGGCAGACTCAAACACTCCGAAATTGAGAACTTTGAGAAAAGCCCAGTTATTCTCCCCAAAGACAGTCACATCTCCCTTCTGCTCACTCGTCACCACCACGAGTTGGTGAAACACCAAGGCCGTCATCTGACGGAAGGAGCAATCAGGGCTGCAGGTTTGTGGCTCATTGGCGGCAAAAGACTAGTAAACTCAGTAATCCACAAATGCATAATCTGCCGCAAGCTGCGCGGAAAACAGGAACAACAACGCATGGCAGACCTACCACCCGAACGCCTCAAAACATGTCCTCCTTTCACCTACGTCGGCCTTGATGTTTTTGGGCCTTGGACTATAACAACAAGGCGTACCAGGGGCGGACAAGCCGAGAGCAAGCGTTGGGCTATCATGTTCACCTGCATGAGTTCGAGAGCTGTGCATATAGAGGTGATCGAATCTCTAGACACATCCAGCTGCATTAACGCCCTACGTCGTTTTTTTGCACTAAGAGGCCCCGCCAAACAGCTGCTATCCGATCGTGGCACCAATTTCATTGGAGCTTCGAAAGAACTAGGAATGGACAAATCAATGCAACAATATCTATCAGATCAAGGTTGTACCTGGGAATTCAATCCGCCACATGCCTCACACATGGGAGGCTCTTGGGAGCGCATGATCGGCGTCGCCCGCAGAATCCTGGACTCCATGCTACTTCAAAATAAGTCGCAACTGACTCACGAAGTGTTGTCCACACTCATGGCCGAAATCACAGCCATCATAAATGCAAGACCACTTCTCCCAGTTTCCTCTGATCCAGAGAACCCCTTTATCCTATCTCCCTCAACACTCCTTACACAGAAATCTTGCCTTTTACCACCCCCTGGAGACTTCCTGGACAAAGACCTCTACACCAAGCAATGGAGGCAGGTCCAAGCTCTTTCAAATCAGTTTTGGACCCGCTGGAGGCGAGAGTATTTGCCCACACTGCAACAAAGGCAGAAATGGACCGTATCCCGCAGAAACCTCCAAGTCGGTGATCTGGTTCTGCTTAAGGACAAGCAGGTCACACGGAACAGCTGGCCCATGGCAAGAGTCACTGCCACTTTCCCAGGCAAGGACGACCGAGTAAGGAAGATCGAGGTGAAGGCATGGGACTAAGGCTGTGTAAAGACTTTTATGCGACCGGTTACCGAGGTTATTCTTCTCATGCCAAAGGACTGAATGTATAATGTTTGTTTAGTACAGTGGCCTCAGGAGGCCAGACGGGGAGTGTGTTGCCTTTAAGGCATTTTGTTAAATAGATAAGTTCATGGGTTAAAGAAATAATATTAAAAAATGTTTTAATGCTGCTAAAAGTGATTAGAAGTTGAATAGATGTATAATTCATAGTTTATTTACGTTTTTATAGAAAAATATTATCGGTAAAATCTACTTCCGGTTTGTGGTGACGCACTTCCGGTTCCGGGTTTCGCTAGGAAACAGAGAGGTCCATGTGCTGCAAACGGTATGGAAATGTGAAATCTGATGCCATCCACGCTGAATTATCAGACAGGAATGCCGTAAGTTGCATTATGTTGTTGTTTATGCTGAAATGTCACTTTATTCAGTTTGATGGACTTTTAATTTGTATGCAACGACTCTGTATAGAGATTGAGTTTATTTTCTGTTATTACAGTTTTCACCGCATTTCGATGAAGGCAATAAACACGCTTGAATCGCACCTGGGTCTTCATTAGCGGTTTAACTCGGTGTCACCAACATCTTCGAGGTTGAAAACACTACAGTAGGAGTTATTTAAATGGAGAATGGGATATCCAACCAATACTCAACACTTAATGAGGTATGTTCAGTGGAACACAGTACCAGTAAGTGGAATGTTTGGTGTGTAATAAAATATGGCTTTGGCTTGGCTAATCAGATCTTAGTCAAAACATCTTGTAATCAGCATCTCTCAGCAAAAAAAAAGCCAGTCCATTAATCACATAGCGGTGGTGAGGAGCAGCATGGGTGGCATTTTCTCCCAGCTAAAAGACTCATACACCCATATACACTTCTAATAGTGAAAAAAAATGTTTTTGTTTCATCCCACATGAGACATTACTGAGCTATAAAAAGATATTTTTTTATCCTATGCACACGTGGATGCACTGTGCAATTTGAGGAAGAAATCCCATTGTTTTAAAACACATAAAAAGACTTTAAAAATCACAGGGAATATTTCAAAGCAAATTAGGCTTAATGATTTAAAACTCATTTCCAGACATGCCAAACATTGTATAAAACACATAACAATTACTACTTTCATCACCACATTTTCCTGAGATAATACACACACACAAGTAGTAGAAACATTGGGGTATTGTTGGTTAAAGGGTGGGAGAACATGTTCAAAATTAGGAATGTACAGTATGGGGGACAAAATATTACTTTGCATGAGAAACTGTATTTAGGGACATGAATTAATGATACAAACATGTAAGCCTAAATTTCAGAAGCTTAGACGGACCTTCATGTTTGTGACACTTGTGCTCCACGCGGGTTCAAGCATGTTCCTGTGCTCCTACTGTACCTAAATATTCCAAGTCAGAGAGGGAGTTTGCATGCAATACAAGCGCGTGAAGACAGAATAACAGAGCGAGGACGAGGGTGGTCCTCTGGAACTGTCAATGTCTGTCTTTGGAAACTTAATCCTGCAGACACATCATGAATGCCATAATTAACTACCTTGGGGCCATCTGTAGACAACAAAATTATGCCTAATTCAACAGTAAACCGATAGGACTGAAGTGAGATGTTCACAGCAGATCATATTTTATTAAGTGTGTAAAGCAAAACTGTTGGACTTGATAGCTTTTGTTTTGCAGGTTGAGCGTCTTTTTTTGTATTTTTATGAATAAAACTTTTTTTATACCGTGTCAACTTACAACTATAAACTTCAATATCACTATAAATATCACAACAACTTCAATATTAGTATTTTATACAAAGCATTAACAAAAAAAGACGTGATTAAAAGGTATAAGGAAATTTACAGTACATTGTCTACTAATCTTTAAAAGTAGAGTTGTATTCTATGAAAAAAAAAACTTTCTTGATATGTTGCCTGCATTACTTCAGGCAAACTACAACTTTGACTTTTTAAGGTTTTCTTTTAACAATGTGTTCTCCTTTCTATCTGTTAGGCCAGATTTGTAAAGTTTGTGAAAGATAACTGTGCAGTCAAGAGAATCTCCCACCTGAGCAGAAAGTGTCTGCAGCTCCTCTAGAGTTACAATGACTATTTTAGCTGAGTAAAGCACCTGGAAAACAGAGGCTACTCACAATGCATGGCTGGTTCCACACCAAATCCAATACCCAAAGACTTTACACCAGAGTTGGGAGATATGGAGTTACCACAAGTGGACCTAATGACTCCACATCACCTACCTCTACTATACAGTAAGCACAAAGAAGGAGGCAGAGGTCTAGGGAGCATCAGAACCATCATTCAAGATGAAACCTCTGAGCTCCAAGAACACATCAGGGAGAAGGTCCCAAGGAATGAAGCGCTTAAAGGAGAAGTTCGGTTTTTAACACTTTTAGCCCATTTTCTGTAGTGTCCAGGATGAAATCGAATGATCGACACCAAAATTTTGACAATTGGTCCTGTCTCTGCTTTTTGGCTCATTTAGAATCCACTCCTGGCTGCTTCAGAATGGCTTCCATAGAGCATGTCCGATAATGTCCTTAAAACAACCTTAAACGTTCTTTTTTTTAAATATGCTACTCACCGGGTCGTCAGCGCTGTTCAATGATGTTCCAAAAAAAGTTTCGTGAAGAAAAAACGTTCCTGTAGTGTTTTATTTAGCATTTTGTAAATCCCATTGAGTTCTGTTGGAATAGTCAATATTCCCCTGCCACCGGAAACGGAAATGGGGCCTGTTTACACAGTTGTAGTCTTTTCGCTTCACTTTGTGTACTCCGACGTCGAGAATCAAGAATCCACCTTTCGTATTCCATTTTCAGAGTTTTTTAAAGTGTTTAACAGTGACGTTAGCACCTCGACGTCGGAGTACACAGAGTGAAGCGAAAAGACTACAACTGTGTAAACAGGCCCCATTTCCGTTTCCGGTGGCAGCGGAATATTGACTATTCCAACAGAACTCAATGGGATTTACAAAATGCTAAATAAAACACTACAGGAACGTTTTTTCTTCACAAAACTTTTTTTGGAACGTCATTGAACAGCGCTGACGACCCGGTGAGTAGCATATTTAAAAAAAAGAACGTTTAAGGTTGTTTTAAGGACATTATCGGACATGCACTATGGAAGCCATTCTGAAGCAGCCAGGGGGTGATTCTGCATGAGCCAAAAAGCAGAGACAGGACCAATTGTCAAAATTTTGGTATCGATCATTCGATTTCATCCTGGACACTACAGAAAATGGGCTAAAAGTGTTAAAAACCGAACTTCTCCTTTAATGAATGTCTCAGACAGTGGAAACTAGAAATTAAGGAACCGGAGGATCTATCATGGGAGGAAAAACATCAGCATGTACCACTAACAGATAGCTGAAGTAGCTGATAGGAACAAATCCTTCCAATAGTTAGAGAGGACAGCACAGAAGCACTGATAGTGGCAGCAAAGGGGCAGGCCTTGAGCATCAGAGCAATAGAGGCCCAGGTCTACTATACCAGGCAAGATCCCAGGTGCAAGCCCCCAAAATAGCCCAGCATCTCACAGCAGGATGTAAGATACTGGCAGGAAAGGAATACATGCAATGTCATAACCTAGCAGCTGCTATAGTGTAAAATCTGTGCAGAATGCAAACTGAGACCCCCAGGTCAAGATGGTAACCACCTCCCAAGGTGGTGGAGAATTACAGAGCTAAGATCTTCTGGGACTTCCAGATACAAACAGACTAAATTGTTGTGGTCAACCAACCAAACATTGTGATTATTGATAAGCAGCAGAGAAGTTATCGATGTGGCCATCCCAAAGGAAGAAAACATCAGGACAAAAGAACACAAGGAATAGGAAAAATACCAAGGACTCAGGGAAGAACTAGAAAGAGCATGAAAGGCGATGGCAATGGTAGGGGCCGTAGTCAATGGAGCACTCAGGGCAGTAACCCCCAAACTGGAGAAGGGCTCCAACAGATACCTGGAGAAACGTCAGAGATCTCATTCCAGAAATGTACGGATATTAATGCATAGAAACATAGAAAATAATTAAATATGAATAGAACTTAATGGAAAGTTCTCATAAGAAGAGTTTGACACAACAAATTGAGTGCATCTTGATGTAATATGGGGTAACATACACACAGAGAAAACTGTTCAACATATTCTCATTATCAGTTAGTATGAAACATTTTGGACGTTTTTCCTCGAAAAAACAGATCAGTGTGCATGCGCAGGCAGACAGACGAAAAAAGCAGATCCGCGGACGGACGTAAAACTGGGAAAAACAGTGCAATAATTACGTCTTCATGTCTCTAACTACGTTTCTTGCTGTTTTGTATGTTGGGGTTAGGGTTAGGGTCAGGGTTAGGGTTAATTGTATGTTAAATTCTATATTATTGAATAGTGCGTAAGATGCGCATGGGCAAGGATATCTTGTCTCGAGGCAAGACGTAAAAATACAACGAAATAAGACGAAAAAAACGTCTAAAGCGTACAAAATTACGGTGCATAACTTTTTGTACGATTTCATACGAACTCCTAATGAGAATACACTGAACTGTTGGTGCCTTTCGGGATCCATAGGTTTGCCCTCCAGAGGGCGATGTAGATCCCTTTCTGTGGGCTTCTGTTGTCTGTTGAGATCCAGAGGTCTGCCATCCTGAGGGCGATGTGGATCCCTTTCTGAGGGGTTCTGCTGTCGGTTGGGATCCAGAGGCTTGCCCACCAGAGGGCGCCGTGGATCTTCTCCTGAGAGCTGGCGCTCATTAGAAACAGCTGATCCCCATCTGCTGATTAAAGAGCTCTCCCTATATAAGCTGAGTGAGAGCTCTCCTCTGAGCCGGATTGTTGTCCTTGCCATGGAAGCAAACCTGAGCCACCCTGCCTGTTAAACCCCGCCTGTCTGAACCTGTGAACCTGTGAGTTTTGGAAACCTGTTAACCTGTACACCTGAATCTAACCTGCTCTGTCCTCTCTGCCTTCCAGGGCAGAACCCTGTGTGTTCATCCAATAAAATATTGGACTTAATCCTGCCTGAGTCTCTGTGAGTTCTGCATCTGGGCTAGGAATCCTGCTAAATCATGACAGGTGCCCCTAATTTATCAATGAGAGAAAATCCCACAGTGATCACAGAATTAACTCTGACAAAAGTAACAATAATTTAAAAATCAATGAAAATGAACAATTGAAAGTCAGACATTGCTTAACAACCATGATTCAACAGTAAATTTAAAAAATAAATTCATAAAACAGGCCTGGACAAAAATGTTGATAACCTAGAAAACACAGAAAATAATGTGACCAAAGGGACATATTAAATCAGTGTCCACTAATTAGTATCACAGGTGTCTACAATCTTTTAATCAGTCAGTGGGCCTATATTTGGGGATGTTGGTAGTTACTGGTTTGGTGTGTGGTACCACACTCAACATGGACCAGAAAAAGCAAAAATATTGTCCTCTCATAAGATCATAAAGAAATTTATAGACAAGCATGTTAAAGGCAAAGGCTATAAGATCATCTCCAAGCAGCTTAATTGATGTTCCTTTGACTAAAGCTGCACATATTATCCAGAAATATAAGATCCATGAGACTGTAACCAATCTCCCAAAAGTGGCCGAATGGAGGAAAACTGATGACAAAATGAAAAGACAGCTAAAGGGAATGGTGTCAAAAGAGGCCAGAAAAACTTCAAAAGAAGTTAAAGACGAACTTCAAGCTCAAAGATCATCAGTGTCAGATCGCAGCATCCGTCGTTGATTGAGCCAAAGTGGACTTAATGGGAGACAACTGAGGAGGAAGGCATTGTTGAAAGCAAATCATACAACAAAACAAAAAAAAACAGAATTTGCCAAACTTCATGTTAACAAACCACAAATCGTCTGGGAAAATGTCCTATGGGCAGATGAGACAAAATGGAACGTTTTGCCAAGGCACATCAGCTCTATGTTCATAGAAACAAAATGTCCCTGCAGTGAAACATGAAGGAGGGTAATGTAGGGTTCAATGAAATATTAAGATTGTCAAGGGATTCTGGAGAGAAATGTGCTGCCCAGAGTCAGACATCTTGGTCTTGGTTGCAGGTTAACAGGATAATGACCCAAAGCACACAGAAACAGTCAGGAATGGCTAAGAGGAAAGCATTGAACTATTCTGAAGTGGCCTTCTATGAGCCCTGACCAGAAATACACTGTCTGGAAAAGGCAGCCTTCAAACCTGAGACAGCTGAAGCAGTTTGCTCATGAGGAGTGGACCAAAATACCTGCTGGGAGGAGCAGAAGACTCACTGACAGTTACTGTACAGGAATCATTTGATTGCAGTGATTGCCTCAAAAGGTTGTGCAACAAAATATTAAGTTAAGGGCAAAATCATGTTTTTCCAGGCCTGTTTCATGAGGTTTTTTATCATTCCACTAAAGCATCTGTTCATCTACATGGAATTTGTTTATTTTGATTTTTTTTTTCAGTACCTTTGTCAGCTTCCTTATTTCTGTGACCATTGTGGATACCAACAAGTCTGTCCACATGTGTAGCTCTAATTCTGTGCAGCCTTGGCTATGATGTCCAAGTGATTCATTCATGACTCATTAAAAGTAAAGTCTTACAAAGCAAAAAGCCTCATCTGCAGGGATGGCAGTCTCAGTTTCTTTTTGATCTAGAAGATTATACACATTTTATTCTGAAAGCTATCTCTGGCCAGAGATCTCTTCAATGGAAGATATGGGCATGACTTTTCATTTTAACCTAACCTGTCCAGAAGGTTGGATTCCAAAGTTAAAATAAAATAATGAAATAGTGTAACGGGCAACATTACGTCTTTCTTCTTTATGTGTAAAAAAATGTAAAGATTGAATAGAAAACCTAAAAGTAATATATATATATTTTTTCACCTGTGTCCTCTGTGTATTGCTTATTGGTGTACTGTGTACTTTTGAACAAAGGCAACAAAGCAAGAATAATAAAAAAAAATACAACAAAAAATGTTACTTTAGAAAGATTAAAGTTATTCAGACTGTTATCGTGTCCTTGTTATGTGGATAACTGCAACGCAAGTCAAGATTTGGTAGAATACATTTTAGTGAAAATACCTGCAGGATCAACATTCACACCTTAACTTTATGCAGTTGTCAACACAGCTGTAATGCTATGGGTGTAGATTGCATCTTTATGCAGGCAACTCTCTGATTATGAATCCATGCTTCTACGTGCCCAATACAGCCCAAACAACCACCAATCAGGAGCTATTATGTCTTGGGAAGCCACTATTTTTCTGGTATCTGAGAGGTGAAACTAAGTGTGAGCAATAGGGGTGGGTGGTATAAACAAAAAGACACATTTAAAAAAAAAAAAAGCAAAGAAAAAGTGAGTGAGAAAGAGACAGTGATGCTTTGGAGAAGCACAGCCAATTCCCTTCTTTTCAAGCCCCCAAAATCTCAGATAGACTGCCAGACTCAGAGAAAGAGCGCAAACAATTAATGCCAATACTAACATGGGTAATGGCTCCAAAATGGAGTTCACACAAGCCTGCCGCTGAGCAAGACGAGCCAAGAAAACAGTCAGCCTAAATCAGGCAAAGCTTGAATGGCAAATGAAGAGAGGAAGCAAATTCTTGCTTCAGTCTACATGTCCTCCAAAAGCCGGCGGCCGGATAAAGGGGAACAACAGACGGGAAGGCTTTATTAGCTCAGCATGGACCAGAAGGCAGACATTATAACGGGAAGTGATGGATAATGTGAAACTGAAAGGAAATGTGAATAGTGTGCTGTGTATGGTCACCCCAGTGGTAAGATAAATACTAAAGATATTACTTTTTATTTCGATAAACACACATGGTCATGTGAAATTCACACCAGAAGTTAGTAAAAACCAAATCATCCACACACAGAGAACGACAAAACTAGATGCTTATAAAGAGGCTTTAAACAGATCATAAGTATTGCTTCTTATGATGTTTATAAATACTTAGTAGAAAAAACTTTATGACACCTTCCAAAACTTCTGTCGGTTGGGGCTGCAACTAACAATTATTTTGCAAATCAGTTAATCTCTTGATTATTTTCCATATTCATCGATTAATAATCCAATAGCCAAAGATTCTTTAAAGAAGACTTTTTACAAAATGAAACCAGATGAAACTCAAATTTTTCCTCTGGAGGAGTTTTGGATGGACCATACTGACAGGCTATTTTTGTTTTTATCTTAAATGCAAAATGTCTATTTATTTATTTTTTACAATTTCCGTATAATTACTGCTCTATGGGTTGCTCTGTCAGCTAAAGGCATGTTTAATAGTCTCTATATTCCATTTAACAATGGTTCGAATACAAAATTAGTCGAAGGTTTTTTTTTAAATACGGTATTCGATTAATCAAAGATTAATCAAAGATTAATCCGATTAATCCGTTTAATTGTTTCAGTCCTTCTGCCAGTATTAAGAAGGAAATCTATAATATGATAAAAAATATAATGTAATAAAACCAAAGAAGAGAATAATTACCAAAGCAGTTTGCTTTATGAGGAACAAACATCTTGCATGCAGCGGCTATCTGCAGCTCAGCACTCAGGACAGCTTTTATGATCAGGTCCTCCACTTGTCTCATTAACACTACAACAGAATAAATGGAGATAAATGTAATTCATCAAACTCATTGAGTCTTATAAACATAAAGATCCTAGAAAAAAAAAATAGAACTGCCTTACTCACATGTGGTGTCCTTTCCGTCCTGCTTCAAATACCTCAACACTGCACTCATACTCCATTTGTTGCCATAATCCTCAACTTCAGGGTCATCGCAGCTGAAAGGGAAGAAATGCGCTTCAAAGACTAAAGCTAAGGTAAAGGGATGAGTCAGGGGGCTTCCCCTAAAAGCAACACACTCTAAAGAGATGTGAAGCAGATATTATGTCAGCTTACCTGACATAATCGCTGCTCTTTTTGTTCAAACTATAGTTGGTGAGATGCATGAAAGTGTTCTTGATGTTTGTTGAGGTCTGGTCATATTTTACGGTAGCAAATCTGTGGAGAAACAGTTTTGGTTTTCTTTAACTCAAGTTAAACCAAAGAAAAACACATTTTTTTCTACATTCATGAGTTTAAAACTGTACTTAATAATTGGAGCACATAAGGAAGAAAATTGTCTCTGATAGAGTTTCACAGCAGTAGGTGCCACATGTGTTACAATGAAAATTCCTTGGCAAACCACCACGTACCTGAATATCAACACCACCAAAGGAATGTCAGAGATAAAAGCCAGATTCGGAACTTGACCATGATTTATTGCTCACAGTTGATAATGAAGCCAGCAGAATAAGAGGGCAGTGGCACAATGTTTTTAGCATGAGCGCATATTTCTATCAGAGCGAGGCGAGGAGCCAGCTATTCAGTAAATCATCTTCCCTCTCCAGGCCTACCTGTATCTGTTCAGTCTGTTTATGGTTTAGTTTAGAAAAACAATCTTGATTTGAACAGAAAGTACAAGAAAATATTGTGCAGTTTTGTTAAGCTTATCCACAGATAATATCTGAACAATGACATAAAACTAAAATTTGATTAGCACATTCTACAACTGAAACAATGGAGAGCTTTGTTTCAACATGCCAGGACAGCTTGACAGAGCAGTTGGTTTCTAAAAGCTTGGGTCGCCCTCTTGTGGAAACAGAAAATCCACCACCATGATGGATGAGAGCTGAATTTTGAAAATCCATCAAATCCATGTTTAAAGCACATAAAAAATAGAACATAATAACATGTAAATATCATGATAAATTTTAAATTACTACAACATTAAGCTGATAATTCTGCTTTACTTGAATTTATTTAAGCCTTTTAGAGATTTAAAAAAGTATTAGAACAGAGTCCGACCTAATTTTGATGGAAATTAACAGTGTTTTTAAAAACAAACACCTCAACACTACAGGTACAGCATCTTTAAAGTTTTTTTTTTTTTTTTCTGCTACAGCAATTAATTCATGTGAAAGGTATATCATTTATCAAAACACATAAAACTGTTTAAACATGTAAATATAAGTAACAAATTATATGCAGAATAATTCTTTATTGTCCCTGTGTGGAAATATTCAGAAGCTCTCCGCCAAGCCTTGTTTCCTGATTTAAAAACACTTTTAGAGATAGAAAGTTACAAGGATTATTTACAGCATTTATATACTTAGAGAGGAAAACTTAACAAATTTAACTTCTGTTGAGAAATGGTGCAAAGAAGAATAATCAAAGGTGGTAAATGCATTTATCTTACAGTGTAAAATGCTTTTGTAGTTACTCCTGTGTTATAATATGAGAATCACCTTCACCTAGTTCCACTAAAAACACACACACACACACAAAACGTTAATTCACTGATAAAGCAGCAGGCCTCTGTGGATTAGGTAGTGTAGTAATTTATGTTCTGTAAAGCTGGAACTGAACTCACTAGAGAAGTTATCAGAAAAAAATAATCTTTCTAGGTAATCCACAGTCGCCACTGGCAATCCGCCTCCCTGTCTGGACCAACGTTGTGAAATGGTATAGCAGAAAACTAAATGACTCTTCATAGTTATGCTGTTTTAGTTTATGCTTTTGTTTAGCAACTCCTGTGCTTTCTTGTGTTTTCTACTTTATACAATCGTAATGTTTTTATATTTTCTAGAATTATAAGGATTGTACTTTAAAATGTCACTGTGATTTCGTGAGACTACTTATTGTCTGTGATCCTTGCATTACTTCTCATTTTTTTATGCTTTGGACCAGTGATTCAACCGGGGGTACGTGTACCTCTCGTGGTCCATCAGTGCATTGCAAGAGGTACATGAAAATATTTTTTTTCTTTCCAGCTTTTTTATAGTCATTACACTGTCACAAGTACAGAGCAACGAAATGAACTCTCTGCATTTCACCCATCCTCTTGGGGAGCAGTGGGCTGCCATTGTGTGGCACCTGGGGAGCAGTGTGGGGTTAAGGCTCTTTTGCTCATGGAGCCAGAGTGGCAGTCTGTGGGAGCAGGGCTCGTACTCAGAACCTCAGGATTCCAAGCTCTATGCCCTAACCACTAGGCTGCCACTCCCCCAAAATGTATCTCCGCATTTACCCCATTCGCTTAGGGAGCAGTGGGCTGCCATTGTGTGGCACCTGGGGAGCAGTGTGGGGTTAAGGGTCTTGCTCAGGGACCCAGAGTGGAGGCTGTGGGGATCAAACCGGGTATTTGCAAAATTCACAGAGCATGAGCACACTGCTCTAACCACTAGGCCAACACTCCCCTTCAAAATCCTGAAATTTTATTTCTTAGGTAAAAAATAAAATTGGGCTCTGATGTGTTTTGCTTCGCGATGACCCAACAAAAAAATTTAACAAGCTTTTAACACCCAAAAAGTATATTTTTCTTATATGTTTGAGTTCACCTTCAGCTGTGACACATTAAAACCAAGTAGAGGAACAGATGTAGAGAACAGCCTGGGATCAGTTGTTTTTCACACTGAGCTACTGTATTGCATCAAAGTAGCTCTGGTGTCTTGATGAAAACAAATAAAACCAATTGAGTCAGTCTGACTATAGTTTTTGTTCTATGTTTTGTACCCAATTCCTCAACCTTAAACGTCATTATAATAAAGCTACTCAGATGAGCTCCAGTTTTATAAATATAGGTTTATAAATTTATTTTATAAATTTATTGCATTTATTTCGATTACTTACCGGTACTAACTTCCAGGCAACATATTTATGCTGTTTTGTTTATCTGAGATGGAAGGCATAAAACAATAAAAATTAAATGCTCAAATTAAAAGATTAAGTAAAATAGTCTTTATTTCAGTTATTGTACTTTCCACTTTTGGACAATTGTCAATACTTTTGACTAAAAGGGGTACTTATGGTAAGACAACATTTTTTTGTACTCTACTGAACTCCGCTTGCCTTCATATGGGTTCTTTCAGGTAGCATGATACTGTATGAGGCTAGATTTTTATTTTATTTTTAAACCTTGCAGTGTCAGATAGGTAACTGGAATTCAAACATTTGTTCATTTCAAGGCTTTTTACTCAGCAGTAGAAACACTTTTTACATTTAATGAACTCAGGGGTTCCCAAAGTAGGGCTCAGGACCCCCCGGACATTTCTAGACACCAGGTAGGAGCCATTAGATGGTTTCACTATCATTGTGATGTGATCCCTAAGCTATATGGAGGGCCAAGAATATAACATGAAATACGTAAATTTGAGTTTCCCAAAAAAAAAAAAGATATGTAATTTATTTATTTCAATGCATGATTCAAATATTATTTATACTGCTAAATTGTCAAATACACAACAAAATAATTAAATGTCCAATTAGATCCGATCTAAAAGCACCTTTGAAATTATGAATTAAACAAATGTTATTTAAAAAAAAGATATATTGATTTAAAAATTATTTTATTTAGTTTACCTTAAAGTATGTATGGATCTCTTTGTATTCATCTTTAGGGGTCATCAGTCTTTTTAGAGTCACAAGCTATTATGTCAAGGCACCTCTGGACTATACAGTCCATGCCTGATTCTATCTATTTATCTTTCTCTTTTTATGTATTTATTTCAAAATAATTTAGCTTAGTTTAGCTTAGCTTAGTTTATATTTTTTAGAAGAATGGCTATTTTCTTTGTAGGATTTTTTTGTAACTACTTTTTTGAAGTTTAAAGTATGCAAAGTATTTTCTTTTCAATATATATTTTGGGGAGCTGCTATGTGTTAGTATTTACAGTGTGAATGTTTCCGTGTAAAGTGGATGTCTTTCTTATATTATATTCCTATACAGCAAATTGCATTTGAAAAGCTGGACCTCAACCATCAAAGTGGGCTATTGCCCATTACAGTAATCCTGCAGAGGTGCATATTACCAGTATTCCGGATATAGGCCTAATCAGAGAGGAGGTACACATAATAGCATGTGTATTTATTACTGCAGTAGCTTTATTTCTCAAAATACATTGAATGACCTGCAAAATTCCAAAAGTGTTTAAAAACCTACTAACGCTTACCTAGCTAGACCCTCTTCATAGACATAGATGAGAAGTGGGTCATAGGATGTCACCACTACATACAAACGAACATCAAATTTGAATTCTGCAAGAAAAGAAAGCGATTAATCATAAAGAGCTTTATGTTAAAATGACAAATGGTCTACTGTGTCTTACCGTCGATTAACAGCGGGTTGTTAATGTAGCGAGACACCAAGATGTTTTCATCCATTGAAATCTGATTTGGCTATTTGTAAGAAACAAAGTAAAGTTGACAATGAGATGAACACACAAAGAGGATATGCAGTCAGTATTTCATCTCAGAGCTTAAACCATCAAGCTACAAGTTACTTCATTTAAAACAACATCAAATATGGACTCCAAGCAGCTGCCACGACACTGCAGTTATCATAAACATCAAAGCGCCCTCACATTGGGAGCCTTTTCTGCGACGCTGGTCATAGCAGGTCAGCCTTCAATAACAGCCTATAAAAACACAATCTGGTGCTGGGAGATGGGTCATTTATGAGGCTGAAATGTGTTGCAGGTGGTGAAGTTGAGTCGAGATTTGGAAGGGAGGGGGCAGAGTAACCTCAGCGTTGGCAAGAGTTCAGAGGAAAACCAAACCGAAAAAGATGAACATATTTCTTTCTTCTCTCCAAATATCAAGCTGACATTCTTTCCACCGTTGCATAAAAATGCTTGAGAAGAAGAAGAATTGTGGATATATTTTCCAAGAGTGAGAACCTTGTTGGCCTCTTCCTAGAGCCAAGACCTTGGAAGTGTGTGATTTACTCGCCCGCGCTTATTAATGTCTAGTTGAAACTTATTTCAAAGACAACAGTATCAGTGCAACCCCCACACTCGGATAACATCTGGCAAAGTGACTGCCTGGGTTCACACAACATTTTTTAGGTCCGTTTGCGCAAACTTTACTCCCACACTCCAAATGTAAATCTGTGCTTACACATGAAGTAGTAGTTGACTGACACAAGGGCGGTTTTAATAAAAGGGAGATCCAGGGTTTTTTGTTTCCAGTATGTGCTAATCTATCCTCACTGTGTTATGTAGTTTTTATAAACACTTGGATCCTACACCCATCCTTTCTGTAATTACTTCAAAGTTATTCTCCCACTTTTACAGCTGCTATCAGGTTCAATTACAACCCAAAATATGTTTTCATTAAGAGAGAAATGCTTAAAGCACCTCAAGAATTGAGCAGCGAGGACAGATGAATATAAAGATGAAAGTAAAATGGAAAAAGTAGCAATGAAAATGAAAAGTGAAAGAAAATAAAGTGAAATTTCATATGCAGTATAATAGTAAATATTTATGAAAGCTTTATTTTACACTCCAATCCAATTTCGTCTTGTTTAATCCCCTTTGTGGAGGTCTGCTTCTGGAAAACACTATTGCCAAATAGCTTTCTGCACTTAAGAAAGTTAGGAATAGCCCTATAATCACTTTTATTTCAGAATATTGTAAATATTTTGTTCTTTTGATTTTACAGTTTAACAGATTCTTATTAGGTTTTAGCTATTTCTTGTTTTCACATTAGATCATGACGTGTATAAAACTACCCTTGGAGTGGAGAAGCTTTTCAGGTGAGTGCTTAACATTTTATTATCTAAGTACTCAAAGCAATTCAAACAGAGTTTAAGGGTTAAGACCTATCTGCTACTTCATCAAAGAGAGTAGCATTTGGTTTCTTTCTATTTAGTTTTTAAATTGAACCATTTTTCTTGCTCCATGCAGTATGGACATGTTTTTCTGTTTCTAAACACATACTGTAGATTGTGTATTTTCAGTCACTAACCAGGAACAGCTTATTACATAAAACAGCTCCATTATTGGTGAATTCCTTTTCCTTATATCCACCATCTGGTAACAGAATGGATTACTGAATGCCGGATGGACAAGCAAAGCTGTGCTTTTGCATTTGACTGAATCCATAACAACCTCAATGAATCCTTAATCAAGCTAAATATGCTGCAGTGTTGGTAGCCAACATCCTTACAAATACTAAAAACCTTCAGCTGTGAACTTTAAGCTAGCAAACAATCTGTTTGTATAGACAGTTACACTGCAAAAACATTAAAATCTAGGTAGGTCAGTTTTTCTTAAAAAGAGGAGCATTTTCTTGAACTGTGCAGGTAAGCAAGACACTTTACCAATGGAATAAGACTATTTAAATTTTAAATAAAAAAAAAAATATGCAGCAATTTTAAAATCAGTAAGTAGTAACAGTAGAACAGTAGAAGAATACAAGCGCACCCTTTCGAAAGCTGTCGATCTCTTGGCTGGAAAGGTTGCTAGGCGACGTTCCGGCTCCAGTAAAAAAAAAATCCACAAGCAGAGCCGACGAGTTTCCGAGCATATCTCTAATTCGAGCGAAGCGCAGTTTGCGCGCCACAAGGAGGTAAACAAGAGGAGAAAATATCTGTACAAGAAAAATTTTATCTGAGACAGAAACGAAGATTTGATGGAGAAGAGAATAGATTTCAGAGAAAGCAGAAGTATATGAGCATTACTAATTTTGATTGGATGTAGAGGGAATTATGCACTGAAATGAATAATTCTCCAGAAAAACTACTGCAGTCTCTTATTTCAAGTACATGATATATAATTATCTTATTTTAAGGGCAAAAATACTAATTGTAGATCATCTTGTTTACCTACTCAAATGAAGGGTAAATACAATTATTTTAAGAAATCTGGACTCTCTTTTATATTGTTTTTGCAGTGTAGTGCTTGCAGAAATTATGTCCATTATTTATACAGTTAGGATTATTGCTTTTGTGATTACAGCTGAGGCATGTTTACAGTTCTATAAATTAAATGTCTCTATAACAGGCGATATATCCTTATTTTAAATAATTTATAAGGAAAACATTTTGACTTTTGATTCGTCTCTAATTCTATTTGTTTTGCAGTAAGGTATTATCTGAGACACTGCCTTTAAAACCAGAATCTATTATATGTTTGGTCCTGGTTTAGTATTTGTTTGTCTACAGTCTTATTAAATTCTTTATCACAGAGCCACTGTAAACTATACATGCTAAAGAACCCCTTGGAGATCTGCATCTGGTTTTGTCTTTTAACAATTCTCTGTCATATAATTTTTTTTATTAACTGACTATTTTATTTTACTTTAACAAGATATAAACAATGCAGGCCCCAATATAAGGCTCAGACCACCTTAGTTGCTGAAAAAGACAGTCAATCAAAGTTTATTACCTCCCCAGAATTTTTTGTGTGTTCAAACTCAATAAAACCTCAGTTAACCCAATGAAGTGTGATAATGACGATGACAAAACCCAGCTCAAACTAGAAAGTTTCTGTTTTCCAACTTTTGTCAACATGAGCCCAAATAATCTTATATCAGCAGTTACGAACCTCAGAATTATAAAGTTAATCAATTTAAAGAGTGAAAACTGCTTACATTGCTGATCAAATAGATTCCCCGTCCTCTGGAGGATGCGACTGGTTTAATTATCCATGGCCCCTTGTCCTTCGCAAAACAATCTGGGAATGACAAAGAAGAGATAGAACGTAATCCGTACCTTGGTCAAGAATTTACACTCCTTTGAACTTTTTCACATTTTGTAATGCAACAACAAACTTTTGTGTTGTTTTCTTGACATAATTATAAAGAGGGAGAAATACACATAAAAAATGTTTGCCTATTCTTCTATAATAACACCTTAAACTCATGATGGATAAATCAAATCTGTGATGATCAATGTATAAGCTGTAACACACATTATCTGCTTGATGTTTCCTAGATGTAAACATGACTGGATCTAAAATAATCCATTATTGTTGTGATTATATGATTTGTTCTGTTGTCCGAAGCATCCAAGTGAATCTCTGCTCCAGTCTGAAGTTCTTTATTTCCTCATTTGGTTTTCTTTCTAGGATTACCATGTATAACTCCATTGATCTTCCCATCCACTCAAACTACCTTTATCTAAGCTACTAATGAGGAGTAATCTCAAAGCAAAAGACTGATACCTCTAGATCCTATTGTAGGGCTGTGTGTTCAAGGTGATGTTCAAGGTACATTTTCTGACACATTTGTTTAGTATGTTGACTAAAAAGTTATAATTCAGTCTCCCCTGACCAGCGCTCTTTTCTCCAGGAGTTATTTCCTAAACATGTTTGTGATTCTGATTGACTTGTCCCAAACTGCAAACTTGTAGGTTCTTTGAAATGTCTTTTAACTTGTATCTTCCTATAGCATCTAACAGATACAGGTCAAATTTGAGGAGCACATGATCATTATTTGTCCTGTCGACAGATTCTCTCATCTAAGCTGTGCATATCTAATGCTTCACCAGATTTACTTTGGACGTTTTTGCTGGTTCTTTGATTAATCCTCTCTTCCCTCAAACTGTCAGTTTGGGTGGATAAACATGTCACGGTAGAAATTAAAGTAGGGATGTTCCGATCCAAGATCAGGCAATATATATATATACATATATTGGGTTTAGCACTGAAACAATTTTATTAATCGTGAAAAATCGATTAAAATAATAATGACGAAATAATCCTCAACTAATTTAGTAATCGATTGTTAACTGGAGTGTAGAGACCCTCAATGTCTAAACATGAATTTAGCTGACAGAGCAACCCACCTTGAGCAGCAATATACCAAAATTGTAAAAAAAATTAAAATAAATAAATATTTTGCATTTAACATAAAAATCCTTTTCATCTGTCAATTTGATCTATCCAGAACTCCTCAAATGGAAAAAAAATAGTTTCACCTGCTTTAATTTCATTAAAAAGATCTTGTTTAAGAAATCTTTGGCTATCCGATTATTAATTAATTAATAGAAAAAAATAATTGACAGATTTATTGATTTGCTAAATAATCGTAAGTTGCAGCCCTAATCAGTCACCTAAAATCTCTGATATCAGCATGCTGATAAAAACATTTCGCTTCTGGAAATGAAAAAATTACTCCTAAAGTGACAAGTTGTGGACTAAAGGGACTGGAATAGAAATCTATATCATGCTTTTCCTTTATTTGTTAAATAGTTTGAAAATGGCATCCCTCTCCCTCCACTACAATACGATAAGGCACAATGAAATATATTATTTTATTCAGAAAATAAATTGAAGTCTAGGGTGTTTACATGACACAATGTGAAAATGGGTATCAATACTTCCCTAAGGCGTTATAATCATGAATCTGCTCAGTCCCAGTGAATCAGATGAAGGTCTCTTACTGCGGAACTCCTGGCTCTCAGAGGGAAGCACGAAGGTCTGAGGAATTATGTGGAAGTTTTTGAAGCCGTGTAGCTGCTGCATCCGCTGGATATTTTTATAGAGGCGGTCTTTGCGAGTTAATTCATACGACCTGGAAATCGGCAGAGATTTCAGGTTAAAATGTGCTCTACTTTGACATGACATAACATTTACAGAAATAGATACGGTTACAGAACAGCCCCTGCCTGAGAGCATGATTCATTTCATGCTTCAGAGAGGCACCAGTCCAAACTAAATATGTGTTTCAGGAGAAGCCAGAAAATACATCGCTTCAAGAGGGTTTGGGAAGGACTGCTGGTGTTATTTATAATACAGAAAAACAGTAACAGTACACCCGGGTGTTTCAAAGGACTGTTATACCTGGGAAAGTGGTTGACCTTCTGGAAGTCTTGAAGGCTGCGTAGCACATAAGGCTTGATGTGAGATCCAGTCCACATTAGGTTGAAGTCATTACTATTTGGGTGAACCTGAATAAGACAAACAGGGATTGACCAGCGATGTATCACCCATAAATCCATCACTAAAATAAAGATTGTTAAATCACTGCACTGGAACATAATAATCAAGAACAAAACCACATTTATTACACAACCATATCAATCCACTTCCAAGGGAAAAAAATTACATCCTGCACTTTGAAATTTACATCAGAAAACCAGTGTCATTAGATGAGATCTGTTGTTTTTATATTTATAGATAATTTTAGAACCAAAATTGACATGGCTACACTGCTTTGGGAGTTCACCAAATATTTGTACGTAGTAAAGTTTGGCTCTGCAGAGGCAGTAGACGCTACTTTTGGATATTGGTCAATTCAAAGTCAACAGGTACAGAACTACGTATTTAAAAGAAATGAAACTGTTATGCTCACTAATTCTTTTTTTTCAAGAGCAGCTTTAAAAGTTGTATTGACAATGAATAAATAAAACCAAGTGTAAGATTTTGAGTGATTGAAGAATAAGAATTACCTCATGAAACCCATGATTGGCGAGCATTCTTCGTACAAGGCGACTCTCTGTGCGCACAATCTTGAAGGCCATATTGTAGCTCTCTGAACAAACAAAGAAACAGGAAAAGACTAGATAAACTTACTGAGGCACTTCATTTGAAATATACTGTTATATAACTTAAGTCTGTACCTCCAATAGAGCAGATATTCCTGTCTTTTGAAACAACAGCCTCGGGTAGAAATAGGAGGACTGGTATTGTCTTGCTAAGGCCACTCCATGTGATGCAAGGATGATCTCTATTTGGGAAAAAAATTGAATGTTAGAGACTGTATAGACTACATTAAGAATATTGGGAAGAGGAATTCTCATGCTGTTTATTAGAGATCAACCAATACAGGTTTTTAAAGTCTGATGCTGATACCAATGACTTGCATCACTCTAATCAATCCCTGTTGATATTTTTAGGCTGATTATTATAGTGATATAAGAAGCTCCTTCAGTTACATTTCTGTGTTTAGCAGGATTAACAGTATAAGAGTGTTGATATAACCCCCTAGTTTTGGCCTTTCTTTTTAACGTAAGTACTGATTCAGCCAGCTAATGAAATCATACCTGTATAATACCAATCATCCAATACCCAATCACGATTAATACTCATAGAGGATTTCATAGAAATTAGATAAGGTTAGGGATATTTTTTTCTGCAAAAATAAAGATGCTCTTGTAATCCCTTTATTTTTTTTCTTTTGATTTCTAAGACCCTACAAAAGAACCTTCTGCACCTTTCTTCTGTTTCATGTATTTCACTTTGTATGTCAAATAAATATTTTCTTAAATGTCAATAATGTTGAATTCATTAGTCATAAATTTACTGTAAAAATATATTTACGTTTTAGCTATTATTAATATCTAAATGGTGCATACATATGAAAAAAATAATCTGATCAAATAATGTAAAAACTGCTGACAAAACAAAAATTCTTATTATTATTAGCAATATACATTGGTTAATAGCACAAGTGTCTACTTTCTTGCAGAATAATCTGTAAGGTTACAGGTGGTAGTGCTTTGCATTATTCAGTGCCATTTGTTCTTACCCTACATCACCCTGTTTTAAATTATTAATGATTCCAGGTATACGATAGACCAGGTTAGAAATTTCAAAAATGCTATCAATATCTACATTAAATTAAATTATCATTTGAGATATTTGTGTTAGAAGAGGCGATATTTAAAGATCAATGTTTTAACAAAGTTATGGGAACACTTTTTTTTAACAAAAAATAAGCATAAAAGATGTTATTATATTTACTTTGGCCAATTAAGCTAACTTAGGGGGGAAAGGATGGAGGCGGGTAGAGTGATAGTCAGTAAGGTCTGACTAAAATAGCTTAAAAGGAATTATTTGGCAGAAAGAAGAAAGACCAGCTGTCACATTCTCGGCAGGAGGGACTAGCTTATCCTCTCCGCATCTCAAATCATAATAAATAATTGTTCAATTTAGAGATATTTTTTTTGCCAAAACACACCTTGGTTTGAATGCATTTATTAAGCAACACTTGGCACATCCTTATCATTTAAAAATTATACAATTTAATAACCTGTAAGGACACAGATTGAAGAAAATGAGGACCTTCATCAAAATAAGAAATTTATCATCTAATAAAACACAAACCTTATGATGTCAGTCAAGACGATCAGCAAGATAAGAACCTAAGTGAGACTAAAGAGGACTGTCTAAGTACATAAGCTGCACACTTTGAGAGAAAGCCTCTCTAGTGCTTTGGACAGTTGGTAAAATTGTGTGCATCTTGCTAAAAGAACACGAAAAGAGAAATCTGCAATTTGGCATTCTTAAATGAATCCTAAAGATTTAAGATTTATTTTGGTTACCTCACATATTTGCAAAAAAATAAAATAAGATCTTGTTTATCAACAGGTGCAATATGGTGTGATAACCTTGATTAAAAATGTTTGTGTTTTGGTTTCATAGTATCAATACTAGCACTGAAACAGTTCATCTCATTAATCGAGATTAACCGATTATTGAAATAACCGTCAAATAATTTAGTGATAGATAAATCATTAATGGAGTGTAGAGACTCTAAAACATGCATCTAGCTGACAGAGTGACCCACTTAGACAAGTAATTATATCACAATTGTAAAAAATATATATATATATATATATAAACATTGCATTTAAGATAAAAAAAAAAAAACATTTTCGTCTGTCAATATGCTCTATCCAGAACCCCTCAAGTGAAAATTTTTAGTTTCACCTGGTTTAATTTCATAAAGCATCTTTTGGTTGTGCTGTCCGATTATTAATCGATTAATTGAAAAGTTAAACAATAGATTAATCGATTAATTGAAATGTTAAAAGATAGATTAATCAATTTGCAAAATAATCATTGATTGCAGCCCTAATTAATACATAACAAAATATCAAAATAACTCATCTTATTGTTTTTATTTTAAACACAACAAACATATACATCACAGAAAGAACCATATTACTCCAATACTATGTTATTAATTCCAGTAAATTGCATACGTTTTGAAGTCCTGCTCTTTACAAACTAACTCAAATCGTTCCAATAGCTGCTTCTTTAGGATGCTCCCACAGCCAGTCTGCACTAGACTGCTTTAAAAACAACCATGTATTTCCAAAACAGTCAAATTTAGCTCCTTTTTTTTTTTTTTTTTTTAGAGCAAGTAAGAATTGTCAGTTTTCTTTCCACCAGCTAACTGTTAATGTGCAGCATGAAGTGTGGAAAATTCATTGCTTTTATTTAGCCAAGAAAAAATGTTGTTCAATCCAACACATTCAAAAGGATTTCAAACTGTATGGACTATGTATTTAAAAAAAATGTTTTTGAAACTACTTTTTTTTTAATCTTTATAATACACTGTATGTACACAGAACCACCACTGTTCCCAACAACCTCAATAAGTTGTAACATTCATGCAGATTTTGCACAGTTTTTAACTAACATGCTGCTGTTTTGCAAATCTCTGATGTTATTTTCAAATATCTATTACTATAAAAATGTCTATAGCTGTATATCTGTCACTTATTCTCCAGGTGCATGGTTTTTATATTGTTAGAACTCTTTACAGTACAGTATTTTATTATCTTTTAACTCTTCACTATTATGCTATTCTTATACATTTTTCTAAGGTCCATATTTGTGTGACAAATTGTTCTACAATCTTTTTGCTGCTGTAAACATCAGAATTTCCCCACTGTGGGACAATAAAAGGATTTTCTATTCTATATTGATTGTATCGAAAGGGGATAATTGATACTTAAAAATAATGTTACTGTATCCAGTTCTCGCTTGCACCAAATATTTAAACAGATTATTGTGAAATAAATGTAAGGCATATTTTTAATTAGGTGAGTTAGATTTTATTATAACAAAACAAAACTGATGCAATCTGTTGAGATGCCAATTGGCGCTGTATAAATAAACTGAATTTAATTGAACAGATCAAAGTGTTGCATCAACTTATTTTACCAGCAATGTTAATTTAAAGAAAGCCAGGAAAGAGTTAAGACATAAATCTGAGGTCTGAAACAAAGCAAGAGAATTATAGATCTTAAACAGTACACACTACAGAACAAGTTCCTACTGCGATCAAATATTTTTTTAACTCGTAGCAAAGAGCAGAGAAGCTTATTTACCCTTGATCGTCCTCCGAGGAAGACTCGGAGCCTTCCTTCTCGCAAACCACGGCTGGCATTTTCCCCTGAAGTGAGGGTGACTATCAGGCGATTCCTCCAGGCAGCAACGTAAGCTGTTCTATGAAGAACAGAGGCGGTTATCCTTGTCAGCACACTTCATAAATAGGAATAGCACCCATTTCAATATGAATCAAATTCTGTCACGGGTATAAATGAGCTCATTCTTGGATAATAACACCTTTATAAATCTACCTGTGTCTGCGATGAAATCCTCTTACAGCCCAAATATAACACGGTTGCACGGAGTGACGCTTATCTTACATGCTGCTTATAGCTAAAACAGAGCAATTTTAAATTTTAAAACAGGCAACGGGTTTTATGTTTTTAAACCAAAGTATTATCGTAAACCGACATAAACTCACTCGTGGCTTCCGATGCAGAAAGGCTAACCGCTCACTAGCTGACAGAGGCATCACAGCGCCGTTAATCTTCCTGGTTACTACAACAACTGAGTAGCAACAGAGCAGTGCGCATGCGCACTTGCTTCAAGCGTCTGTCACATTTAAATTGAACTGTTAATCCGCCATTACAGCAGGTGCATTGATTTATACGGAAGAGGAAAAATCTGATTTTTTAGATTTTATTTTAGTATGAGAGAAAATTCAGAATTCTGACTTTTTTCTCAGAATTCTGACTTTAATCTCAGAATTCTGCCTTTTTTTCTCAGAATTCTGACTTTAATTTCATAATTCTGACTTAAATCTCAGAAGTCTGACTTTAATCTCAGATTTCTGACTTTAATCTCATAATTCTGACTTTTTTTTCTCAGAATTCCGACCTTTTTCTCAGAATACTGACTTTAATCTCAGAATTCTGACTTTTTTCCCCTTTTTAAACTGAAATCAGTTTACTGTTTTTTTTAGTGGACCTAATCCTCTTCTGTAGACACCAAATATGCAAAAAAAAACTATCTATATGTAAGTTCTTCCCCTATTACTTTGATTTTTCTATTATAAAATCAAATGTAATTTTCATATCTATAAATTCTTAGTGATATTTGATGGTGAATTCTTAAATTGTTCATCTATAATTTTCAAAAAGACAAAGTAGCCTATTCAAATATTTTTGTATATATTTTGAATCATATTTAGGTATGATCTATACATTTTCAAATGTGTGTAGCACATATCTTTGCTTAAAATAGATATATACATAAATTATATATGAATGTTTATATATATATATATATATATATATATATATATTTTTTTTTTTTTTTTTTTTTTTGCATTAAATTCATGATATGTAGTCTATCCGATTTTCACATCACATTTTTGATGGCACCATGCATTTGGGTCAAATGATGGTTACAAATGACTTCAGTCAACCAGCGTTATGAAACACAAATGACTACAAAATATCCCAGATTTGGCAAACTAAGCATGGCTTAACAGCTAAGCCAGTTTTATGAACCACTCCTCAGGACAAACAACTCCCATCCAAAACAGAGGGTGGCAGCAGCGATGCTCTTAACTGTAATTTCCTAACTAACTTGACATTATAGGTGTTACTGTTAACCTCAAACTGATAACAAAAATACAGTTATGAATCACACACTTAATATACTAACATAAAGATGACAAATACTCTTTTCAGAACTAATTTGTGCGTTATGGGTATAAACGGTTCTAAACAGGGGTCAACAGGGGCCAATTCCCCTGTAGAACTAGTCCTGGTCCCTACTATGGCCCCTGTACTGATTTTCTCTAGATGATATGCGACGGCACATAGACCGTAACTGACCAGTTGGACCACTTTTATTTTGTGCTATTGATTTGTTTCATTAATGGTCATCCAAACACTGTCTCTAGCTCTAAAACATTGCACTGCACTGTTGTCAGAATCATTTAAAAACATGAATGACATTATCTTATATCGCATAATTATCTTTAGCATCAGACATTTATTATGTGTAATTTCATTTTCATAAACTTTGCAAATAGAAATGTCCATGTGAAGGTTTAAATGATTTTTTTTATTTACACACAGACACACACACACACATATATATATATATATATATATATATATATATATATATATATATATATATATATATATATATATATATATAATTGCCATGTAAATTTAAAGTTACGGTTATTTCAATAAAGCTCTAAGGCCTTCACACAACATCTGTATAATTAAACAAAAAATATATATGACTTTAAAAAGTAATTACTGTAGTAGTAGTGTTTTATATTGTGGGATTAAATTAAAGTGGAATGACTAAGAATGGAATTCACACTTTTGAGAATTCTATTTATTACTTTTGAAAATATATGTCCTTTTATTGTACTTAGCTGTGTTTTGGGCTTTCACAATCATTTTATTAACATCCTGAACTGTCAAAGCTTTTTAATGTGTGCTCATGAAGACACATTTGATTTATTTGTTCATCAGATGTGACATATCCAGTATTTAATTGTTTATGATTTAAAAGGACAAACAACAATATTTTGACAACTACAAGTAAGGAAACCAAAGATGGCTCAAGTTCAGGAAATAGGGGAATTGGGCATACAACCCATTGTTGTGGCAAGGAAATGTATTTTAATCAAGCATAATAATAAATTCAGAAAGAATACATATTTTCTGTCTTGTTAAGATCTCCTTTTTCCATATCTATCCAGCCAAAAAAGCAATACAATAAATTAAATGTTCCAATGTAATACAATTCGATAAAACATGTTCAAATCTACCTGTCAGTTCCCTAACCATAGATATGAATGCCTCTATCTATACTATACACTAACGTGATGTCTATCGTTCTAAAGGAATTGGTGAAATCTCATTGGTCAGATAAGAAGGTGGGCGGTAGCTCAAGATTTATGACAACCAATCAGAATAATGGTACGATTGAATGGAGTCATTTTTGGAGGTTTCTCATTGGTTGGCGCTGAGGGCAAAGATAGGGAAAAATTCTCAGTGCTAAATGCAGCAATGCTCTGTTGTTTAGGCTGTTTGTTGGTTAATATTAACAGATCGTCTTTCAGAAACTAAACGACGCAGTAGTTCGGCGGACGCCGGTGGGTAACTTCATGAAAAATTCACGATTTTGTTTGTTGGAAAATAAATCTTATTGAGAATTTAAGGTAATATTACCCTGCTTAGAGATCTAATGCTTTATAATCTCCTGACAGATGACCTTGAATGTGTTTTAAACCGCTGCTGGCAGTCTGAGGTTTCCTGCCCTGCTATGAGCAGACGGACTGGCGGACAGGTTCAGCACTGACAGCAGACATGAGCCGCTTTCTGAACGTCCTCCGGAGCTGGCTGGTGATGGTGTCCGTCATCGCGATGGGAAACACCGTGCAGAGTTTCAGGGACCATAGCTTCCTCTCAGAGAAGCTCTACACGGGAACACCAGAGTTTGGTGAGCATCATGTGGTGAAAGGATGCATTCATGATCAAATATAAACTAGAAAAAATCCCTAAAATTCATTATTCAATATTGAATAAACAAGGAAAGCAGGGGGTAAAATTTTAATATGCTAAGTTAAAAATTGATTTCTGGTTAGGATACATTAGAAAACCTTCTTTAGCAGATTATGCGTCAGCTTAGGGATTTATAAAGATCTCAAAAAAAATTTGCAATCTGACAAGTGACTGTATCAGTGCAGCTTTCCAATCATCTCATACCAGCTGTGATGCACAGAGCTGGGGGTGTCATGGTGTGGGGATCCTGCAACAGCACAAATATTGGTAAGCAGAGACAGCATTCGCTTACGGGCCCACGCAAAGCCGTAACAACGCAACAATAGGCCCATAAGCAACATTATCTGAGTGGGCCCCATATGAAGTTCAACACCCCCCCCCCCCCCCCCCCAACCCGAAATGTTCCCCATTAGGGGTGTAAATAATAATCATTTTGTATCGATCCAACAGCCGACGATCCAATGCATCGAAACGTCCGCAAGAGTACCGATTAATTTTTTATTTTTTTTCTCCCTCCGGTCTATTTTTACAATTTGAGAGAGGTGTAGTGGAGCGTCTGTGGAGGGGGCGGGACATCGCAAGATCATAAAGTGATGATCTTTGCAGATGTAATGGTGCAAAAAATTCCTCTTAAACCCACTTGATACTAAAGCAACTGACCGCACCGGACCAGATTTATACCGCAACACATGCCAGATTTCAACATGATGGTGAGTCATTTAAACACGACACCAATAGCAAAGAGGACAGTGGTACCTGCGGTTGTTGCGGTTCGATAAGCATCTCCCTGAAATTAGTTTTTGGAACTTGGGATGTCTGCAACATGTGGTGGTGCGCTGTCACCAATGGTTCCATTCAAGGTGCGCAGTCACTATTTTTCGTGGTGTGTGATCATATACTACTTATAGTACTACTCATAGAAATGCATAATTGTATCTTCTTGGTCGATTTATGGAACTGTTGCCGCATCCTGAACCTTTATCACGTTTTGTACTTCATATGGGGCCCACCCAGATAATTTAGCTTACATTGTTGTGTCGTTACGCCATTGGCATCCAGGCTGACCATTCAGAATTCCAGCATGAGTCAGAAGATGCTTTGGGAACATTTCAGACCATCCATAACAAATTTAAAGCTTAACTCTAAATATATGCATCAAAAAATCTTTTAGTCCATCCATCCATCAGATGGATGGATGGATATAAGAAAGTGACCAACCATCGGACAGGTTAAGGGGAGGCGTAGTAAAAACTGTCCTCAGATCGATGTCAGTGAGATACTACACAGGAGGGGGTAGAGTCCCCTCATTTTTCCTCTGCTAGAAAACATCTCTGTACAGATTTTGAAACATTTAATTTTATTGTTTCGCTAAAATATATGTTCCAATTTCTGCAACAACCAGAGGTTGATTAAAACAGCAAATTACAGGTGTATGATCATGTAACCTATCAGAAACAGATCTGAAACTCAGAGTTGTACCTTATATACTGACTGCTTTATCATGCCCCACCCTTCACTCCCCTTTACTTACAGTAAATGGTCTCCAAGCTCGAACATTTGGTATCTGGACGTTGCTGTCATCGATCATCCGCTGCGCCTGTGCTATCGACATTCAGAACAGAACGTAAGCCTTCCAGTTATGGTTTTAAAAATCTTACATGCTTTTGGCTCACAGTATTATGTTCATCTTGGCTCCTACAGGCTCTATCACATCACTTTATGGACGTTCGTTCTGGCACTGGGTCATTTTCTCTCCGAAGCATTCATCTATAAAACTGCACCGCTCACTATTGGAGTCATGGCACCACTTATCGTTGCAAGTAAGCATAGAGTTATAATTCCTTTTCAGAACTAGTTGTAATATTTTTAATTTTGAAAATAATTAATATATAAGTTACTGATATGGGAAGCATCAAATCTTGTTTTTTTTTCATTTCAGGTTTCTCAATTATAGGAATGCTGATTGGATTCCAGTGTTTTCCAGAGACTCAGGAAGAAGTGGGAGCGCGGCAAAAGAAGCGAAACTAGTTTCCTCCTATTAGCCAAATCCACCACCAGCACACGTACCGACTGTTGTATCCAGAAGGATGAAGCTCATGTGAATTATTTACCAGACTTTGTACTTCACTCTTTACTTAAAAGTATATTTTATTGTTAACAGTGCAGCTTTAAGGTTATTTACAGTTTACTGATTGTGAATTAAAACGGACAATATTATACTGGATTAAGCCACATATATAGTCAGTTTGTATTCAATTTTCTTGTCTATTTTTCCACTTTTCCAGCATCATTAATTTTCTTGAACTTCAGTTCAGATTTACCAAAAAAACCCATCATAACTACACAACGAATAACAGCGTTTCAACAGTTGTTGTAGCTGCATTTTGGTGTTTACTTTGTGCCCTTAAGGTTTTTTTCTGCTCTTAAAAAAAAAAGAAAATAAAACTTTTTGATGTTTTATACTCTTGCAATAAAAAAAAAGAATGTATTTTTGAAATTGTAAATCTACAGTAATTTAGACTTATGAAGGAGTAATTGTTTTTTATCTTTTGAAACGCATCACCCATCATAAATTTGAGTTCAAACTGAACTTTTTCCCCCAGTATTCAGTTTAATTTCCTCTGAATCTAAAACCTAAACATGTGGACTTGGTTTTCCTCAGGATTCACAAATACAGAAGCTGATTTGGTTTTTCAAAATATTTACATTGTTCTATTATAGTTCATCCACTTTCAACGTGCGTCTCTAATGCAGTTTAATGCTTTGTGTTTGCTGGTAACTTTGCATCATTTGTTTTGAAAGGTTCCACTTATCCTGTGTGCTGTGTGCTTTATTCCTACCTGCTCTTGTTTTAATCCATGTTTATTTAGGCATTCTTATGTAATCAAATTCACACCTTTTTGTGGCCCGTTTGTGTTTAGCAGGAATTTTATATAGTATCGTCACTGTTTGTTTTGGTATGTCCATACCTGTGATCATGAAAATGTTTTTGGTCATTACATGTGGAAAGCAAGAGCAAAAATGTTGAATATTTTTCAACAAAGACTTTGTTAATTATTACTAGAAATGTGTGCTCATTCATGCATCTGTTATCTAAATCAGTAGTCATCCTTTAGTCCTTTGGCCCATAAACCAGCCCTCTCTCATCCATTCAGTTTATTTTCATCCACTATTACAGATCAGCTTAACATTTCTTGATTCATTCATTCATTTACCTCCATCCAATCTGTCAATCCAACTATTCCTCTACATATCAATTCCCCCATCAATCCAGTTAGGTGTAAGGTTATCCACTCATCTTGTCATCCATCCATCAACCCTGTATGTTAATCTAGTCCATCTATTAATCAATTCATCCGTCAATCCATGTACCCACCATTCATTAGTCTGTTCATTAATCAATTTCTTCGTACAATATTTAATAAACACCCCCATCCAATCAATTTCCCCAAACTCTTATGCACAAACTGTATTCTGACTTCTGTAGAAAATCTCCAGTACATTTATAGTGCAGTATTAGATTTATTTCTTACAACAAATGTGTATTAAAACATTACAGACATTTTTTTTTCTTCTATAAAAGTATCCAGTGAAAACATTTGAGTGAAAAGTGGTAAATCTTTATATTTTGTGCAACATTCATCTTCAAGATATTCTTAAATGTTGAAGCAGATATTTAAACCTCAACTACAGGTGCTGGTCATAAAATTAGAATATCATGAAAAAGTAGATTGATTTCAGTAATTCCATTTAAAAAGTGAAACTTGTATATTATATTCATACATTACATACAAACTCATATATTTCAGATGTTTATTTTGTTTAATTTTGATGATTACAAATGACAACAAATGAAAATCTCAAATTCATCATATCAGAAAATTAGAATATTACTGAAGACCAATAAAAACAAAGGATTTATAGAAATGTTGGCCAACTGAAAAGTATGAACATGAAAAGTATGAGCATGTACAGCACTCAGTATTTAGTTGGGCCTCCTTTGGCCTGTATTACTGCAGCAATGCGGCGTGGCATGGAGTCGATCAGTCTGTGGCACTGCTCAGGTGTTATGATAGCCCAGGTTGCTCTAATAGTGGCTTTTAGCTCTTCTGAATTGTTGGGTCTGGTGTATTGCATCTTCTTCTTCACAATACCCCATAGATTTTCTATGGGGTTAAGGTCAGGAGAGTTTGCTGGCCAATTAAGAACAGGGATACCATGGTCCTTCAACCAGGTACTGGTAGCTTTGGCACTGTGTGCAGGTGCCAAGTCCTGTTGGAAAATGAAATCTGCATCTCCAAAAAGTTGGTCAGCTGCAGGAAGCATGAAGTGCTCTAAAACTTCCTGGTATGTGGCTGCGTTGACCCTGGACCTCAGAAAACACAATGGACCAACACCAGCAGATGACATGGCACCCCAAACCATCACTGACTGTGGAAACTTTACACTGGACTTCAAGCAACGTGGATGAAGTGCCTCTCTTCTTTTCCTCCAGACTCTGGGACCTTGATTTCCAAAGGAAATGCAAAATTTACTTTCATCAGAGAACATGACTTTGGACCACTCACCAGCAGTCCAGTCCTGTTTCTCTTTAGCCCAGGCAAGACGCTTCTGACGCTGTCTGTGGTTCAAGAGTGGCTTGACACAAGGAATGCGACAGCAGAAACCCATGTCTTTCATACGTCTGTGTGTGGTGGTTCTTGAAGCACTCACTCCAGCTGCAGTCCACTCTTTGTGAATCTCCCCCACATTTTTGAAGGGGTTTTGTTTCACAATCCTCTCCAGGGTGCGGTTATCTCTCTTGCTTGTACACTTTTTTCGACCACATCTTTTCCTTCCCTTCGCCTCTCTATTAATGTGCTTGGACACTGAGCTCTGTGAACAGCCAGCCTCTTTAGCGATGACCTTTTGTGTCTTGCCCTCCTTGTGCAAGGTGTCGATGGTCGTCTTTTGGACAACTGTCAAGTCAGCAGTCTTCCCCATGATTGTGTAGCCTATAGAACTAGACTGAAAGACCATTTAAAGGCTTTTGCAGGTGGTTTGAGTTAATTAGCTGATTAGAGTGTGGCACCAGGGGCCATCAATTTTGAACCTTTTCACAATATTCTAATTTTCTGATATGATGAATTTGAGATTTTCATTTGTTGTCATTTGTAATCATCAAAATTAAACAAAATAAACATCTGAAATATATGAGTTTGTATGTAATGTATGAATATAATATACAAGTTTCACTTTTTAAATGGAATTACTGAAATCAATCTACTTTTTCATGATATTCTAATTTTATGACCAGCACCTGTATTGTCTTGTTTTAAGAAAAGGACAAAACTGTCCTAATGGTGTCTTCTGATGCACAGCATCAGTGTTTCTCTGGAATACAATTCAGGGGATGCTTTAATGGGAAACAGTGACATAATGACAGTATGAAGGACGCACTTCTCAGTCATGATCTGCATTAATGATCCGTCTTACAAAACAACTTCTAAACAAGTACCTTCACCAGTGTTAAGACTTCAGTTGCCCACAGTACAAGTCTAGCGTCAGAAAAATAAATGAATACTATAAATTCATATTAACATTAAATGTATGAAACAAACAATGTAAAGATCAAAACAGTTTGGAGTCAGAAATATAGAAAGGGGTGCAAAAAATTGAGACCCAAGTCTTAACTGTAAACGCCACATTTTTTGAAGTGCATTTCAAAAGATCATACCATTTTCTGAAGGTTGTCAGTACAGTTCAAAAGGTGCAACAGTTTTAGCTTTCATGGTGACCGCCTGCTTGTACTCACTAGTCACACATCAGTTTTCCTTTCCTGTTTGCACATGTGTCCGTTTAACACTGTTTTATCTCCTGATGGTCTGCTAGCGAGACATCTTCCCTCCTTACAGCTTCCTCTCCTTCAGGACATCTTCTTGAGGGTCACTTATCTTCTGGAATAAACATGGACAGACAGAAAGCTCTAATGCAGCTTAGCTAAACCCCAAACAGAGTAAAATCTATGAGTGCATTTTGAAAAATACACCAAAATATTACAATTTCTCTATTTAGAGCCTGTGGGTTTCCCAGTTTCATATCTTGAATGTTAGAGCCTTAAAAAAAAAAAAAATAATAATGATATTAATGGGGTTATCCCCTACCTTGTCAGATGCGTTTAGGTTTTTATGAAGTTGTGAGGTAATGTCATGGCTGCCTCTGCACACTGTGGCACCGTAGTCCTGTACTGATGTCATAAACTCTGCAGGCTGGGATCATAGCTCCATTTCAAAGATCTGAGGGACCCTGAGGGTCTCCTCTCTTTCATTACCTCCACCACCAGAACCAGAAATGCCTGCACACCTACATACTCTAAGCAAAATGTAATAAGGAGTAAAAATACTCATTCCGTTGGCAGATCACCTTATTTACCTACTCAAATAAAAAAAACTTAATCATTTAAAGACATTTTTACTTATTTATAGATTGTTTTTGCAGAAATTTACCTAGCCTGACTTTTAATAGGTGTGCAGGAGTACTGTTTTTAGTTTAAGCTGTATTTTTTATTTTTAGAAGTAAAGCAAAAAAGAAGAGATTCAAAGATCCAGAAGAGGAGCCATGCTTAAAGCTACAGTGTGTAATTTTCAGCGACATCTAACGTCCAGACTGCAGACCGCAGCAACATGAACATCTCGCCCCCACCGCTTCTCCCCCCCAACAGTACGGCGAGCGTTACGGGACAAAATGTCTTCCACGACGTCCGCATCACCTACCTTCTCAAGTGATGAGGTTTGTTTACATAGATAATTTTACAGATAGTATTTCATTAGTCTGTGTGTTCAGTACCATCTCAGTTCATCTCTCTCAACTTGCCGTAGTTACTTTCAAACGTATTGGGCGATCTCGCAATCGCTAGTTTGTTGGCTCTGCGCTGCCGTAGCGCAAAGATGTCTGCCTCCATGCCTGCGAGACCCGCTCCTATGTAATTATAAATAACGAATTCTAAGGCAACGCAAATATTAAGGTTAAGAGGCTGGGCTCGTAGATGATGATAAATAACATAGTTATGTATAATATATTACATTTCTGACTGTATATCCCTGTAATTATTACACACTGTAGCTTTAAAATAAAGACTGAGCGTAAGCAATGGTAAATATGGGTTCGATTTTTAACAGCTTGAATTAAAAAAGTCCAAGGCCAATACATTCTGATTCAGGGCAAAGTTTTTATATAACAAAAACTTTCATAATGTCGCTTAACTAACCAGACACTGAACAGTACAGAGACATGTCAAAGAGCTTTAGTATCGTCGAAAATGTAATTTTAGAATTTTAGAATTACACTCAAAAAGTGAAGCCAGTAATACAGATTCGCTACAAACATTTAGAAGGTTTAGTTCTGATATGACTTGTATCTAAATATAGCTTCCTCTCCAACATTTTTCCAGACTCCGGGACTTTGATTTTAAATAAAATGCAAAATGTACTTTTATTTGAAAATGGGACTTTGGCTAGGTAGAAAAAGGGCTTGACTACCGATCCATTTTTTCAAAGTAGGACACTTCAGACATCTCTAGCACAGGGCAGTTAGAGGTCAGAGTAAAGGATACCTCTGTATGTGGTGACCATTGAAGCACTGAGATCAATCCCTATCTGCACCTTGTAAATCTTCTCCAAACTCTGCTTCATAATCCTTTCAAAGCTCTAGTTCCCCTAGTAACTCGTATTTCTTCCATCAATGATACAGCACCAAACAAAGTGTTAAAACTTCTTGTAGAGGGCAGCAGTGACTGTCTGCATGCAGGACAGCTAAAAAGCAGCTGCTTATTTTCCAAGACTACCTTTACAAATTTAAGAGAAACTATACAGCAGACCAATTTGAAATATATGATCCTCAGCTGTAAACAGTAACAAAAGTATTAGTATAATTTAACCATCACTGTGTGTAATGTATCTATAAAAGAGTAAATTTTTGAGTGGAATTACTGAAATGAATTAATGTTATTGTCTTTTAATAAAATATTATGCATCTTAAACCCTAGATCAAATGTTTAAAAGAAATCATATGCACCAACATTAAAAGTTGAAACAGTCTAATTTTGATGGCAAAACAAAGATGCCATCATAAGCATAGATGAAAAGGGGTCATTCTTATTTTAAAGGCTTAAAAAGACCCAGAAAACAGCCAGCAGAATGTTGCAGTGAGAAAAACCAAAGCCAAGCAGCCAGCAGGATCTCCAGAGACCAGAGCCAGACTGGAATCTGACCCGGTCTATCATGCAAGTCACACAGGTATACTTACTGTCTGCACTTCTGCCTGTTGGTTGGCTTTCTGCCGCCGGAGGTCAGATTTGATGAATCCTGTCAGAAACCAGGGAAGGATTTAATACTTTAGTTTTCAAAATGGCCACATTGACAGGGCCTTGCAGCTAGATTCTAGTGTAATAACTTTACTATGCAACAACTGAATTTAGTCTGATTTTAGGAAAAACTAGTTTAACTCAATAAGCTGGTGATTCACTAAAAATTTCTTCAGCTAAACCATAAAGAGGCAAGGGAATATCAGTTTAATTTATTCAATTTATTTTTTTTTTTAATAAAGTGTCTACAGTATAGATAAGCAACTTTCACAAGTTTATTTCAACTACAACCAATAGGGGGCAGCAAACTTCCAAGAAAAATTTTACTTTTATGCTATTATAAGGTAAAAAATAAAACTCACTAGCCAGTCTTTGTACCAATTAAAAATTTGCCTCATCCTACATCTCATTAAAGAAAATGAAAAACCAGTTCCAATCAAACGTTTCCCAAGTAATATTTTGTCGATTTAAATTAAGCTACACAAAAAAAAAAGAAATACAAATATGAGTATGCAATCAACAATTGCAAAGGAATGTTAAATATAAACAAAAAAGTACAAACATGGACTGAGTTTTATTTCATTGTTCATTGTTACTAAAATGATCATATTTGGATTGTATAATTTGTATTTAAACAATAATTAAATTGTGGGTTAAACATAATCGTTGGTCACCTTTATCATCCTTAGTAAAGCAATAAACAGTTTTCCAGTACTGTCCACCCCTACTATTAGTAAAGTTGTTCTATACGGCTGATTCCTTCTAAAACATTAGTGAACTAACAGATCCATTAAGACCAAGGAGAACAGCAGACAGGTCAGTGGTAAAGTTAAAGAGAAAAGCAGCCTTTGGTTGTTAACATTTGCTTTGAGCCCCAAAGCCAAAATAAACACATAAAGGAAAAATGTTGGATCTAAACTGGATACGTATAAAGTCTTTTTCTTTCCTTGCTAAAACCAATTAGAATTTAATTGACATTAACATTTCGGCTGTAAAAAAAACTTCTGTAAAAAAAAAAGTCCAAATAGACCAAGGCCACCTGATTTTTTTACTGTGTAAATAAAAGATTAATCACAAAATTAACTAATATGATACACATATGCTGCCATTATACATACAGCTTGTGATTGAAATTGTGAGATTAGTCTCATTATTACAAAGAGTTCAACATGTTTGGTTAAAGGAAGCACTATGAATAGTGGAAATAATCAATTGAGACTAAAGCCACAGAATGCAGACCCCTCAAATAGAACATCTCAGATTATATCCTAATCATCAACTACAAAACAGAATATTTCACAATATGAACATACCAAGAACGCTTAATCCAGCTATGAGACAAATCAGGCAAGGAGAATAAATAGAGAAGGAGTGAAAATGTTCATGGTCAACTGCATAGATTAACAAATGAGTAGTTATGCTCTCCTAAAACTGCCATTCTGACTTAAAACAAAACCTTTTAAGTCAGAAATCCTATTTAAGAGCGCCACTGCCACTAAGGGACACAGCAAACATGTGGAAGAAGGTGCTCCAATCAGAAAATGACAATAATTGTATTTATTGTTTTTCATACAAAGCACTATATAGAACACAACCAACACTGCACATCCACCTAAACCCAACATCCCCACATTATATGATGCCAGTATTGCATTAGAGGATGCCAGTATTGGGGTGAGGTTGGGCTTGATGGGAAAATGAAGCAAAATAAGTCCTGCAGAAGGCCTGGAACTTGGGTGAAGGCTTATGGTTGACTAGGCCTTTCTAATACACTATAATCAGTATTGCACTCAAAGTGACTGCCTTAAACTACTTATGAAGTGGGCAAAACAGAGAAGTCTTTTTTAGGAAACGTTATAATTCACATATGAAAACCAGAAATTTAAAGTCATTTTCTTTCATTTACACTTATTTGTGTGCCTTCTGTTTTGCTCTATCACAATAAAGTAACAAGTCCCAAAAAGGTTTGTGCCATCTATGTGATGCGTTGATCCTCGTGTCTTACCTGTCATTAATGTTCCTATAAGCAGAAAAGTACACAGGAAAAGATTTCCCACTAAAGTTCCCCATCTGTCCATGAGCTTTCCTTGTCCAATGGTGAAAATGATTCCAAAGATCTGCAACAAGATTTACAAAGATATTTACTTTTTATTGCCAAAAGGTAAAACTGCAAATTCTGCCTACAAGTCTATAATAAAATCAGACCCAACAAGTCTGACCTGAGCTGAACAGTTGAGCAAACCAGATGAGGTTCCTTCAGGTTCAGGGAAAGTGAGCTCCACTGCAAACTCAAAGCCAAGAGGCAGAAATCCTGTCATGAAGAAGCTGCAGAGTACAAACAGAAACTGAAGCAAGTCAAAAGAGTCCACTCTGGCATTAATTATGTGATCAACTATGAAAGAGCTTCCCTGATAGAAAAGGAAGACACATTTCTACGAAACAATCAAAAATTCAGAAGCAAAAAAAAAAAAAAAAAAAAAGAATTGCAATGGCAACTATTACCAGAAATTGCAACTGCAAGAGCAGCATTGGAGCGGCAAAGGGATAAGGTGCTGGCAAAAATCTGGATGCAGCAAAGCTTTAATGATGCATTTTCAAAACTTTTATAATGATCACGCAATTGTTCATGTTTGCCAGATTAGGTAGTAACCAGTGACCTTCACTCTGTTTATTTCTGTATCATTTTAAACAATAAAATACTCTTGTATTAATTTTACAGCACAGTCATTTTTATGTTTACTTGTGTAATATTTTCATTAAATAAGCAAAAATGAAAAAAAAAATTCAGACATGTCTGAGTTTAGACTTCGTTGTGCAAGGCTTAGTTATCTACATCTATGGAGCGTCCTATGGTTTTATATTTTCTTTTATATTTATTGCATACAGCAAATAATATGACTGGAAGTAGTTTGCAATGTTGAAACTTACATTTAATATATTGTATGACTTCAGATCAAACATTGTGATAAACAGATTATCAGTATTCCGGAGCCTTTTTAATAAATGCTCTCTCTTAAAAGGACTGGTTTTTAATTCAGCAAAATACACTAAAATAGTGGAACTCTTCCACCTCTGATGGTACCTTTTAAAAAACAAAAATTTACTAATCAACAAAATAACTGATTTGTTTTGTTCACAACCTCCAGGAGTGATGGCTGAGTAACTTTGGCAAAAAAAAAAAAATCACTTTTTTTTTTTGTTTTGGACTATACTATAAGTATTACCTGTATAAAATATGGCTACTCTTAATTAAATGTTTGGCTACTTCATCCACTGTGAGCAACTTACAGCTACTTTTGCCCATTTAGTACCGTACATATATGAAGTAGTAATACACTTGATCCTTTTTTTTCGGGTCACTCTACCCTCCTCTGTTTACATGGCACACAAGGTTTACCTACCCTAGGACTCCAGCTGTGATAAAAACCACCCACAGGTGCCCCAGGTTCAGGGTGAAGGTGTAAACCAGCATCCCAACCATGGAGAGGATATACACCACCAGGGTGGTTTGCCTGCAGGGACCAAAGGAAAGAAGTTTTCATAAGACTGTGACAAATTCACATCCAGATTCCTACTTAAAGGAGATTGTTCAGCTATAAACACTTAAAAGAAGCAGCCATTAGACAGACCTTTTTATTTATTTTAAAGAGCCACAGTTAAAAAAACAGCAGAGATTTAGCTTCACATCATATGCATTTAATGTAGATCAGCACCTTTTCCCAGTGAAATAAACTAAGGAACGGTTTGTTGTTCTACTATATACCAGCAAAAACTCCAGTGATTCATACTCAAAAGCAGGAGCATCCACTCAAATAGGTGAAATATAGCAGAGATTTTAGAAGACGTTGATCCACATCAAGTTGCAGTTATTTTAGAATAGACTGGAAAAAAAGATACCATGCATAAGAACATAAAAATGTTGTAAAGGGTATGCTTATTTAATGAAACAGAAATACATTTTTCTGGACCAAATCTAATTTCATATGGGAAAAAAGTGTAGATGCTAAATTGGACTTTTCACTATCAACATACAATAAGCCATCTAGAAGCTTATTATTTGTGCACATTAATTATGTTTGTGATAAAAATTATTTTGCTAAAATGCCATCAGGGTGCTTATAACATTAGGTGTGTCTCACCCCCCCTCAGTGTCCACCATATTGGATCAGTCCATTTGCTGCACATGTTCGGAAAGGTCCAAACAGACAGCAGCAAAATATTTGAAAAGAAACGTTGTGAAGAGCAGTGTTGCCACTTTAGCGCTGTTTTTGCTATATTTAGCAACTTTTCAGCACCTCTAGCACTTTTGTTTCCAAAAAGCACCTAGCACTAAATCTAGTGACTTTTTTCTGCTGGTTGAGACTTTGGCGACAACATATAAAAGCACCGAACTCTGCTCTCCAGAGCAAGTAGATTCCTAACCCCGCCTCCTGCTCTCTATCTTGTCTGCTGTCATGATTCAAGCAGCTATTCTTTCATACAAATGAAAAATGGAGAACAGATAAGAAGATCATCGCTTGACTACAGTGAAAAGGAGGACTGTGTTATTCACTTTTGCCGTCGCCTTTTTGGAGACACGGGAAGGAGCAATCGGCTAAGTAAGCTTATTGATTGGAAAAAAAATCTTTCATTCGATGAAAAGTCAGCTGAGTACAAATCAGAGAGGAAAAAAACAAGAAAAGGGAAAAGAAGAGAGAGGGCAAAACATAGAACAAATAATGCACATCTATTCTATTTATGTATGTCTATATAATATTACATTTTCTGTATCTGTATAATGGATGTTGTCTTCTCAATTAAAAGGGCCCCATGCCTTTTTTTTGCCTAGGGCCCAAAATTTCCCAAATCCACCCCTGTCTACAAGAACATGGCCTTGGAAATCTCTTTAATGCTTTAATGAGATTGCTTTCACATTTCCCACCTTTTCTTTTTCACACTTTATCCCTCCACTAAATTTTCAATCAAAAAAAGCTTGGTTTTAGCAACTAATGAGCCTAATTAGCTGTGACCTTTTGGATGTTTTAAATGATCATATTTTAAATAGAAAATCCATTATTGATTTTGCAAATCATCCGAGATGTTGGAAAAATAAAAGACAAGTTTTTTAATATTTTATTAGCAAATTATAAATATAAAAGTATGTGCAGTGAGTTTACTGTATAAGAGTTTTACTAGCTGATGTAAATTAAATATAGGAATAAGATCATTGAAAGCAGTGGAAAAACATTTTGTTAGAGAAATCTGAATTTGATAGGAAAAGTTTGAAGGACAGAGGAAAATTTGGAGATTTAAGGCTGGAAGCAGAGAAAGTAGAAGTTTCCATAATACTGATAAGAAGGATCATAAATAAATTTTTGATTCAAATTAAAGGCTTTAAAAAGACCAATGACCAAAACAAAACTCAATTATAAACGTCAGTATTTGATCTAAATTTAGCTTTTAACCAAACAAAATTGAGGTATGAGGTACAAAAACAATATTAAGTTGGTGCAGCAGCTTCCTAAGAAAACCAGCTTACTCTGGGAATGCAGTCCTGCACAGTCATGCGTGAATTATGTGGCAAAACATTTTTGTTAGTACAGCAAAGTCCACTGAGTGACACAGTGAGACAATGTGAGGGTCCACAGTTTAAACCTGAGGTAAACTGGTCTGACAGCCAAGCATCCAAATGGCATGTAAGGAATCCAAGGACTGAGGATTTTTACCTGACATAGTAGATTATGTGTCTCATTAATGGACGCGATAATGCATCTCAACTGTTACTTAGACACGCGTAGTACTACTCAAAATGACATGACCTTTTTTCTACATTTTTAATCGAAAGCTTTTCTGCCAACTATGAACTCAAGAAGATTCTGAGAAAACTACCAAGCTTTTTTTTAACCTAATCAGAAAACCATTTTGGTGCATTGCTCTGTAGAGCCCCACAACAACTTGAGCAATTCAATATTTTTGAAGGCTACAAGTATCTAAATTTAGATGATCTGATCCGGAAATTAGAATATTTGATATCCGACTGAAAAAGAATGTCCATGCAATTTTAAGACATTTCACTTATATTTAGTCAGGGCCTGTCAAGGACAATGATAGATTTTAAATCCTGCTGGAAAATGAAATACTGGGATTTCACAAATCACAGTGGGCCAACACAAGCAGATAGCTTTTATTTTCTAAAAATAAAAAAAATAGATAAAACTGATTGTACAAGATCATCTTACTTGTAAGTTTTGGTCTTGTCGAGCCAAATCCCGCATACGAGGGATCCTGCCATTCCAGCAATGACAATGGTCAAACCAATCCTCCCAGCATTCACCTCTTCACCCTGAAACAGAAAACACCATAAATATATATGAGTCACCTCTGACAGAGCCATTTCAATTAGAGCAATAAAAAAAAGATAATTATCGGACTCCTGTTATCTTTGTGAGGGTCAATCATGTTGAAGCCATTAACTTCAAAAAGGTAAAAAAAAATTGCACAAGAGTTTAAAAGATGAAAGATGTCAACCAGAGATGATAAACGAATCCTTTATAGATTTCCTCAGGGATAAAACACGTCATTTGGGAGACACATGGAAACTTACAGGGTAGTGTTCTATTATCATTCTGTTCAAAAGTGTGGAAATGGCATAGAAGCATCCAACGTTCAACCCTACGAAGACAAACAGAAAGCTTATATTTTATTATTATTCACAGAGTCAAAACAGGATTATACATCAGTGTCAACTTGAGAATCCAACGGCAAAAATTGTATGCAAAATAAACTGAGAAACTCTACATTTACACTCTAAATCATGACCTTTGAGCCTCAGTGTGATTTATTAGATGTGCTTTAGATACAAGCTGCGCTTCAAATGTAGTGCAGGACAATTAATCAATACTGTATTGAGTCTCTTACCTCAACACAGCATGCCAATGATAGAAGAAATCTTTCACAAGAGAGGCATGTGAGGACAAGTTTCTCAGATCTTCTTGGTAATAATTTATAGTGATGGATCATGTTATTTATGCATGTGACCAGCTTGTTTTTACACTGGTTTACACAGAGAGTTAAACTTATCTAATAATGTTAAAAGCTATTTTTAAACATGCATCTACATTTTTAGAGACTAAACCTGTTAAATACATTGATATGTAGACAGCGTTATAAGACATTTAACCCAAAAACAACCAATACACACAAGATTGGCCTCCATTAAGTCCAATAAAATGGACCCATTACACACAGTTCTGACCCTAAAACTAACCCTAAACCTTACCATTATCAATGCATACCTCTCCCTAACCCTAACCCAATTGACAGCCCTAAACCTAACATTAGTAAAATAGCATGAGAGGACCAGCAAAATGTCCTCACTTTACAACAACTTGTCCTTAATTTGATGGTGAAATTGGAGAAATGGTCCGCATTCTGAGGGCTAGACAGATACACACACACACAAATATCCACACTGACAAAGAAATAATCAGCCAATTTCATAGACTGTACAAGCACCAACTGCAGTTTATCTACAAGCTACATTGCTATGAACATTTTTCTTTCACGCTTGTTAAGTTTTGGCTGCATTTTATGTGCCTTCTAAGCCACAATTAAAAAAGTATAACTGAAAATAATAAAATTTTCTTGATTTTGATTCTAAAAATCTAGCCTCCAGAAGTCACAAACTGCAGACAGTGATGCCATGAAATCATTAAAATCCCAGTATCTCAACTGGTTTGTATTCAGGTTATTGCTCATTTTCAATAATACAAAGACTTTAAAGACCTCTTTTGCTTTACATTAAAGTGTAAATATGCATTAAATATGCATTTTAACATGGCCACAGGAAGTGTGGGTGGTGGAGGTGCTGAAGCTTTTTTTTAAAAATGTATCAAAAATACTTTGCACAATTTATACATTTCTCATGGATAATTGGGGAAATGATTTTGACTTTTATTTTACTATTAAGTGTATTTGGATTTTAATTTAATTATTTGGATGCCTAATCAACACAAGTTCACTTAGGTTACATTTTCATGGCAACGTCAAGCAAGCTACTGGTTGCCGAGGTATCCCGCTCGCGGCAGCAGACTAGTAAATTTACACAGTCTAATGACCGAAACATATTTTGTTTGTTTTTTAAAAAACAACCACCAGTGAGGAACACGAGTACCTCAATGTCAATGCAGGCTTTTCAAATTGGTGTAAAGCCACTGAAATTTCTCTTATTGTTAAGTTTAATTAATAACGCACATAGTCACCTGAGAACTGATTAGTGTGATTAATTATGTCTGTGTGTTACAAACCCTGGTTGCATGCACTGAGGTGTATATGACATCTATTCATTTAATTTATCTATTGTATTTTAAATATGAGCCTATAGGCTCATAGGTCTTTTGTCCAAAAAAAAAAATAAAAATCAAAGCACCCCCTGCTCAAAATATCTTCCAGCAGCCCTGGATTCTACCGTCCTATTTGTCAAATTTACTAACCAGTCTACAGGTTGCTAAAATGAATGTAAAAATAAGGATGTATAGTCTTATTGAGGGGTGTTGGTATTGACCTTAACCTCCAAATTAAATTAAAAGGAACAATGCTAAATAAGAACCAATGGTTGGACAAAACATAGGTGTACTCAACTGAAATGATTAAGTTTGTTGGTTAAAAGCCCTTTGGTTTAGCTAACATTTCTAAAAATGGAGGCTTCCTGTATACCGGTACATCTACAATTCAGGCAATAATTAAAAAGAGCAAAATAACTGGAATGGAGGCAAACATTTCTGGAGGAAGACTTGAATGCATCTTAACAGAGCACAGCGAGCAAAGATCGATTAAAAAATAAAAATTCAAAAAGCACATAGTTTAAAAACCTTGGCCTTTTTCATAAAATATTCATTTTGAATAGTTAAAAAAAAACGCTAAGGCAGTTCGACTATACGGCTGGATGAACCCACCATAGCTGCTAACAAGCAGCATGAAAGCCTTGTTGTGCAGCAGCCTACAGATGGAGTCCATGTAGGAATAGTCATTGGAGCGGGAGATCCTTGCTTGAGCCTGGGACTGGGTTGGTGGGATCTCTGGTCTCTCCTGAAACACTACAGAGCAAATGTAGAATAATGTATTAAAAATAAATAGATCAGAGAAATAAAGTATTGTTTCTGCAACACGTCAATGTTATTAGCTATAGTTAGAAATGTCCATTAACATTCCATGGATAAAAGGGGGAAAAAAGGCCATCAGGAACTAGAGCCTGATCCTGACGTACCAATGACCACGAGTACAAAGATGAAGGTGGCCACGCCCGCACTGATGTAGAACATGAATCTGATGTGATACGCCAGCTCATCAACATCGTCCACATTAGGCACAAGAATGGGTGGGAGCAGGAATCCAATGGCAATACCCAACTACAATGGGGAAAAAACAAAGGAATCAGGTTTCTACGAACATCCAGAAAACTGGCTGAAATTTAAAACTTTTGTTTCACATAAAAAAAAATAAAATAAAGTATGACTTCAGGGACAAAGCCCTAAAATAAAGGAAGCAATCTGACATTTTTTGTTGAACCTTTTAAATAAGAGAAGTTGTGCAGCATTAAACAGTTTAATGCTTTCAGTGTCACAAGTTTTAAAGAAAACAATTATTAAAGACCAAATTATAACTAAAGCAGATGCCAATGTGTCTAAGCTTGACCTTTAAATAAATTAAGACCATCTTAAAGCCTCCAGGATGTTTTACTATCTGGAATAAAAGGTTAAAGTCATAGAAACAGCTGCATGAGGATAGCTCCTCACAGTATTGGGAAACTTTTTAATATGTGGGAAAAACGCCAAGTGCTTTACCAGTTTATCAGCAGCCTGGGAGGCTGGAGGTGAAAGACTTTCTGTACAGAACACATCTGACTGAGCAATTTTGTACAATTATTTTAATCAAAATCAGTCATCCTTGTGGATTCAAGCAAGTGCAAAGAGCAACAAACAGTATGTTACATGAAATTATTGCTCATTTATTTACACTTGACAAAATCTACGGGATCAAAGTTTCCTTACATGAATCAGTGTGTGACTTCTTATTTCCAATCAAATACATATAGAAACTGTATTTAAACAAAAAAACACACCTGATTTCCTAAAACCCCAATAGAGCAAGCTGTGGATACTTCCTGCTGCCCAAACCAAAGAGAGGCCAGCCTGGATGGGATGCCTAGAATATGGACGGTAGCTACTGAACACACGAACTGCCCAAGGAAGGTCACAGTGAACATATCTGGGTCTGCCGTGCCAGTCTTGATCCAGGCCCCGATGCAGTTGAAGGCGGAACCCACTACCATGACGTCCCTGATCCCCCGATGGTCAAGCAGCCAAATGACAGGCACAATGAGGAAAATGTAGGTGAGGAGATAGATCATGGACAGCCAGTCGATGGCCATGCTGTCAACGTTGTAGAAGCCCATGAATATATTGCCGACAATGCTGTATTGGAGCCACATGAAGCTGTTGCTCATGGAATAGATGCTGAAGAGAAGCAGCATCACCCATCGTTGCTTGCACAACTTTGTCTCCATCAGTGGAACTACATCTAAAAGAGGCTGCTCCAGGCTGTCACTGCTGTCACCCACAGGAGGCTGGTGTCTAAAAGAAGTCATAGTATTCCTAGTTTGAGATAAGTCTTCATCCCTTTTGAAGCCGTCAAAGCCGTCTGTCAATTTGTCATATTCATCAAGAGAGCTCATGTTGATCTCACAGAAGTCATCCGGTTTCCCCTTGTTCTTCTGTAGCACTAAACAGTGGGAGGAAAGGAGAACATTTCCTCAACTTGCCCCTCCTTCTAAATAAGCATTTCCTCCATGCAATTCATAAACACGTTCTGTCGATCAATGTAAATATTAAAGTCACAACAAAAGGATTGCACTATTCCTCAATTTCTATCAAGTTCTAAATACCATGAGCACAAACTCTGATCTCAAACATACATGGCTGATTCTCTCAAAAACTTTTGTTCATCAAAAGTTGATTTTTCCTGTGCCAGGCATCAGCATGTGCGATAACAGCATGAAGACTGATGACAGAAAAAAAAAACAGATTTTATGACTAAAAGCACATGACATACCCGTTCTTATTACAAACAAGGTAAAGTCCATTGAGGTTAATGCATAATCGCACACAAAGAAATATGCATCAACTTAAATATAAGAGAATTGGATCCGTTACTTCCCACCTAGTTCTAAATGAGAGTTGTGGTTTTAAGACAGGGTTTGGCAATTCCAGTTTATTAGGGCTGGTATCCTGCAACTTTTATATACGTCTTTAATTCAACACACCTTAATCAAGTAATTAGAACATTAGGAGGACTCAGGAGGAGCTGACTGCGTACTGAGGTGGTAACTCAACCATTTGATTCAGGTGTGTTGGAGCAAGGGTGGATCTAAAAGTTGCAGATCCCTCAGGAACTGGAATTGCCTACTAAGAGGTTGGGTGCATATAACCACAATCAGAAAGTGTTGGCTCAGAGATGTTAGGAGCACACAATTTCAAATGAGAAAATATTTCAGTATCAGCCGATTGTTTAAATTCCATAAAGATTAATAGTGTGCTAATTTAATTATAGTTTTCTACAATTTTTATGAGTAAAACTCATTTCTTCATTCAAGCACTTTGCGACATAAAAAAGGAAAAAAGCTTGTTTCTATCCATATTTCCAAGTGTTACCCTGTGCCTCTGTACAGTCTATGACAAAGGGGCATTGGATAATTTACAAAATTATACAACATTTACAAAAAGATCTTGTACAAATCAGTCAATACTTTTAGACACCAAGGGAAATCTTGAGATTCCAGTATAGATCCTACTCTTAAGTGGAAGAAAAAAATGCCATTAATGGGGGAAGAGGCAAATACTGCCAGAAACCCTCAAACTGAAGGGGAAAACTCAGTTCAGTGGAGCAACTAAAGAAACAGTGTCACATGGACAATTTTCTACTCTGATCGTGTTTTAGAAAGCTTTACCTAAATGCTAAAACACAAATAGAGAAACAAACCAAACATTTTAAGATAAAGCACCAAATCTGAAGCATTTTAAAATGAGCAGTACAGCTCAAGTATGCTGGAACGGTAGTAACAGGACATCTGCTAACATTCTGCACAATAACATTGGTGTTTAAAAAAAAAACTGATACAGATCAGGTTGTCCTACCTGTAGACAGAGGCTGGGAACAGGGCAACACTACAGTTTATATAAATACTAAGGACAAGCAGAAGATGGCGACAGTGCCACGTCATTTCCCACCAGAGCACTCCAACTAAAAATAGTCTGCAGATGGATGCTCAGGATTGCCTTACCAGAATAAAGGCAAACCTCCAGGTATGAAATGCATTTAATGGCCTGGGAATAAAGGCAAATGAAGCAAGTAAACTGGTGTAAGGAAATAAAATTTATGAAGTAGAATTGTTCAAAAAAGGGAGCAACTGTATGCCTTTGTTTTTTGTCTGACTTTTCATTTACTAGCTGCACCAAAAGAAGGGCCAACTCATGAGATTCATTTTGGATAGATTTGAATTTTTGGTTATATGATCAATTTAGATTATATTTTTCTTCAGCATCAAGCGAGAAAAGACCAGAAAGAAAACAACTGGAGAAGTAGACTCCACTCCAAGTCGATAATCATTCTCAAAAAGTGAAGGTGATTCGTTTGTAGTAAAGACTGAACTGAAAAGCAAATCTTTTGATTTGCCAGTCCAATGTTTAAATCTTCACTTGAGGGCATGATGTACTGATAATGACCAATATATTGAAATCCTTAAAGGCATTTGGCCTCTAACTTAAGAGATAATGTCTTCAGTTATAATTTTCAACTCACAAGAGCCTCTCCTCCTTCACACTGAGGCGATTCAGCTGACTCAAGTTTCAGGTTTCTCTTTATACATGATGTTGGGGAGAGACTCACGCTACTGTTAGGTTTTATTATTTATACATCATGTGCACTGTTAATTTGTTAGTCAGATTAGACAGAGCAGAAGGCCTTCCTTCACATTGTGGATGTCGTGGTGTGTACGGAGGTCATCTAATCAAGACAGCCTTCGTGTCTTTAAGAGTACACAGGATATGGGCACATCTTGGAGCCGGTCTGATAGGAGAGCTGCTGTATCTGTAACCCTGAGACAGAGAGGCAACCTGCATGGAGTTCAAGACATGGATGGCGTGTCAGTTTCTGATACGGACAGCTAAGCATCCACATGATGCAACACAGACTCAGAAGGTATAAGAAGCAGGAGATGACGTTGTTCGGGGCTCAAACTTTGCCGGACGCTTGCGGACGTGATTTTTGAGACCACAGCTGTGCATAGCTCGAAGCATTTTTCTCTGTCCTGTAACGACCTGATCTGGAATAAACTCTGTTACTTTTTTACTCCTGTTTCTATAGTCCTTTTTTATATGGTTTTACCGAGTTTGAGTTAAGAGTAGTAAATAACTTGCTCCCAGGAAAAGAACCGTGTGAGGAGGCCCCGGGGCGTTACAGCCTTCCTTACAAGGGGACAAATCCTTCTCACTTTAACAAATTGGTGTTTCCGCCCGTGACCTGGAAGCAAAACAACAGAGCCACCGATGGAAAAAGCTCCACAGCCTGCGGCCGAAACAACTGATAAGGTGAGGAGATTCCTTATTACAAAATATCTCCAGTGTTTTTAATGTTAAAACACTTTGGCTGTGTTGTGATTTTCTGAAGTGAGCTGAAGCTTTTTATGCAAAAGAGGACAGAGAAATTGCTCAGAGTAATTTTAGTTTTTTGTTTTTGCGGTTTTTGTTTTGTTGTATTTGTTGGTTTTTTTTTTACATTGCGAACGTGTACACATAAAAAAAAAAAAACACAAAAAGAGAGAGAGAGAAAGTCGTGCGTTCTGCTGTGGGTAGAGGTTGAAAGTCCGACTGAAGGAACCCTGCGCAAACACCTTCAAAAATTATACTGCTCACTAGGATAAGTTGGTTGGAGAGCCCAACGGTTTCTGCATGCAGAAAGGGACGGTGATTTTATTCCCGGTCTGCCTGCAGACACGAAAGATGCACTTCTGAAAACAGACGCACAGACAGAAACCAGTCACATAGCCGGCTAGAGTTTGCCAGTATACCTCCCATAAGGACATTTACGAAAAACCGAGACTGGAAATAAGCGAGCGGGGGTCAGGTTGAAACGGACCTTTGGGTGCTTTTTCTCTTTCCTTCTCTTCTCTTATAAAAGGAAAGAGAGAGACGATAAAATGATATTCCCCATAAAACTAGAAGAGACTGATGCCCGGATTAGGTAACTTGTTTGTCTAATTCCAGAGTTGGTGGAGTGAACTAGGCGGAACTATATCTAAATCTTTTTTCTTTTCTCTAAATTTCTTTTCTTTTTTTTTTCCTTTCTTTTTTTTCCTTTTCACTGACGGACGTATTTCTTTGACGGACGCACTTCCTTAGCAGAAAAGCGGCTCACTGTAGCTTATAGGTAAAAAGTTTAAAGCACCAAGGGATCTCACGTTAGACGTCGAGGTCAAATTATATACACAGTGTGAGCAAAAGGTGTGATTTATATTCTGTGTCTGTCTGTCTGTCTGTTGTATGCTGTTTATTCAATGTCTGTCTTGGGTGTAAAATAGTTGTCCTATTATGTGTCAGTATAAACAGATTATCAAGAAATATGATCTGGTCTAGATCATTTCTATCAGAAAGTGTTTGGGTTTGGTTGTCTTTCGTTCCTATTGTTATGAAAATGTTGTCGATGTTTCTGTGATTTTTGGAGGTGAACCTTGGAAAGGAAAGCTTAAAATATAAGAGGTTGATATATTTACAATTTACGATGTCTTGAAATTAACATTTTAAAGGTAAGAAGATCAATTAGTACATTTTCAGTGCTGTAAACCCCAACCCCGGCCCAACATTGAGCTCCAGAAGGTGGATCACACAGAGCAGCCCTTCACTTAGAGGCAGGAGAGAAAAGGAAAAGAAGACACAGAGAGACTGAGTGCACACAGGGCCGATCACAGCAGAGGCAGGGCCCAGGAGTCTAGAAGCAGTTTTTACCTTAAAGACATCTACCAATTACTACACTAGAATGGTATTGTAATCTGCATTTAGAGTGACTGATTCAGGAGCTTATATTTGAAAATGTTAGACCACACAAGCTAAGTTTGTCAAACTGTAGCAAAGTGAATATAAATTAAACACTGATCACTGAGGATACTCTAAGGTGGATTAAATGGATCTTTACTCAGTCAACTGTTCAGAATAGAGTGGGTTACATCAAATAGATAAATTAGGAAGGTTGAGTTCAGTGGATAAAAAGAAGAGAGGCAGACAGCGATAGATTAAATGGAGGGTGAGTTTGATAGAGAAGGGGAGAAATGGGCAAAGAATATCGAAGTGCAGGTTCAGTAAGAATTAGAGAAAGGAAGTAAATGCAGCAACACTAGGGAGGCCGGGATCCCATTAGTTGTGTAGTTATGGAGGTAGTTTTTGAGAAATTTCCAGCAGCAGTGATAGATATTTTGATTGAGGGCAGTAACTGTCCTTTTATGGTTGATACAGGGGCCAGATACAGCACCCTGAATCTTTATGTGCCCACCTGCCAAAAAACTACACAGGTAATAGGATTTTTCAGGAGAAAAACAAAAAATACCACTTTTTCAGAACCCCTTAGAGGTGTTCTCCTATTTGAAAATTCAAACATGTCATTTTTGGGGGACGCTTAGAATTAAAAATCATTGGGTGTGAAAACTTATTTTGGTGTCTAACGTGAGCAAATAAATCTTGGGGTTCCATTAATGTGCACATAGTTTAACAAGGATCCTAAAATGAGGCTGAAAAGCACTGGCGCAGAGGTCTTAAGACCGGACTGGTGAAAAGATTATGATTTTTGTTTAAATTGGGAAAATTCCTCTGTGAAGCTAAATCTAAATTGATACTGATGGATTAAACAAACTTTATGTGGCAAATGTCTGTCTGTCTGTCTGTCCTAAATGTGGAATGCATGTGAGGTAGAATGTGTATGGTGAAGTTGGGAATGATTAAGAATATTTTTTGATGTGACATTAACATGATTTGCATTTTTACAGGATTGAGAAGGAGCACTGGGGGCATAACAGAAGGGTAATCGTATCAAACATGTTGCTCAGGGGCCCCACCTATGAGAGGCCCTGACAAGACCAGAGCAGGTTGCTGTTGTAAGGTGTGAGGTAATTTTTGGGTGTGGAGTGCAGCTGAGATACTGTAGATTAATAGATTATAGATTAGAAAAATAATTAAATATATAAGTAAATATCCAGACAGAAGCAGAATGGGTGTTTTTACTTTTTGGGAAACTAAAATCTCAGACGAGGGCATTACATGATTTTAATTTAAAGGTAGTTTCATTTTCAATCATTAGAATTGCATTAGAGATTGATTAGTTTCATTTTTCTCTCATTAGGACTTTATTAGAGATCGATTAGGGACAGGATAAATCACACTTCGAGCTGGAACTGGACACAGCATATGGCCAAGATACCCGCAGGAGCTCAGCAGATTAGCGGGGTCAACTTTTATAAACAAGGCTGGAGAGTTAAAAACAACTTCGGTGTGACCTGACCCTGGGTTTTTTTCAGCTTTCAGTTTTTATCCATAAGTATTTTTATCTGTGTATAATGCCGCTTGGAAACTACCTAAGCACAAACTGATTAATTTGAATCTCTAATCATTACTAACACTAACACTTTTCACTGTTCATCTGGGCCTTACCTTCTTTGCATGACTTGTTAAATTCTGCTAACTTTACAAATTTCTGTGAATGAAGTGATTAACTATTGACTAATTGATGAACTGTTTGATTGCTTTTTCCTGGTAACAAACCAGAGGGGTCATTTACTTTTTCCCTGCTTGTAGAGAGTGACAGTACGGCTGTCAGTGAGCAGGCATTATTATTCAGAGGCCCATTTAAGGAGGATCAGGAGATCGTTTTGCTTAAACATGTTCCTTTTTTCTTTTTCAGGCTGTGTTTGTAACAATCCTTAAATGTTAACATTTTTTCTTCCAGGACAGGCTGACAAAAGTCTCATCCTTCATTGTGTTTTGTTTAAGATGTGCATTAACCCTTGTTTTCCCAACAGCTACAGAAGTTCTGGCATGTGAAATGGACAACTTGGCTGAGAGTGACTAGAGCAAGAGAGAGAGGGGGGTTCAGATAGTTGAAAACTTTTTGATAGGAGGATTTGAATAGGTTCGGACTGACTGGACTGACTTGGTTAGTAACTGGACTGGATCGGAACCATGGATTAGGACATTAGAGAGATGGTGTGAGAACGCAGCATGCCAGAGACAGGGTGTAGAGATTGTGGCTGCATGTTTTGTTCCCGGCTGAAGGCCATTCTGGTGAGCTCTGGGTTTGCTTTAATTCCTCTCTGGTTCTGATATGACCTATGAGGTACAGATTGATGTGGTGGTTTGAAGCTCACAGACTTTTGTTGGGGTGGAACATTAAGAGCAGTCATGCTGACAGAGGCATTAAATGAATGACACGATGAACCAACAACTATTTGGAGAAGTCGGAGGCACCACTGGGGTTTTTTGTTGTCTTACATGTTTGTCGTTGTTTGTGTCTGTATGATTGTTTGTTTTTTCTGTTTGTTTCCTAACATCTTAGCCTTTATGAAGAAAAAAAAAAAAAAAAGACGTGGCACGCATGTTCATTTTGTTTGAATAGTTTTGACTACACTACGGATGGAAATGTTTCAAAATGAACAATGGATCTTTTTTGTTTGGAGAGACATTGGACACTTTCTTTCTTGAGTCACAGGATGGATTAACCTACAAGGGGCACAGAGACTAACTTTGCTCCTAAACTACAGAAGGAGGGATGGTGTGCAGCTGCTGAGATGCACACATTAAGGAAATGACTGGATGCCCACTGCTTTGGACGAGAAAAGAACACTGGCAGTGATGGGTTGATGGAAGGTCATGGGATCATCGGACAAGACGGATGAAAAAAAAAAAAAGATAAGTGAACTGACACACCAGATTTCTTATTCACAATGAAAAATTATGGGCAACTTATTTTAAACCGGTTTATTAATACAGATTTATGAATAATATTTTTGCTTTACGGGGATCAACAGGTAGACGGTATATCTTTCTAAACAACGTGGCAGTAGTTTGGGGATTATTATTATTATTGCTTTATTTATTTATTTTCTTAAAGAGAAATATCAGAAGCGATGGCAACAACATAGAATATAAATTATAGGAGTAACTTTACCGACAGATTTTAAATGGTCTGCTAAAATTTCTTTATATCATCAGGGGGTGGAGTATTCTTACATAGAGGAATAAAAAAGAGGATTTAGAGATGTTTTACTATGTGATAAATTAGACTGGGTTTTTTGATAAATAGTTTGGTCAGTTGTTAATTAGCATAATATTATTAAAGGGACAACAAGTTGAAACTTTAACTTTTGGGAATGGTAAAGTTGCATCAACAGAATGCAATTTAGGGGAAATTATAACATTTTAGGAGCAAATGTTTAAAGCAAATGATGGTTTCTTTCAATATAAGCAATAACGATGAAGACTTAGTGTTAATGAGCTTATGGCGATTCAATATCAGGCCCAGGAACTAAAACTTCACCATTTATTTTATCTTTTTATTTTATTTTATTTGTTTTGATTAATTTTATTTGTTTTTTTGTTTGTTTTTTTACTGCGAGCAGAGTTATAAATAGCATTTGAGGGGCTATATACAATTTGGGGGATGGATAACCATACTTTTAATGCATGAAGCAATAAGAACACCTGACTTTACTTCACTAGAGCTGCAATTAATACTTTAGAGGGGATGCACACTTTAGTGTTTAGTTTATTTGAGATAACACATATGAGAAGAGATTATGTTTCCTGCACATTTTTGGATCTGGTCAGGGGTCCAAATATGACAACTATTGACTGGTTCTGGGGATGTTGGAACAGATTTTCTTTTTTCTTGTTTTTATTTTGTTCTTTGTTTTTGTTTTTTGTTTTTTCTCATCGGAGCACTGCTTTTTGGAGAATATTTTAAATGGACTATAGCTGGACACTTTGCATAGAGGGGGTGCAGTCGAATTCAACACCTTCAGGAACTGTGTACTGCTGAGTTTTGGGAACGCAGCAGCAAGTCAGAGTACAATCCTGTGCTCTGAGCAGATGAACATTTCAATATGACATTTCCTCTTGAAGGGAGGAACACCTTTGACGCACTGTTTCCTTCTACCTCTATGTGATACTGCTGATGACACAGGTAAAGACTTATCCTTCAGGGGGTGAGGGGACACATGGCCCCAAGACTCTTATGGTTCAAAGCTGCTGTGGTAACAGAGGGAAACCTGATGGACTTGTCCGAACATCGAACTCTTTTGCATGTTGGAGAGGATCACTGCTCCAAGAAACACTTTTTCTTCCAAACCAGTAGCGGGATGGCTCCTGACCAGTTTCCCACGAATAGATCCACTCACATAGACACACACACATACTGTCACGTAACAACACGCCCACACACGGTTAATGACTCGAAGAACACAAGGATCCACATGGGAATGGGGTTTTTCTTTCATGCACTAACATTCACGGATACAAGGTCTGATGGGGGAGTTTTTAAATAGGGGAATCTGCGCCGAGCTGGGTTTTTTCCTTAGAGATTAAAGAACTTCTAATAATTTTCAATGGGGAGGGGATAAAAGTAAACTAAAATGCAGTTATAAGTTTAGACGAAACTACAACTTAATATGCTATGATGTGGAAATGGTGTTAAAATTCATTCATTTAATCCATGAATTGAGTGTTACAATGTGTAAAAAGGGTTAAATGTTTTTCTAAATATCTACGAGTTCCTTGAATTAGATTATATTAGTTGCGGTAGTCTTGAGCTTATATGAACAAAATAACGAGCTGAAACATCCATAGGATGTTCAGGCTGAGTACATACTATTTACAAATAACTTTCAACTGCCAGGCATTGAAAGGTGGGTTATGTTAAATGTTTAATGTTTTTGGGGATTTCTTTTTTTATTTATTTTTTATTTTTCGTTTTTTGAATAGACACTGTATCTGAGAATCTGCTGAAAAAACACAGAGTCCATGGATAATTAATTTAAATGTTGTCAATTTAATGGGGATTTAAGGGATAAAGGGAAGGTAATTGTGGATAAGAATATCTGGTCGTGACTGCACTTAGATTTTGAGTGAATAAAGAATTGCTCATTGAAGACATTGTTTATCGTGATAAGAACACTGACTGCACTCTCTGTGTGTCAAAGGATCCCGGAGGAAATAGATTGATGAACTGTGATGAGAACAGTCCATGAGAACCACCACATGGATTCAGCATCTATCTGCCATTGGACTGCATGGAGACCAAAGTGGCCGTGGAGGAGGCCATACGAGACTCTGATTGATAAATTAGATTGATGAGTGATAGAGACACTGAAAGAATTCATCATCATCAGTGATATTCATCATTTGTTTTTAACTCGGACCAGGATAATTCTTTATTTTACCTAATTGTGATGTATATGTTTTGATTTATTTTGATTTGGTTTTGATGAAAATCATGGAGACATTTTGCTCCAGACCCACCAAGACCACGTTTTATGCCACTTTTTTCTTTGATGTAGGAAGACTCTGAACCTTACAGGTTCTTTAAGTAGTTGGTAATGGTAATTATCAGATTCAAAACGGGGTTTTCTTGCTCAGATTGGCCGAGAGTGGGATTTCCCCGGGGTCACCCCGGTTTTTACTACCTTTTAGAGAGGGTAGGGTTTTCCGGTGGAGAACGGCCCAACCTGTCCTGTGATGTCCCCTACTGTGACTGAATGATTGGTAAAGTTGAATAGATGGTTTATCCATGAGGAGCGGTCACATTTAGGAGGCCTCCAGGTGGGAGTGAGAGTAGATGAATTTGGCCTTATTAGATTGATAGGCTTAGGTTATCTAGTCTAAGGTAACTTAAAATAATGTGCGCATAGGAAACTAAAACAGCTTTCCTTTAATTAGATGACACCCAAATTGTAGTTAAATGCTGAAACTGTGGTCTTGAGTGAGAACATTTGGTCTGTGAAGCTTTGATTGTGATTACTTTTGATCCCTAATTAATGATACATGACTAATTATAGATGCTCTCTGGGTCACCCGGTCCTTCAAAGATGTGTCGCTTCTTGTGTTTTTAAGTTACCTGTAAAAACGGTAACTTATCAGGGGGAGTTGTTAGGTTTTATTATTTATACATCATGTGCACTGTTAATTTGTTAGTCAGATTAGACAGAGCAGAAGGCCTTCCTTCACATTGTGGATGTCGTGGTGTGTACGTGGTGTGGAGGTCATCTAATCAAGACAGCCTTCATGTCTCTAAGAGTACAAAGGATATGGGCACATCTTGGAGCCGGTCTGATAGGAGAGCTGCTGTATCTGTAACCCTGAGACAGAGAGGCAACCTGCATGGAGTTCAAGACATGGATGGCGTGTCAGTTTCTGATACGGACAGCTAAGCATCCACATGATGCAAGGCAGACTCAGAAGGTATAAGAAGCAGGAGATGACGTTGTTCGGGGCTCAAACTTTGCCGGACACTTGCGGACGTGATTTTTGAGACCACAGCTGTGCATAGCTCGAAGCATTTTTCTCTGTCCTGTAACGACCTGATCTAGAATAAACTCTGTCACTTTTTTACTCCTGTTTCTATAGTCCTTTTTATATGGTTTTACCGAGTTTGAGTTAAGAGTAGTAAATAACTTGCTCCCAGGAAAAGAACCGTGTGAGGAGGCCCCGGGGCGTTACAGCTTTCCTTACAAGGGGACAAATCCTTCTCACTTTAACACTACCCCACGGTCATAAAAAAAAAAAAAAAAGGAGCTCTTAAGAAATTTATGTCTAGGCCTGGTTAAAATCTCCCAAATCCATATGGGACAATGTGCCGTGGTTTAGTGAAATCAAACTGAGGTTTTAAAAATTCACAGGTATCATTTCAGTAGAAAAACACTGATCACCACCAGAATAACACCATAAATATAAGCAGTATTTTGTTCTGGGGTTACTTTTCTTCTAATAATTATATCACCAAAAAGTATTACAAACCACCTACAACCAACCACTGAAGAAAACTGTTTGATATTAATCTAAACTGGCAAAATAAATACGAAAATTGGCCTCTATACATAAAGTTCATCTTGATAGATAAAGGTCATACACACACACACAGTAAATATTTCTTATTTGGGTTTTATTTTATTTTTTTCAGCTGCTCTAAGTGCTTACTTTTTACATCCTCAATTACTCTTAAGGATGCTCATTCCACTCAAAAGTGCTTTAAATTTTCTCCATGTTCCATTTATATGCATTCTATGCAGAAAGTCTCGATAAAATATTCCATAATGACTAAAAAGTTTTGATTGCATTTAAATGTAATCACCAGTGGAATACTACACAGTATATTTAACACTTGTTTTGTTAAATTATGTGTAGAAAATGCCAAGATGAGGCCTTTCAAACTCATGATACAAAAAGCTAAGCTGTTGTGTTAGCTAACATTTGGCTGCTTTTTGAACAAGTAATAATGATCCTCAATAATAAATGGCTTGTTTTACACTCAAACAGATTTGAGCTTCAGGTTAATTGTCTAGCATGAAGCCCTTTTTGTTCAAGGAGAAAAGTAATCACTGGACACAGGAAAGAAGACTGCAGTTTCAGCTCCCAAGCATATATATAACTATTGTGGCACCCATTTTAAAAAGAGGTTATACAAGCTGCCTTATCAAGATTCAAATGGCTAAACACACAGCTCATACTGTAGAAAGAGGGGGGTTTATACTGATTTATATCTGAGTTGGTATGCACTTAGAATGGATCCAGGTGCTTTTAAAACATCAGGACTCCTACTACAGGTTTCTCAAGTTCGACCTGACAGAACTGACCAAGACTCCTGTAAAGGTGTTGAAACTCTTAGAAAAAAAACAAGTCAGGTTCCCTCCAACCCAAGCCCGATTCATGGTTGCCATAATAACAGGCCTGAGAATTTAGCTTAGAGGTCATTAAGTGGACAAGATTTAAAGTGCATCCATTTAATTTCTTTCACCTCAGCTAAAAGGGATGCAAATGGAGAACAAATATTCAAAAAAAAAAAAAAAAAAATCCGCTGGACTTTCTTTGCAAATTTGAAGATACTTCGCTTCCCATCCAGGAAGCTTTTTTTTTTATTAAAAAAAGAGCCAGCATATGTTCCAACATCATTTTGCTACATCTATGAGGATAATATGAGCACTTTTAAAATTCACGAGAATTTAAATGCATTAAAATAAGTTTGTCAATATTTAATATTATTGGGGCTGAAACCATTAATCAGATTAATGATTACCGAGGAGGGGTTGATTAATTTAAATATTTTTTTAACTGGAGTATAGAGGCTAAAGGATGCCAGTTCTTGTAAGGGAAATTCAATGGGAGCAATTATTAAAATCAGAAGGTACACAGTAAAAAAAAAAAAAAGGTAGGTGAATATAACAGCTTCAGATATTTGCCCCCCTCCAAATTAGTATAAAATTCACTCTAAAGTTTGTGTTAACTTTTCAGTTAATGTTTCTGATTTTAGTTTCAAAATTAGGAAGACTTTCAAAAGAGTGGGAAGTAATAGACATCATATAGATGCTGTCAAATTTTTCACTATAAATTCCACTTGAGTAGGTTTACATTCATAATTGTAAATACCCTAGACTAGTAACATGACTAAAGAAGTTTTTTTTTTTTTTTTTTTTTAACAGAAAACTCAAGGGACATTTCTAATTCTGAGTTTCTAGAATTTCTTATGTGCAATAATTGGGTATTTTTGGGCTCAAACATTTTGTTGATGAGGTTTACTAATTATTAAGTGCATCCATGTAGATTCTAGAAAAAATGTTAGACGACTTTATTAATCCATAGCTGCAGCCTAATTAGGAATACCAGTTTGACTCCATGCGTTAAAAAGAGAGAGAAAAAAGAATTTATTTGCACTATTGTAACAAATCAACATTTAACTCCGTTGTATAAGAATTTAGGCTCCATAGGGACAAAAAAACAACAACACTACAGTGTAACTTTTACCTGAAGCTCTTCTCTTTTTGAAGGGAAATATTTGGATTTATTCCATCAACTCACCTGATTCCCAAACACTCCAATGGAGCAGGCGGTGGAAACCTCATCCGAACCGAACCACACCGAAGCCAAACTTGAAGGGATTCCGAGGATAAAGACCTGAGCTAGGGAACTGGCGGACTGTCCGAGCAGGGTCACCCAGAACAGGTCAGGTCTGGCGCTGCTCACCTTTATCCAAGTCCCTGCGCAGTTGAGCGCAGTCGCCACCAGCGCAGTGAAGCGCAGCCCCTGCTTCTCCAGCAGCCAGGTGGCGGGGAATATGAAGGGGATGTAAGCCAGCATGTAGATCATGGAAAGCCAGTCTACAGAGAATCCATCCACGTTATAGAACTTCATGATGATGTTGCTGATGATCCCGTACTGGATCCATTGGTAAGCGTTGCTCAGGGAGTAGGTGCTGAAGAGGAGCGCCATCAGCCAGCGCCTCTTGTAGAGGTGCGTCTGGAGCGCGCGCTCTCTGCTTGGATCGTCCGCCTGGATCTTCACGTCTTTAACCAGACTTGAATCGTTCTCCTTTGCGTCTTGGTCGTCTTTCATGTTGTGACAAAAATCCATCGAGGAGCAAACTCATAAGAATAAAAAAATATTTCTATGGAGGGCCTTTGAAATGTAAAGCAATGAATGAAACCGAGACTCCACGTGATTCTGCCCAGAAATGCTCCAAATAATCAGGAAGTTTAGAGGCTGTTTTAGCAAAAGGGGAATTAATCAGAAGCACAGTAGTTCCAGAGGACGTGTTTGTTCTTCAGAAGCTGAATCAATACCGGGAAAAAAAAAGAAAAACGATCTATTTAGCCAACTCCTCCCAGCTGCTGAAACAAGGAAGGGCCATAAACCACAGAGGCGGTTTGGGATCATTTAGGCTTTTATGTTTTTGGTTTCTTCATTGCTGGGTTGTTCTCCTTTCTCAGGTTAGTTATTTTCTCATGTTCTGCTCCTCTGACAGCTGTTGCCTCTCAATTAGTTTCACCTGCTTTCTATCCCATTAGTCACTTTGCTCAAACAGGCATTGGTTCACTCAGCTCAGTTGTGCCATTTGCATCATTGGTTTGTGTGTCTGGAATTGTTAACAGGGGCGGACTTAGATGGAAGGCTAGGGGTGGCCATGCCCTCCCTGTGCCAATCATTGGCCATCCCTACCTTTTTTTCTCTCTAGTACAGATGGTGACAACAGTAAGACTATGTTCACACTGCAGCCTGAAGTGACCTAAATCCAATTTTTTTGCCCATATGCGACCTGGATCTGATCTTTTCATAGCTCTCTGAACAACACAGTTCAACATATTCTCATTATCAGTTCGTATGAAATCGTACGAAAAGTTATACACAGTATTTCGTACGTTTTGGACGTTTTTCCTAGAAAATACAGTTTTTCCTAGAAAATACAGATCAGTGCGCATGTGTAGACAGACAGACGAAAAAAACAGATCCGCGAACAGACGTAAAACTGGGAAAAACAGTGCAATAATCACTTCTTCAGGTCTCTAACTAGGTTGCTTGCTGTTTTGTATCTTAGGGTTAGGGTCAGGGTTAGGGTTAAATTTATGTTAAATTCTATGTAATTTAATGGTGTGTAAGATGCGCATGTGCAAGGATATCTTGTCTCGAGGCAAGACGTAAAAATACGACAAAATGCGATGAAAAAAACGTCTAAAACGTACGAAATTACGGTGCATAACTTTTCGTACGATTTCATACGAACTAATATTGAGAATACACTGCACAGATCCAATTTTTTCCAATGCGACCCAGGCCACTTGGCTATGTGGTCCTGAATCCGATACGAATCTGATCTTTTCAAATGCGACCTGTGTGTGAACGCATTCATCCAACCTGAATGTCATTAATACCCGACAAAGGTCACTATTATGCGACTTAGAAACGGCAAGAAAAACAAAAACTATGGCAGATGATGATACAGAGAGCAGTATTTATGTTTAACCATATTGAAAAGATTGTGTCTTTATGGTTGGAAAAGACCGCTAGACGCGTGCCGGCACTACCGTCCATGTTTACTTCCGGGAAAAAAGAGCACGCTGGCCTGTGACGTCATTGCGTCCTCTACTGAGCATGTGGGACACTTGCGTTGTATGACTGCAGTTCACACAGAAGATCACATACAAGTCGCATATATTATGAAATATGAACGGCAACACGGAAAAATCGGATTTCACCAAAAAATCGGAATTGAGCATCAATGCCTGCAGTGTAAATGTACCCTAATACTCTCAAGTGGAATATTCAAAACATTTATATATTTTTTATATATTAATTACTTGACAACAAAAAATACTGTGGTCAATTATGCACATCAACATTAAAGATGATATGTACAGAATGCATGCTCTTTTCAGAAATAGATTTTGTGTTTTATGGGGTAAAGAGAAAATGATGTGTATCTGCAAGTCATCAAGGAGTCTTCAGTGAAATCATAGATAAATAACTATTTTAATACAAACTTAATCATCAATTTATGTAGATATTAGTAATTGTAAAAATCTATTTTATGTAGAATGATTACTGATAAAAGTAGGTAAGTAATGACAATGGAAAATATGCTCGCCCAAAATTCAAACCTGAAAGAATTTTATCCACAATACCTTTTATCTAGAAAGCACAGATGTTTGAATATATTTGTCTATTTGTTAGCAAAGGCTGTGGAAAAGTATAGTTTGTCTTTATTTAGAAAATATGGGTGTTTTTCTCGTTAATTTTTCTGTTGAAACAGTGTAGATCGACCCTGAGGTTATTGCCTGGCCACCCTTATTAAAATTTTCTGGTTACGCCTCTGATTGCTAACTGTTGAGGCTTTTCCTTTTACCTATTTCCACCCCTAAATATGGAGAGCCAGACATGCCACAGTTCAGTAACAGCTGGTGGGGTTTTCTCCAAGCGTGGTGGGACTATAAAATTGAAATAGACGTATACCAAAAACAAATCAAACCTATTCTAATTTTAATTTTAATCTGAGGCTTTGTGAATGCAAATCTGTGTTTTGCATGGTCCAATATTGTGTCAGTAACCTAAAAAAATATCTACCAGTTTACTAATGGAGAGGCTATTAGTCAGCTCTATATATTTTTTATTTATAAAAGTTATTTATTTTTTGAGAATGAGTTTATTTAAGAACAACTTTGCAAATTAAGAAAAAAGCTAGAATAAGTACACTGTATTATATTATTTTCCACGTGAATCCCAGATTGGTAATTCGTCTTTGCCTTTTCTAAAAAGTGTTTTAAATCATACCTATCTATATTCATGCTGGGTCAGATCCTGACATTTGAAAAAGGAGGCAGGGAAAGCAGAATAAAGCATTAGCCTCTCTGCATGCAGATAGCCAAGCCTTGTAGCTAAACCAGGTCCTGAGAAAAGACAGAGTGTAGAGTCTCTATCTGTCTTTGAATTTGCTGATTAACTTTGATGTTCAGCTAATCAGGTTCAAACAGTTTTTGTAAGTTTGTTTTAAGGGAGTTCACTGCCATGACTCGACCTGTCAATCACCAGCATGACTTTGATGACAATTCCAGTATGCTCCAGGTGCACCTCTCCTGCACCAAGACCTCTCCTATACGTCTGTATTGTAGAGGCTCTACTGTGCATGTACAACTTTTAAGAACATTTTAAAGAAAAGGACATCCCTATGAAAAACATGCCTAAATAACATAAACAGATATGATTATTATCTAATGATTTCATGAAATAAGACCAAGTATGGCAGTTCAAATTTAACATTCTGCATTTACTATGAATTTTGATATTTACTTATTTAATACTGTATTTGATATTGCAGTAATTTCTTTCTTTTTTTATGACTTTCTATGCAGTTTTATATACGTAAACCCAAAAGATTGTGAAAGTGTTTACATATAACACCTATTTAAAATATTTAACATTTAGTGAATTTCTGTACTTTTCGGTACCTTTTCCTTTTTTTTTTGGTTGTACTTTAGCCTTAACGCATCAACATGCAGACTCATTCTTCTCTTGCACTGCCCTTGTTCAACCACAGCTATGCTCACTAAAGTTCCTCTTAACACTGTTCCTGGTAAACCAGAAGAAACTTTCTGTTCTTTTTTTACTCAGTTAATCTTCATTGTTCAACTAAATCCCTTTGGCTGTAATGAATGAGTTCCTTGTTAATGGGCTCACTAATGATCTACAAGCAGAAGACTGCTGACTATGAGCTTTAGACTGTGAGCTATGAGCCTGATAATAATTTGAAGTCCTTAAGCTAAGAAATTCATTAAACCATTTTAAACAGGGGTTCATTCATTCAAGCAATGGCCACAAGATGGCAGTATTTGGCAAAAACGTAGGTAAGGAAAATGTATAAAAGACAAAAAAATAGATAAAAAAGGAACTAAACATTTTATTTAATCTGAAAATATAAAAAATTGTATTTTTTTTTCCAGGTAGCTTATATGCTTATAATGACAACATATACAAAAGTGTAAATATATAAAACATAACTGGCTGTAATAATATGAAAACAGTAAATTAAGTACAATGTAAACACCATTTGTGAATTTATATATGAGTGTTTGAAAATGACGCCTGCGCCAAAAACAATAAAGAGGTTTGGTTGTTTTGCAAAGGGCCAGAAGAAAATGTGCCGTTTTCTGTATAGTTTTCTAAATATAAAATATATATTTGTTTCCATCTTTCACCATCATGCTTGGTTAATACACAACCTTATATTAATGAAATGCTTTTATCCAACTTTAACATGGTAGATTTTCCTCAATCCAGTTTAGGAGATCTAATGTATTCAAAGTAAAATTGCATCAGATATTAAAACACTTGACTAACGTGCAGAACCTTACCGCATGTAAAGTTAGACATAAAAGAAAATTATTGAAATGATGGTTTAAAATGAACTGGTTTTGCATAATTTTCCATTTTCTTCATATGGAAAGTAAAAAATGTGAAAAAAATTGTAAAACAACCAAAAAAAAAAAAAAAATGCATTGAGATTTTCTTGTTTTATGTCACAATAAAAAATGAGGAGTCTTAAATTTAACTGATCCGCTGAAACTGTCCCAGCTGCTCAGCTCTTTGTGGTGCATTGCTCGTATGTTTCTGAGAAGGAGCTTAAACGAAGTGCTGTTAGCTGGCTGCTTCTTCTCAACTGTAAACAAAAAGGAAAGTCCCTGTTTGTTCACTTGGTCTGAAGCTGCTGCAGCAGGGGGTTAACTTCGCTCTCTGGGGTTTTGACGCTGTCCGTCCTGACGATGCATGTGGGGCGGTGGCGGTTAAGCATGAGGATGAGCTGCTGGCGTTCCAGCTTCAGCTCCTCGATCTGGGCTTTAAGGTCAGAGTTTAACACCTCTAATCTTTCTGACTCCTGGGAAATGAAAGAGGAGCTCTTTTTAACAATCGAAAAATAAAAGGTTCAAACTGTGAAACACTGCAGTGAACATGTCTTACCTTTTGTAGGTAATCTGTCCTCTCTTTCTTTTTGTTTCGACATCGAGCTGCAGCCACTTTGTTTTTCTCTCGCCTTCGTTTCCTCCTCTCTTCCTCTTCATCTCTCTATGGAAAGGCACAGCAAAGGAATACAGGACTGTCATTTAGTTGTTCTTCATGATTTTGCTATGTTTCAGTCAACATTTTTATAATGACCAGAAATAATGATATAATGACATTAACGCTTATATACCATTCAATTTGCAAATCTTGATAAACATGTCATTTTTGTTTGCTCATAATTATAATATTGTTAAAAGTGTTTTTTAGTTAAACTTATCTATGTAAACATAAAGCAATGACAAATTACCATTCAATACCAGAAAGACATCAAAGTCTATTTTAATACACAAAATATGATTTTGAATTACATTTTTTATGAGGATCAAAGAAAAACTGAATTGAAAAATGTTGCATTAAGCCCTGCTTTCTTTGCTGTACAATTTTCATTTTACTCGTTTATTGTTAAAGCCACACCCTGATACAACCAATAGATGCCCCTAAAGAGCAAGACATGAGAAAAATAATAGCGGTCACATGAACTGCTTTAAATATGCCTCGTTACAGCCTCATACTTTAGGTTGCGTTAGTGGAAAAAAAATATTGTGATAGACTAACACAAAGTAGCACCATACTGTATATATTTAATGCTCTGAACTACCATATCAATGCATTTTTGGAACCATTTTTTATTAAAATGTATTTATGTCTCTTCTCATTTACAGATTCTGACATTTTTATTGACAGATATAAAACCCCACGTTTTTATTTTTATTTTAAAGTTACTCAAAGAAAACAGCACGTCTACATTAGGCCAATGATACCAATATGGTTATGATGCACATAAAGCCCAGTATTTAAAAACACACTTAGAGGTTAGATTGCTAATGCTGTGGTCTTATCATTAATAGGTTGTTAAAAAAAAGTGTGTTATTCTGTGAGAATACAGTGTAAAATACTATTAGTTCATATTATTATCTAAAACAAGTGCAATAATTACTGTATAGTTAATAAAAGTAAGCAAAGCATTGGAAAAGTAAATATATCTTATATATATATAAGATATATATATATATATATATATCTTATATATATATAACTAATTAGGTGGCATTTTCTATGGTTTATAAAGCGGCTTCCCAGTCAGAGGCTAATGCTGTTTGTGGGACAGTGGCATGCACATGTTTAGGAAGCCTTGGTACCAAGCAATGCATATTTTGTTTCAGAGCATCCTAGTCAAAGTCCAGATGTAAATCCAATAGAAAATATTTTAAAATATGCAAAAGAGGTCGTTGGCTGTGGATTGACCAGACATCAGTGGTAGGAAAAGCCAATTCCTGTGTGTTAAGGATTCAGTTGAACTGGAGTTTTGCTAAATCAAATAGCCTGTAGGTTTAACACATTGAGTTACACTTTTTGTTGCTCTTTAACATTAAGTCTTGAAAAAAAAGAACACGACAATGTTTGTTGTTTTATTTAACTTAATGTAAAATAGTTCCAAGTGTTTTTTTGTTTTTTTTACTGATCTGCATAAATAGCTTTGATGCATCTTTTTATTCAATGACGCTTTTAATGGCTGAACATTTTACCAAAGCAACAGATAAGCTGGGAATGCACTACTCGCCATTTGCTTAGATTGTCCTGTATACCTCAGTTTTGATGACTACTGGTCTCTTTCCCTGAGTGTCCAGGAAAAGCAGGGGTGACAACATTGTTCCGATGTCATGGAGATCGCCAAACCTCAGCTTGTCCGTCAGCGTGGTGGCAGAGATCCCAGCAAGCGGCCCCAGGCTGGGCAGGGAGCCCGCTGTCACGGAGGGATCTGGGATTTGTCCTGGCATTGCGTCAGGCTCAGCCTTGACCACAGCTATAGGAGGCAACGAAAAAAAAAACATTCAGATGCAACCAAAAGCAAGTCAATTAAGAACCTGGAATGCTTTCACTTTAAAAATGTATTAGAGCAGAAAATACATATTTTCAACAAACTGGACACCACAAAGTTAGTCTTTACATTTAAATATTTCTGTATACAACAATACCTTTGGATAATAACTAAATTATGTTTAACACCCTTTAATAGAATTTGATCCTGCTTTATAAATATAAAAAATATCTAGTAATGTGTTTGGGGGGTTTTCTTCCTTTTAATACACCAAACTGTGTCTAAGTTAGAACCATCTAACCAATAACATCACCCTCAAAAGTAGAAACACTAGAGCCAGTTTAACATTCAGGGAAATTGAGGAGTGTATGTATGGCATATTTTCTTAAATTTCCATTTATAAGAAATCTGATAAATCACTTATTTTTCACAATATTATTTTGTGCTAGACTTAGACAACTTTTATTGTCATACACAGTTTGTATACAAAACGATATTTTGTTTTGTACAGCTTTTCAGACAGTAAATGAACATTTCAATTCTATAAAGTGCAACAGTGATCAAATGAAAACAGTGGAAGAAAAGAAAAACACGGAGCATAGATGCATTGATATGGAAGTTCAGAGCATTAATATATATGATGCAAATATGGGGTATTTTTGGTTTGGTCTTATCAGTATGATGTAGAGTTTGTGACATGATTTAAAGTTTTTTTTCAGCAGTTCAAGAGTCTGATGGCGTTGGACCAAATGTATTCTGGAATAAAGTCAGACTGACAGCATTTGATGGAGTCTCTGGAGCTTTTAAACTGTGTGTTAAACATGGTGGTGGGAGAATCATTATAAGGGTCTGTTTAGCTGTCAGTATTACTGGTGCACTGCACAAAGAGGCCAACATTAAGATGACTCTTTATCTTCACCTGCACTCAGCACCCAGATGGTTTAAACTTGGACAGATTCAGGTTTTCAAACAAGTTGATAAACCCAAGAAATGAAATAATTTTATGACTAAAGAAGGCTATCGGTGTGTTTCTAAAACAATTTTTCTCTGCAAGCAACTGTTTAAACTATGCTTCAAAAGCTTGTCTGACAGGAAAATAACCAGTTTTAAAAAAAAGTCATCTGCAATTCAAATATCCATTAAGAGTTATGCAAGAAGCCTGGTGGTGGATTTAAAAAGCACGTGATTTTCATGCTATGAAGCTTTGGACAAAAAAATCAAGTGTGTCTGTGTGTGCATAGATAAGAATAGAAAACAAATCAACATGTTCTAACTTGTCCGCACAAATCCTATATTTTTTTTGTATTCCTACAAATGCACAGTTAAAAGCCCCAAAAGAAATGAAGCTTTAGCTCCATGATGACCCTCAGAGACATGAAGCATTCCTCCCTCCACATAAACACGTGGAACACAAACCAATGTATAGTTCTCAGTGATTTATTTCAGGGTTTGTTTTTGAGGATGTTTCAGTGCGTCTTTACAGATCACACCACCATGAAGTATACCTCGATCCATGAAGCTTTGCAGCGTATTAACCACTCATTTTATCATTCATTCATTATCCATCCATTTGTTTTTTGCAGTATTAAAGTGACACTTTAAGAGTTAAATTTAACACCAATCAGATTGCATTTGGTCCCGCTCTGAATTAGTGTTAAATTAACTCTGCATAGTGTATATCTAAGTTCACTTGGTGTAATAACTCTAAAAGCGTCAATGTACTTTGATGCTACATATTTAACAGTGTGGAGTTTACTGTTTCTTTTTATTATTTATTAATTTTTTAACTTGTCAAATTTACTTTCGTTGCACCTCCGAAATGTTTAGTTTACTTGAAAATTGAGCCAAAACGCATTTCATTTGAAGAAGAGAATATTGAATGTCTTGGAGCAGGTTGCATTCTCAGCACCCTGACTCAGCTCCCGGAGATGAATTACTAGTCTGTTAGAGAGGCAGGATGCCAAGGCTGCTGCTTAGTTGTTAGTATTATTTTTCTCAGTTTTGGAGGAATTAATGTAAAACTGTTCACAAAATCTTGGCAAAGAGTTTCCTTATTTAATCCCGAGAGATGAAAAGAAGAATGAACAACTGTGCAACGCCAGACTCACACAAATTCCTCTTTATTCCAAGGGGAAATGAAGGCAAAGCCAAGAAATACCAGTTAACTGTGGTTTCCTCTTTATGAGACTCAATGTAAGCAAAGTGGAATCTGGAAGCCTGAGAGAAATCATAATATGGTCAAGATGAACTAAAATGATTCGTTTCACAACCCTTCCAAATAGAAGGTGACATTCAAAATAGTGTGTGGGGTTTTGCATCTAAAACGGCTTTCCTTGTTAGTGTTTTTTTTTTTTATATATATATATTCAGGAAAATTAAACAAGCATGTGAGCAAAGCCAGGCACGAAGGAAATCAGTACAACCTCACCTGGATTTCCAAGATTAATGTCACTCCCTCCTAAAACAGATGCCCAGGCAGACCAAGACCTATAATCAAACACCACAGAAGGGCTGCGACTGGAAGATACATCTATGCTGTCTTCCAGCACAGAGACGAAGACAGTCCCTGATGTTTTAATTGGCTCGTGCAGAAATAAAAGGACGTCCAAAGTTTAAATCAACTTTTCACCTTGCTTTTTTTTTTCTTTTTTTTTTTTAAAGATTTTGTCAAGTTTCACCAAATAAAATCCTTTTACCTGTGATTTTCTCAGAATTCTGTCAAGTAAAAAGAAAGCAATGCATGATTTACATAATGTTTTATAATGTTTTCAGCAGGGCCGCAACTAACGTTTATTTTGGAAATCGATTAATCTGTTGATTACTTTTCGATTATTGGAATAATAATAATCGGATAGGAAAAGTTCCTTAAAGAAGATTTTTTTATTAAATCAAAACAGGTGAAGCTAAACCTTTTCCAATAAAAAGTTTTTCTTATTTTGAATGCATACATATTACATATTTATATTTATATATTTTTCTTTACAATCTTAGTATACTTGCTGCTCTTAGGTTGCTCTGTCAGCTAAAGATTGTTTCCGTCTCTATATTCCAGTTAATCAATGACTAAGTTAGTTGATGATTACTTCGATAATTGATTAATCACGAATAATCCAATTGATTTTCTCAGCCCTGGTTTTCAGATCCTTAGAGTGGAATGATATTTGAGTAAAATACAGTTGCCAGTCTTCTGGGGAAATGCTTGTACCAGCTGACACAAACTCTTTTGGTATAAACAGAGACCACCTGTGAATGATTCTACAGCTATGGGCTATAGGCCATTTTAATATATGAATATGCTTGGAAATCAACCAGCACACTGCAGCTTTGACTGTATCTTCAAGGTTGTTATCATGCTGTAAGGTGAACCTTCACCGCCGACTAACAGGTTTCTTCCAGGATTGCGTCTTTCTAGGAATGATGATCAGCTTTCCTCTCCCAGGAAACAGAAAATGATGCTTTGCTACATGTGTCACTGTTTACATGCTGTGATCAAGGTAATATATGGTATTAGTCTTTTACACACACGTCAAAAACTATAGTACCGGTAGATAGGCTGACTGGGCTTGGTCTCATTTCACCAGAGCACCTTTTAACAAGGTAAACACTTATTGCCACAAATTAGGGAAGTATATGAATTGTAAACAGTTTGTTGTGTAGTGGATCTCTGCTGCTCCTTAAACCATACCGTGAAATTCTAAATTGCTTCCCTGATTAATTCTCTCTTTGTCCAGCATGTCAGTTTAGTTGGATGCATGTTGGTAGTATCAGTATGCCATAACGTCAATAAACAACAATGGTGATGAAATTGCTAAAGCTTGGGATAGAGTTTTGCTATCTAAATCTGATTTAAACTTCCACACACTTCTCTTCAAGGGATTTATTTATTTGGTAGGGAAAATGCACATTATTTAACAAAATGTAAATATGTCAGAACTAAAATTCCATTTTTCATCTCTTGTCCAGGGAGAAAGCACAATTTATGTAAAACCAACAAAAACTATAATCAAGGTTAAAATGACTAAACTGCACAAAATTGTCAAAGAAAATAAAATATGTCATAAAGAGTATAAAAAGCACTTGAAACTGACTTCATATTGATGGCTTTGCAGGATATTGACAGATCTAAAGTGTTATGAGTCAATTCTTTAGTTGTTTTTTTGAATTGATAATAACTAGCAGATGTTCTGATTGTCTAGGAATAGAGTATCACTCCCGTGCAGCTGTAACTGAAAATGCACTCTAATCAAAGAACTTTTCCGTAAAGGACCAATACAATCTTCCCTGATGCTGTTTGTTTACAAATCGAACAACGTAACAGAGCAACTACTTTTTTTTTTATATTGCAATGCTGGATTATTTACATTGGATTTTGCCTAGTGACCTATATTAATATGTAATATTACACATTAATATTGGTCTTTTAAACACAAATTCCCATAAAATATACAGAAATTAGTGGTTGTAAGTTAAAACAGTTAAGGCTGTATGAATGATTTTTGTAAAGCACCACACCTGGTTTATCTGAGACTCTATGAGAACTGATGGAGAAATATCATGTGTACTCTAACTGGTTAAGTATGAGTCTCACAACAGGGGCGGAGCTAGATGGGGGGCCAGAGGTGGCCATGGCCACCCCTGTGGCAACCCTACCATTTTTTCGCCTTCTAATACAGACGATGGCAGCAATAATACTCTCAAGAGGAATGTTTACACTTAATAAACACTTTAATTTTTCATATACTAATAGTTACTAGACAACTAAAACACTGTGGTCAATTATGCACATCAAAATACTATCATTAAAGTTGATATATACAGCATTCTTTTAAGACCCTAAATTTGTGTTATATGGTGTAAAGAGAAAATGGTGTGTCTCTGCAAGTCATCAGGTAGTTTTCAGTTAAATCATAGATAAATAACTTTTTTAATAATATTATAAAATTAGTACATGTAATATAATTTGTTATGCAGAACAATTTTTGATACAAGTAGGTAAGTAATGACAATGGAAAAGATGTTTGCCCCAGACATTTTGTCCACTATACCTTTTAGACAGCTTGTAATCAAAAGGCTGTAGGAAATATAGTTTGTCTTTATTTAGAAAATATGGATGTTGTGCTGGCTCCTGTTGGAACAGTGGAGATTGACCCTGAGGTTCTGGCGCCTATCCTGCTTTCGGCCACCCCTCAGTTTACTCTACATTGGTTTTTGACTGGCCACCCCTATTCAAATTTTCTGGCTGCGCCTCTGCCTCACAAATAAGAATATACATAACTTTCATTCCAGCTGTTCCCATAACACACCAAAAGAGAAAGTGGAACATTGGGGCATTTTGTTTAAATCCACAACCCTGCCAAATAATGCAACAACAATAAAAAATTATGATGTTTTATATATATATACAGAAACATTTATAAGATTACTAATATTTATGCAAACAAAGCCACTGACAGATTATATTAATGCTTAACTATGTTTAGTGCAAAGACACTAATTAAAATCATTGTTTTACCCTTGTTATATATCTTTTTGTGCTACTGCATGCGTTAAATTGTTCTCTTCCCAGAAAAAGCCTGATCTAATTTATTGCTTTGGCTTGAACATGTGTAGTCATCTCCCAGCAGATCACATTGCATGCATAGCCTGCTGCTGAATTGGTCAACTTGAAAGCGGAAGTCATTTTTTTTTTTCCAACTGTGGCGTTCATGTTATGTAACTTTGTCTATCTATCAAACACCTAAAGCTACCTGCAGCTTTTTTTGTGTGTGCAGGATGGATCAAAATCACATATATTTTAAGCATCACTGCATGGCTTTGATGAGAACATTATGTTCTGGATTTAGAGAATAGAGTAGAATATTTCTAATAGAAAAGCAGTTTGCATGAAAAAAAAAGAGAGGGAGAGACAAATGTATAGAAGGAGTCTGGTCTACTTCGTAAGCCACAATTCAGAGAAAGCGTAAAAGCCGCTGAATAACCGAGAACATCAGAGCTGCAGCCAATCCGCTGCGCCTCAGCCAGCAGCGGATCAGCGTGCGCAAAGGATCATTCAGCTCTCCTCTATTTTCTTTTCCCGGGAAGTTTTCTTTTACCGACCTGACTTTGATCCCTGCTGCAACAAATGTCCTCTCTTCTGGTCGGCCGAGGGTCGAGAGTAGATTTTAAAAAGTGGGAATCGTTGCATCAGACCGACTTTAAACGTGATCCCAGTCTGGGAGGATTTGGGAATGCGGAAATTAAGCGATGCCAAGCAAACGTAAGCAGGGATGTTAAAAAGAAAAAAAAGAAGCCATAGTATGGGGGGAGTTGGAAGAGGGGAAGTAACAACCGCTCCTCCCATGAAGACACTCAAGCTGCACTGCTGTTTTAAAGAGAAACCATTGCAACAGTGACCACAGTAACCTTAAAACATTTTTACACCCTTAATTCTTTTAGATTTTGATTCAGCTGCAACATAGCCTGTTAAAGTAATTTTGTTTCTTCATGTGATTTAAATGGTTTAAATCATCCCATTGGCGCAAACAGTTTAGTTTGTACAGAAGATGATTAGGGCCACTGAAAAAAAATTTAAAAAGTTAACTGATTTTTAAATTGTATTTCTGTATAATTTCAGAAAAAAGTCAGAATTCTGAAATTTTTCTCAGAATTCTGACTTTAAGCTCAGAATTCTGACTGCAAACTCAGAATTCTGAGTTAAATATCAGAATTCTGACTTAAATCTCAGAATTCTGACTGAATTCTGACAGCTAACAAACATGTTTGCAACAAGCCGTAGCCATGTCTGTTTTAGAGACTAGCTCTCTTATTTTAACCACCTTCTGCTTTTCCATTAATGAAATAGCATCACCAGGAACCCCTTGGGCACGTAAAAACTTGCCTAATTCTTAATTTTGTACCAGTGTGTTACTGGCCCTCTCAAACAACTCACATCTTTGTCAGTGAAGCTGAATGCTCCCACATCTCTTCCTACATTTTTTTTTTTTTTTTTCAGTGGCCCTAATGCTCTTCCGTAAGTTTTAAACTCGTATCCCCATTTTAATAAATGTATGTGTCGCCTTTTTTGACTTGGGCAGTTTGGCTTTCTTTTCGGGATGTAACAACACCTGGGCGTCAAAAGGCACAGCGACAGCAAACAAAGGGTTATTTCTGTGTTTTCTCATATAAAAAGGGCTTTCCAACATTTAAAGCATTTTTGAAATAAAGAGATATTTGAGGAAAGTAATGAGAACATTTTTCCACAATAGGACAAACATGAAAATGTGCTTAACTCAAACAAAATTGAGTTGGTCTGTATTTGTCTACTTTGCAAATGTAGTAATGTGATTACACCTTCAAGCTTTCTTCATCCATATTTTTGGATATTTCGGTGGGCATAACGACTCCCTACATAACACTTTCCGATATAAATATATTAAATCATTTAAAACAGAATTTAATCTTACTCAGGCCAGAGAAATTGTAGGATTACAGATGGTAAGCCTACTGGAAAAAACTATTGAAAAAACCTATTTATAGATCTGCAGAGTCACATCCTGCCACAGTCATAACATCACAAATAATTATTTGATTCACATATTTTTTAAATGACGAAACATCACTGTGTTCTTAGAGGGCACAGCTTTCTTTGACAACAAGGACAACCTGGTGCACTGTTAGTTTCCTTTTTTGAAGTCCAAAATAATTGCCTGTAGGATTCAGAGTTTCTAGAGACCGGAAGCAGCAATGGGTAGCACTGCTGCCTTGCAGCAAGAAGGTTTCGGGTTTGATTCCCAGCCCAGGGTCTTTCTGCATGGAGTTTGCATATTCTCCTTGGGCATGCAGCGGTTCTCTCTGGGTACTCCGGTTTCCTCTCACAGTCCAAAATCCTGACTGTTAGGTTAATTGGCTTCTCTAAATTCTACTTAGTAGTGAGTGTGTGCTTGAATGGTGGCTTGTCTTGTTTGTCTATGTGTTGCCCTGCGATAGACTGGCAACCTGTGCAGTGTGTACGCCGCGACTCACTCATTGACAGCTGGAGTTAGGCACCAGCACTCATGACTCCAGCAGGGATAAGCATGACAATGGATGGATGGATGATATACACTCACCGGCCACTTTATTAGGTACCCCATGCTAGTAACGGGTTGGGCCCCCTTTTGCCTTCAGAACTGCCTCAATTCTTCGTGGCATAGATTCAACAAGGTGCTGGAAGCATTCCTCAGGGGGTTTGGTCCATATTGACATTATGGCATCACACAGTTGCCGCAGATTTGTCGGCTGCACATCCATGATGCGAATCTCCCGTTCCACCACATCCCAAAGATGCTCTATTGGATTGAGATCTGGTGACTGTGGAGGCCATTTGAGTATAGTGAACTCATTGTCATGTTCAAAAAACCAGTCTGAGATGATTCCAGCTTTATGACATGGCGCATTATCCTGCTGAAAGTAGCCATCAGAAGTTGGGTACATTGTGGCCATAAAGGGATGGACATGGTCAGCAACAATACTCAGGTAGGCTGTGGCGTTGCAACGATGCTCAATTGGTACCAAGGGGCCCAAAGAGTGCCAAGAAAATATTCCCCACACCATGACACCACCACCACCAGCCTGAACCGTTGATACAAGGCAGGATGGATCCATGCTTTCATGTTGTAGACGCCAAATTCTGACCCTACCATCCGAATGTTGCAGCAGAAATCGAGACTCATCAGACCAGGCAACGTTTTTCCAATCTTCTATTGTCCAATTTCGATGAGCTTGTGCAAATTGTAGCCTCAGTTTCCTGTTCTTAGCTGAAAGGAGTGGCACCCGGTGTGGTCTTCTGCTGCTGTAGCCCATCTGCCTCAAAGTTCGACGTACTGTGCGTTCAGAGATGCTCTTCTGCCCACCTTGGTTGTAACGGGTGGTTATTTGAGTCACTCTTGCCCTTCTATCAGCTCGAACCAGTCTGGCCATTCTCCTCTGACCTCTGGCATCAACAAGGTATTTCCACCCACAGAACTGCCGCTCACTGGATGTTTTTTCTTTTTCGGACCATTCTCTTTAAACCCTAGAGATGGTTGTGCGTGAAAATCCCAGTAGATCAGCAGTTTCTGAAATACTCAGACCAGCCCTTCTGGCACCAACAATCATGCCACGTTCAAAGTCACTCAAATCACCTTTCTTCTCCATACTGATGCTCGGTTTGAACTGCAGGAGATTGTCTTGACCATGTCTACATGCCTAAATGCACTGAGTTGCCGCCATGTGATTGGCTGCTTAGAAATTAAGTGTTAACGAGCAGTTGGACAGGTGTACCTAATAAAGTGGCCAGTGAGTGTATATATATATATATATATATATATATATATATATATATATATATATATATATATATATATATATATATATATATATATATATATATATATATATATATATGCTATCATAGATTTATAACATTTTCAACACTATAACACACAATACCCTTGGCGAAACTTATGGTGGCAGCTTCATGCTGTGGGGATGCATATCTTCAGAGGAGACATGATCAATTAGCAAAAATGGATGAAGCTTAAAGAGGAAAGGGAATGAGTATCATCCCAAGACTCCCATAGCATCAAGCTTGGAGGTATTTTTCTACACATGAGACAAGGCGACTGCACTATAATAAAGAGAGGATGACTTGAGCTATGTATTATGAGATTTTGGGGAACAACCTCCTTCCCTCAGTTAGAATATTGAAGATGGGTCGAGGCTGGGTCCTCAAACATGACAATGACCTGAAGCAAACAGCCAGGATAACCAAGGAATGGCTGTGCAAGAAGCATATTAAGGTTCTGGCTTGGCCTAGCCAGTCTCAAGACCTAAACCCAATATCCCTCCTGCAGTGTGTGTGCAAACCTGGTGAAAAACTACAGGAAAGGCCACTATACCAAATATTAAAATTGATTTTCTCAGTCATTCAAATACTTATTTCCAGCTGTATCATACAAATAAGCAGTTTAAATAAATCATAAATTGTGATTTCTGGATTTTTTTTTCTAGATTATGTCTCTCACAGTGGACATGCATCTACAACCACAATTTCAGCCCCTTCCATGATTTCTAAGTGGGAGAACTTGCAAAATGTTTAAACATCTATTTTCTTCACTGTATATGTAACCAAACTAACTGCACCATCTGCTGACCCCTTTGCCCAATAACTGCAGGGTCCAGCAGGGGACCAAGGCTGTCCTCTAGGTACTGAAAAGCCAGATGATCAAAGGCTTTCATGACTAGATGTCAGTGTGACACCACCTAATTCATTTAACCATGTGATAACGTATCTCTTGGGGATTAGGTTGATGGAGGAACATTTGAACCTGGAGGAAATCTCATGTATCTCCATAGCCCTGCCTATACAGCAGCCTGCCCCCTCCTCCAAGCCTCGTTCTTGTTCCTATGCAGCTTGCTGAGATGTAAACGGAGCCATAGCTTCCTGTTGTTGTATGTGCAAAATATCTTGACCTGCACACATGTCCTACGAAAACGGATACAGCAAGTGACACGTGTCGTCAAGCTCATTAATGGATGTGGTTCCTAAGCAGACCTGCAACACCTGTTTTGACTGCTTCATCCACTTCAATGATTTCTGCTTATAGGTAGTCCCAAACCAGTCGTGGTGAAAGACAGATATGCATCAATGAAAGCTGAATAACACTGGTTGAGTGTGTTTTCATGAGATGAAATAGGTATTTTATAATCTTATTGGAGTTGTTTACACTGTTAAAGCTACAGTGTGTAATAATTACAGGGATATACAGTCAGAAATGTTATATATTATACATAACTATGTTATTTATCATCATCTACGAGCTCAGCCTCTTAACCTTAATATTTGCGTTGCCTTAGAATTCGTTATTTATAATTACATAGGAGCGGGTCTCGCAGCCATGGAGGCAGACATCTTTGCGCTACGGCAGCGCAGAGCCAACAAACTAGCGATTGCGAGATCGCCAAAACGTCACAACGATGTAGAAAAAATAACGGGTATATTTATTATCTTAAGTCTACATGAAATCTATACCCTACACAGACTAATGAAATACTATCTGTAAAATTATCTATGTAAACAAACCTCATCACTTGAGAAGGTAGGTGATGCGGACGTCGTGGAAGACATTTTGTCCCGTAACGCTCGCCGTACTGTTGGGGGGGAGAAGCGTGGGGGGGGAGATGTTCATGTTGCTGCAGTCTGCAGTCTGACCGCTAGATGTCGCTAAAAGTTACACACTGTAGCTTTAAAGTCCCTAATACCAATGATGAGTCTGTTATTAGTTCAGGACATGGTTTTTGGCCTCTAATGTCCAGGCTTTGTAATGGAATGTAAACTCCAGCCAGAGCAAACAATGAGAATGAGAATTCTCTTTGTAAATCAAAAAGCATATTAATCTGTATAAAGAGGCTAGTTGAGTACTACAGGCTCTATTTAACAGACATAAAAACACCAAACTTTGCTTATGTAAAAGCTTCTCTCTTTACGATCATTTAGTGCCGCGGTTTGGGGATTTCAGTAAAACAAAGAGGCGAAGGCAACTGTAGGGTTCAGAGTTTTTAGAGACCGGAAGCAGCATTTAGTCCATTTATTTTCTTCATCTCTGGTAAATACCATAGAGGGCCACTGCTTTGCCAACTAGCATCAGTAAGAGAGAGGAAGGTACTGAGGATGCCATTTGCAGCTATCCTCAATGTGTGAAGGGCAGATTAGATTTCTGCAACTGCACACATCACATCGTCGCTTGGGTCTGGTCGTGAACCAGTTTTGCTGGCATGCTTCTGCACCGTCGGTGTGGAATTTCTAGGGACGCACAGAAGATTCCCGCCAAAGCACAAGGGGGAGCCTATTCGAGAACTCGTGAGAACTTCAGCGGATGGTCACAAGAACTTTGTTTTGGCAGAGACCTTGGCATCTTTATATAATTTGTCTGAGGCATCCTACAAGTAGTTGTCCATTTTTTTAAATGGTGCACCCCGGCACCGAATCAAGAAGGACGACCACACAGACAGCCGGAAAGGCATACCAAGGACCAATAACAGTTGCTTTTTGCCTGTGCACTTCCGCTTGAGGTTTGCGACTGTCCAACAGGTAGTCAGGATTTTTTTTAGGTGCGCGACGACGGTTGCAGAACCTCTGCGCAGGGGGCACCTCAAAAAACATAAATCATGTTGAGAATATAAGACTTAAAGATAAAATTTAATTTACCAAGGCTTTGGTTCTAACTGACTTACTTTAAAACAAGGAATATACATATACTTTAGTCAGTTAAGGAGCTAGGATAGCTGAGACATACCTGCAGCTGTAGTTTTAGCTAAAATATTGACTGGCATAAATGGCACATTTTATTTTTAGGTTTTTAAGGAGAAATACGTTTTTAATTACTTCAAAATCATATTTTGATCAAATGCAATACAATACATTCAAGTTAATGGTTGCAATGTAAAAAATTATTTAAAAAAACAAAATTATTAAAGGGATATAAATGCCTTTACAAGCTTGCTTGCACTTTTAAACTCATCTTTGACGTCTGCTTGCGAAACTTCCTTATAATTCAGCTCAATAAGCAGATGGAGCCAAGTTGCCAACTTTTTTTTTTTTTTTTAAGACGGCAGCAGCCAACAGTATTGGGAACATAGATTTATTGTTATTAGGCAGCAGCATAGATTAACAATCAATGCTCTCTTTTTTAAAATGTTAACAAGTCAAAATCTTAAAGGTAAAAAAATAAATAAAAGTTACATCTCAATAAGATATATAGTGTATAGCACTGGATGTTTTCATGGAAAACCTTCAACATTTCAACAATGAGGTCAAAGCACAGCTGATGACACTGAGGTATGGATGAATATTTAAATACAGCAATCAATACATTTTTGGCACAAAAACACCATAGAGATACATCAAATTGCACAGTACACTTTAGACCTATTAACAGATCATGAATACTTATTGATTAGCTTCGAAAATGATTTCAATTTTCTCTGCATGCGTTTTAAAATCAAAACGTCAGTCCCTCGTGCTGAATTAACAGCCATGCTTTTGGCTACATCACTCTGTTGGCTATCAGAACAAAGTTTATATGCTTAGTCAAACACAAGACAATTCATTTTATAGCTATTCCTTGAACAGTTACAGCATATTTGGGCATATGTTGTTGATTTCTTTTTTGTCAAGTACCTAGAGAAAAACCAGAGAGATCAGGGATATCATTTCCCTCTTTGAGTTATAAGGCGAGGAGAGTTGGAGAGTTAAGGATATCGAGAGATTCAGCCTTACTCAAACCACCTTTAAGGCCGTCTAGGCCCTCCTCTGTAAGAGAGTCCAGCTCAGGACATGCAAATGTGAACACGGAAAGGTAACTACTGCAGGTGGGGGTGGAAGTCACCACCGGAGTGCTGAGAGGCTCCAGGTCACAGGAAACAGACTTATACAAGGTCTCCCAGTCCGAGACTCCGAGGGAGCTGCTCAAATCTATGTCTGGAACTGATCGAGCCGTTTCCATGGGGATTCTGTCCTCCAAACTAGGCAGCATATTGTCTAGAAGCCCCTCCTTAATGTCCAGGGAGGGCTCAAGGTCGGAGATGTTGATTTCAGCATTGGCGCACAGTAAGATATTGGAGTTCCCAGAGATTGCTGTGGACGGATCACTGGGGATGTCTATGTCCTGGAGTGATGGAGCTTCCTGGATGCCTTCATCCTGAAGGCGATCCTCATCTGAGCTGGGCGGCAACTCTGGGGAACTAGCAGAAGCCTCTAAAATCGTCTCAAGCTCCTCTTGGATCTGGCACACTGGTTTATGTGTGGTGAGGATGAATTCGAGCCGCTCTTTTTCTTTGAGCAGGTTGGCTATTTCTGTTTCCAGGGCTGCTTTTTCCTCCTCCAGCTTGTCTGTCTCCTTCAGAAAGATCAACATCCAAAATCATACACAGGGACAAACACTCAGCCGTAAGTGCAAATGACAGCTGAGTAAATGCATTACTGTTTACTTACAGCCTGCAGCGTATCTGTGAGTTCCCTCCGTCTGTTGCGACACTTTGCTGCAGCCATTTTATTCCTTTCCCGTCTTATCCTCTTCTTCTCCTCCTCCTCTGGAGACAGCTGGGGGATGAAAGAAATAATTCAGTTACTGCCTTCATCACCTAATCCATTGTATCCATTCCCACTTCCAGCTCTGGGGGGGGAAAAATGTGCAAAAGCATGTCTCCCTGCATTGCGTCTAAAAATAGATCATTGTTGCAGACTTGCTATGACCTGAATTTAAATTGACATCCTTAAGGAAGGCGCACAGCCACTGAGGAGCAGACACACAACAGCCCACACATCCTATCATGTAAAATACAGATTTTTCTTTTTGTTGTGGTTGGATTGCAGATGGGCTTCATTGATCGACCCTCACCTGCTCTGTTTTCCCCTTTCTGGCAGCATTTTTTCCTTTGCTCCCGCCTGCTTTGGGTGTTGCCTTGTGAGAGCTTTGCGGTTCATTGGCTTGCTTGCTGCCCAGAGATGAGGAGACAGATGTAATAATTGTAGGCTGGACCATCCACTGGAAATCTGGGGTGGAGGATATTGCTGTAACTGTTGGAACAAAGGGATTGTCCTGAGCACTCATATCTTGGTTGACCTCCTGAAAATGAAATTCATAAAAAAGATTAATATTTATTATTTTTTTATTTTCTGTGTGTGTGATCAAAGCCCCCAATAAAACCTACAAATCATATTGTTTTGATGTATATATATCCCTCACCAGAAATAGCCTTCTCCGGATCAATATTTGACTTTATCATTGTTCCTGACGTCAACACTGACGCAGAGCGGCTGAGGAGTCTCCTGAATGAATTTATTTTTTTTTTTCTCAATGAACCGCTGCATCGACACGCTCACAATTGGTCCCAGGACGTCAGAACCCAAAACAAGGCAAAACACCATGCTGTGCAAAAGCCCATCCATTTTGCGCACATGGCTCCTATTCAATAAATGCGTCAACATTTGATGCTGACATTAAGCGCTTCCAAATCAATTAAAAAAACATCAATCACCCCTTCTCCTCTCACCCCCCCACCATCTCTATAATTAAAAATGAAAGCATTGAGGCGCTGATGTAGGGATCAAATGTTTTATGTGCTTGTTAAAGCGTAGATATGGAGGCTGAATAGATGATCAACAAAGCCATTCATACCTTGGCACCGCTCTCTGACGCTGGAGAGCTCTCCTCTTCTGGCGTTTTCTGGCAAAGCGTCCCGACAGGAGACTCTGTCCGCAAGGTTGCATCCATATTCCCTCGTTATTATGCACAATAATTGATGATTTAAAAAATAATAAATAAAACCCACACCAGTCCTGCTCAATGACAAATATCTGACTTCCGCTGTGCAGAGAAAGCGTCTCTTTTCTCCAGGTATATACCTGGTAACTGGATGACTTGAATGCAAGCCCCTCCTATTAAGCCCTGCTAGAATTTTATGAATGAACCAGGACTGTACCACTATCTGATCAGGCGGGGGGGGGGTGCTGATTGAGCGCCACGGGCCTACATTCTCATGTAAAGCAGCGTCATTGTGTAATTTAACAGAAAACGCACATCGGATATGAGAAATAAAGCAGGACTCTTATTAATGTCTACCTTTAGATTACGTAGGTAGTGATGCACCGACATGCTTTAAGTAACCTTTACATACATTTCATTATTTTTACATTGATCAAGTGGAGCAGATCTGGTTAATTTTCAACATTTTTCATAAATGTTTATGCAAGAATTACGCATTTTAATTAACAAAAAACAATCACTGTTGTGCAGCTTATTTCGTTTTAATATAAGATGGATATTTTGAAAATAAATAAATAAAGAAATGCTCCTTTACAAACTGTTTACATGGCAGATTAAGAAAAAAAAAAACAACAAAAACAAGCAGATTGGCTTTAAGAGGTAAAGACCCACCCTAACAATGTCAGACACCTCTTTATTCTGGACTACCAATCACAGCAAAGATTCCTGCCCACTGTCCAAATCACTGATCCATCAAGCAGGGACCTTGGACTTTTTTTTTTATGTGGGGGCAGTGAAGTCACGTGGCATGACCCGGAAATGAAGAGGAGGATGCAGCAGCAGAGGGGGAGGGTTTCTCGGAGCAGCACCATCCTTTCCTCCCACCTGAACATCTGCATCTCCGCACACAAAGCCCGGATGCCTCTGCTACTAAAATCTCAAGGACATTTCCACTAGATCATAGAAAATGGTTGGAAGAAAAAAAAAATCTGCTGCAAAAATTGCATACAATCAAGAGGAAAAGCTTGGAACTTTTCTTCATCCCAAGTGACAAGTGTTGCACTGTGGTATGGTGATTTGCAAAAGTATTCATTCAATATTTTGACGCAGAGCAAACCCAAACCTTTTAAAATAATGAACTGACACATGCTAAAACGTAAATGTTCAGAGGAAGTTTAAGTCAACATGTTTTTTTAAATAATAAATCTGAAAAGTGTGGCATGCATTTCTAGTCAGCCCTGTTGCTCTAATAACATGAAAATTAGCTGAAGCTGGTTGGATGCAGACGTCGTTTAACTGGTAAATAGTCAGTCCAGGTCAGATAACATTGGTGAGAAGCATTAAAGGTATAGAGGACGATCTTTTGTTTCCAGGTGGATCATCTAAATAAGTGGTCCTCCTAATTGTCAATCATTCTGGTGAGATGTTCACGTAAGGCCGTCATACGTGCTTGTCCCGTTAGCCATCTTTTTCTGCACATGCACATTTTCAGGCAAATACGTGTGGTGAGCTATGGTTTCAGACAGTAATTGAAGCTCACCTTTCTCGCCACGGTTCTTTGAAAACAGCAGAGGGTCATAAGACAAAAAGTGTCGATGAAGTGTATGAGAAGAAAAAAAAGGCCTCAGAAGAGGCAGAAATATCCCAGAATGCTTTGCACAAAGCACTATGAGATTTCCTTTCACAGCAGCCCACTGTCGCTACCAGACAGCGGTGACTAATAACAAAGATGGCGCAAGCACCGCGCGATGGAGGTGGAGTTACATGACCAACAGGGAGCAAGTAGCAGTGATCATCTCTCCAAGCGGTCAGTTAACTGAGTTCACTATGAAGTCCACTGTATACTCCTGACTCTATATAGTGAATGAGGGATTTAGGGGTTCAGGCACAGTAAGCTTGTATGAGCTATGAGAACAGCAACTTTTAAACAGAGTGTGCACGAGGAGAAATGGCTCGTGCATGCTTCTGCACACCTTAATTAGGGGTTCCCTTTCAGGGGCGGGTACAGGGTTGTGCATTTACATTTTTTTTTTTTTTTTAATTTGTGAAAATCCTCCATAATACCTTTAAGTTAAAGAACAACGTCCGAAGTTTCAAAAATCTCACAGCACAGTGTTTTAAACCATGATTTGTAACATGTAAAAGAAATGAGACAACAGCCAACTACAAGGACGTCCCCCAAACTGACAGGATATGGGAGCATAAAGAGGAGCTGCTGACAGTAATAGTTGAGAGGAAAACTTGTAACTGAACTACAAAAATGAGAACAGGGGTGTTTAGAAAGCAATCGAAAGAAATCTGCTAACATTTTGGAAGTTTTTAAGCAGCTGTTTGAGATGCTGACCAAAGTATTAACATCAGACCTGCAGTGGTTTCTAAAATTATTATTATAATTATTAGTTGGGGCTGAATAATGCACTTCAAAAAATATCTAAATATATTTATATATTTCTTGAAATGAATGTAGCTACCCTTTGAGAATGTGAATACAATTATGTTCAAACAAAGAAAGTTTTTTGGCTGTCGAAATATGATGACTGTGCAGCGCTGAAAACACTAACTTACATTCACAACCTAAACTTTGATTTTCTTCTTTCCAGCTGTATTAATTTAGTCCACACAAACCATTGTCTTAATTTTTCAGTGTTTGTCTTGACTGTGCTGCTTCCATTACCTTTCTGTGGTTGCTACGGTATATTTTTTGTCCAATCACATTTCAGCCTTGGTGCGTTGATTTTTCATCCGTCAAATCTGCCCAGGACCTCCAGAGTCAGCAGTGCTGGTCGATGTTGCTTTAACAATATTCATAAGGAATATCTTCTTCTGCCAATCAGATTTCAGATTTGCCCCACTGGGCCAGCTAGAAGGCCCATCCTTACGTTAACATTTTCTGTCCTCTGATTAGTCAGTTACAGCAAAATGTTTACAGCCAAATTAAGCTAACGACGATCTGCATTTTAGATTCGTTTTGCTTTTGTTAAAAGTTTTTCTGGCCTCAATGACTGATACTAAATTAAAATACTAAGACTTCCTACACAGAGACAGAAGGATGAATTCTGTTTACAAATAACCAGCATCTCTGGTGACTGAGATATATTTTATTTCCACGCTTTATGCACCATTTTATCTGGTAATTAGATTCATATTGAATCTGAACGGCTAATGTTTATAAATCCGTGGTTATAGAGTCGAGGGTTGCTGTTGTCTTAACTAGGCTTCTTGCCTAATTGATCTCTGTATTCACCCTCACACTAATCTTCCTCTGTTATACCTGTGCTTGTAACATTTCATTTGAATACTATTGAGGGTTTCTGTTATTAAAATCTGAAAATAGTGATATTAACACCATGACACGTCATTGTTGCAAATAGACGTCCAAGGGATAAGAAGTAGGTTAAGTTGAAGTGTGCCGACTGAATGCCTAGGTACCATATGCGACACCTACCACTGGGTTTCAGTATATTAATAAACATTTATTTGTAGTTGCTGTTTTTGTTTCATTGGGCTTTGTTTGGTCATGTGACTAAAATAATGAAGAATGGCAGGAATGTAGGTGTCCATAGGATCGGGAAATATATAACCTAAGATTGGTAAATACTGGTTGTCAGCCATAACTTCAAAATTAATATTGGATGACGATATCAGCCCAGATTTTATCTTTACATCTTGTCTGAATAAGAGGGATGTTGGGTTAGTGGTTAGAGCAGTGCGCTTGTGCTCTGAGAAGGTTGCAAGTAACTGGTTTGATCCCCACAGACTGCTACTCTGGGTCCCTGAGCAAGACCCTTAAACCCTGATTGCCAAGCAATGGCAGCCCACTGCTCCCCAAGGGGATGGGTCAAATGCAGAGAGAGAATTCCCCATTGTGGGACAATAAAGGGATATATATGCATGCCACACAGCTCAGATTACTTGCAGAAAATAAGACATTGCATCACTGTCCTCAAACTTTACATTTATAAACGGTTGAGTGGTTTTTCTGATAAAACAATGAAACATGTGGAGGTGTAACATTAAACAAAGGTGGGGATATTTCTCTGAGGTACTGTAGTTCTCCCATTTTGTAATTACTAAAATCACATTGAGCAAATAGTGTCTTGGTATTCTTGGTTATTCTCTTCTGCATGTGGTAACTACAGTATGACTGTACTGTTTGATGCATCTCAATTTAATAAACAATCTGACTTCTTCACATCTAACCATTTTTTTTTATTATAAAAGATTTTTAAACAACAGTTTAGTTTTTAGTAAAGCTTTTTGTGTTTGCAGTAAGCTGCATTTTTTAAATTAAAAGCACACCTTGTTTATTTATTTCCATAAAGCTCCCATGCTTTATACATTCTTCTTAGCCTTTTCAGGTTTGGTTTCTGGAAGTCCTGCAAGAATAAAAATGTATGCTCGTGATCCGATTTCTGAGCCATTTAACCTTTTTTAGGATGTGTCCATATGTTCTAGTACCTTCTGGTCCTCGTCCAGATGAAGGAGGTCTACGAGAGGAGCAATAGAGGGGCGGCCGTGGGCGCACTGGAAGGGCAGCTGGCATGAAGACAAGGACGCTACCAGGCTGCGGCACTCGTCTCTGCTTAGAGTGTCATTAAACTTGATGGCACCTTTTCAGCACAGAAATGAATCAAGATCATCGATTTCAGTCGCTTCATCCTAAAAGAATATAAGGCATAATTTAATAAAAAAAAATTTATTACCATGGCATGCCAACGAGGAGAGGACTTTCAAAACAGTAAGTGGCAAAGGGCCTCCAATTCTGCCTGTTTGACGGAGTAACTTAAAGAGAAGGAAGAAGAAATGACTGCTTGTTTGTTAGGGTTATGATGATTTGCGAGAGGCAGAAAAACAGATGTTTTACCTCAGTCTGCTCTCGAAGATACTCCTGAGATGAGACAAGGCGGGAAGGTTAACCTCACCAAAATTGGGAACCGATAACGGAGTTATCGGTCCAAATTGTATCGATTGACCCGACTCTGACCTCCTACCTCAACAATAGGCTTGATGACAGACGGTCTTCCTCGCTTAAGCTCATTACTTTCTTTTTCCATGAAGCACAGCGGCACCTTTCCCACAAAAACCTTTGGAGCTCCGGTCTTTGAGAAGGTAACTTCCAGGCCCAAACTCTTTAAATGTGGCTGAGAAGACCTACAGGACGACAGTGATAAAGATTAAACTAACGTGATCCCATTGGTACAAAGCACTGCTTATAACATCTACAGCACTCTCTACATTATAACTACTTTAGAGAAACCTAGCAGGTAAAAAATGTGTCCACTACTGATAGGTCAACTAACACTGATTCATCCGAGCATGCGTGGAGCTAATAGAGCAAAACCCAATGTGTTGCACATATTGTTTCAAGAAAGTCTTGTGACAGGTACAGCAGCTGTTCTGAAATGACTGCCGCACTAAACTGTGTTTATAAGCACACCTGTCAATGTGCATCTGCCAAAAAAAATATCTCTGATCTTTTCTTTATCAAATTCATCAAGAAATATGGATCTGCCTTAAGGAAAAAGAAAGGTTTTAGCAGTGCTTGAGCTTTTTGTTCTCATAAGTTTCAAATTTCTTGTGTCGTCCCGTTCCTTCTACTTATGACTAAAGTTACCTGAATTCAAATTAAATTCAAATTGACTTTGTTTACCGTACTTACTGTAATTATATTTTAATTTTTGTATCTGAATCCTCGTCCACAAGCATTCTTGTTCACATTATTTATTGACTGCATCTAAAAATATCAACCATATTTTCAATATAAACGAAGATCTGAAATAATACAATATAACATAGAATGACTTAAATTATAGTATTACAAGGTCATGAAATCAGTGTGGGTTTAGTTTGTCAAATAGGCAGCGTGGAGGGATTTTAAAAGTCCAGCAGGTGTCAGTATTGAGTCAAACTTCATCAGCTTGGCCCCTTATCAACTCATCACTACTATCCAACAATGCTGAAGCCACCAAGAAGAAAACTATGACTTAATAATTATTAGTTAATAGTTAGAATATATATATATTATTTGACGGGTCAACAAAGAGTGAATACTAAGTTTAAGGGTGAGAAAACGTTTTTCACTTAGTTTTTCGTCACATAAAACCATAAGAAGTGTGGAGTGCATTTACATTCCCATTACCCAATACTCTCCAGAACCTGTGTTAAACATGCAGCTGCAGCTAAACCTGTCAGAGGTATTGCACATGAAATGTACTTTTATTATTTTACAAACTTTGTATATCTAGAAGTGGAAATTTCATCCTATATTTCTTTGCAAAATGACTCAGGCTTTGACAAACTGGATAAAGATCTGTGAAAATATGTTTCACAGTCTTTCCAACAAATTCCCTTTAAGATTTAGAAATGGACTGATCGGCTTAGAGCTGTGATCTTTTCTTTCTGATTTTAAAGAAGGACTAAACAGTCATGACTGAGATTATAATACACACAGGTGGGCTTTATTTACTTCTAATGCCAAATTTCAAGGCTGAATTTATTTAGAGATATCATAGAAAGGAGGAATAGTAAAAATTTCAACACGTACACATTTCTCTTTGTTATTTGTATTATAGTATTTTGACTCTCGGTTACTTTCTGTTGGTATATTACACAAAATTCTATTTCAATGTATTTTTTCAGGTGAATGAAGAATTTAGAAAAGTGAGCAGCAGCACAAAAGCAAAACAATGACCGAAAAACAAACACACACACCTAAGCAGCCTGAGCTCCTCTTCCGTCACATTGATTTCCAAAGGGGGTAAAATGGTTGATGAACAGAGACGTTTCTCCCTGGAGCCATCCTGGTCGTCTTTGTATGAATCTAAAGCAAAACCTTGAGTTATCAACCTGATATCTTCATGCTTCCAAATAGACAAACAGGGTCCCAGATATCGAACAGTGCGTTAGGCTACATTCACTCTGCAGGCCTTTATGCTCATTCTGATCTTTTTGTGAAATCCTCATCATCTCCTGTGTTAACTGCATTCATACAGCTTAAGTGTGCCGCATGCACATTAGAGGAATGCAATGACATCACAAACAAGCTTGCTCTGTAATAACAGAAGTAAACATGGATGGTAGTGCTGGAGCACCTCTAGCGATATTTTCCAACCTTAAAAACTCAATCTTTTCAAGAAGGTTGAAAATAAAGACTTCTCTCTGTATTGTCATCCCCCGTGGTTTTTTTCTTTTCTTCCCACTTCTGCATAGCAAGACGCAGAAGAGTGACCTTTGTTGAGTATTAATGACGTTCAGCTTGGATGAATGCCACCTGGCTTTCAGACACAGGTCAAATTTGAAAATCTCAGATTCGTATCAGATTCAGGACCACATATCGGTCCATTTCACATCACTGCATAAATCGTGCTGTTCAGACTGCCATGAAAAAAAAAAAAAATCAGATACAGGTTGCATGTGGGCAAAAAAATCTGATTTAGGTCACTTCAGGCTGCTTGTGAATGTAGCCTTTCACACTTTTGTTTAATCTTTTACCTGTGATTAAATTTTCAAGTCGAATCCTCTCGTGTGCTGCGTGCTGATCTACCAAGACCAGCAGGTTACCTGAGATTTCGACAGAGGAAAAAACATAAAAACACTACAGCAGAACAGTATCATCAAACTAAGGGAGGAGATGTTTTATACTCTTACCTTGAGTTTCAGTCTGTGCAGCGGAACCCTCATCACTGGTATCAATAAGGCATGCAAGAAACTTTTTATCCACTTGATTCACAACCTAGAGTATATAACCTTGTTATGATGTCATCAAATGAAAATATGCGAGTGTTACAAGGAAAACATTTACCTTCATGGAGTGAATCATATTCTTAGAAAAGCGGTATGGAAACAGGATGTTGTGGATCTTCACAGCAAGTTCATCAGCTTGTCCAGTGGATATATCCACCCCAATCTGGAGGCGTACAAATATTAAACTTTTTTTTTTTCATAAGCAGAAATGTGAATTTTTTATTATGCCATCCTTGGAGTGGGTGGGAGTAACAAAACTTTTTAACTTCATAAAAGTTTCAAATGTTTGGCTTACCGTAGGTGGGCGAACAAACACTGGATTTTTCCATTTAGAGTATAATGAAGAAAGTGAGTTGGAGCTCTGGTCTGCACCATCTGTAAAGACAGCAACATTAGCAGTGAGATAAAGACAACATAAATAAAAAAACAAATAAAAAAAATAAAAAAACAGACCAAGCAGGTAGCAGGTGGAAAATGTTTTACAAATAAATAACCTCCCTCCTTACCCATGCTAATAACTTTTGTATAAGGTGGCTTTCATTCCAAATAGGCTGCAGGGCTTTGTAAATAGCTCACATGCAGTCAGAGGTTGAAAAAAAATGTCTGTTGACATCAATTTTCAAGGCTTAATATTGTTTCTGTATAAAATTAAAGTTTTAACTTTGACTACATGAGTATCTCTTGACCCACCGCAGCCTTAAGCAGATGTGGTGTTTAGGGAACTTATGGCAAACTCAGGTCTACTGCAGCTTCTAACAGATTTACTTTTAAGGTTCCCCTGCATTTAGATCCATTCTTTTATTCACTGTTAGTACGATGTGTTCACAATGATTCTCTGGCAAATGTAGAGCTTTACATGTAGATTTACATTTGGTCTCACCATCTTATCCCAGTTTTGTGTGACCCCTAAAAATCTTGCAGCAAAATCCCAATAAAACAGCTAACAGGTGTTTCCTTGCTATGATTTGTTGGGCACATTTAAAACAGTTATTCTATCAACAGATATCACTGAGGAGCCGTTGATCTATGCAGATTCTACCTTGAGTCTCTAAATTGTTTTGTTTTTTTCAGGCCAATGCTCCTTGTGTTAGTTTAGTTTAGGTAGACGACCACATCCTGGAAGGGCTGCAGCTTTGCCAAACTCATTTCCTTCTCAGATTATAGGAAGACAGTACTGAGATATTAACAGGCTGAGGTCCTTTTATAAAATACAGCTTTCACAATTTTATCCCTTGCTTTGGTTGTTGGCCTATGATGCTGTTCATTAAGGTTCTTAAAAAATATCTACTCTATGCTGAACATAAGATTACACACTGGGGGAAAGTGATATCTAAAGGCAACGATGATGATAACAGAGTAACCCCAGGCTTAATAAAAATGCACATAACCCTTTTGTGTTTTGATTTGTAAAGGAAAAAAAAAAAATCACCAGCCATGTATGTTTTTGTAGTACCATTCTAAAGGTATAGTGGAGGATTTTTTCCCCCAGGTGGATCATCTAAATAAGTGGTCCTCCCAATTGTCAATCATCCTGGTGATATGTTTACGTGAGTTTGTCCTGCAGTTAGCCATATTTTACTGCGCATGCGTGCTTTCAGGCGTGTATGATGAGCTACAGTCTCACACAGTCATTGATTTCCGCCTTTCTCACCATGGATCTTTGAAAATGGCCAAGGTTTTTAATAGCAAAAGTGTCTACGAAGTGTACGAGAAGAGAAAGGCCTAAGAAGAGAGAAACAAGACCAGAGTGTATTTGGGAGGTTCTTTCACGCAATGGTGTACGCTGAAAGAGCAGGTTGGGTTTTCCACTGGTGCCTCTGTTGCAAAGTTTCTACTCGAAAGGTAAAGTTTGGCATGCTATTTGGAGAAATCCATTTCACATCACTGCAAGTAAAACTTATATACCTCTATATTGTAACTTTCCAGGGAAAAAAAGTTTATTTATTTTGTAATCTGCATCAGTAGTTGTTCCTTATTCCTAATAGATCCTTACTTAACCCACAGAGATGTCCATGTCCACTGCAGCACACACACGGATACAAGCAGGTCATGATTTTTTTAATGTACCAGTAGTTTTATTTGCAGGGAAATTTTTTATATATAAATATGGGTGAGATGAGATCCATCCAAGCGAGCATCTTATCATTGCATCCCCACACCTCCTCCAGGAGAAATGGACGCGTGCATGGTTTTGTACGCATTTGTTAGGCGTTCCCTGTCGGGAGCGGATACAGGGTTGTGCATGTGAATTTTTTTATTTTTTTTTAAGTGGAGAGAGCAGTTCTTTTCAAAAATTAGCAAAAATCCTCCACTATACCTTTAAGTTGACCTATCCCATAGTATCTGTATTAAATACCCTGGGGTTTCTAGTTGCAATGCGACAAAATGTGAAATAGTGCGAGAAACAGTGATGAATTTGTCAGCGATGTACCTCTACAGTCATTTCCTGAGCTAATCACTCTTCCTTGCCTGGGATTAGGCAGGAAAGGCAACACTAAATCCAGCTGAAATGGGTAACATCTGTATTCCACACCTACGGTTTAAGCAACAAGGAAACAATAATTACCTTCAAATAAACAAATCTTTCACAATGTTGAATTGATTAGCTTTCTTACTTACATTTTTAAGATATTCACACTATTCTCTAACTAGTAATAAAGATTCCTAACTCACCCATTTCAGAGAAGATGCTAACAGCCATGTTGGAGACATCAGATGTACACGGTACTTGTGTGTCTTTTAAAGCCGGGTCCTCGTATCTGCTGAGCCCAGTCTTTTTGTTGATATAAACTGTTTTTCCAACAGATGTATCATAGTGATGGAGCCAGTCACTGCATGCTGAGCCATCCTCATCCTCATCCATCTGATGTTTACAGCCGTCGAGTGAAGGTTCAGCTTTATTGTTCTGGCTATTGATCCTGTCCTGGGTAAAATCTGTACAAATGCTGAGAGTGCCTGGGTCTTCTGGAATATTCATGCAAGTTTGCTGTGGGATTTCTACATCTTCTTCCATGTGTTGTTTCAAATGACAGAGTTTAGCTGCCAAAGATATTTGACCACCTTTGGGATCAGCTGTAGGTGTTGCTCGGCTTTGAGAGTCTGTAACTTGATCTTGTTTATGTTCTTCACAAGACAAACGAGCAGGGTTTTTAGCCAAGCTCAAATTTTGAGAAAAATTTGCCACAGATTTACCGTACATTTGTCTAAACTTATCGAGCGAACCTGGCAGCTTGAATGCTGATAACTTCCTAACAGGATTAACTTTGGGAATCTTTGATGGGATCGCCGTAAACTGGTCTTTGCATGGTTTCTGAGAGGCGCCATGCAAGTTTAAATCAAGTGGCATTTGGCGTTTTGAAGCTGTGAATTTCCTCTCAAACTTTAGCTTTAAATCTTGAACCTGAGATGAAGACCTGTCGCTTCGGGACAGGTCTTTTATCTGTAAACTTTGGTGAACATACGGGTCAGACAAGCTAATCTTTCTGACAGGACCCTGCAATGTGTTACTATTAAACTTTGACTCTAGCTGACATGTTGGAATTTGGCTGACAGGGTGTGAATCGTCACCAATCTGTTGGATTTCTTGCTCACTCCAAACTGCACATTCTGCTCTCTTTTGCTTGTCTAAATTTTCAGCACTTTCAGAGACTGTTGGCTCGTTTTTCTCATTCAGAACAGTTGATGCAGGCTCCGGATCACAAAGTGGCATCTTCTCAAATTCATTCAAATCCACATCCATTTGCTGACATTGTGGAAATTCATCAGCTCTGCACTCATTGCCGTCATTAGCACTCCTACGATGAACAAAACCAGATGACAATTTTATTCCAACACTGCAGTCAATTGTGGTAGAACTAATAGCTTCCTCTTTTTTGTCTGTTCTTTCTGTACCAAAAACTTTAGGGGACGCACAGTCCAGATCTTCTTGATAAAACAAGGACACCAAGTTCTCCCGCTTAAGAAAAGCTTTAACTGCTTCCTCTACGCAAAGCAAGACACCATCCCAGTCTTTAAATTCAACCAGAGTTTTTGCTGGCTCCAGACAGATGTCATACTCCGAATAGGAACACTTTATATTAATGATGTACACTCCATATAGATCCTGATTTCGTTTATGCTTTGGACTCCGAATCAAAGAGGTGCCGTCTGAGTTGTCATGCTTCTGATTGGAGCCGCTCAGCCGGCGCAGGAGACAGTTGAGCAGCTTGTGGATCCGTGTTTTTAGCAGAAGTCTCTCGTTCACATACAGGTACTGCAAACTGTTGTTGTAGTGTCCCTCTTTGCCCAGGTAACCACTCACTTCAAACTGCTTGTGTGTGTGGCTGATGTCTCCCAGTTTCTCTGCCCGGGCCAGGCTGTGTATTTGAACAAAGCGGTGATAGGTGTCTCTGGCTTTTGGAAGCTGCACCATCATGACCCCTGTGAGGTCATTCTTCAGGGTGAAGGACACAGAGGGATGCATCAGGGACACAGCCTCCACTCTCTGTCTGATCCTCTCCCCCTCCATGACTACATCCATTCTCTTCCTACGGACAGGCATGTTGTGGAAAAAGTTACAAATGATAACAGTTGTCCCTGCAGAGGGTCGAGCAGTGTCTGCCTCACAGACGCCCATGCTCTGGCCATCCTTAAACAGTTTAACATGAGTTTTCACTGACATTTTGGTCCGGGAGGAGATTTCAACCAGCATGGCTAGAGAAATGATGCTCGCCAGGGCTTCTCCTCTGAAGCCATAACATGTGAGGTTCTCCAGGTCTTCAACACGGCTGCATTTACTGGTGTGGTATCGGATTCCCACACGCTCCATGTCCTCAGCGGTCATCCCGGATCCATTGTCGATCACCTGGACCTTGAACGCATCCATGTCGACCCTGACGCCCACACAGGTGGCCCCTGCATCGATGCTATTTAGAACTAGCTCCTCCACACATTGCTGGAGGGACGGTAAGGCAACACCTGAGCGAAGTTTTCCTTGAACCTCCGCGGGCAAGCACCTTATCATTATGCACACTTTACTTTACATTTCCGAGTCTTAGATAAATACATGCTTTTTTATATAGTTTACAGTTGCTACCAAGCTTACTCACCCATACGAATTAAATAATACACATTAAATCTGTGTTTTTGTGAGTAAAAATAATAAATTAAGCTGAAATTTAAATACAACACTGAGAGTACCTCGTCTGTTGTAAACATTCAACGTAGCACTAAAAAAGACGTTACTATGACCGTCACCTTTAGCATTAGCTAAAACGAGTATCGCCACCTTCTGGCTAGTTGTAGTATAACTTATTGTCTATGGTATCATGTCAACCAATTACAAGGCGAAATTTAGCTACCACCTGATGTTTTTTTCATCAAGTCCCGCCCCATGGATAGAACTGAAATATCACCACCATATTGTGAGTGGCAAACAAAACAAGTAAAAGCAATTTTCGCGGTTAGATTGAGTTGTTTAGCTTGGCTTTAGCAGCAAAGGGGTTTACTGTTGAACGTTACACAAACAAAACAAATGAAAAAATATAATTCAACTCATCAGAACTAAATATGGGTTAAGAATAAGTGTAAGATTATCATGTAAAACATATTTTTCAACATTATTATGAAGATAACTTGATAAAAAAAACAATTATGTAGTTTTATGAATATAGACAGTATTTCATCAGTAATTCTCACCAAAATATATCAGTAACACTGGTTTTGTAAAACTTTTAAAAAAAAAACCTAATTGAAAAATGCACTGCATTTAATTTCTGCAATTCTTCTGATTTTGCTCTAATTTCTTTGCAAATGTTTACATTCACTATGAGGTTTTTGTAAATATGTATTAGGCACGTAAAAATAACATTTCTGGACCCAGCTAAAGTTTTTCTTTGATTCAGAAAGCACAATTTCCAGCACTGTTGATGGATGTATTTGTTTTTATTTCTTAAGTATTTGCCCCTAAAGGCCAACACGCAGTCAAAAATATACATACATGTCCTAGGTTAAGGAAAAGGGATTATCTGATAATTTGCAACAAAACCAGAAAAAAATACATACAATTAGTTTTACAATTCTTCAAAAAAAAACATGTGCAGTCCAATACTGCAACACCCAGTGCACACTCTATGATCCAAAAGCAGGAAAGTTTATTTTACCTATAATATTGTCAATAATTGGGAATTGTAAATATTTACAACTTTAATTTCAGCAGAAAAGCACAAAGGGGAAATTCAAACCATGACATAAGTGTAGTTATGTTTTTATGTCTAAAATAATTCGATCCTCATCCAGGCTGCTCTAAATCCCATTCATTAAATTATTCCATTAGGAAAATTGAGAAAATGCATATGTTCTAATGTGGTTAAATAAATGTAAGGTGTTAAATCAAATAAGACACATCCTTTTACTTGAGTGTTTTAAACCCTATCATTTTAAAATAGTTAATAGCTTAAATAATATTACAGACACAATAAATAGCTCATTTCATTTGACTACATTAAAAGATGAGTGCTCTAGGCTCTCAATAGTTTTCTCATTCCTGAATTCCACCTTTGTGATGCGAGACTTGGGGCTCCCAGTAGATCTCAACCATTCTTGCATTTTTTCCACACTGCTGCGTGGACCTTGTAGCTGCCCCTGCACGGTTCCTGCTTCGGTGTTTTGGACCCATCCAACTAAACCAAGCTTCTTCCCCTCAGCCTAGACAGGGATTTAAAAGAATATGAAATACAATTCAAGAAGGAGGTGAATAAAAGGGGGGAAGCAGCTGAGCAAGGAGGTAGGAGGATGTATCAGAAAGAATTTAAATTATATTTGAAACTTTCTCTTTGTAATCAGATATCCATTCAGGTGCATCACAATTAACAGCTTGTGCAAAAACACCAAATGCTTTTCAGTCCATGGTATAATCACTAGATTCAGATAAATGGTAATGGAGAGCTGTTATTAGTATGTGAGTTAAAAACAATTTTTGACATAGTAACATATAATGTATATCTATATATGGTTGGCTAAGCTCCATCCTATGTGTCCAACAGAATACAGGTCCTTCTCAAAATATTAGCATATTGTAATAAAGTTCATTATTTTCCATAATGTAATGATAAAACTTGAACATTCATATATTTTAGATTCATTGCACACTAACTGAAATATTTCAGGTCTTTTATTGTCTTAATATGGATGATTTTGGCATACAGCTCATGAAAACCCAAAATTCCTATCTCACAAAATTAGCATCTTTCATCCGACCAATAAAAGAAAAGTGTTCTTAATACAAACAAAATCCACCTTCAAATAATTATTTACAGTTATGCACTCAATACTTGGTCAGGAATCATTTTGCAGAAATGACTTCTTCAATGCTGCGTGGCATGGAGGCAATCAGCCTGTGGCACTGCTGAGGTGTTATGGAGGCCCAGGATGCTTCGATAGCGGCCTTTAGCTCCTCCAGAATGTTGGGTCTTGCGTCTCTCAACTTTCTCTTCACAATATCCAACAGATTCTCTATGGGGTTCAGGTCAGGAGAGTTGGCAGACCAATTGAGCACAGTGATACCATGGTCAGTAAACCATTTAGCATTGGTTTTGGCACTGTGAGCAGCTGCCAGGTCATGCTGAAAAAGGAAATCTTCATCTCCATAAAGCTTTTCAGCAGATGGAAGCTTGAAGTGCTCCAAAATCTCCTGATAGCTGCATTGACCCTGCCCTTGATAAAACACAGTGGACCAACACCAGCAGCTGACATGGTACCCCAGACCATCACTGACTGTGTGTACTTGACACTGGACTTCCTGCATTTTGGCATTTCCCTCTCCCCAGTCTTTCTCCAGACTCTGGCACCTTGATTTCCAAATGACATGCAAAACTGAGCAACAGTCCAGTGCTGCTTCTCTTTAGCCCAGGTCAGGCGCCTCTGCCGCTGTTTCTGGTTCAAAAGTGGCTTGACCTGGGGAATGCGGCACCTGTAGCCCATTTCCTGCACACACCTGTGCACGGTGGCTCTGGATTTCTACTCTAGACTCAGTCCACTACTTCCACAGGTCCCCCAAGGTCTGGAATCGGCCCTTCTCCTCAGGGTCCGGTCACCTCTCTTCATGCAGCTTCATGCAGCTTCTTCTGCCACACGTTTCTCTTCCCACTAAGGTGCCTTGATACAACACTCTGGGAACAGCCTCTTCATTCAGAAATATCTTTCTGTGTCATACCCTCCAACCTGAGGGTGTCAATGATGGCCTTCTGGACAGCAGTCAGGTTTGGAGTGATGAACCAGGCTGGGAGTTTTAAAGGCCTCAGGAATCTTTTGCAGGTGTTTAGGGTAAATTTGTTTATTCAGATGCTTAGGTGCATAGATCGTTTAGAGACCTTTTCATGATATGCCAATTTTGTAAGATAGGAATTTTGGGTTTTCATGAGCTGTATCATTATTATTAAGACAATAAAAGATCTGAAATATTTCAGTTAGTGTCCAATGAATCTTAAATATATGAATGTTCAAGTTTATCATTAAATTATGCAAAATAATTAACTTTTATCAAAATATGCTAATATTTGATGGGACCTCTATTTCAGCTGACTTGCAGCCTATGATAGTTTTACTTGTGGGTCCTTGACCATCTAGAAACAGGGGATCTCAGTATTTCATCATTAGGAAGAATGTTTTCTACTTTTAAAATGACCATAATAACACATTGCAACAACTAACAACAGGTAATGTAAAAGCTGAACAGGCAAACTATTATACCAAAACAAACGAGGCCTGGCCTTCAATGTCGAACTCACTTGAGTGTATTTTCGAAAAAATACTCCTTGCACTTTGCCAAAAACTTCGTAATCCACAGCAACAAGCTCCTCTTTGGACATAACGGATCTAAACAGACGTAATAAAAGTCTCTGTGAATGAGAGATACACGACTGGGGTTCTTTAAAGCTTGCTAGGTAAGGCTAACATGGTTACCTTATGTTTCTACGGCTTCTTTCTATCTTTGCTTTGTATTATTTATCCGGGACCAGTGTGAGGCTCCGTTCCAACAATTTAATTAACCTTTAATTTAATAAATATACTCGTATGTCATTCAAATACCGCCATGCACGGAATGATCTCGTTTTTAAAACATACGGGACTCGATCACAGGAAGTGACGTTTGAAGGACCAATCAGAGCAAACAGAATCGTTTGGTTTCTAAGCAACAGAACTAAGCGTTGAAGGACTTATTTTGCTTTTTCTTTTTTCTAGTAAAATATAAGAGGGAGGATGTCTACAACTCTTACTTAATGTTTAGATTGAAATGTTTTTTTTTTCATTTAGGGATTTTTTTTAAGCTGATGAGTAAATAAAATATGCAAAAAGCACAGAAATGTACCATTTTTTCTATGTATTTAAACTGATCAAAATCCACATTTCTGTTTTAGAGATTTTAACACTACATAAAGGGACATTTTTTAAATAAACTAGCAACATTTAAATGTTTTATAATTTTGTCACTTATTTCAGATAGTTAAGCTCAAAGATTGCCTACATAGAAAAATAATGTGTTATATTGTGAGAATATGGCAAGCCTTTATTTAATATATGTTTGGATAATTATGGTTTACAGGTAATGAAAACCCAAAAATTAACTTCTGTGAAGATTTCAACATGGCAAAAAAAGCTAAATATGAAAACTCATGGTCTTGCATCCGATCAGCTAATTACCTGAAGAAAAAAAATAAATTGTATTTTCCTATCAAAATTGTCAGTCTGGGTCAGTAGGTCACACATTAATGAATCTAACACACTGAAGCATAATTTTTTCTTGAAATAAGTATTTTCCCATGATTTGATGGTGTAAGACAATTTGTAAAGGTAATGATATAATTTACATGTAAAAACAAAAAACATACAATTAAATTGTTAGGAAAGAAATACTATCATTAGCAGATGATCGTATTTACCTGCTACTACAAGTTTTATGAAATAAGTACTTATTTGTACATCATTTTGCAGTGCTGTAGGTGCTCTAATTATAGATCATTTGGTCAACATTTTTATCCAAGTTTCTGATTTAACAGGAGCTGTAAATATTTATGGTAAATCTTAGAGCTAGCACTTAAAGTATTCTGTTTGTTTGGTCCTTTTTTTGGACAAAGATGCAACTAAAATATATTAAAACCACAAAGGTAAATTTCTAGTTGGGAAAGGAGGAACTAAGACAATCACATCATGGATGTTTTCAAATGGCCCCAATCCATTCTCTCCCTTCATTATGTGAACAATGTGATATCTTTTTAGCGTGATACCAATGCCCGATTAACTAAAACACACACACACACAAAAAAAAAAAAAAAAAAAAAAAAAAAAAAGCACACCAAGGAAGAAACTGAAAAGTATTAAATAAATGTTCAAACTTTTAGGCAGCTGTGTTTTATTTCTGGTTTGGACACTAAACACAATTGAGGGAAGATGAAACATGTTGACAGAACCAATGACGGTAAACATACAGCTGGTGAACTACAGACAAAAAAAAAAAGCATCTAACACAACCAAATATAACATCTTCCCTAAGGCACAGTATTGTCATATTTGCAGTTGTTCTAATTCATTGGTTTACTGCATAGGAACGCTGCAAGTATGAACTAATAACAGCTCACATGCCCATAGACTTGGGAAAACTCTGCAGCAATAGAAGCGGTCCTGGTCATAGGTTTCACAACAAACATTTCCCCTTGAAATTTAAAAAAAGGGCTGGAAATAAAGTGCTCAAAGTAGAAACAAACACACAAAGAAAAAAAAAGATAATAAGGTACAAAGTACAGTCTTTCGCATCATCAGAACAATATTGTACTAAACAAGGTGGTGCTTTCATCCTGGAAAAATGGTGTGGAGAAAAAAAAAAAAAAAACAGAAGTCTGGTGGTAAAATAATTGAATCTTCAATGACACGCTGACCCAAAATATCTGATATCTGTTGGTTAAACAGCAAATGAATGAAAATCTTCCACAATCTAGAGGAAAAACAATAGACATCTATTGTACATATTGTGTGCATAAAAGTAAATAGCAACTTGACTCACCCCCACCAAAAAAAAAAAAAAAAACATACACAATCCAATAAAACAGTTCTGCTTTTATAAATGATGCAGAAAAGGTTACATTTACACATTTAAAAAGTATAAAATAGAAACATAGGCTTGAAAAGCAAAGAAGGAAGTCCGTCTGTAATGTAAATGTTATGATAAGGACCACATGTAATACAGCTTACAGAAACTGTTCAAGTGTTCAGAACTCCCCAAAGGTAAACACACACCTTTAATAACATATTTAAAGGCCTAAACATGTGTTACAAAAATAAATCAGTAGTTTTGTGTTTCACACTATTATTTTTAAAAATAGAACATGCAAGCTTGTAAAGTAGTATATATTTAACTGTGAAAGGCAAGATGTTAAATATATATTTCAAAAGGCTGTTTAGTTAAGGCCACAGAAGATAATCTGACACGTTGGACATAAGTGATTCCTGAAGCTTTGTGTTCACACTGATGATGCAAACGGATGAGCTGCCCACCCTCTCATGTGGGATCCACCAGCAAAGAGTTCTCTGCCTGCAGGAGCTAATCCAGACTATTATGTAAAATAAAAAAACAACTAATATTTAGTCATAGATAACTGAAGACTCAGTGCTGAAACTGAAAGGAGATAGTATCCCGACGGCAGAGCTAATCTGTGTTCAGATTGTCTCTCATATACTAAGGTTTGGTGGATCTTGTGGAACCCATGCAACATTTCAGGAGAAACCCAGGAGAAACGTTTGCATGTAATACATATTATTTATGTAAAACTATCATCAAACAGCATTGCTTTGATGTTGGTTTAAATCTCACACACTGGCTCCAGCAGATCTGCCCCCATGGTTTGTCAATCCGGATCTTCTCCTGCTTACTACTTTGCTTGTCACGGGTTCAGAGCGACGGTTTCCGTTTCGGTCTTTTTCCTGCTGCTGGGAGCGATTGATTGCCGCCCACAGCTTTTCATTTTCCTTTTGCTGCTCCCGGATCTAGAGGCAGAAACACAATATTAATATATAAATATACACATGCTGCCAATTAGGTCTATTTACTAAATAAATACACTCGTTGTTTGCTATAAATAAAGATGACACATTTTATAAGCCAGACACCAGTACTATTTAACTGGTCACTAAAATTTTCACATAAAAAACTTTAATAACTAATGCATTCTACAAATAAAACGTCATCTACTGACTATATGCTTCCATGAGGCATTCCATACATTATATGCAGTAGTCTGTTCACTACAAGCAAGTTTATTGTTGTTAAATTTTATAAAGTTCCTGCAGCTTTGCTTTTATATAACAATTTAAACAGTTCCTTAATTATTTAAAGCTACAGTGTGTAATTTTCAGCGACATCTAACGTCCAGACTGCAGACCGCAGCAACATGAACATCTCCCCCCCACCGCTGTGGGGGGGAGATGTTCTGCCGGCAGATTTCTGCATTTTAGGTTAATTTAGGCATCAATAAACTGTTTAAGAGGAGTGATCATAGCCTCTGATCATCAGCGCTGTGTCTCTCTCCCTGCGTCAGATGATTAAACGCGCCCGACGCACTGCTTCAGCTGCTCAGACGCGCTGCGCCTGCTGCTCAAAATGCGCCGCAGGACCTTTTGCTGCGCCTTGACACGCGTCAACCATTGACTTTGCATGTAAACTTGCTGCTTCTTTCGCGCCAGCTGCGTCCGTTGTGAACGCAGCATTAGTCATTCGTTGCGTTCGCTTGTCTGCTAAGCTCAAAACAACCGCGCCTGGCTTGACGGAGAAACCAGGAGAACAGCTGTGCATATTTACGACAGTGCACTTTTACTTTCGCCCTCTGGGGGGAGCCTTGCTGGAAAATCAACACCGGTTGCATAGTGTACCTTTAAAGCAAGCCCCCCTCTTTTGCTATTACAGCTAATATGCATTGGATGTTGAATACTTTTAGATAGATCTACTTTCATTGCTTCTTAAGTTCAATAGAAATAAAAAGATGGTGTGGAAAAAAAGAAATACCTGCTTCTCAAGCATCTCAATCCTCTTCTCTTGATTGGAAACTGTTTCTTTTAGCTGTAAAATGAGCCAAATTGTCTTTTATACTGTGGGTTAAATTAAGTAGCTTGTGATTTTCCCTGATAAGTGTGTACATGTTCTACCTGAGCCACCTCGCTGCTGGCTTTACAGCATGCACCGTACTCCCCATTTGTGCTCCCATCTAAACATTTCAGTTTATCACAGCTCAAGCGTCTTGTCTGCAGAGGCAAACAAAATAAATTATCAGTTTTTCACATTTTCAAAAGCAGAATTGTGAAAAACAAATATAAATCATGACTTTTTGTATATTAGAGGCATATTACCTCTGATCCTGCCTCACTGCTTACAGCCTCTGCTGCCGCCGTGAGCTCTTTCAGCTCTTCATACGGCCGAGTTACGCTTTCCGAAACGGACAACAGCTGGTCATGAGAAGACTGCTCCGAATCCTCTGGCATTGGGATATACTCTGCATCCTCTAGCTCCTGTTGGGGAAGAACATCTTGAATATTTGAGTGACCTAAAAATCACATAAAGATGTAATGTTTTAGGTTCTTTCATGGAGACACTAAAATATAGATTTTGAGCGTAATGAGAAAAATTCTTGATGTGATTAGTCTTAACCAGATACTGGACACGCAGAAACTAAAAAATCCCATCCTTTTTCAATTAATGAATGCACCTTACGTAGGCGCTGATTAGTTTTGCTTACAACAACACTGTTCGCTTAGGTGTTCATGTTGCAATTAACTTAACAATAGCAACATATTGAGGTGTTTAAAAACTAATGGAAATTATTTAAAAGGAAACTTATTTGAATTAAATAAGAACCTCCGTCTTGACTCGCATTCACCACTGATTCTACAATAATCAACCAATGACCACTGCTGGCTCCAAGAATGGAAAATATTTCTAAAGCTGTTTTTACATATTGTTATAGTTATTATAGCACTAACAGAAAAAACCATTATTGGTATTCCAATCAATGCTGCTCTATAGCAAACCTTTCTAAGCCACAGAGGACAAGAACTGTCCCCGGTCTGGTTTCCAAAAGTCATCATTGGTGCATCTGTGAGGCCCTCTTCTGTGTTGACCTCCCGAGTTCCTCCAAGGCTGCCGCTGCGACATTCCGTCTCCGATTCAGGTTCTATATCCAAATCCTCCAATGAAGTCGATGCCTCCTGGCCAAGCCCTTATTTTAGACACAACTGTATGTAGCCATTAGACCATTCAAAAGATCTAAGCCGTTTCTAGTGGTAGAGAAAAAATCATACCAATTGATATTCCACTGCTATTTGAACGGATGGTCTTTGAGTGGAGTACCTTTTCTAAAAAAAAAAAAGGAAAATTGTTAAGGTATTTTGATTAATTTGCTTGAGCCGTGTTTTTTATCTGTTTCTAATAACTTACCCATAATGATAATAGTATGCCAGCCTCGGCAGGAGAGGTCAGGTACATGGTGAAGGGAACCAAATATAGGCCTTGGCATAGCAGGGCAAACCTCTGAACCAAATCCTTTGTCTGCAGGCATTCCAAGTCGTCCATTTCCTGCATTTCCCCATGCAAATATCTGATTGTCTAAAACATCAGGGGGGAAAAAATACCTGATGACAGAGTCCCACAGCTTGACATAAAACCTTAAACATCACACTTTCTGCAAAAGATTTTTCCCACCTTCAGTGGCTGCAATGGTGAATCCATCTCCACAGGACACTTTGTTTACCGTCTTCCCTCCAAAAGGTCCAACAAGGACCTGGACGCCTTGGTGACGCTTGAAGTCCTTCACACCCAGCTGCCCATACTTGTTGCAACCAAAAGTTATCAGACGACCTCGTTCTGCAAGGCCAGAATAAATCAATCGTAAAAAAAAAACTGTTTAAAATAAATTCTCCTGAAAATAGAGAATCTTTTTTGTACCATCAATGGCAGCTGTATGGCTCTTTCCCGGTGCTATGGCTTTAATTTTGAAGCGTGACAGCTGTTTGACCAAGGTCAGCGTGGTGATGTACGGTATCCCCTGATAAGCCTGAAAAGTAATGAAAGAAATGAAGCTTGTGAACGTGCCTGTACTATCTGAAGCCTATTGCTGCGGCATTAGAAGTACAGCTTAGTACCTCTCCGGAGTGGTTTTTGATACCAGAGATGCCCTGGTTCAACCCCAGCTTGTTGAAATCGTTGTTTCCACATGCCAAGACTTTGCCCATCGCTGTCAGAAAGAAGGTTCCATCGCTGCCACACGACACAGAGGAAATGCTCGCACCTCTAGGAACTTCCACCTTAAAAAGTACACATGACCTCATATGTCAAGAGACAGAAACATCAATTGTTTTTACTAGGATATTTCAAAAAGGGGGAAAAAAAGAACCCCCACAAAAGTGGGGAGTCTTACTTTCATTGGAGAAGAGAAATCATCCTCACACTCAAGGCCAAGACGCCCTGAAACAGGAAACCAATAGACTTAATAGTACTTTTTATAATATCTTTACAATACCGAGAAGACTAGTGAAACCAAACAAGCCTGTCAAATATAAAGAAAGCCTTCTGAAGAGATCAGTTTCTCCACCTTGTAGCTAAAAGTATACCACCTCAACAAAACGCTAGATACTCCTCAGGACAGGACTCAGCTGTTCCCCCTGTGGGTTTGTTCAATACGCTGGATCTAATCAGAGCATAAGAACGCCAGTACTAGTGGCACAAACCAAGAGAAGCCAAAATAAATGCTGTGCCAATTACAACAGTGTTTGTCACAAAGACCAAATAGACAGAGACCCGTTGACTGCTGTTACACAGGGAGCAGGTAAATGTAATATTACAGACACAGGAGGCAGGTTTATTAGCGCTTTATCCATATTTGACATTTATCCATATTTGCAAAAATTTTACATCCCTGGAATGTTTTGGATATCTTTCATTAGACTTGCAGCTCACGTAAACACACCAACTCAGCATTTAGCGAAGGAAGTAAATACTTGCCAGGCCATCCTCTCTTAGCTATGGTTGCTAAGGTATTATTGATCAGGGGCAGGACGCAGTGAAGGATGAATTATGCTACAACCACCCAATAATTCATATTATTTAAGTAAAGCATAGCTGTGAAATAGAAGTAGAAGAATGATCTTAACTGAAAACATAAATCTGAAGTGTGTGGAGTACATTTGTGCTTTACTGTGAGTTAATATCTGCAGACCCATCTCTCAATGTTTATCTACTTGAAGCTATTTCAACAGTATGTTTGGCCATTCTTCTTTGCAGAGGCAGAACCTCGGTCAGATAGGATGACCTGATCTATTTTCAAGTCTTGCCTCAGATTTATTTGTTGGACTTGTCTGGATTTTGACTGTTTATTATATTGAACTTTATAGATCTCACATTGGAGAAATTTACCTCTGCATTTAATCCATCCCCGCGGGGAGAGTAGGCTGCCACTGTGTAGCACCCGGGTGCAGTGTGGTGTTAAGGGTCTTGCTCAGGGACCCAGAGTGGAGGCTGTGGGGATCAAACCGAGTACTTCCAACCTTCTCACAAGCGCACCGCTCTAACCACTAGGCCAACGCTCCGCGGCCAAACTCTGACACTCGAACAACAGTCTTTCCCTAAAACATTTCATGGTAGCTCCAGTAGGTTTGTAGGTTTATAGAGGACAGGATTTCCCTTTATTTAGAAAATTCAGTTTGGTCTCCCTGTCCCTATTGAGACAAAAAAATCCAATCTCACTGTAGGGACGCTTGTTAGGGGTCATGTGCAACTTTAGTATCTCTGCCTCTCATAAGATTTTGCTTGAGGGCAACACTTTTCCTTATTTTTGCCATGTCTTCCAATTGTTTGAAGAAAAACTGCAGACAGAACTTTTTATGACTGTTTTCTCTCTTTCAATTTTTCATAAAGGGAGTGCTTTCATATTCATTCTCTCTTTAGCTGCTCTACAGTTACAACAGGACTGCTCTCACCCTGTCAGTCAACCTTGGGAGACAGCAAGCTCAATTCGGGGCAGTGGAAACTCGTGATGGCACTTCCGGTGGCAGGTCGGGCTACCATGCCGTAGTACTGGCAACTGCCAGTAGGCAGTCAGATCGGCTCAAACGTTTACTGCCGCCGTTTTGAGGGCTGCAAAAGCCCAAGTCATTTCAGCAAATTACTTGGTTATATTTCCCCTAGACCGATTATTGTTTTAGCCTGAGGCTTTCACAATAATACTGGATTTATACTAAGATTTAGCTGGACTCTATTTAACACTAACTCACTAACTTAAAAGTTTATAGAGTATTTATTTATGGGTATCAAGTAAAGAATGTCAAACAACACATTTTTAAGATTTTTATCAATAAAATCTTCAAAAACTAAAATAAATCAAAACCATATTTTTCCTTTAGGTTTACAGCTATGTTTTTTTTTTTGTAAAAGAAAATAAAATAAAATCATGTCCTGTATAATAGCATCCCGACGTACCGTACTCTCCGCAGCCCCACGAGTAGATGCCACCATTCTGTGTCAGCACCACAACGTGGTTGTCTCCGCAGGAAACCTGCCGGACATGGCGGTCCTTGAAAAACTCCAGAAGCACCGGCTCCAAAATCTCCATGCCCATTGTGCTTTCAACACCAATGCAGCCGTAGTAGTCCGACCCAAACATGTAGAGCTGGTCTTCATCTGAGATACAGGAAGCAGGATTTGTAACATAACTTTTACACTTGCAGGCAGTTATTGCGATAACCTTAGAAAAAAATCTCTAACTCACCCGTTACACAGGCAGTGAAGTCAGCCCCACATGCAACCTGCCTGACCGCCTTCCCCTGAAGCTTCTCCACCCTCTTTGGCTGTCGGTAAGACGCCTGGTCCCCATGCCCAAGCTGGCCCACCATCTTTGCTCCACCTTGCACATTCTGAGGATGTAAAGTTTCTTTAAACAAAACAAATAATAATAATAATAATAAAAAAACAATGGCCTCTCTAAATTCACAAGAATGCAAGTATGGACTTGTGTTCTCGCCAAGTATGTTCTTGACAAGAAAACAGTAATGTGTACTTGGGGAGCACACAGCATAAATCTGGGTCAATTGGAACAGAAAAGTACTTGTGACATCACCACACGCTCGGTTCGTCTGGAGCTGCATTTCACCTCCTGTTAGCCTTGGAGCTCTAATGGAAAACACGGTCCGCACTAAATCAGTAAATGGGCCATATAGTGAAGCCTAAAAGTATAATGTTCTTGCCTTAAATGATCTTAAAACACACGTTTATAGAACAACGGCAACAAAAAAGAGATGTTTTAACTTAATAATCTGAGTTCTGTGAGCGCTCCACTGGAAACTGCTGCTGCCGCAGTGCATGCTGGGACATCTCGAGAACAGACAAGTCTGCTCTGATGCCTACTCTGGAAAAAGCAGAGATGGCAAAAGTACTCACTTTCCATAATTGAGTAAAAGTACAGATACTTGTGTTAAAAAATACTCTGGTAAAAGTGGAAGTACTGATTAAACTTCTTTACTCAAGTAAAAGTAACAAAGTACAGGCTTGTAAATTTACTCAAAGTATAAAAGTAAAAGTAGAAACCACTTTTTTCATGCCGTTGCCAACATTTTAAATGGATGTCTGCCAATAGGACTAGATCTCCGTTGTGTCCATTTTCAATTATCTCCTCGTCCATGCTACTATGCTAACGCCACCGCCACCAAGCTGCAATGATTTGCCGCGAATGAATACCGCCGAATCTGTCGATTCATCTTGTAGTGGTGCGTCAAATGCAACGTAGATTCCCATCCAATTAGATTGAATTTGGTATTGATGACGTGAAAAATAATAACGGTAACTCCATTGAAATGATTCAAAACTAAAGTAACGAGCCAAATTTTTAAAATGTAAGGAGTAGAAAGTACAGATATTTGTGTAAAAATGTAAGGAGTAGAAGTAAAAAGTCGCCATAAAAATAAGTAGCAAAGTAAAGTAAAAATATCAGGAAAAATCTACTTGAGTACAGTAACGAAGTATTTGTACTTCGTTACTTCCCATCTCTGGGAAAAAGGGAGGGCCGAGAACAACATCCAGGGACTTTGTCTGTTCTCGGTCTTGTGTTTTTGTGAACTGGAACAGTACTAGGGCTGACGCCGGTGACGTTTCATGAGCACAGAGGAACGCACAAGTATACATATTGAGAAACGGCCACTGTCTACTTTAAGGACTCATACTTACAGCCCATGTATACAGCTCCTTTTCCACAGTCACCACTGCAAAGTGATTCTCCCCTGCGCACACATGTTGGGCGCCGCTGCCACCTTTGAAGGAGTCTAGCTTCTGGGGGGTGAACTTTCCTCCTCCCCAATAATAAACGTCCCTTGAGCGTGTCGTCACCACAGCAACAGGAGTCTCACTCACTGTGCTCAGCCTAAAACAAGAGAACAGCAACACGGGTGGTAACTGACAACAGGAGGCTTTTACAACATTTAACACACAATGTCTCAACTTACTTTGGTTTTTTCATCGCTGAATTCAGCATAACAACTCGCTCCTCTAGCTCCCTAAAAGCAATACAAACTATTCAGGTGAATCACAGACATTCGCAATCAGATGTATCCACCGCTCCTAAGTAAAGGGTCTTACTGTCGGCAGGAGGATATTAAAGGCTGGTCCAGGATTTCATCTGCAGTAGGCCTCTTTGCAGGATCCTGAAATATGATCATTAAAGGGGTCCCAATTTTAAGCAAACACTTTTTCTATAAGCAGTTTTTAAGAATAAGAATCTGATTATATGTCTGACTCACTTGATTGAGGCACTCGTACACCAACTGGATTAATCCACTCCCATAAATATCTGTGTTCACATCCATCGTCCAGTTTCCTTGGACGATTTTCACGCACAGGTTTAGAGGGTTCTATGCAGACAAAATGTCATTATAGTGGGAAAATAGGTGATGCAAATGCATGCATCAGGTCATGATAAAGAGAAGAAACCCACCGTGGCATCAAATGTCTTCCTAAGCGTCATAACTTCAAAAAGGACACAACCCATTGCCCAAATGTCTGATTTGAAGTTGTACTTCGAACCCTGGCACAGCTCAGGTGACATGTAATAAGGAGTTCCCACACACTGGAGATGGCATGAGGAAGGCAGAGAGAAAGAGTGATCTTAAAACATCATAGGGGGCTTTTGTTGTAATAATGTAAGAGAGTCTGTTAAACAAATGTCTGAGAACTGTAGGGGTGGGGGCTCACCGTCTCTGCCATCGAAAACTCAGAGTCTAGCTTCTTTGCAAGGCCATAGTCTCCCAGTTTCATGAGGTTGGTCTTTGTTAGGAAAATATTCAGAGTTTTGATGTCTCTAAAGGTAAGACAGTCAAATTGACATGCATCAGTCATCTACAGCGGCAAAGAAATACATCTGCCAACCTTTTACTACATTCTGACAAGTCACAACCCTCAATTTCATGATTTTTAATGGGGATTTCATGCAATGAACAAAGCAGTACATTAGATTACAAATAGAATAAAAGAAATAAACTCCAGAACAAGGTTACTATAATTTAGTTTAAGCCATAAAGAGACATTATGGTCAATTTTACTGAAAAAATACTGTATCTTCACCTATCTAGCCTTTTTATTTTACCAGTTGCATCTAAGGCTACGTTCACACTGCAGCCTGAAGTGACCCAAATCCGATTTTTTTTGCCCATATGTGACCTGAATCTGATCTTTTCATGGCAGTCTGAACAACACAGATCGGATTTTTCCAATCCGACCCAGGCCACTTGGCTATGTGGTCCTGAATCCGATACGAATCTGATCTTTTCAAATGCGACCTGTGTGTGAACGGCCAGGTCGCATTCATCCGACCTGAACGTCATTAATACCCCACAAAGGTCACTATTCTGCATCTTGCTATGAAGAAGCGGCAAGACAAACAACAACCATGGCAGATGATGATGCGGAGAGCAGTATTTATGTTTAAACATATAGAAAAGATTGTGTTTTTATGGTTTGAAAAGACCGCTAGATGCGCGCCGGCACTACCTTCCATGTTTACTGCCGGAAAAAAAAAAAAAAGAGCACGCTGGCCTGTGACGTCAATGCGTCCTCTATTGCTCATGCGGGACACTTGCATTGTATGACTGCTGTTCACACAGGAGATCACATACAAGATGCATATATTCGGAAATATGAACCGCAACGCGAAAAAATCGATTTCACAAAAAAATCAGAATTGAGCACCAAGGCCTGTAGTGTGAACGTTTCTTGATGAGTAGACTGACACCTCAGTAGTTCAGTGTAGATGCATCTATAAGCCTGTAGGCTGTTTTCCTTGATTTATTTTGCTGTTCGGCAGATGTGATGACAAACTTGTCCATGTTAAATAAGTCCGACCTAGCAAACATTCGAAGTGTTATATTCAAGATGGATTTTGTGGATACTCAGAAGCGAACAGCTCAACTCAAAAACAAAGGCATCTCGAGTTAGTGGAAAAAAGTAATTAAACAACTTCACAGTAGGGCTGCAACTAATGATTATTTTGCAAATCGGTTGATCTGTTGATTATTTTTTCGATTAATCGAATTATAATAGGATAGCAAAAACGTTCCTTACAGAAGTTTTGTATTAAATTAAACAAGGTAAAACTAAAAAGTTTCCACTTGAGGAGTTCTGGATAGAGCATATTGACTGACATTTCTTTCTTTTTTTTAAACTTAAATACAAAATGTTTAGATATTTTTTACAATTTTGATATTATCACTGCTCTAAGTGGGTCGCTCTGTTAGCTAAAGGCATGTTTTAGAGTCTCTATACTCCAGTTAACGATTAATCGATTACTCAATTAGTTGACGAATAATCAATTAATCCGATGAATTCTTTCAGCCCTACTTCACATAATCAGCGATTGATTGAAAAGGCTTTTTATTGCCGATGTGAAATAACCATTATTATTATTTTTGACATCAATCTATCAAATGAGCTGATTATGTTTTTTAGAGAGACAGATTTTATTTGTCATTTTGTTTATACAAGTATAAAAACAAAAATAATTTTCGTTTGGAAACGGCTCTCTCTGATGATTGTTTTGGTAAATGGTAAATGGCCTGTACTTATATAGCACTTTTTCAAGTCAGGAAACTTGACCAAAGCGTTTTACACTACATTCAGTCATTCAGCCATTTACGCACACACTGATGGTGGCAAGCTACATTGTAGCCACAGCTGCCCTGGGGCTCACTGACAGAAGCGAAGCTGCCGTACACTGGCACCATCAGGCCCTCTGACCACCCTCAGTAGACAATGCAGGTGAAGTGTCTTGTCCAAGGATACAACAACACTGAAAATCGGAGCATGGTCTTGAACCGTCAATCCTTCAATTTCAGGGCAAACTCCTACATCCAACGCTACTGTTTTGGGGCTAATCTTCTAAGTCTTAATTGCTTATTCTTCCTCAGTTACGATGGTATAAATGACAAAATGATAACAAATACTAAGCAAGTCTCAATTTGAATAAAAAACAAACATGTATTAACAATCAAACAAAACATTAAAAATAGATAGTAAATGCAGGGAGCGAAGTTTGCACACGTCATCTCAAGTCATGGCTGCCGAATGCATTGATGAATCAGTGAATGATTCATCAATGCATGTATCAGAGAGAAATAAACCTTGATATCAGCCCAAAATAAGAGCCGGCCGACACGTGCGTCTACCGCTACACATAATTAATTTATTATTAGAGCTAATGAGCAACAATATTTCTGTTTGTTTTTACCCTTTACAACTCTGCACTACTGTGGTCTATCAAAAAAAAAACAATCAGATAGCTAAACCAGAACTGACTAGATCAACAACATGACTGACAAGATCCTTTAAATAAAAGAGCAAAAACCTTACCGATGTATGACCCCAGCCTTGTGAATGTAGGCCACTGCAGAGGCTAATTGGTACAAGTACCATATAATAATCTGCAGACACATTTTTAGAGATTAATAACAATACCACACATGTCTGTTTAAAATTAGCAAACCAAACACAATAGTACCTCTTCAGAGAAAAGCTTCCCCCTTTGCTGGATGATTTTGTCGTTCAGATTTCCACCTGTGAGGACACAGCTATTAGGGATTCTTCCTCCCAAACTAATCCACGGAACCAACCATCAGCCTTTACTTCCTTACCGTTGCAGTACTCCATCTCGATCAGCAGAGTATTTCTATCCATGAAGTGATTGAAGTAGGCAATGATGTTGTTGTGCTCCAGCATGGCGAGGATGCTTATTTCATTCATGACTTCTCGGCGCGTCTTCTCCGAGAGCGAGTTCAGGTCCACCTCCTTCCACACAACCAGGGAGTTGTCCTGTGAAAAGTGCACAAGAGGGTACTTTAAAGAAATGCAAGGACAGAATATGACCAAAAAGAAACATAAGAGGAATGAAAAGAAATGAATTGATACTAGACAAAAAAATATAAATGTTTAGAACTAGAAATATCTATTTTGTTCCAATAAGAAACAACCTTTAGAGAACATGGGTGGGAGAACAAGGTGATATTCAGTGAGTTATTTAGATTAACATGATTATATTTTTCTAGAAGACCTGAACAGAATTACTGGACCGCACTAGAGCTGAAAGAATTAATCGGATTAATCGATTTTTGACATAATCGTCAACTAATTTAGAAATAAATTAATCATTAACTGGAGTAAACAGACTGTAAAACATGCCTTTAGCTGACAGAGTGACCAACTTAGAGCAGTAATTGTACTAAAATTTAAAAAAAAAAAAAAAAAAAAATGTAAAGATTTTGTATTTAAGATAGAATACCTTATATTGAAAAAGTACATGCACATGTATGCTGCTGTTACTTTACTGACAAACATAGATAGATAAAATCTACGTTTTTTCTTTTCTTTTTTTTTAATCAAGTCATTGCAGCAGTTTGGAAACCTCATGAATAAAGATGGGGGTTGTTGTGTGATGGTTAGACTTGCCCTGTTTGATAAAACTATTATTTCATCAAACAAGCAAAACAAAGGCTTTGGAGTGGCCTAGTCAAAGTTTGAACCAAATCTAATTTGGCTCATTTGCCCACGATCTTAAGATTTTAAAACCTGTCAGTGAAGATGAATTAAAACAATTCAGCAAAGATGAGCAGACCAAAACATAACCTAAGAGACCCACTGGCAGTTTTCACATTGTCTGTCTCATATGAAACACTGTTTAACAACAAAATAAATCAGTAATGATCTGTTAACAAGCATGCATACATATGTTCTTTCACTTCGTTGTTAAATTACTTTTTAAAAAGGGAACTCAAATCCCTGGAAAGTAGAATATTTTTGCTCAGTATTCATATAGCTAGAATTACTTTGGAAAGGAAACCAAACACAGATATATTTTATAGTCTAATCCGTGGGGTCCACAGAGGTACTGCATGGGGGTCGGAAAGTTTTGGTTGATTAGATTAATTTTATTTTTTCCTGCAATTTTTGTCCACTAATTGAAACGTATTTAAATCCACATTAACATTAATTCAACACACTGTGGTAAACAGATAAATGGAGGCAGATGATGTCTTTTAGTCATCAATGCACACATTGAGAGACATAAAGGAGCTCTTTCAAGCTGGGCACCGTTTCATTCACAACACCTGTCCCGTCAACGAGGAATCAGAATCAGAAATAGTTTAATAAAGTTAATAATCCCAGGGCGAAATTGCTTTCATTACTTTACTCCATATGTAATAGAGCAGCTATAGAACCAGTTTGATATAAGACTATTTAAAACAATATATATAATTGGGGGTCCTTGGCCTGGAAAACGTTGCAGATCCCTGTTCTAATCTGAAAATCTGCCTTGACTTTGAATTCTGATTTGTATTCTTTAGGTTTTGAGAATTTAGAACATAAAACTGAGACACAATTAAAGAGGATTTTTTAAATTAAGAGCATCAGTGCTTATTTATCAAGAGTTGATAAGGCTTTAAGCTAAAAAAGGAGACACATTGTGCCCTCTACATACTTTATAGTCCACAACAAATGCTGATATTAACCTTTCCCCCCTAGTATTGGCATCAGCTGACAAGTCCCTGATAAATTAGAGTATTCAGCAGCCATAGCTTGACATAGTGTGAAGACCATGCATTGCAGCTCTTGCTCTAGCTTTTGTGTCTGTGTGTTTTTTTGTTTAAATTGAGACTTGCTCGTCATTTATATCATACAAAATAAGTAAGAATAAGCTAGATCAGCTTCTATAATCAGCAGGGATTGATGTCAAAACAGTCTACATGGGCCTTAAAAGCGTTGACATCTGCTTTGTATGGCTTTTTGTTTCCACCAGAGCTGTGAATCTCTGAAGCTCCTCCAGTGCTGCAGGTCTAATCTGAATTCTCCCCTGGCAGGGCCTGTCTATGTTTAGGTTGAAGGCCATGTGTTGTCATCCACTGAATTTGGACTAGGTAACAAACATGTGGACTCCACTGATGAGGTGACCTCTGAAAACAAATGGTTGCATTTACATTTAAGCATACTAAAGTAAACAAGGTTAAACAAAAATGTAAACCTTATTAACAGAAAAAGTTTGTAACCCTTTACTTCCACTTCTTTGTGTGCAAAATCCCAAATAAGTGCATTAAAGGCTAAATTTTAAGAAAAACATGTTAGGTTATAGAAATCTTTATGACTGAGTTCCATTTTTTTCTGCTAACCTACTTACCTCCGTCCTTCTGTAGAGGGTAGCTTCACCAAACGCCCCCTTTCCAAGGATCTTGATAGGAATGTAATGCAGCTTCTCCTCCTCGCCATTAAATGTGCCTGAAGCTGATCGCTCGCTGACCACAGACCCTCCGTCCAAATCTGAAGTCAGCGAGTCGAAATGTCTCTCAAAGTCCTCCAAAGACATTTCTGCTAGTGCAGTTAACTACAGACAGAGGGGTGGAAATAACCCGACAAGGCCTAACGACAGCACTTAATAAAATACTTATATAAAAGTGCGCACACATGTACCATATTAGCCCCTTCGACCATAGGAAACAGTTGGTGAATTAAAAAAAAAGTCCGCCAGACTCCTCCAACATGTAACACACACCGCCACAAATAGATATCGTAGCAAAGAGTTTAACTACAGGAGTTACAAAAATATCAAGTGCCATATATTACGGTGAAGAAGCGAAGTTAACTTTTTCTTGGACTTTCAAAATAAGACACCCTAGGTTTAAACGCACTGTGGTTGATTTAAATGTGAAGGAACAGGAGCCTACTTCCGGTTAAGTTTATGTTCCGTGTCAACGGTAAACTTGATTTAGCCAATGGGCTAGCAAGAAAGGCAACCTTCAACTAAAATCGACACATTTTCATATTTCTGATGATTTTTATTCTTCTCTAATTAGCCAGCTTTACATTTTAGAATCCAAAGGCTGAAGACAATTAGAGCTAAACTATCTTAGAATACGGCGCAACAAAAACACCGACAACAGCTGCGTCACTTCCCAAAGCACAAATCCGGAAACTATAAAAAATACTTTTTTTTTTCTTTTTCTTTTTTTCTTTTTTTTTTTTTTTTTAAAAAAGACATTCATTTGCATTTTCAAGTAGGAACCTCCACTTTTATTTCTTACAAAAAAGGTGAAAATAACAGTTATATACAGGAGATCAACTTAACTTGTGCAATGCAACAGAAATAAATAAATAAATAAATAAACAGGCAGTAATATTACAACCAATGGAAACATACAAAACTTAAAAAATTATTAAATTAAAATAAAATTCAGACTCATCCTGCAACAACACAGTTTCTTGCATCATGTTAACTTTAGCAATTTTGTGAGTCAAAAAAACAGAAATTTTGACATGTCACTACATAGTTTTTGTCAATAATTGTCAGCTAACAGAGACAAAGATGAATAGAAGATTTTGAGCTTGCTTTTGAAACTCATTAATGAAGGTTTTTGATTTTTTTCCAATTAACGTACATGTATGTGGTATCTTCCCATACTTATAACAATATGGACCATGTCAGATAAATCCTTAGGAATGTCATTCTTGTATATTAATATTTGACTCAAAAGGTGTTATATTATCTATTTTGTTACTTAACCAAATTTGCAGGTTCTGCCAAAAACAACCTGTGACTCGACACGAATAGATGTTCAATAGTTTCTGGTTCTTCAAGGCGAAATATGCAGGCATCCACCTCAAATCCAAATCTTTTCTTAAGAGTTTCTGCTGTTGGATAATAACTATTAATAATTTTATATGGTATTTCTTTTACTTTTGGTGGAATTTTTTGCCATTTTAAATATCTAAAATATTTCCCTATGTTACCTGAATCATTTATAATTCGAATGTCTATCATTCCAGTAAAATTATGTCCTATAAAATGATTGTTACACTTTTTATCTCTAATAGGCAGTTGCTCAACTTTTAGTTTTGGCAAGACTCCTTGTATATTTGACTGAGAGATTGTGCTTCGTATTAGATGCAGCAGAGCAGCAGGTATTATTTAGCATACTTTGTTAAAATCTGTGGATGAACATTGGATACCACTTTTTTTTTTAAAAAGGTGTTAAAATGTAAGACATTTCCTTGCTCATCCATTAGGTCTGTTACAAAGATCAGCTTTTTTTCAAACCAAACTTGTTTAAATATTGTTTTCCTGTTTATCACTATAGTTCTGTTGTTCCAGAGTGTGAAACCATGTGGAGTAAAATTATGTGAAAAATCATCTTCCAAAGATGTGTTATATCTATTTATGAAATTCAGGTAATTTGACTGGCAGTTTCTTAATTTCATAATCACATTTCAGTACGAAATTTAACCCTCCGACTTTCTTAAAAATATTTTTTGGGTTATGAAACCAAATGGATTCTTTTTGTGACATAAAAGCTTTTATCCAATTTCTTTTTAAAACTCCTAACCATTGATTCAAAATCTATTGTTTTCAGACCTCCTTCTTCATAATCTTTAACATAAAGTATATGAATACAGTTTCCAATATTGGGTCAATAGTAACAAGCTTAAGTTAGGCATGTGATTTTAGTATTTAAATTTTCAAAGAACATCATCTTACTCAGACATTTTTTTTTTAGATCTGTGGGTTTACATTTTTGAGTAATTTGTTTTACTTTTAAAACTAAGATTTTGTCAAACATTGTTCCATGTATGGCTGCAACAAATTATTATTCAGCAAATCGATTAATCTGCTGAATATTTTTTCGATTAATGGATTTATAATCGGATATCCAAAGGTTCCTCAAAGAAGAATATTAATGAAATATAACCAGATGAAACATAAACTTTTCCACTTGAGGAGTTCTGGATAGTATGGAAGCCTGTTTCCGACCACATTAAAATAAAAAATGCCAAATAGAAAGTCATAATTATGAGATAGATACAAAGTCACAATTTCGACTTTCAAAGTTATAATTATGAGTTACAAAGTCGTAATAAGGAGATAAGTCATAATTATGAGTTACAGGGGTCATAATAATGAGTTATAAAATCCTAATTCTCTGTATCTACTCTGCATCAAACTGACCATATAAATGTGTTTATTTTGCACTATGTTTTGTTCTCCCACAATGTTTACATTTTATAACTGCTGCACTTTAAGAAAATGGAACTCTGTTTTAATTATTAGTTACAAAGTCATAATTATGGGATACAGAGTTTGAAAGTTGAATATTTCAAAATTATGACTTTGAATCTCATAATTATGACTTTCTATTTAGCATTTTTTTAAAGGCACACTATGCAACATTTTTCAGTTAATTAATGTGTTCCATAACGTTTTGGATGATTAAATGATTCATTTCAGGTTGAACAAAGGTATTCTCGGCCGCCCTGGTGGTCTGTGGGGGAAATACCGCACTTGCAATTGCAGGAGCACCGACCCGCACCCACAGGCTCAGAAGTCTCACGAGAGTCAGTCTTGCTTTACGGCGAGAACTGCTACACGCCCCCAGTTAAAAGCATGCTCGTTGCTAGCACACTGGCGATCTTTGTGCAGTTATGCTACGTTCACGGACGCAGCAAAAGCAGCAAAATCGCGTCTGCTGCTTCTTTTTTGCTGCTTGTACCAGTTAGTTCTGACGCGCGGCTGAAGCAGCTTTGCTGCTCTGGCTGCGTGGTGCAAAAGTGTGTCTGACGCGCGTTGGGCGGAGCTTCACTATCCTTTCTCTGCCTTGCAGCTATATTTGCTGTGATCAGTGGGAATAAAGTAGTTTTAATATGTTTTTAAGTGAGAAAATACAGCTGAAAATGTCATCAGTGCAGTCAGTTCATTCAGATTATCATCCTGCCTTCAATATTTTTTCTTCCGCTCAGACCTCCACATACCAGCGGTGCGCCGACAGTCGGAATCCCTTCATCAGCAGCCTCTGGCCGGGTCACCTCCTTGCGGTTCACCGGGGCAGCTGTATGGCAAGCCAAGAAGGTCACATTTCGCATTGAATTGTCGCGTTAAGAGGTCCCGCGGCGCGTTTTGAGCAGCAGGCGCAGCGCGTCTGAGCAGCTGAAGCAGCGCGTCGGGCGCGTCTAATCATCTGACGCAGGGAGAGAGACACAGCGCTGATGATCACTCCTCTTAAACAGTTTATTGACGCCTAAATTAACTTAAAATGCAGAAATCTGCCGGCAGAATATGTTGGCTTTTATTATCCTGCTGCCTGCAGTTTGGATTATTTAGATGAAAAACACCTAACAACCGCGCCTGGCTTGACGGAGAAACCAGGAGAACAGCTGTGCATATTTACGACAGTGCACTTTTACTTTCGCCCTCTGGGGGGAGCCTCGCTGGAAAATCAACACCGGTTGCATAGTGTACCTTTTAAATTTCATTTGGTGGAAGGGATAGGATAGCATAACAACAGACGAAAAAGATTTTTATTTATCTGAAATAAAAAATGTTTACATATTTTTCCTAACAACTTTTTTATAATTACTGCTCTAACTGGGTTGCTCTGTCAGATAAAGGCATGTTTTACCGTCTCTATACTCCAGTTAACGATTAATCGATTACTAAATTAGTTGACGATTATTTCAATAATCGATTAATCACGATTAATCGGATTAATTCTATCAGTCCAGGTTCCAGGGATGTAAAAGTTGATGTTTTGAAACATAAAACTGCATTTATACTGAGATTAAAACTACACACAGTTGAGCTATGTTTGCTAATCAAAATTATATTAAAATGCAATTAGGTGCACAGGTTTTCATTTGGGGACACCATAGGATATCAGTTTATCTAATTGTACTCAACACTTTTAAGCTTTTTAGTAAATAATGGTTTATTAAAATTTTACAGCACACTCATGCCATTATTTGAAACAACAGGAAATGAATAAACACAGAGTAATTTAAACTAAATGTTGTGGCCCAGCTTTGATGACACAAAAAAAGGTCCACAAAGGCCACAGATGCACCATGGACAAGTAATTTAAAAGAAAACATTTTCCAGGTAAACTCCTTCAGTTTTCTTAGTTTATTTCTGCTCAGGCAAGCAAACAGGAAAGGACAAACATTTCCTCCATACTTCACTTACGCTGGTAAAAAAAAAAACATATGGCCATCCAGATGCATGCTGGTCCTACCATTGACAGCCTATTTATAAAAAATAATTCTCTGAAATTAATCAGAACTAACCAGAAACAAAGGAACATGACTAAAAAACCAAATAGCATCATCTCATAACAGATATCAAACAATAAAGTAGAATAAACTTAGCTAGATTATCCACAAAAAAAAAAAAAAACTTTGTTTATTATTAACAAAATATAATTGGCTCCTACATTAAGCTAACCTCAATAAACTAACTAGAGGCAAGATAAACCAATCAAAGCGTAAAACTGACCCATGCTTAACTAGAGTAGATTAAGCTAACCCAAGCTACCTACAATAAGATAAGTAGGTTGTGGGTATTGGTGTAATTTGGATCACATGGTTTTCCTAGTGATTATAGGATCACCTGCTAGCTCACCTGGTTAGCTTTAGTGACTGGCTGACCACTTTAAGCATCAGATGTGTTTTGCTTTCAATCACTGTTTAAACCAACAGTTCTGTCTTTATTATGCTGCTGTGCTGCATAGATACTACAGTTTCACAGTCCCCAACATAAAACACAGAGATGCTAAATTAAGCAAAGATCCTTTAGGCTCATCAAACTAAAGCTATTAAAAGTACTTAAAGGTAAACTAAGTTAATTGGGTTTGAATAAACTAGCTGGGGATACATGCATTGATTATGATACCAAAACAATTCTATGTACTTTCAATAGCAATGTCTAAAAATCCAAAGCTTAAATCTGTTTTTATTGTTTTATGGGTAGTTAATTTGCTAGAGTTCCTTTATTTGAACTAAATTAGGTATGCAGTGACTCAACTATCTGCATATGAGCATGTACTCTTTATGTACTGTGTTGTACTTTTCAAAAGCAGTTAAAGGAACACCTATAGCAGCATCTGGAAAAATACATCCTACATAAAGCAGGTACATGTATTTATATGTCATATTATAGAGATTATACTGTATAATATTAAAATCTTTAAACTAAATCATGGACAGACTTTGATTTCAGAAGTGGGAGGGGGGGATGCAAGTATTTTTTGATATAACTAACTTCAGCGTGTAAGACCATCCAATCACCGACCTGCCTCAGCTTGAGCTGCAGTTTTCTGCTGGGTCCTAGTGCTCAACGAATGTCTATGTACTGTAGTATAACATTGTTTTTGGACAGTAAAACGTGCAGGGGACCAAAACTGATGTTTGAGAATGCAGGGGACATGTCCCCACTGTCCCCCAAAAAATTACGTTCATGAACTAAATATATTATTATGTTATGTCTGTTCTAAGCCCCTTAGCTGTAAATTGCACCAAGATAACTGAATTTCCTTTACCTTTACCCCGTGCCTCTAATGGTAAACACCACACAGTCCCGAGCCTTCCATTTAAAAACTGGTCACTCAAGCACACACCGCCCCCTTATCGTCAGTTTGAACAGGACAGACAAACAGATCAATGAGGACTACTTGCAGTGGTTAAGTGCAGAACTCAGAGTAAAAGAGAGGAAAGAGAGGAAAACATGTCGTTCGGAGGAAAGATTTATCAAGATTTGACCACAGAGGAGAGCTCACATTCTCCTCGCCAATCATTTGGTCAAGGTAGAGTTTGCAAGAAACTTTAATGTCTGTCTGTCTTCCTTTTACAAATTTTAAATAATCTATTTAAAATGTAAGGAAAGTGGAACAAAATAGTGTCACAATTGATTTGAAATTGGTATTTTTTTCTTAAAAAGTGAAACTTTTATATCTTCCATGAGGAGTAAACACATTAGAGCGTAAACAGTAACTAGGAAATATTTTCTAATTTCTGTTTGAAAACAATAACTGAGTAGAATTAGCTATGAATACTAACCCTGATAAATGTTTTAAAGGTCTGTTTACCGAAATTGGGAGAAATAGGTTTCAACACCACCGACTGGTTATACTAAGTCTGGGTCTGCTAAATGCTGCTCTGCTCATTTCTGCTGCTGTCATTGGGATTTATTGTAAGTATGAAAATCTGTATTGTGCACTACTGTTAAGTTATAAAATACCTGAGCCGATCTCCAAACTAATAGGAGGATATTAGACATATCAAAAGCAGAAATGTTTGCCCTTAAGGTGCCACAGGCTAGTGATAAATAGGTAATGTCAATTGATTATGAGATAAACACATTTTTGCATTACTAAAGTGTTAATGAACACCTTCCACTAAATATCTCATAGTGTCTAACAGAGTTTTCTTATCGTACAGGTGCTAATGCCAAAGACCTTCAGATTCCTGATTTGGCAGCTTCACCCCTTCTTGTTGAGGTGAACTTTCTCCGCAACCACACAGAGATAATAAGAGAAAAACTGGAGGCTCAGAGAACGCTGGCGAACGAGCGCGTCAACCATGTGCAACTAAAGCTGCAAGTGAGGCAGAAGAGGACTCTGACAGACAACCTTCAGAGGCAAATAGCCAAGTTGCAAACAGAGAAGACAAATCTGAAGTCCAATACATCTGCTTTTGGTAGTTTTAAGCATTCAAAAATTATGTTCCATTTTCTACTGTTTCTTGCTAAAGTATTTGTATCCCTCTTTTTGATTAGTTAATCTGGCAATCAGTCAAAAATCAATCATTCAATAACTGATCATTAAAAGAATATGTTTATAGTATTATGCACTGGTCAAAGTAAAAAGCAAACATTGAATACATAGAGCAAAATATATTACATTATATATTGTAAAAACAAAGTTTGAATGAAAAAGAAAAAAACCCAGAAGCATAGAGCAAAGGCTTGCAATACAGACTGGTGAGATCTCTACCATCTCAGTGACATTTTATCATATTTTGATTAAAAACCTAAATCTATTCATTAAATAGACGAGTAGTGGATAATTCCGGAGTTGAAGAAAAAGAGCTCCTACCACATGGTGTTTCCACCCCCACTAGTAACAATGGAGTGATGTGCCTATTTTTTGGCTGCATACATAAGCTTTTTTGGGGATTTCTTATGTTTTCCTTTTTTCTTACCATCCATCCATTTTCAGTCACACTTTATCCCTGCTGGGGTTACAAGGGGTGCAGCTACCTATCTACAGCTGTTAATGTGCGAGAGGTGGGGTACACCCCGGACAGGTCGCCAGTCCATCGCAGGGCAACACAGAGACAAACAACCATTCACGCACACACTCATACCTAAGGAGAATTTAGAGAAGCCAATTAACCCAACAGCCATGTTTCTGGACTGTGGGAGGAAGCCGGAGGGAGAACATGCAAACACCATGCAGAAAGACCCCAAGCCAGTAATCAAATCCAGAACCTTCTTGCTGCAAGGCAGCAGTGCTACCCTTTTCCCCACTGTGCAGCCCTTTCTTTCTTACCACTCATCCATAAAGGCAGTTTTCCTGAAGTGCCAAGCTATTAGTTTTTCTATTAAGAGATTCCCCCATCAGACCTGTAAACCTGTAACCTCCAGTTACCCCCCTAAGATCTTTCTCTGATTAATACGCCTTGCAAGCCAATCAGTTTTGAAGGACCGGATCTTGGTAGGTTTGTAGTTGTGAAAGACTCTTTAGACCCAGCTTTAAAATTATCTTAACGTCTCCCTTCTTTCTGTGGTTTGTTCAGTAATGTTCTTTGAAAAACCTGCTAGGCCTTCAGAAAACATGAAAGTTGGGTATAGTTGTGTCGCCTGACTTTTTGATGCAAAATTCCGACTTTTAGGGGTGTACCGATTCAGTTTTCTAGCAAAGCAAATTCTAGGATTTATTACAAATAGGTGGACTCTGTGCAAATTACACAAGTTTTAAAGGCCATTGGATGCAAAAGATTTTATCTATGGAAGTCAAAGTAAACATCACAGTTTAAGGTACCTGCACTACTCTGTTTTGGTCTGTCACATTACAATATAATGAAGCTTGTGGTGGTAATGTGGCAAAATAGAAAAAGTTCACCAGGTCTGAATGCCTTTGGGAAAACATTACAAGTTTTGTTGGACTGTTTCTGAAACCATTTAAAAAATTCTGTTCTCGTTTTTATTATAACAGAGAAAAGCTGTGGCAGATGTCCATCAGGGTGGATCCTGCTTAAAACATCCTGCTACTACTTTTCTGAATTTGAACCTGTTGCAAGGAAGAACTGGTCAGATAGCAGAGCAGACTGCATTCGCCAAGGAGGTGACCTGCTGGTGATCAACAACTTGGAGGAACAGGTGGGTTCAAACCTAAAGACAGAGTTATATTAAAAGAATTTGACTTTTTAGGAAAAACAATTATTTAAGGGCTGAATTCTAATATATGTATGATGATGAAATAAATGAGATCCTGCATAGAAATAAAGTAGTCATGCCAACATCAATGTTTAATCGCCTGTTTACTCTTTGACTACACGAATGTCTGACCCCAAATGTCTTATTGTTTACAGCAACTCATAAGTACTAATTTCATAAGAATAGACAGCAGCAGCATGTGGTGGATGAATGGTTTCTGGATCGGCCTTACTAATCTGCAACATCAGGGGAGATGGACATGGATAAGCAATGTGACTGACGCATCCGTAATGTAAGAAATCATTCGCTATTATGGCACTCATATAAATACCCTTTAAAACCATCACTGTTTCTAAGAAACGCAACCATAAGTATCTCAGAATATTTTTAAATAATCACAGGTACTGGAGAACCGGGCAACCCACTGAAACTGGACATCAGAGTGGAAACTGTACTGCGTTTCATTATTATGGAGACCCTATGAAGACTTGGTACAATGGAGACTGCCAGCAGCTTCTACTTAACTGGATCTGTGAGATGTCATTGAGCAATGTGTAAAAACGCTTAAAGATACATATGAGCTGACTTAAAACTTTTTTTAACCAATCTAATCTGTTATAGTGTTTGTTATTAAAACTTTGATAATTACATTAAATCATAAAGAAAGATTTGCTTCCTGTTTTGTCAAAGATTTTTACATTATTATGTTTGAAGTATTAAAATGCAATTCATTAGGGTCAGGCCCTAGAGATTTAATCTTACTGATATAAGTCACAATATACTGAGAAGTTAGGTAGTAGGGGTGTAATGATACACATAGAATAGAGATTTTAGCTTTCAAAAACTAGAAAGTTTCATTGTTTTCAGAAATGCAGGTTTAGCAATTCACAAACCGCATTTTAGAATATTTCACAATTTTGGAAAATTATAGTCATGGTTTGACTTGTCTATTGGTTCCTTTTTTTATGTTTGCCTAGTTCTAGAAATACATTACTGCATGAATAAACATTCAAATTGACAAATTCTTTGTACAAATAATTAAAGGCTTTGTGAAAACTGTGTAACAGTATTTGAGTTAAGGACAAACAGGCAAGTCATAGCAACTTGCTTTGGCGACCCCTGAACAATTCAATTCAACTCAGTTTATTTATATAGTGACCAGTTCACAACACACGTGATCTCAAGATACATTACAGAGACAATAGTTAGTGAGTTGAATGTTTTTTGTCAAGCAAAATCTGTTGAATGCATCGAGTCATTGACTAGCATCACATAGTCATCCTGATTGACCTTGTGGCGATGAAATTTATTTGCATTTGACACTTCAGCATACCTTCACACCAAGCATGAATGTAGCGACAGTGGAGAGTAAAATCTCTGTTTTAACAGGAAGAAACCTGCTTCAGAACCAGGCTCAATGTGAGCCCCCTTCTGCCAAGGTGACTGGCTTTCAAGCAGACAGAAGCAGACATAAAAAAAGAAGCAGAGATAAAAAATATAACTTTTAACTTGCTCCACAGGTGGCCCTGTAGAGTAAAGGCACATCCAGGCAGACAAGCTCAGAGCTAATTCTCTTGACAGAGGGTGAAAGAGAGCACATATGGTTACTCATACTAAAAGGCTGGTTATACTCCCTGCAGCAGTGTGTCGCAGTGAGCTTGACACAGACATTTTTGATTTATGCTGAATTTTGAAGCGTGGTCTGCGCTATATGCTGTGGGTCTAGATATGGCCGAGGCGGTGAGGAAGTGGAGGCAAGTTTGTCTGACAACGGAGGGACATTAGGGCGAAAAAGAGCGGGGATCCAGGTGGAAAAAGGGTCCCAGTGTAACTGCACACCTCGCTCTTCTAGCTGGTCCAACTTGACGAGTTGTTTTCTACAATTAGGATAATAAAAACAAAACAGGCTGGCCTCCTGTCTGAGTCACTGTCTGCATTCACCTACAATTTGGGAGAGGTGCAGCAGGGTGTCTGCGGAGGGGGCGGGGACGTCTTTTTGTTTACTGCGACACATACGCAGACAACCTAGTTTTGAAGCATAAATAAGCCTTAAGAGAAACAGGACTACACTGAAAAACAGGCCAAGCTCCAATATCTATAAACAAAGGTGTTGTTGGCACCAGCACAGCTGATATTTCTCTCCAGGATAATGTCACATTCAAACAGAACAGATTAGATGAAGCTACTGGTACTATGGCAAGAAAATGCAGAGACAATATACAGTTAGGGGTTGAACTAACTAAATACTGCAGGAGATGGAATGATGGAAAGTGGTCCCTAAGTCCTCCAGCGGCTTAAACTTATAGCAACATTAATATAGAAAAAAGCTCAGGATAACCTACATATTTTGGGTGAGGTATGAGGAAGATAGAATTGAGTCAAGTCCACCTCAGCTGAAAGTACAAACAGGAAGCTTTAAAGCAGTTTCCTGCTAAGTAACATTTTTCACGGTTCCAATGCAGTATTTTTCAGCATTTTGGAAGATTGAGCTTCACGATTAAAGCAGTTCCTACATGCCAGGTGTATCCAAAATGTGTTGCACTTCTACAAAATCAACGTAACTTTAATTTAGACATTTGAAAAACAAGGTAAAACAATAACATCACAGCAAAAGTACCCAACTATGTTCTGATACAGCAGAAACATGTGAAAGTCACATGATTAATCTTAAAGTATCTGCACTACTTATAATAGGAGCCAATAAAAAAACCATACAAATTTAGACAACATTTTATCTTTCAAAATTTACATTTAAAACGGTTTAAAAGGTGCTTACAACTCAACAGCATACATAAGATCAGGAACCCTGTCAAAAATGATTTATTTAATTTGTTGACTGTTAAAAAAGAGAGAAGAACAGCTAAACTACTTTCTTCTTAATCTAAGTGAGAGTTTCAAACATAGATGCATAATGGTTTTCAAATTTAAAGTGCAAACAATATGCAGCGGTGAACCAAATTCAGGGTCATTTTCTAACTGTGATATTATATCTCTTCTTTTTTAATTGGTTCCTCAGAATTACAGTGTCACTTCTAGAAATGTTTCACCCATGATTACATATAAAACATAACTGGCAAAACTTTTGAATAGTTTATTTATTTATTTAGATTTTTTTTTTTTTTTTTTGACTGATTCCTACCTCATATCCTTTCAGAAACAAACCTTCTGGTTGGTTAAAAGTCATTTTCAATAAAAATAAAGGGTTTTAAAGTTGTTGGGGTTAACTGTATTTCACTTTAATCAATCAGAATACACTAGCTTAACTTAATATGGGGTTACAGGTTTTGTTTCTAAATTCCTAAATATAATTTCCTTGAGATTAGACAATTATATTTGAATTTAATTGAATTAATATATTCTGCTTGTAAAAACATCCATTTACTAGACAATTAAATAATTATTTAGCCCCAGACTGGGGTCCAGCCTAGGTTAGTCCTGCTAAAGTCCGGCCCAGTCACTTGGTTTACCTCTGTCAATATTTAACAAATGAACTTTTTCTGTGTGTAATGTTACACAGGGCAACGTCCTGACAAACAATCTCTGCTGGACTGTTCTTTCAGACCACTCTCAATATAACATTCAAAAATGGATGAAACATTAAATGCAAGTCGTCCTTACAACCAACTGATCAGTCACGAGGAAGCCACTGAAGATGATTATACTTTTTCTTCCAATTCAGAGAATCAAGGTATGGCAGACCTGTGATTGGCTTTATTGACATTTCAGGACTAATTTTGGCCTTGTGTGTGGCTGTACAATTGGATTTAAAAAAAAACAAGTGAAATTTAAAAAAATACATTCAACTAGTTAAAAAATACATTCAACTGTTTTCTCATGCTTATATATCCCTCTTTTTCTCAACTGTCGATGGCTCTAATATTTCCTATGTAGTGACTGTGTCGGCGCTGAGACCTGAATCAAGCATAGATCATTCCAAGTTGCTCAAAGTGGGTCTCGGAGTGTTTGCACTGATCCTGCTAGTGGTGAATATTGGCCTGGGGGTATACTGTAAGTTATTTTTATGCAAGTAACTTTACACTAATGTTGATGTTTAATGCAACACTTATGATGTAAAGAGAGTTACAGTAAACTGACGATATTGAATTAAGGGATTAATATGTTTTAATCAAATCTGTTGTCAGATTTCTATAATGTATTACGATTCAAAACCAACCAGATTAGACAACTTGTTGTAGATTAATCACACAAGTTTGTAATATCAAGAAAATGCAATAAGAAAAAAAGATTATGTGCACCAATAATGATCAGATAAACAGCATATTGCAGTTCTTCTGCTGCTTGAACTGATTTTTCTGTATATATAAAACCATTCATCTATATCTATATATATATATATATATATATATATATATACACTGCTTTTTTTAAAGTAGATACATGTGACCAAGTTAAATTTATCCGAGATTTACTGTAATCCACAATACAACTACTATGCTTAGACTATGCTAAGACTGTCAAACCTTATTAGGTTTGAAAGTCTCACAATAGTTTATCCCAGTATTATTCCTATCTTTTAGGCCGAACAGTTTAATAATAGTCTAATTTGACTAAAAAGCATTTTTTTGTTTCAGAAAAAAAGGTTTGAACAGTCTAAACATAAGCAATATGATGAAATGAACTTCAATAGCATTATTGTAATAACAGTTGCATTCCATTATGTTCTCGTTTACTATTGCCTTAAATCTTAGTCGCTCCTACAATGTTCTTAAAAATACAAGCATGATATTTCTAATCCGCATTTGGATTAGATGATTGGTATCTGGACACAAATGAATGTTCCTACTGGATGATGACCCTCAATGCAAATCTGAATGGATTTAGGATTTTTTTCTCATCGTAACCATATTGAATATATATATTATTGGAAAAATAAACCTTCCAATATTGTAAAGAGTGTAAAGAGTGATGAAATATCCAGTCAGAATGGATGGGTCTGAAATTTGTATTGTATGTTCATGTCCACCATTAGAGACATAATCTAAAAAGAAAAAAATCTAGAAATCACAATATATGATTGGTAAATTTTTAAGTAAGAAAATGAAGTAATCTGTGTTCAGAAATTTTAAAAAGTGCAAGCTTGTATTGAAAAATTAATAATGTTCTATTCTGGATATATAAAGAGCACAGCGAATAAAGGTTTAATCTAAAACTATAATGGGCAAACGTCTCCAAAAGTCTTTTAACATCTTATCCTTTTATTTAAAGATGTGGTTCCTAAACTGTGATATATGGAAACACATATTCTGAAAATGTTTTTAACTTTACAGAATAAATTATTGCCAATATTTCATACTATTTATTGTATATATCATCCAATAAATGAATGAAACGTACTCAAATAAAAATTTGAAAACTTTTCTGTTCTATCAAAAGAATTGAGGGGAAATAACTTATCATTTCACAATTTTTATTTCCTACAGATAACAAACTCACTGCTAATAATATAGTAAGAGACATCAGTGGTGAGATAACCAAACTTCAAGCTTCTTATGACGCTGCAGTCCAAAGTAGGGATGAAGCCAGGAAACAGCTGGCGATGGAGATCCGTGAGCAGCAGGTCACCAAGTGGGAACTCGCGCACCTGAACGTTAGAGTTAAGGACTATGAAAAAAAGGTTGAAAAGATTCAGCTGGACACTGTAGCACTGAGATCCCACCTCCTAATGATAAGTGCGAGGCTCTTCAATAGTCATTTCATATATGTAATTACTGTAAACAAGCTAACAAGAATTTAAGATTCCTTTTTTTTCCAAAATAGAGGAAGGCTGCAGACACTGTTTGCCTGGATGGACTTTCATGAGCTCAAGCTGTTTTTACTTCACGTTTTCTGACACCGTCAGCCGCGTGTCATGGAACGGGGCCCGCCAGTCCTGCAAGAGGTTAGGAGGGGACTTGGCAATCATAAACAGCAGAGAGAAGAATGTAAGGCAACACATTCACACTCCTGACAGATAGTTTTCATCTCAATGCATTATTATTTTTACATTTAGCATATGATTGTCATTTTTTGCTCTTCGTTATTTTTGTTGATTTATGAAAACTGACCTTTATTGAGGAACAATCATTGATACACTCTTTGAGTAATTTTGGTAGCAGGCCAATACTGAGAAAGACTCACCGCATGCTCTCTCCATTTGTGGATAACAGCTCTCAGGAGACTCAAAGTCTGAAAAAAACATCTAATGGCTTTATTTCTCATCCGCTTTCAACTTTCTCCTCAGATACTGAGCTTTTTCAGGTACTTTAGCAGACTTCATCTTGTCAGACTGGTTCTACTCAAGCAGTGTTGGGAGAAACACATCACATAATAATGCTGTTAGTAACTAATTTCAGAAATGGAGTTATCTAACCAATTACCTTTCACATATCGATAACGCTGTTATGTTACAGTCTAACGCAGAGCATTAATACACCTTAATCAATCAAAGCGACTTTTCACGACTGCATTTTCTCTGCTGAGGGGAGAAAAGGCTTTTAGTGCAGAGACAGAACAGGAGCTGAGGTTATACATGAAGCTGATTGGCTGAGGGGACGTAATGTTAGTGATCGTTCATGATGCAATGGTTGCTCGCACAGAGGAGAGACCTAAAGCGATGGGGTAAAGAGCATTATTGCCATTTTATAGCCAACTTCAGCCTGCTAATGTGTATTTAAATCAAGATTTAACACATCTAGTTTGCTTTATTTTTGCTTTACTTATCTGTCTATTATGTCAAAAATTGTTTAGCAATTAAACAACAGAATAAATCCATAATGGGATAAATCCTTTTTTTATTGCTTTGGTATACCCAACTATGAAAACCTGTGTGTAAATTTTCTTTTTACAGATTGGAATAACTAGTTTGATTAGCTCTTACCAAGACCCCTCAAGAGCAATGATCCACAGTGGTTTCTGGATCGGTCTGACAGATGAGGAGGAGGAAGGCGTTTGGAAATGGCTGGATGGGACGAGACTGACTGAAGGGTAAATTTTGTATATGCCTAATAAACCTGCTTAAAACTATCTGTGGTTTTAGATAAACCGTGTAAGAGTTTATATTACCTCTCAACAAAGTGACCTAATATTTGCTGCAGGTTCTGGAATCCCGGAGAACCAAACAACGTTAACAACGAGGACTGTGCAGCAGTGTATCCCAAAAGCAACCCTTTCACATCCTGGAATGATGCACCTTGCAATTTTAACTTAAAGTGGATTTGTGAAATGGCACCAACATCTTTGAGATAAAAAATAAATCGTTTCAAGGTTCTGGTTAAATTTGGCAAGACAGCAAATTAACTCTGAGATTCCTTTGTCTTGTTTATTGTTTACCACTTTATGAACTATGCATGGAAGATCAAACTACAAAACAACTGTTACAGAAAATACATCTGTTTAAAAAGTTTGTATAACAACAAAAATCTGACTTAAATGTATAAACAAAATATAGAAACTTAGCACTTAATTTTAAAGTTCTTCAGAATTTTACATAAAAATAAACATATGAGTCCTTCTACACACAGAGTAAAAGTTAAAGGCTACACACTGTCATAGAAAACAAAATTTCTACTTGTGTAAAATCTTTGCTAAATTCAACTCTTATTTGTATAAAACATTAAGAAATAAAATGAATGCCTCTTTGCCGTTTTCTGTCTGACTAACCCCTTCGTCTTTTACTATTTTCATAAACTTTTAGTGGGAGGCCTGATAGACTTTGAACCTCACAGCGCTGCAAAGTGCTGCCGAAGCTGCTTGAGGAGCTGCTGAGTGTCGGCGTGCTCTGGAAAAGCATCTTCAGACTTCTGAGCCGCAGTGTAGCTGCTCTGAAGGTCTCCTATCTGGACAGAGGCAAAAGACATCTGTATCATTAACATATATATATATATAAAAAAAAAGACCATGGCAGAAAATTACATTTGAGAAGCTCTTATATATCACAAAGCAGTGCTTTACCTTTTCACACAGAATGGAGAGATTGTAGTTTGGTTCATACATGTGAGGGGCCAGCGACGCAGCTGTCTGCAGGAAGGCTTTGGACTGAACAGGAGATGATGTTTCTTATAAACACTTCTCTATAAGATTGTAAATAATGCAACCATATTCATCTAATGTCACCCAAGCCACTTATCTTTTTAACAACTTTTTTCATAATGAATAGCTTCCACAAATGTGCTTTACGAACGAACACGAACGAATACTTTATTTGGTTAACACAAACTCCTCTTATGTCTGATTACAAATGAATGACAAGACTATTTATAACAAGTTTCGTATTAATGGGGATAATATGGAACTTTCATTTTGTTATAACGATACAAACACATTGTAGCTATAAAAACAAAAACCTTTGCATATTTACAGTTGAATAAAATCCATGACCTCACCTGCTCAATATGACCTTTCCGAAGCTCCAGTACTGCTAGGTTGTTGTATGCCTCAGCGTGATCATTATTGAAAGCCAGGGTGAGCTTGAAACACTGATACGCCAGAACCAAATCCCCAATGCCCTTAAAAAAAGACACAACTCAGTCTCAATTTGTTGTACACTGGCTTCCAAGTTCTTTGTGGAAACGTTGTTAGTAACAACAACGTAGACCTTCTGGTATTTTTCTCTAGTTTGCTCACTCACCACAGCAACATGTCCAATGTTGTACCAGACATCTGCCAACTCTTCATCATTGGCCACCAGAGTTAAAGCCCTCTCAAATGAGGACAGGGTCATGTCATACTGTTGTGCGTAGAAACAGCAGAGGCCCAGGTTGTTGTACAGCTGGCAGTTATATACTCCCATTTGGAGAAGCCGTCTAGGAACAGAAGAAGCACCCTGCATTCAGTTATAACTTCTCATTAGAGGCGGAGCTTTAGAAAGTATTAAAAACCCTAAAACCTTCTCACATTTTGTCAGATAACTTCCCAAAAATATGTCATTTGTTGCACTATTATGTGGTAGACAAAAAAAAGGCAACAAAAGAATTACAAAAATATTAAGGCTGGTTTTTGAAATATAAGACTCTAAAATGTTTAGCAAGCATTTACATTCCTCTCATTTGACTTTGATACATAGTAAAATCCACTGCAGTCAGCGTACTACAACTGTAAACCTATTAAGACATGGAGGTCCAGCTGAACTGACAAGTGGAGTAAGGAGAGATTTTATCAAAGATGAAGTCCATCGATCCATTTTAACTTTGGAGGAGCTGCAGAGCTGCAAACGTGTGAATGATGGTGCACCGCTTAGATGAGACCACCTTTTACTCTATGACTTAAATAAAAATACTGGCTTTGGAGGAACACTAATGAAACATAAACTGCAAACGCCAGCAATATTACGACGCATGGTGGTGGCAGAATCATGCTGTGTGAGTAGGTTCCTTTATTGTTGAGAGGGAAGCTAGTCAGAGTTGATGAATGGAGCTGCACACTGGGCTATCCTCAAGGAAAACCTGTGAAATGAGCTCAAACACACAGCCAAGCTAAGAGAAATGGTTTAGACTAAGATAATTAGTATATTTTGTAATGGGTAAATTGACGTTTAATCCTTTATCCAACAGAGAATTAATGTCAATAAAGCTTATGTTAAAAGATACTATATAATCTGAGCTTGAGCTATTTTGTAAATGCTAATGGATGAATATTTCAGTCTCGATATGAGAAACCAAACTGGTAGAGTTCTACCCAAAAAGACTTTCCATTATAATTGCAGCTGAAAGTAGTTCTACAAAACAATGCCTCCCGCCAGACTACATCTTTTCTCTTCCCAATTATTGACTAGTTGGTGTTGCTCATCCACATTCATGGATTAAAATAGTGAGTCCTCAAAATGTAAAAAAAAGCTTCAAAAGATTAATTCTGGATGGAACTTTAAACTGTGAAAATACTGCAATAATTCAAAGTAAATCTTCCCGACCTGTAGAACCGCAGGGCGATTTCAGGCTGATCAGTATAGAAGTGATTGCTGCCTATGCAGGCAATCGCCTCAACGTGTGTGTTGTCCTGCTTCAACACCTCCTTGTAGTACTCTGTGGCTGATGAAATGTTGTTCATCTCCTGCAAAGAAATCACATTAGAAACGGTAAATACGTAATTTTTCCTAATTTGTATCCCGACAGGAGACTTGAAAACCGAGGCTTTTATGTCGACTCATTGTACCTCATGGATGCGGGCGATTCCTGTGAGAAGCGTAACCTCACCAGGGAAGTGGTCCAGACCTTGCTTGAAAAGGTTAAGAGATGTTAAAGGTTGATCCATCCGCTGATAAACCTTGAAGTAAACACAGACACAATTTTTGAATTTCAGGATTCTTTTTTTTAAGTGTTCTTAATCATTAAGTCCCTACCTTTGTGAGGTAGAGATATGTATCTACCACCTCCTGGTGGTTCAGAGCTGATCGAAATTGTTTTTCTGCTTCTCTGTATAAACCAAGTCTGAACAGGCAAATAGATTGACAGTTTTAATAAACAACATTATTATAATGCTCAGAGTTTAGATGGTTGTGAGTCCCATTTACCTGTAGTAACATTTTCCCAGTTGAACCTTCCACCACCAATCTTTGAACTGCTCATGTTCAGTGGCTAGAGCTGCCAAATCTAAAGCCTTGCAGATAATTAACCCATATTTATCAGCTTCAAATAGTCAAAATGCAAACCAGTTCTCTATACAGCACATATGAATGCAACACTCACATTTTTTACATCGTTTTCATGATGAAAGATGTACTCAAATAGAGTCTGCAAACAGAAGATTAAAGAAATGACAAAAAAAAAATGAAAATAACTTAAATAAATTATTAGAATGCATTTTTTTATTGTCTTACCCGGGATAAACTGGGTTTTTGGGAGTATTTGGACAGATTTATTCTTGACAGATTTATAAAGGGTCCTTCTGGATTGGTTAGCATTGAAGCCTGGGGAAAAAAAAGAAAATACAGTGTTGTTTTAGACATTTAAAAGAAATTTATTTTTAGAAATGAGCTAAATAATATTTTGTAAGATCAAATGTACAGTGATGTATGTTTACTGGCCCCCTGATCTAAATGTCTAAAAAGGGTTAGAATAAATTCATTTTTAAACTAGAGGTACAGAAGATGCTTAAATTATCAGAACGTATTAACCTATATTTGGTTAGACTGATAATGGGAAAGGTCAGCCTTAGAATAATAAATTGATGTTTATTTTTTTATGCTTTTTCTCTTGCAAAATAAATGGGCTAACTATCTATAGTTTAATAACTTTAAATAAATAAATAGAATCTGAAACACTTTTTAAATACATCCTTGTTTTAGGCTTATCTGAGTTTCTTTAAAAAGTAAAATCAATAGGAAATCCACAACTTGTTGATGTCTTAGGATGTTCTTCTTCATACACATTTTTACCAAAGGAGTCTCATTAATTTCTCAATTCTTTTATGTTATGTTTAAATTAATTTCTAAATATGATCTGAATTGGCTTCGATAAAAGCAGAACACTCACCGTTCCCAAACGAATGAATCTACCAGAAGCACTAGTGACAGGACGAGCGGTGCTTGCTGTGCGCGGTGTTTTGATTGCCTGCTCCATGGTTCCAGGTCGCCCTGACTGTGTGCTGGGTCTCACAAACCCTGTGATAGGACGCCCCGATTGTGTCATCGGCCTGATCATCAGAAATCATAGTCAGGTTTATTTTAAATATTAACACAGAATATTTAAATATATTCCTGGTGAAGGCAACATACCTGACTGCTGGAGTGGGACCACCACCCTGACTTGTTCCAGGGAGTCTCAGTGATGTTCCAGGTCCTAGAGGAGAGTTTAAACAATTACAATTTATCACAAAATTTATCAGAAGTTTATTGTTTTTGCTGGTAAAGAGCTGAAACCTACGTGCAACTTGTGCAATCGAGCTCTCATCCAGTATCATCTCGGCAATTCCCTCCTCATCAACATCAACTTCATCAATGTACACCATCTCTGTGAGGGCTCTAGTTTTCAAGCTCCATGCAGCCTGTAGAGGACGAAGCTTGAATCATACAAAGCACCCAAATGAAGCTAAAGGTGGACATTTTACAATTTGGGCCTATTATGGACACAAAAAGACCCAGAAAAGAGTGCAGCATTTTTTGTTACCTCTGAGATAAGGAAGGATGAGTCCTTAAGACATGCAGAAAGTTACACAGGGATAAAGCCAGGATGTAAAAAAGGATAAATGGGCGAAAGACAGAAAAAAGGAAACAAAAAGGACGAGCAGAAAAACAAAAACAAGCATTAAAAAGCACAAAAACATTTTGATAGTTGAAACAAACACATGCAATCTTAGTGATATAGGTTGCACCTAAAGGACTAATCTGGATTAGTTTGCGACAGCTTTAAAACTGTTAGCTAGCATTGTCAGCTAACATTACCTGATCGTAGGGACTGTCTTGCAATATTTTACTACAAATATCCGAACACTGTTGAAGCTTCCGCCTCCTGAAGTAGCTCCATGCAAGAAACAAAGGGTCCATCGTCACCTCCATCGCTGTGTCAGGCTGTAAGCTCTGCTAACCTGCTGCTATAAGAAAATAAGAAGCTGACGAGGCTAAAGCTTTTTTGGTTACTTAGCAACAGCGGAGAAGGCGGAAGTACCGGAACTTCCGGTCCAGATTTAAGAAATAAAATATATTCATTAGATTGAAACACAAATAAAAAAGAGTTTAGACTATAATTTAAAATCATATGGCATTGATAAACGACTTTTGTCTTTTGAAAATTAATTATAAGTCGCTATGGTGGATTCTTAAAGTATAATCTATTGCAGTTGCGGACTTAGCCATTTCGGGGCCCTTGGCGAACTTCAGCCCCTCCTCCAAGTCAGCCCTCGTGCCCCAGTCGGCCCTGAGTGTGACAGATTATGTGGAGTAAAAATAAATAAATAAATAAAAATAAAAAAGATTGTATGGAGCAGTGATCATACTGCAATAATGCAAACCAGAGAGCAGCGCCTTTATTGTAGTCCCTCTCCTGGCCTCCACAACTGAAAAAATAGATGCTTATCCCACATCACTCAATGACAAATATACATGTTGATCTGGAGTCGCTGTCGTTCAATGGTACTGAAGCCGAGAGCGGCCGTCCCCCTCTGATACTTACACAATGGTTTTCTCGAGAAAATGTGTTAATTTTCTCATTAACAAAACACAACAAAAGCTGTTTGCTCATGATAATGAGATGATTGGTGGGTGTTAAAAATTATTACATCCTTCAATACCAGAACAGCGGGAAAGGATTTATAAGTATAAGTCATGGCAGCCTATGTGTAATTCTGTTAATAATCCTGTGTTTAACATTTAGGTAATGAGATGACGTTGTTGGTTTGATAATTTGCTTCCACTTCAAATTCATAAGCAATTAGACCTATGCCGCTGGCGCCGTAGCACCTGGTGTTTTATGAAACAGCCCCAGTGTTACGCCTCTAACAGGTATCAGTTGCATTAACCCCCAAAATGAGTCCAGATTAAAGAGTTTCATTAAAAAAAACAGTCAGATTTGTTTCTACTGTATTCCACGCAATCCAATCATCCACCATGATCTGAAAATGAGTAAAAAGATAATGAGATAATTATCTTGTTATCTCGAGAAACCATTAATGGTTTAAATGTGACAATGAGATAGTTATGTCATTATCTTGAGAAGACAAAGAAAAAAAAAGTTGAGAAAGACCCCTCTCGGCTTCCGTACAATGGACATTAACCTTAGAACGCAATATAAAATAGGTGATGTGTCTAGATCAGTTAAACTGCCGCACTGTATAGGAGGCATAGCTCTTAGGGAATAAAGAAGGTGAAATATCACTTGTTATAAGAAGAATTGATGGAGAACAAATATTGGGTTCTGGGTTCCTGAGGATCTTGCTCAGGAACCTGGGTTCCTGAGGATCTTGCTCAGGAACCCAGAGTGGAGGCTGTGGGGATCGAACTGGATACTTGCAACCTTCTCAGAGCACAATCACACTCCTCTAACCATCTATGTATATGTATATGTATATATATATATATATACATATATATATATTTTATTTTTTTTATTTTATTTTATTTTTTTTATAATTGTCATTATTTCATCTTTCTTTTATGGACACTCGCAAACTACCAGTAGCAAACACAATTACCTGTTTAAATCAGGCAGACCAAACTGACTTACCCTTTTTATTTAAAGAATATTTTTTATTTAAAAATCACCTGTCAGCATGTTCATGTTAAAACCATTCAAAGAAAAATTTGAAAAAAGGAGAAAGCCCTGCAAAAAATTTCTTGAGTAGTGTAAATTAAAGGAACACTTTGTAATCAGAGTATAGCATTAAGTTAATTAAACTTCTGGGATATTGATTTGCTCAGGTAAGTAGCAGAGGGCGTTGTTAATCAGTTTCAGCTGCTTTGGTATTAATGAAATTAACAACAGCTGCACTAGAGGGGCAACAGTGAGACACCCGTCAAAACAGGAATGGTTTTACAGGTGGAGGCCACTGACATTTTTTCCCCTCCTCACCTTTTCTAGCTCTTTTTCACCAGTTTTGCATTTGGCTAGGGTTACTGTCAATACTGTTAACATGAGGTGCTACCTGGACCCTACAGAGGTTGCACAGGCAGTTGAACTCCTCCAGGATGGCACCTCAATACATGCCATTGCCAGAGGGTTTGCTGTGTCTCCCAGCACAATCTCAAGAGCATGGAGGATATTCCAGGAAACAGGGAGTTACTCCAGGAGAGTTGGGCCGTAGAAGGTCTACAACCCATCAGCAGGACCGGTATCTGCTCCTTTGTGCAAGATGGAGCAAGAGGAACACTGCCAGAGTCCTACAAAATGAACTCCAGCAGGCCACTGGTGTGAATGTCTCTGACCAAACAATCACACACAGACATCACGAGGGTGGCCTGAGGGCCCGACGTCCTCTAGTGGGCCCTGTGCTCACTGCCCGGCACCATGGAGCTCAATTGGCATTTGCCACAAAACACTGGAATTGGCAAGTCCGCCACTGGCGCCCTGTGCTTTTCACAGATGAGAGCAGGTTCACCCTGAGCACATGTGACAGACGTGAAATGGCCTGGAGAAGCCGTGGAGAACGTTATGCTGCCTGTAACATGGTTCAGCGTGACTAGTTTGGTGGTGGGTCATTGAAGGTTTGGGGAGGCATATCCATGGAGGGACGCACAGACCTATACAGGCTAGACAACGGCACCCTGACTGCCATTAGGTATCGGGATGTAATCCTTGCACCCATTGTCAGACCTTATGCTGGTGCAGTGGGTCCTGGGTTCCTCCTGGTGCATGACAATGCCCGTCCTCATGTGGCGAGAGTATGCTGGCAGTTCCTGGAGGATGAATTGAAACCATTGATTGACCCCCACACTTGCCTGACCTAAATCCAATAGAACACCTCTGGGACATAATGTTTTGATCCATCCGACGTCGCCAGGTTGCACCTCAGACTGTCCAGGAGCTCAGTGATGCCCTGGTCCAGATCTTGGAGGAGATACCCCAGCACGCCATCCATCTTCTCATTAGGAGCATGCCCCGACGTTGCCAGGCATGCATACTCGCACATACACATTACTGAATACCATTTTGAGTTGCTGCAATGAAATTTCAGCAAAATGGACTAGCCTGCCTCAAAGTTTTTTCACTTTAATTTTTGGGGTGTCTTTGAATTCAGGTTGATAATTTTAATTTCCATCAAATGATGTGGCATCCTTTTGTTCCTAACACATCACCCAGTCCATATCAGTATAATATATATATATATATATATATATATATATATATATATATATATATATATATATATATATATATGCAATCTGAGTGATTTGGTTGGTTTGTTTCCGAAAATTAAATTACTTAAAAAGTGAAGACTCCTCTCCTATTCACGTGGTGTGTTATCATCCAATGGAAAGCAGAGAAGAAAAAACAACAACAGCAATTATGCTAATGTTGTCTTTCCCTTTTAGAGATGCCCTTTTTGATTTTTCTAAAATGTTCCCTTTTTTTGATCTGCAAAGACTTTTCCTTTTCGATTTGCTGATCTTTCGGACTTTTTATCCAAAATGTGATTGGTTGCTCCGCTATTCCGTCAGCACTGTGGGCGGGGCTTGTGGGAATACAGTACAGCTCCATCTTTGGAGGAACTGACAGGAGCTTTGACCTGTGTCGATGAGAAGCGAAAGCCCGCGACAAAAGAAGTGCGAGGAGAACCTCTCAAAGGAAAACAAAAACGACGTAGAAAATTGTTTCTCAGAGACCATTAATCCGAGTAGCCAAGCAGACTTTTTTAATTTTTGCAAAGCTTGAAAAAATGCCTAATTTCTACACCCGCTGGACTGGTTAAAATCCAGCGGAACTAATGTAACAAGGGGGCTTAAAAATAAATCCTTTTTGGCGAATGACCCTGTATGAGAGAGCCTACGCGACAACATCAGAGAGACACACACTGAGGAAGAGATGGCTGACAGGACTGCTCCCAACTGCCACCTGAGACTGGAGTGGGTGTACGGATACCGGGGACATCAGTGCCGCAACAACCTGTACTACACCGCCGCCAAGGAGATCGTGTATTTCGTCGCGGGTGTAGGAGTTGTGTACAACACCCGAGAGCACAAGCAGAAATTTTATTTGGGGCACAACGATGACATAATCAGGTAGAGTAAAATAAGACATGCCTAAAAAAATGTTGTTTTCTGTACTTCAGCACCACGGACAGCACCAGACTCCCAGCAGTCTGTGCACTGACAGTCTGCTGCTGACATTGTGGAGGCAGGCGTCACCTTGTGCGGTGTAAGATGATATGGAAGCAGCATGTCCAGAAATTGTAAAGCGAGGTGGAATTTTAAGGGCAGACACTTTGAATCATCCACTCTACATCACGCTGCTCCCACCCCGTGTGGCAAATGCGCTGGCTGCTTGGTTATCCCGTAATTAAAATCTAAATATAAGAAACCTGAACGCAAAATGTATGAGTGACTTGTGAATAAAATGCAGTAGTGAAGTAATTATCACTCATTTTTGATTAAAAAAAACCCCAAAAAAAACCAAAACTAATTTCTTTATTTCATTAGATGTAAGATCTAGTAGTAATTTATTCCTTTAGGGGTAGAGACATACATCAAAAAAAGGACAAAAACAGTAGTGTGTATCTTTGCATGATTTGCCAATTTACAAGTAAGTTAACTAACTTATGTACTGGTACATGATGAATATATTACATATATAGGTACGTATATATAGGTACATATAAATATATAAAAATTTATATAGATATGTATATATATATATATATATACATAAATGTACACACACACACACACATATATATACTGCTACGTGATCTATACATTACATATATAGGTACATATATATATATATATATATATATATACATATATATATATATATATATATAGTTAACTAACTATATATATATGTATATGTATATTCATGACTATATGTATATATATATTTATGTATATGTAAATCCCTTTTGTTATCCCACATTAACCTATCCCCTTGGTGAGCAGTGAGCTGCCATTGTGTGGCATGTGGGGAGCAGTGTGGGGTTAAGGGTCTCGCTCAGCAACCCAGAGGGGAGGCTGTGGGGATCGAACCGGATACTTGCAACCTTCTTAGAACACAAGCGCACAGCTCTAATCACTAGGCCCACACTTCCAGCTATATATATATATATATATATATATATATATATATATATATATATATATATATATATATATATATATATATATATATATATATATATATATATATATATATATATATATATATATGTATATATGTATATATACATAGATATCAATGTATGTGCTGTACATGTTGATAGAATAGGATTTGTTTAAAAGAATATAAAAACTTGGCCAAATTGAAAACTATTTTATTGTTTAAATGATGCAATTATTAGTTTCCAAAAATGTCATTGTACACACTTTTTCTGCATTGGCCTTGATAAATGAACTGTCTTTAGGACCTCATGATGACTTGTGTGTGCAGTGGTTGGCCTGGAGATGACAAGCTTCATAAAATGTGCCGGTTGTCAGCTGGGCTTATGCTTCATTATTAATCACACAATAGAGAGACAGTAACCGCCAGTTGCCCTGTGCCTGGTCAAGTTCAGCAAGGAGAGCCCTGAGTTAGAGTTCCTTGGAAAAGCTTTCATATCATTTGAACATTTACAGTACTCCTCTTTGTCTGCTGGTACTTTTGAAATTGTGATGATTTCTTTGGAATTAATTTAAGCTAATATACCAACAGAATGTAGCACATAATTGTAATGGTTTTCAGACTATTTTACCGGTAAAAAATTGACAACCTTATTCCTCCAGTGCATCCAGTTGCCATCTACATGCAGCAGTTTGTCATTGGGGTCTACTGGTGTTTAATTTATACTTAGTATGCATACAGCTGCTCTGTAAAGGCCTCAGAGGTTTTGTTAGAGAACATTAGTGAACAAACAGCATTACAAGGGCCAATGGACATAGAACATAGTTTGGGCTGAAAGTTGGAGAGAATGTTAATGCAGGACTAGGATATATAATATTGCAAGCTGTAAACATCTTATGGGGTACTTTGTTTTCATAAGAATATTGTACAACAGCACAGCCATGAAGATGTGGCTACCCAGCCAAATAGAAAGGATGAGCAGGGAGAATGTTAATCAGAGAAACAGTTAAGAGGCCAATGGTCAATCTGAAGCAGCCTGAGATACCCACATATCCTGATTTTGAATCTGTTAGCAGGATGGCCAGTCGCTGTGCACTCCACAAGTCAGGCCTTTATTGATGAGTCCCAACATGAGAGCCCCTGTTGCAAGAGAGCCATAAAAAATAGTTTAATATTTGCTAAAAGCAATGCTGAACACAATGGAGAGGGTAACATAAGAACTGTAAAAACTCAGTGGTTTTGCACCATGGTGAAACATGCGGGAAAGATAAGCTAATCAATCTTGATTGAAAGATGGACTGATCTAAATACAGAGTGGTCAGAGGCAAATACCTGTTAGAGACTGTATAATACTGAGCAAGAGGTTGATCTCCTTGCAGAGAAAAACTATTCTAAAACTCCTGCTAACTATTTTGGGAATAATGGGTAGTTATTTGTAAAGCCAGATGGGAAACTTGCATTTGCTCTGAATGGCAGTTCTACAAATAATTGAATTATACATGAATAAGAATACAAACAACACAATTCAGATTTTATTTATAAAGTTATGGATTATTTTCCTTCCACATCACAATCATGCAAGACTTTCTGATTGTAACATTAAACAACATTATGAAAAACTTTATTCATAATAATTTCTAAAAAGCCTGGATTGGTTTCTTTTTGATCATCAGCTAAATTGTACTTTAGATGGTCTACCATATTATATAAAATATTCTAAAAGAAAAAAAGAACTTTTTGTTTTATTGAGAAAAATAGAATAAGAATCAGTGGTTTAAACATTTCTTTAATCCACATTTAGTAATGATATTTATTTGGTTTATATTGTGTCTCCAAATAACTAGACATTCCTGCAACATTTTAAAAAGATCTGGATGTTTTTTTGTCCAGATATATAAAAGTTTTTCTTCAGATGTTTCTTCTTTTTTGATTTATTTCTATCCAATTGATGCCAGAATATTAATTTACCACTAAGGACCTTTTCCTTGGATAAATGCGATCTCTTGAAACATATTAATAATTATATGGACTTAGTGAAATAATGCCAGCAGACCTGCCTTAATAATATAGCAGACATTGGATCCCATCGCAGCAGAGGTCAGGAGTTCATGTTTTCCATTCATTTTATCAGCTGGATTTAGTAGTACTACAATGATTATGTCTCCACTACTCAGATGAGATGTTAGAGAAATGGAAAACATGCTTTCCATTCAGATAGATCGACATTGCAGATATGATATATTCTGGTCATTTTTTAATGCTGTCATTCTTTTAATTTTAGGCTTCAAGTTTTCAGTTTCAGTCTTAGTGTTGGATAAGAATATTTTACAGGTCTGTTCCCTGTCCTATTATCCGTTCATCCGTCCATTTGACCATCGTGGAATTATCCATAAACCAACAGCAGGAAATCCCAACATAAATTTGTATTAAAACCCTGAAAATAGGATTTTTACTTTCTGAAGTAATCTCTGCCTTCATAAGCCATGCTCCTTCTCTGGTTATGGAGGAAATGATGAAAAGATTCTTGTTGAAAGAAGAAGAGATGATTTTAATCTCTTTTAAGGTAGCTTTTTGGATCATTGCCAGAAGTTTTTGCCCAAAATATAGTGTGACTAGTGTGGATAACCTTCATTTAAAATAAAAAATTGCAAGGAATATGAAAAGACTAAAGCTCCAAAATTAATAGTAGTCATAGTATCACAAGAAACCGTATAAATACTAGGAAAAGGTTTTTAGATTGTAATTATTTAGGCAAACATATTACAAAGAGTGTGCACTTACGTTGTGCCTGCCAGTAATATACTTGGCCAATCAGATGCACACCCATTTTATAGAATAGTGTCTGAGATGCTGAAGCATAAGGAGAGAGAACAAAACAGCTGACAAAAGGGAAAAAGGAGGAACACATATAGTGCACATAGTCGTACACTCATCCTAGTATCAAGTAGAAATCCATATTACCCGATTTATTTACAAATTACACAATTAAGACCACTGAGTTAGCTCAGCTGTTTCTGTTTGCTCAATGTTTAATGAGTGGAGCATTTTAAGATGTCAGCCCTGATTTCTTTTCTGTTGTGAAACTCCCTAGCCTCCTTATTAGATTGTCAGACAAAAAAAGATGAAAATATTTTATTGTAAGATTTGTAAACATATTTGGTGTAAGTATGTATTTAAATACAAGATACTTGCTCAGAATAGTAAATGGAGTTCAGTACAAATTTTTGATTCAAACAACAGTGAAAAGAACAAATGCTCTTTCAGAAGAATGTTTAATAGCTTCAGGCCCACAGTGTTAATGTGTTAGAAATACTGGCTGTTTTGTGTGAAGCTGTTTTGGTCACAAGTATAAGTAGCTTCTTCCAACCTAAATAATTTCTCTTCTTTCCTCTATTTTAGATAATTATGAGTAAAGCTGATCATTTTAAAAGCACCTATAGGGATTCATGAATAAAAAATATTTTAGATTTCCAAGTTTGTGCTGAACAAAATGTACAGGTTAAAAATTAAATAAAAATGGAACTGAATCAGAAGAGTAAGCGACAGAGTGAAGGGGTGGCGGCCTAGTGGTTAGGGCAATGTGCTTGGAATCCAGAGGTTCTTGTTCATTAACATGCTAGTATTAGTTTGTGTTATAATTTTAGCCAAGGTTACCATTAGAATAACAGACAATAGAGGAGTGGCGGCCTAGCGGTTAGGGCAAAGTCCTTGGAATCCTGAGGAGTTAAATGCAGAGAGTTAATTTCGTTGCCCTGTACTTGTGACAGTCTAATAACAATAAAAAGCTGGAAAAAGAAAAAAACTTAGGAGTTGTTGGTCACTATATTTTGCTTGGATGAAATGTGTCACATAAACAGAGTGCATTTCTATTAGGGCTGCAACTAATGATTATTGTACAAATCAATTAATCTGTTTAATTTTTTTTTTTTTCGATTAGTAATCTGATAGCCTAAGGTTCCTTAAAAAAAGATTTTTTACTAAATTAAACCAGGTAAAAACTAAAACTTTTCTTCTTGAGTAGTTCTGGATAGAGATTACTGACTGACTAAAAATATTTTTTATTTTAAATGCAAACTTTTCACATATTTTTTAAAATAATTTTGGTATTATTGCTGCTGTAAGTGAGTTGTTCTGTCAGCGAAAGGCATGTTTCAGAGTCTCTACAATCATTTTAACGAATAATCGATTACTAAATTAGTAAACTATTATTTCAATAATTGATTAATCATGTTTAATTGGATTGTTTCAGCCCTAATTTCTATTCAGCCTCCTTTACTTAGGGTCCCACACCCCAGCTCACATTGGAGACAAAATCCTGCTATGGGGATGCTTTTCTTTAGCATGCATAGGGAAGCTTGTCAGAGTGAATGGGAGAATTGATTGAACTAAATGCAAGGTTTGTCCTAGAAGAAGAACTTTTATAGACACCAATAATCTAGTTTCTGGGATGGAAATTCACCTTCCAACAGAACAAGAGCACCTAACATGCAGCAAAAGCCAGAACTGAATGAGACATGCTCTTGCTTTAAATTGTTAGACTCAAGGTGCAGAACATTTTTTAAATGAGAATTTGGAAAGAGATTAGAAGTCTTTGATATTCATAGATGGTCTTCATCCAGTCTGATCAAACATGAGATATTTTGCAGAGAAGAATGGACATTAATATCAATCTGTTAATGTCCAAAGATATTAGAAACATACAGTAAATAAGGTAAATGTATTTAAAGATGGTTTCACAAATTATTATTAGCTTCACAATAAAATTCTTTTAAAGTTTTTGGTTATGATATGAGAAAATTCTTAAAAGGTATGAGTGGGTGTGAATACTTTTTCTAGACACAGTACATCTAATACAAATGATGTGGCAGTCCTGAGAGGTTTGGTAGGTGTTAGGATCAAAGTTTTCTATTCAGATCCCAAGAGGCAGGAGATTGAGAGGAAAATCAGTAATTTATAAAACGTATGAAAACAGGATAGATGAAAAACAAAGTATATGTTTGAAAAGGGAAAATGCTTCATAAATCCATTAAGGATAATTGAAAGCAGGTTAAACTATGCTGTAATACAGAAAAAGGAAGAACAGGAAGAACAATAAGGAGCCCACGTGTCGACTCTAGACAGACACACTCTGCGCCAAAGGAGTCAACAATAAATGCAATCAAATTTGAAGACCAAAGAAAAGGTAAAATAGCTTTATATGTACTGTATAGAGAGGTACAAGAAAAGCCAGTAGAATATTATATTTTGAAAGTTTTAAACCAACAGAGGAGTGATGGCCTAGTGTCTAGGGCACAGAGCTTGGAACCCTGAGGTTCTAAGTTCGAGCCCCACTCCCACAGACTGCCACTCTGGGTCTCTTAACCCCACACTGCTCCCCGGGTGCCCCACGATGGCAACCCACTGCTCCCCAAGGGGATGGGTTAAATGCAGAGATACATTTTTCCAATGTGAGAACAATAAAGTTACATTTTATTACCTTCTTGAATGTTTCTGTGTGTTTTGAAGGCATCTTTTTTTTTTTTTTTTTTTTTTACCAACATTAACATGAGAAATTCAAATTTGAGATGAGCACCTGACCCATATTTAATCATTGGTTTAAGCTGTAGAATGTAGATCTACACTATATTGCCAAAAGTATTTGCTCACCTGCCTTGACTCACATATGAGCTTAAGTGACATCCCGTTCCTAATCCATAGGGTTCAATATGACGTCGGTCCACCCTTTGCAGCTAGAACAGCTTCAACTCTTCTGGGAAGGCTGTCCACAAGGTTTAGGAGTGTGTTTATGGGAATTTTTGACCATTCTTCCAGAAGCGCATTTGTGAGGTCGCACACTGATGTTGGACGAGAAGGCCTGGCTCTCAGTCTCCGCTCTAATTCATCCCAAAGGTGTTCTATCGGGTTGAGGTCAGGACTCTGTGCAGGCCAGTCAAGTTCATCCACACCAGACTCTGTCATCCATGTCTTTATGGACCTTGCTTTGTGCACTGGTGCACAGTCATGTTGGAAGAGGAAGGGGCCAGCTCCAAACTGTTCCCACAAAGTTGGGAGCATGGAATTGTCCAAAATGTCTTGGTATGCTGAAGCATTCAGAGTTCCTTTCACTGGAACTAAGGGGCCAAGCCCAGCTCCTGAAAAACAACCCCACACCATAATCCCCCCTCCACCAAACTTTACACTTGGCACAATGCAGTCAGACAAGTACCGTTCTCCTGGCAACCGCCAAACCCAGACCCGTCCATCAGATTGCCAGATGGAGAAGCGCGATTCGTCACTCCAGAGAACGCGTCTCCACTGCTCTAGAGTCCAGTGGCGGCGTGCTTTACACCACCGCATCCGACGCTTTGCATTGCACTTGGTGATGTATGGCTTGGATGCAGCTGCTCGACCATGGAAACCCATTCCATGAAGCTCTCTGCGCACTGTTCTTGAGCTAATCTGAAGGCCACATGAAGTTTGGAGGTCTGTAGTGATTGACTCTGCAGAAAGTTGGCGACCTCTTCGCACTATGCGCGTCAGCATCCGCTGACCCCGCTCCGTCAGTTTACGTGGCCTACCACTTCGTGGCTGAGTTGCTGTCGTTCCCAAACACTTCCATTTTCTTATAATACAGCTGACAGTTGACTGTGGAATATTTAGGAGCGAGGAAATTTCACGACTGGATTTGTTGCACAGGTGGCATCCTATCACAGTTCCACGCTGGAATTCACTGAGCTCCTGAGAGCGACCCATTCTTTCACAAATGTTTGTAAAAACAGTCTGCATGCCTAGGTGCTTGAATTTATACACCTGTGGCCATGGAAGTGATTGGAACACCTGATTCCAATAATTTGGATGGGTGAGCAAATACTTTTGGCAATATAGTGTATCTTTGATGAGGCAGAATAAGATCTGGCTTGTTGAAAACCAGGAAGTCTAAGCTCATGGAATAGTTTAAGATTAGACACCAGATAGGAGCTTGGTCCCTGAAGAGCACATCTGTTCTTTCTTGTTAGGATCCTTTACAGTTTGTGCTTTTACTGTGGCACTGAGGTACCATTCATCCCAGCTTTTACTGGAGTTTATGAAAAAGAATTGGTGCTTGAATGTTTCTCACAGCTTCCCCTTGAAAGTTTGAAGGAATGCCAAACTTTATTTCAACATCATTAATGTTTTATGATAATTACAAATTAAATAAGTATATGTATAACTACACAATATATTAGACAATAAAAATCTACGGTAAATTATCTCTTATCCAAAGGGTTAACATTTCTACATATGGACTCAAATATTTACAATGGTTTTTGTCTAATAGCCCTTGGTAGGTAGTAGAAAAGCCTGTTTTTTTTTTTTTTGTAGTAATCGACAAAGTCCTGGGTATTATTCTGGTTGGATCTTTTTCTATAGGAAACAGTAAAGCTTATATAAACTGAATCACCTCCTGCCTCAGATGTGGCTATAAAACATCGCCCTCATATTTCAATAGACATGGGTTCAAGGACATTCAATAATGCAAGCAACTGCAGCTCAATGGAGGAGCTGTTGGGCAACAAACTTCGCCCAAAGTTACATTTGTAAGTACGATTTGGTGAATGCAGCTCTTGTGAAAAGCACTTTTAGTGATTACTTTGAGTAAAAAAGCAACGTATACGTTCAATTTAATTACCATAAACTCTATATATCCTTTCTTCATCTATTCAAATGCTCAGTGTCAAGATCAGTTTGGAAAGCTAAATAAGAATCAGTTTTTTGTTGGAGCCATCAACATGCTCTTCTCTTTTTTCAATCTAACCTGAAGAAAGGCTGTTTATGTGAGGTGAAGATAATGTATTTGAAGATAGTGATACTGCTTCATCCTTATTGCCAGTGTTGTATAAAGTACTGAAATCTTGGAGTCAAGTAAAAGTATAAGTACCTCTCCAAAATATGACTTTGGTAAAAGTCTAAGTCACTGACTGAAATTTTACTTGAGTAAAAGTCTTAAAGTATCTGAAATTGCTTGTACTTAAGTATAAGAATTACTGTAAAAATAGATGTACTCAAGTAATGTAGCGAAAAGTATAAGTAAAAAGTAAGTGCAGTTTGAATGACATTTTTTTTATATTTTGGTAAACTTTAAAGGTTAAATTAACTTAAAATAATATACACTACCAAGTGTAAGATAAATTTAGACTGGCTTTGCGAAACAGGCGTATCCTATTGGTGTTAATGAAAAAGCCCAGGCAAGACCTGACTTTGTAGTCAGTAGGTGGGGTCAAAACACTTGCGTTTCTCTCGTTCGTTTTATTTATTTATTTAGTAACTAAACCAAACATTGAAAAGTATGCAATTAAGTTTGTAAATGTAGTGAAGTAAAAGTAAAAGTTCTCAAAAAAATGTATACTCTTGGAAAGTATAAAGTACTCCAAAATATACTTAAGTAGAGTAGTGAAGTATTTTTACTCTGTTACTATACAACACTGCTTACTGCTTAATTCACTGTTTAAGTGCAGTTCCTTAACATGATACCATGATCACCATCCTTCACAGTAATATAGTAGGTATAGTAGTAGTAGGTTTGAAAGGTTTGAAAGCCTAAATATCTTCATTTTCTCCATAGCTGTCATTTAAGCTGCTTATTTTTGAAATGTGGCTCCTTTTTATCAGTGGTAACAGAATGCCATTCCTGAATTTTCTGATCATTTACTTTAATCTAATATAACAGCTGGGTCTAACTACTGACACAGAATTGGGTGTTAAAACTAATCAAAAACTATCCCTAACAAACTAGTTTGTAAATGGATAAAGAGAGACCAACATAAAGGTTTTTTTGATTAATACCAACAATTAGTCTACTGTTTCTTATAAGAAGGTTGGTCAAATCTCTGACTGGAAGCTTGTTGTTTTAAACAAAAGGGATTTTGTGTTTTCTTCAACATGCTTGGTTTTGTATCTATTTATTTGCATTAAAACCAAACTTTTAATGCCATTTCTTGTTTCTAAAATTCTTGAATTATTTTTAAAGGAACATATTCCCTTATATGCATCATCAAGAGCTGAAATTAATATTAAACCTGTTGTGGGTAAACATACTTTAAGTGACAAATCTGGGCCATGAGAATCTCATCATGTTTTAAAGATAAAGTAAAGCTGTTAGTGGTTTTTAATGTGTCTTCATCACAATCATGAGGAAAACAACTGGTATCTTTTATATGATGCGGGAAAAGCAAAAGTAATCTTTATATACTGTCCGTGTTATCATTACTTTAATTAAACATATTTGTTTAAATTTGGGTTTTAAAACATATTCTTAAACAATCATTAATTATGCTGAAATTGTCCCCACTGTTTGAACATTTTGTCTTTTTTTAAATTAGTCTCAAATACTGTACCCTAAACATGAGAATTCATCCTCAACAGTTGTTATTTATGAATTATGTATCTTTTAAGTCAAGAGATTGGTGCTTACTTTTACTTTGCTCTGTAAAAGTTAAAGTTTTGTGTCCTTCAAATTTTGTGACGCATATGTGCTTTTTTCACCTTGAAAATCGACCTCCCTAGGCTGTTTATTGGCCCTGAATTTACATCAAAACAGTTCATTTAATTGCTGCAGCATTTGCCTTAGCTACTTTCATGCTAGAGCATTTGGCAGATGGAAGGCAGCCAAGCAGCCATTGCTTATATCAAACAGAAGTGCCGTGGTAACGCGCTGCAGGCTAAGTCATTAGTGATGGCATTTAGCAAGCCCTTCAGATGGAGAAATGTAAGCGAAACAGCGATCTTGTAGCTGTCACTAAGGCTTCTTGTTTAACATGCAGTAACATTGTTATTCTGTGCACATTTAAATGCACTGGGATTAACTAATTAGGGGGCATTTTTATTTAAAAGCAGCGTTACCGGTGGATACTGTTGAGTTTTTCAGATTAGATGTGTTTTCAGTGCAGAACCTGCTTGTGTCAAGGATTTTTCTCTTTTGTGTCTATCTGCATCTCGAAAATGCTTCAATTATTTTTTTTTCCTTTTCCTCTGACAGCTATTTTTAGCTTCTTTTGCACTCTGATTATGTAAGGCATAAAAAGTAAAATGAGGAATGAATGAGGAATGTGCCAGGTAAAAAATAGGTGTTTATGTTTGTTAAGCCAGGTCAAAATTTTAGCAGAAAAAAATTGGGAATTCATGGTTTAAGAATTCTTGGAAAATGAGTGGAGGGGATACGAGTAACAATTAAATACAGTCACCTGTTTCCCAGCAGTAGAATGGGAAAGCTGGTAGGTGGGGGGGGAGTTTGAGTGAATGAGAGTGAAGGATTATGTAACTGTTACAAACATACGGTAGACCAGGTGAAGTGAGGAAAACCCAGATGGGTGACAGAAATAGAAAGACCTAAATCATGGTTCAAGATACTGACAATAAACAACCAAACAAAATAAGAACGGATCTTGCAGGTTTGCTAGTGCTGCTTTTGTCCTTAAGTAAGCCTTGCTGTGTGTGCATCTGAGCGTGACCGGGTTAATTGAACCATGTCACCTCATCAAGCTGCCCCTGTGATTCCACTTTCAGACCCAGTGTGGACTTAATGTGCTCATCTCAAATCAGTGGTTTCTGCTGGCAGGGTGAATCCCTCGTCTGCCTCCGGCACACGTGCATGCAAGCGAGCAAGCAAGCACGCAAATGGGAAAAGCTCACTTGTTCTCCCTTCTTTGTGCTTCGTTACAGTTTAGCTCTACATCCGGAGCGTGTGCTGGTCGCCACAGGACAAGTTGGCAAAGAGCCTTACATCTGTGTGTGGGACTCCTACACTGTGCAGACTGTGTCCATCCTAAAAGATGTGCATACACATGGCATCGCCTGCCTGGCGTTCGACCTTGAGGGACAGGTAAATTGTGCAAGCTATTACTGCAAGTTTGAAGAACAGTATATTCTAAAGTCCAGTTTGGTTAAATAGTCTTTTCTTTCTTGGTTTAATTTCTTTTTTTTTTTCTTTGGGATTTAGTTAAATTTGCTTCTTTTTTTTCACACTGATCTGATCAATTTCAAAGGATTACTCTTTTGAAATGCAATTTATCTGAATGTCGTGTAATAGACCAGGATAGAGCACCACACAATTGTGAAGTAAAAAAGTTAACAAATATATTTTCAAGTTAGCCACAGATTCTCGGTTGGATTAGGACCTAGACTTTGAATGGACACATGAATGAGTTTTAATTAAAGCCATTAAATAACTGTTCTGGCTACATGTTTAGGTCCACTGTCCTGCTGTCAGGAGAATTTTCAACCCAATATTACACTTTTAGCAGTTTCTAACAGGTTTCCTTCAAGGAGTGACACTTTATTAACTTCATTAAGCTTTACAAACATTTGGACAGGCTTTTCTGTCCCAGTTTAAGAAAACTGCGTCATCCTGACCCTGCCACTGTGTTTTCAGTACAGAGACTTGCTGCTCTGGATTACGTCCAGTATTAGCCTTTATTCCATAGAGGCTGAAAAGTCAACAGATCTGGACTCTTTACACAACATTTACTGGTTTTATTTTATCATTTAGGAGTATGAATGTAACGGAAATGAAAAAAATGCAGCATAGTTTTCAAATACTCATTGTTTTATTTATTAAAAACCACATAATTTTTCCTTTACAACTCACAATCTTAGATATGTAGTTTTGGTCAGTTAAGCTACAGTCTTATGAAAAACATTCAGGCTTGATTTTGCAACGACCATATGTAGAAATGTACTTGTACTTGCACTCATTGTCTTCCGCTTCGTCTGGGAGTGGGTCACAGGGCCAGCAGTGCCAGCAGAGACTACCAGACTTCCTACTTTGCAGACACCTCCTCAGCTTTGCTGAGGGAAGCCCAAACCTCTCCCAAATGACGAAGCTCCTCACCCTATCTCTAAGGAAGTGCCCAGCCAATCTGCAAAGAAAGCTAATTTCCGACACTTGTATCCGGTATCTCGTTCTTTTTTCATTTTCATGAGCGTGTCTTTTCTCAGCTCTATTTTCACCACAACAGACTGATCCGTCTATCAATCTCCTACCTCATTCTTCCCTCACTTGTGAACTGGACCCCCAAGATACTCAAACTTATCTCAGAGATGGGGGACCTGGAGTCAACAAGTCATCTCTATGTCATGTATTTTTTCTACTCAGCCACTGAACCAGGTGAATCCAATCTGCAAAGTTTAAACAAGTTTGGACTCGAAAACTCGTCTTCGACAATCAGCCAGACTCTCCCCTCAAGCACTCTGACATAAGCCCTCCCAGGGAGGCTAAGAAATGTTATCCCCCTATAGTTGGAATACACCCTTCTATCCCCGTTCTAATGCTACATTCAGACCGGACGCTGCAAAAGCAGCAAAATCGCGTCTGCTGCTTCATTTTTGCTGCTTGTACCAGTGAGTTCTGACGCGCGGCTGAAACAGCTTTGCTGCTCTGGCTGTGCAAAAGTGGCTCTGACGCGCGTTGGGCGGAGCTTCACTATCCTTTCTCTGCCTTGCAGCTATATTTGCTGTGATCAGTGGGAATAAAGTAGTTTTAATATGTTTTTAAGTGAGAAAATACACCTGAAAACTTCCAGTCAGTTCATCCAGATTACATTCCTGCCTCCCAATGTTATTTCTGTCGGAGCCGCTCAGACCCCCACATACCAGCAGTGCGCCGACAGAAGGAATCCCTTCATCAGCAGCCTCTGGCCGGGTCGCCTCCTCGCGGTTTACCGCGGCGGCTGGTAGGTGTTTTTCATCTAAATAATCCGATCTGCAGGCAGCAGGATAATAAAAGTGAACATATTCTGCCGGCAGATGTATATATTTTAAGTTAATTATGCGTTAATAAACTGTTTAAGAGGAGTAATCAGAGCGGTCTGTGTCATCAGCGCTGTGTCTCTCTCCCAGCCAGCTCCCAGATCAGCTTCTCTGATTGGTTGACGCGGCGCGTCGAGCAGCAAAAATTCAATTTTCCATCTCGAGCAGCAACGCGTTTGCGGCGCGTCACGCGCGTCAGATGCTTAAACGCGCCCGCCGCGCTGCTTCAGCTGCTCAGACGCGCTGCGCCTGCTGCTCAAAACGCGCCGCGGGACCTTTTGCTGTGCCTTGACGCGCGTCAACCATTGACTTTGCATGTAAACTCGCTGCTTCTGTCGCGCCAGCTGCCCCCGGTGTGAACGCAGCATAATGCAGATGACCACGTCCCCAGTTTGCCAATCAAAAGGGACTATCCCTGACCTTCACGTGATGTTGGAGAAGAATGCCAGCCATGACAGATTGATAACATCCATAGCTCTAAGGTACTGAGGGTGTATCTCGTCCACCCCCAAAGCCTTGCCACCCTGGAGTTTTTTGACCACCTCGGTGAATTCAGCCTGGGTGATAAGCAAATCTGGCCCCCCAGCAAGTTTTCCTGAAAAAGATCACTTGGGACAAACTCTTTAAATAACACTTCATAACTTATATGTATTAAATAATAATGAGGCATGACAAAAGATTTTGATAGAATTTATAATCTTACTCAGATCAGAGAAGTTGCTTAGAGTTACAGAAGGCAGCTGCTTACCCCCGGGCTCACTTTTCGGGAAGTGGCCCAGTTTAACAGTTAAAGAAGCATTTTATACAACTCCACTCTGCCATATCATCACATTTTACATCATACATGTTTGCAGATGAGGAGACATCCATGGCCTCAGCCTTATATAAAATTATAACACTTTTTTCTTAGCTGACAAAGAACCATGACTGAAAAAGATCTGTTCTGTAGAAATTGCAACATGGCTCAAAAAGTCTGTAGGTCAGTGTGGAAACCTGGAAAAAACTGTTTTACAGCTCACTGTACAAATATTTTAAGACGCAGAAAGAAATTGTGAGCTAAGAAAAAGTCTCATTCTTGGATAATCCAACCTATACATTGAAAATCTGCCATGTTTCTTTTGGATGAAATTTTTGTCCTTACTGAGGATACCTTCCTATCACAGGACCTCATCTGAGAAGCGCATGTTCACAAACCGGTCTCAAATCTCGCAGTGCTTGGCTTACTACAAATACCTTAGCCAAGTCACATTAGCAACTGCCAGTTAGATCCTTGGTTTAAGGAAAATGTACTACCAATACAAACATATCTAAACTTTAACAGGCTGGTATTTCTTTCTCATCATGGGAGTGTACATTTACGAGCCACTTTATGACACCTGCCCAACTGCTCGTTAAACTTCTGCAAACTTCTAATCAGCCAATCAGATGTCAGCATTTCAATGCATTAAGGCATGTAGACATGGTGAAGATAATGCAGTTCAAACTGAGCATCAGGATGGGGATACAAGGTGATTTAAGTGACTTTTGAATGTGGCATGGTCCATCTCTAGGGTTTATAGAGCATGGTCTGAAAACAGAAAATATCCGGTGAGCGGCCATTCTGTGGAAACAAATTCCTTGTTGATGCCAGAGGTCAGAGGAGAATAGCCAGACTGGTTGTAACTGATAGAAAGGCAACAGTAACTCAAATAACCCTTTGTTACAATAGATGTATGCAGAAGAGCATCTCTAAACCCATAACATGTCAAACCTTGAGGCTGATGGGCTACAGCAGCAAAGGACCACTCCTGTCACCTAAGAACATAAAACTGAGGCTACAATTTGGACAGGCTCACTAAACTGGACAAAAGAAGTTTGGAAAACTCTCTGATAAGTCTTGATTTCTTCTGCAACATTCAGAGGGTAGGGTCAGATTTTAGCGTCAGAATGAATCCATCCTGCATTGTATCAATGATTCAGTCTTGTGGTGTCACAGTGTGCCAAGGGATACATTATTGGCACACTTTGGGCCCCTTAATACCATCTTAGCATTAGGTCAATGCCAAAGACTACCTGAGTATTGTTGACCATACCCATCCCATTCTGACCACAGTGTACCCATCTTCTGATGGCTCTTTCCAGTCATGTCATGTCATGTCATGTCAATATGGGCCACACTCTCTGAGGAATGTGTTCAGTACCTTGTTGAATCGATACAATGAAGGATTAAGGCAGTTCTGAAGACATCCTGGTACTTGTGGGGTTTACCTGATAAAGTGGCTGTAAAGTGTAGGTAAGTGCTTTCTCGTGACTTGTGCTCAAGTGTTTATCTGACAAATATCAGTTGTGCACTCCACAACTCTAGACTTTGAGGAGGATTAGCAAGGACACTAATGTTGTAAAAAAGTAAAACAAAACAACATCTGTTTGTACTTTACTACAAACCATCCAGGGGATACAGCAGACGTTGAAAAAGGTTTTTTTTTCAATCATGTTGGATGGGAGCCACAATCAAGAGTACAATTTATGGAAAAAAAGCACACACAAAAAAACTCACTGTGCACATCAACCTTTGCATAATTTCCCTACTGCTAAGCATCATTGTGCCAGCAGTATTTTGTAGTAATGTTTTTCTGACCTGGGCAGTCAATATATATAAAGTTGATTTAAACAGAAAAAAGAGGGCAATGACGAAAGAAAACCTATTAGAGGCTTCAAAAGAGACTAATAGTTTTAGCTTCTAGCTTATAACATCTTAAACATACAGTATGTTAAATGCAATGAAAGCTACAAGGTAATGCTTTAAATCAGACAAATACTAAAATAAATGTGCAGTTATAGCAAACGGTTCTACCAAATATTGGCTTAGGGAGCTGAAAGAAGTTACATGTACCCATTAGGTTGCTTCGATCCAAATTCTTCTGTGCTCTAATAAGCAAAATGTCTAAAAATAACTAAAATCAATGTATGCTCACTTTAATATCACAGTTTTTATGAAACACTGCAAATGTAAGGGAAACGTGTTAGTATTCATTTTTCTGCGTAATCAAAACCTATAATCTTGCAGCCATGAATATAAATAAAAACATAAGTCTATTTCTCTGACAAGCTGTTGTGATAAATCAGCTGACAGAAGATTCGTAAATCCATACAACTTACTCTCCAAGCACATGAGTTTATTGGAATTAACCCCTGCTCCCCATAGCACTGACTGCTAAAATACATCTCAAGACCTTCCAAATGCCTTACCAGACACTTCTATAGTCAGCTGAACATTGACTCTGCAGAGGATTAAAGAGGGCATTCCTTAACATGTGAAGTAAGCTACAGAGGAAGGATTTCCATGAGCTGCTTTCTCCTCTTCTGCTCCACTTATGCTGCCTACTCAGTCAGCTGTAGGTGTGTCCTCTGGCAAAAAAATGCTTAAATGTGCTCCATAGAACTGCCAGAGGCTGGACAACTGTTCTGTAGTCATTATTAGCTTCTTAATGTGATTAGTCAGACTGCACTGGAAGTTTGCAGTAATCTGTGTTAGAAAGCAGACAGTATTTTCATTTATTTCTGTGCCCTCTTTGCAGTGCCTGGTGTCTGTGGGATTGGACTCAAAAAACACAATCTGTGTGTGGGACTGGAGAAGAGGGAAGGTGCTGGCAGCTGCTCCTGGTCACACAGACAGGGTAAATACTTTCATCCTATTTATTCTTCATCACATTTTAAAAGAACCAATACTGAAGTTTTGCCTCTCTCTTCAAAATAAATGCTGCATAGCCACCTGTGTGCTCTAATTAACAAGGTTTTTTTTTTGGTTGGGTCCAAAATGCAACGCATTTTCGCATTTAAAGCTAAAACATAAATTTAACTAAATACATTTTAGCAATTAAAAGTGAAAATCATCTACTAAGCTAAAGTAGAGTCTGCATTCATTAATGTGGTAGCATAAGCTAGAATGACGTTATCTTACAGGAGCTAATATTAATGATAATTAATAATTGAACATTATTAATGTCTCACTGGACAAATTCCCCTTTGAATTTAATCTATCCTCTTAGGGAGCAGTGGGCTGCAAAAATTCTAATATAAGTTAACATATTAATACATGCATATTGACTAGCACTGGTTTTCATTAGCCTATTCTCTATGTATAATGACAGTTTTTTTTTTTACTTTGGATGAAAAATCATTAGCCTTTATTGTTATTATGTAACCATAGGGAAATTATGCTGTGACACTGGCCAACTATGGTTAACAGTGAAAATAATATTTAAACATTAAAATATCATTATTTACATATTTTCATATATCACAAAATAATAATGTAATAATATTGATATATTAATAATTATATAAAGCTGTAAGTTACATATTATGACCATTTAACAAGATATTTCTATAACTTTACAACAGTTTTTACATAACTTTACAGTTAATTTCAACTCGTTCCTAAAGAGGAACGTTCAAGCACGTTCAATTGAGCTCCAAAATACTCTTTTTTCCAGTCAAATGAGATGGCAGGATGAAACACGCTTCTGGACAAAATAGTTTTTTATGCTTTTAAATAAAAAATTTCCCTCAGGGGACATTAAAATAAAGTTGATATTAAAGTTCAAAAGCTTTGTGACAATTAGCAACAATTCTAACTTTAGTAAATAAGTAAACATTAGCATCTTGGAAAGAACTTGAATGAAAGCTTAGATAGTGGTAAAATAAAAGCTGTTTTAATGTAATTTTTAACTGATATGTTTATCATAATGTTTTACATATTTATTCAAATAATAACATATACCAATATGCTAGTATCAGCTTTCTGGTTAATAATATTTATTTAGTCAATGATAATATATTCTACCATGCTCACAAAGGCATCTTTTATGCTATTATTCGCCATCATTCTATAAAATACAGTCGATCATTTAACATTTGCTAATATGCCATAGTAAGAATTAACATCTTATCAAGTTGGTTTCATTAGAAAAGTCTTTTAATTTAAAGAGTCAATGTAATCTTTTATTTTGAAAGTCGTAATTACTAACCTTGTGTATTGAAATGACTTATTTTATGAAAAATCTACTGATTCATTTTAATATTCCAGAAGTTTATGGTCTTTCCTCTTTATTTTTTCGCAGATATTTGACATATCATGGGATCTGTACCAGCCAAACAAGCTTGTCAGCTGCGGTGTCAAACATATCAAGGTAAAGCCACTTTTATTTTACAAGCAGCTAATCTCAGTCTGAAAAATTCTGAGTGTCTCTGATTCTGTCATGTAAAGAAAAGAGCAGATTTTGACTGGGTTTAAAGAGACAGCTGACCGTAAATCTTTGTTTCCTTCCCTGCTTTTTTCTGCTTTATCTCTTTAACAATATCAAGCGTTACTAAAATAGATCTATGCAAATCCATGCTCATGGTTATTAGGCACTTTACATAAGTAGGACAGGCACTGACTCAGAGTCTCTCCCCTCAAAATTGTAGTAATCTGCAGTGCAGAAGAAGAAAATGTTGCTTTTCATCAGAAACCATGACACTGCCACTCAGTCCTTTCAGATTTCTCCTTTCAGCTTTTGAAATCACTCCACTGTATGAGCCACAGATGCGCCCGTTTCCTTTCTGACCCAATCGCTATCACCTCTCTTCGCACAAAAGTGGTGTGCATAAATCTTCAATGGGTTAATGCAGAGTGTCTTCTCCTAGTCCACCCTAAGGATATGTAGTTCCTCGCTGTGAAGACCTTATTTTCTAAAATGCTGGGAAAAGAATAAATTCTGCTTGAACTGGAAACCCCCCCTGGCCCTAGTTTAAAATAAAGCATTACCGAATGGGTTTGATGCAGCCAGGTCAGATAACTGTATTTATCTTTTACTGGTGATTCCGTCATCCCAAACCAGCTAGACTTGCCTCTCCTCTCCTCTCGCAGTAGCCGTCTGCCTCCCCAGAACTTTTCCTTTACCCCCAATCAAGCAATCCCTGCTGAATCCTATAGCATCTACCCTTCTCCTCTTCCTCCCTCCCTTTCCCCTCTTCTGGTTTTCTGATGCCAAGGCAATCCACCAATTGTCCCACTTAATTCCCCAGGCTTCACCCTGTGGACCATGTGACATCTGCTCCCCTGTCCTGTGCTCGCTCAGCGATTATAGCACTCAGAGCATAGAGAAGATTTAGACCCGGTAATCCACTCACTATGGAGCTGAGGAAAACACAACCTCGGTGGCGAGGACACTGTCTGCCTCCCTCTGTTGCTTTTTTTATTTAGATTTCTTCAGGAAATATTGCAGTCAGTTTGCTCCTCTGATGCAGCACATCAATCACTCATGTAAATCACATCTGGTCCCTTTTTTTGCTTTTGACTGACTGATTATTTCAAATACTTAATGGAAAAAAGACGCCTTTTTCCCTCTTTGTTTTTCTGTTATCTTTCCTTTTCTTTGATCTCTCCTGTTACTTAGAACGTATTGCAGTGACCTCCCAATCCCCATCTTATGCATTGCTGCGGATGCAAAGACATTCTGCTTTATAAGAGGGTTTTATATCTAATATTGTAGTGAGAAAAAGTATTCAACTACTCACCCCAGTTAAATAAATGTGATCTGTGGCTATTTCACTCAGTCTGCACTGTATATTTATATCTTTGCAAATAGAGAACAGTTCATCATACAGCCCTGGTAATCAGCCCTGTTCCGCCTCGGCAGCGTTCGTTCCCCCTTACTTACAATAATGGAAAGTTGTCAGGGTCAAAACAAATTACAAACACTTTGGTTAAACAGTAACATGTTATGAATCAACCTTAAGAAAGAATCTGGTTTGCTATGGGAAGAAGGTACGTCTTTTTAAAAAAACACCCTTAGACAGGGGAATTGTGTGGTCTTGCAGGTGAAAAAGACTGAGTGCAAACTTTCATATTGAGTAAATAGGATAAATTTATATATGAAATAAAAGAAACTAAAATTTCAGACCACAAGTATCCTGTGTTTAAATGCCAACCAATGACTGTCTGCATACATTTTTCCTATGCATATGAGGGTTCACTGCCAATGCTGCTTTTACAGTCCAGCATGTTCGGCTGATTAGTCTGTGAATGGTGTTTGTTTTTGCCCTGCTTGACTGGCAATGTGTCTGACTGCTATGGATATGCACTCTCCTTCCTGAAAAAAACAAAAAAAACAATTAGGAAGCCAATTAAATCTATTTGAAATGATTAATATCTAGATATGCAACCATCCATGGAGCAGACATCAGAATGATCTAGTTTTCCTTTAATCAGATCTGATTGTTGATCAGCATGTCATGAAATTTTATTTTCCCTTTTTACTAAAAGCTTTAAAACAAGGACACTCTTTGAATCAAAGGGATCTACTTTGTGATTTTCAAATTTAGTTATTAAAACCACATAGAGGATAGCGGTATACCTTTTGACCCAGAGGGCTTTTATTTTTTTGTTTAAATGAAATAATTCTGCAATAAAAAAAAAAGGCCAAGGGGGATATCTATGTGATTGCTCTTTTCCCTGCAGATAAAACATAAACATACAGCTCCAGATGTTGTATTTATGTGATGTAGTTTAACTGTGACATTTGTATAAATAAACCAAATCAGCTTTATTTCCACTTGTGACAGAATTCTATCCAACAACAGGAAATACAGAACATGATCTGAACCACTCCACAATTGTTTATAAATAACTTTTTTTTAATCGCCATTGCTTAGTTACCACTATTAAGGTATACTAAAGATTTTGAATATTATGGTTTAAAAGTGGGCTGCTCAGTGGGTAGCACTGATGCCTTGCAGCAAGAAAGTTCCGGGTTTGATTCCCAGCAAGGGGTCTTTCTGCATGGAGATTGCATGTTCTCCCTGAGCCTGCGTGGGTCCTCCCCAGGTACTCCAGCTTCCTCCCACAGTCCAAAAACATGACTGTTATTTAGCTTCTTAAAATTCTCCTTAGGTGTGAGTGTGTGTGAATGGTTATTTGTCCTGTTTTTCTCTGCGTTGCCTTGTACATCCTTGACAGGTCGCCAATGAATACATTGGCGACCTGTCAAGGATGTACCTCTCCTCTTGCAGGTAGACAGCTGGAGATAGGCACCAGCACCCCTAGCAACCACAGCAGGGATGAAGCGTGACGGAAAATGGATAGTTTAAAAACTGCTAAAATGTTCTGTCACAATACTTACTTCATATTTCTTAAGTAAGCTAGAGTGCCTGTGTCCCCTGCCCCCTTTTTGCTACACTCTGCCAGTCAGCTTGATAAAAGAAATTGCTCCCTTTCTTTTACTGACTTATGAGAAAATGTTTGTATTATTTTTCTGGTTGTAAAAACATGGATATTCATGGTATGGAAAAATTATTATTGTCATGCCTGTTGCTGGGGGCTGGTTGCTACTATGAAAAGTGCTTAGAAATATACTTACTTAGTTGGTATCTGCTACCGCACAATTGAGGTGAAACTCTGACTTTGAACCTGAGTTAGAAATCAAAGAAATTAATTTGATGGTCCATACAAATACATGTTATGTTCCTCTGTGAATTGAAATTGCCAGTGCATATTGGTTTAAGGTGTAAATACAAAATATGCTGTTTCAGTTAATGGCTTTTAAGAAAACTGTTTTTTTTTTCCTGTTTTGTATGTTGCATTCTCCTGCTTCCTGCCCCAGAATCCATCATAAACCCCCTCCAGCTTCCAGTCTTCCTTCAGTAATTTGGGGGTGAAGGGATTAGGCAGTTCCTGTGTCTCGCTGCCTTATCAGTTGAAGGCAGAGATGACTGTACAGTCAAACCTCCATCCCTACTGCTCCCATGTGCACCACAATCCAGCTCATGACCCTTTTCAATCTGCATCTCCATCCTCCCTGATAACACACACCAAAACCATCTCTCCCACTTAACCTTCAGCTCTGACCCCAACATTCATGTTTCTGTTATTAATACTTTTCCTGAAACCTTTTATAGGATGCCTGGATGCCTCCTCTCCTGTCAGTGTGTGTACCAGGCAGGGTTTTAATCTAAGCCTGTGATTCCTGTCTCTGATAATCGATCCATACTGTTTTCGCTCACCAGCTTTATCAGTAGAAAAAAACAGGTGTTATTGAGGGCGTTGATGGACCACTGCTGTCATTGAGCTCATTTGCTTCCTTTGCATCACCCCTTTCCAGTCAATGATCGCTCTTGAGCTGTAAAAAAATCAAAAACCAGCTTAACTCACCTAAATCACTGAGTAATATAATAAATCTGGAATCAACCAACTGTTGCTGTAAACGGAGTAAATGTTCCTCTAGATAAACCAGCGAAGGCTGTCAGAGGAGTGATGAGAGTGCAGTGGTTTAATGTGCCAGCAGCTTTGTTTCTGTATTCGAGACGTCTTCCCTCGACTTCATCCGTCTGATCTCATCCCCAAGCAGACAGGGCGTCTCTCTTTCCTTCTTCCCTCCTGCGTTGGATGGATTCAGCCTTCAGATGAGGCCGTGCTCATGCATCCCAATGATGCTGTTCATAAATAATGAGCCTGTGTGGACATGTCTGTGTCTGTGCATGCTGATCAGGTGGTTGCAGAAGTGGGAAAAACTACAAGTGTCATATTAAGAGAAAGGAGATATTTTAATTGTACTAAACCTTACTGTCCCCAAGGGGTTTGTGAGTTGTTTGGACAGTCAGTGGATTTGAAAAATCTGAACATCATATTAAATACCAAGATTTGTGATGGAACCAATCCTGGTCTAAGCTTTGGCTGGTCCATTCAAAAACTTCCTTCTACTGATATTATTATTTTGTTTATTTGGTGTGTTCCTAATAAAAACAAAGTTACTATTCATTTTTAGCTTTCCAAAAGAAGCCTGTAGGTTTTTAGCCACATTGATCAGAATTAATGACTGGTTATGTTGGAAGCTGGAGAAGTACCTCTCTTCTCCAGCAGAGTCCGCTGTGGATCCTCCTGAGCAGAGCCCTCTGCACAGCTGCTGCTCGTTACCATCATCAGGAGGACCCTCTACTTAAGCTGTCTTCAGACCTTGCCTCAACGCCGCAGTGTTGAGCCAGTTGGTTAGCACCTAAGCCCTGAACCTCTGAGAACTTTTGCTTGCTCTGAGATCCTGACAGGATCCTAATCTTGTCTCTGTTTTTCCAGGAAAATCTGATCCTCCTTCGTGAAGCTCTGGAAGAACTTAACCCACCGAGCCTGCCCTCAGAGCCAAACCTGAAGACTTCCCCTGGATTCTCTTGCAGCTCTGGACCAAGAGCTGGAGATCCTAAGTCAAGGTCAGCTACCTTTCAGAAGCAAGACGCTGAAGCAGCTAACGGACTCAGCTAATCAGACTCTCTCCAGTTCCAACAACCTTCCTCTCCAAGATCCATTCAAGGACCCACAAGGTACAAACCAGAGACTATCAAAGGACAAACCGCTAAGAGCCCAGCTAACTAACTGTCTTCCTCACAGACTCCGGTGAACCCGTTTGCCCAGGACCATAACCAGAACATACTATCGTTGGATTGTCTTCAATAAACTCTGTTAACTTTTCATCTGTTTCCTGTGTCGTGGTGTTCTGCATAATTGGGTCACATTAGTGTACCGATCATGACAGAACACTGCGGCCAAACACAAGGCCCAGCAGATCACTTCACCCGCCACTTGGAAGAGCAGGCGGCCCAACTAAATGGACATGCCTTGGCCTTACGTGAGCTAAACACCCGCATTGAAATGCAGAACCAGGTAATTCAAGGCTATGCTAATTACTTTAATAGTGCTAACGCCATACCGGCAGCGCAACCATTTCCGGGTCCAGTTCCACCTCCGCGGTCACCAGCAGTGACATCATCAGAGTTCCGCCCAAGCCTCCCTGAAAAATTCTCCGGTAATATGAAGGATTGCAGAGGATTTTTATTTCAGTGCAGATTTTTGTTCCAGAACTCTCCCAACAGTTTTTCGACGGACTTTAAGAAAATAACCTTTATTCTCTCTCAACTAACAGGAAGAGCTTTGGAGTGGGCCCAGGCCAGATTCCCCTCAGATGAAAGTCTCAACTGCCGATACTCTGATTTCATTTCTGAGTTCTCCCAGATTTTTAATCAAGAAACTGATCAAACAATTGACTCTCGTGCTCTTTTCAGTATTAAGCAGGGAAACTCATCTGTGGCTGATTTTTCGATCAACTTCCGGGTTAAGGCAGCGGCTTCCGGATGGAATCAAAGTGCTCTGAAGGGAGCTTATTTCATGGCCTTAAATGAGAATATTAAAGACGAACTGGCAACTCTCGACGAGCCAGCCTCCCTTGAGGATCTAATCAAACTGACAATTAGATTGGACAACAGAATTAGAGCCAGAAGCAGCTCCAAGTTAAGAAATTCTGGGTCTCATGCCTCTACATCTGCTTCAAATATTATGACTGGTTCTTCTCCTCCCACAGGGCGACCTAAAGCCCAGTCCCTCCCTCTGCCTGTTCAGGCGTCACATTCTGATGGTATGGAGGTCGAACCTATGCAGGTGGGACACACTCGGCTTACTCCTGAGGAGAGGCAAAGACGTTTTTTGAGCAGACTTTGCATCTATTGTGGTGAAAGTGGACATATCATTGCTTCCTGCCCGGCTAAATCAAAAGGCAGGGCCCGCCAGAGGATCTGAGGAGTCTGGCGGGCCAAACCAACTCTAAGAAATCTCCTCGATTGATGCTTCCTGCCACTTTGTTTTGTGATAATCAGAACCTCTCCTTTTCTGCCTTTATTGACTCAGGCTGTGAACGGAACCTCATAGACTCTAACCTTGTTCAACAGTTGATGATTGAAACTGTTCCCCTTTCTCAACCTCTCCGTGTCTCTGCCATTGATGGGAAAAATCTCCACCAAGTTACTCATCAAACTCAACCCCTCGAGCTCCTCCTCTCAGGTAACCATCGTGAAACTATCACATTTTTTGTCATTCCCTCCGCATGTTCCCCGTTGGTGCTCGGATTCGAATGGCTGGAGAAACACAATCCACGCATTAATTGGACCGAACGTCACGTGGAAGCATGGTCTACGTCATGCCATGAGACTTGTCTTCGGTCGGCAGCCCCCGTGGTGGGGCCACCTAGAGGGGGGGAGGAGATGGACTCCCCTGACCTATCTTCAGTCCCCTTTGAGTACCATGACTTGGCCCCGGTCTTCAGTAAGGTCAGTGCTACGTCCCTTCCACCACATAGACCATATGACTGTGCAATTGAGTTGTTACCTGGAGCACCGTTACCCAGCAGCCGTTTATACAACATCTCCAAACCAGAACGAGAGACAATGGAGAAGTATATTAACGAGTCTTTAGCTGCTGGAATTATTCGTCCGTCCTCTTCTCCTTTGGGTGCTGGTTTCTTTTTTGTTGGCAAGAAGGATGGTTCATTAAGACCATGCATTGACTACAGAGGGTTGAACCAAATCACTATAAAGAATAAGTACCCTCTACCTCTCCTAGCCTCAGCTTTTGAACCAGTTCAGGGGGCAACAGTCTTCACCAAACTGGATCTGAGAAACGCATATCATCTCCTCAGAATCAGAGAAGGTGATGAATGGAAGACTGCTTTCAAGACACCATTAGGTCAGTTCGAGTACCTGGTGATGCCTTTTGGTTTAACTAACGCCCCCGCCTGTTTTCAAGCACTAGTGAATGATGTTCTCAGAGATTTTTTAAATGTGTTTGTCTTTGTCTATATAGACGACATACTCATTTATTCACGGAACTTAACTGATCACAAGAAACATGTCCGCCTGGTGTTACAGAGGCTACTGGAGAACAAGTTATTCGTCAAGGCAGAAAAATGTGAATTCCACCAACCATCAGTGACCTTTTTGGGGTTTGTGCTCGAGGGCGGGCAGGTTAAGCCTGCTGAGGACAAGATAAAGGCGGTATTGGACTGGCCGATTCCTGAAACTCGAAAACAGCTTCAAAGGTTTTTGGGGTTCGCCAATTTTTACCGTCGTTTCATTAGAAATTATAGCCAGACGGCTCAACCTCTGACCTCTTTAACTTCGGTTAAGAGGAATTTTCAATGGACTCCCGAAGCTCAGTCTGCTTTTGACAAACTGAAATCTTTGTTTTCCAGAGCACCGGTGTTAATTCAGCCTGACCCTTCTAAACAGTTCATCCTCGAGGTTGATGCTTCGGATTCTGGCGTCGGAGCCGTCCTTTCCCAGAGACTCGACTCAGATCTAAAGATTCATCCATGTGCTTTTTTCTCCCGCAGACTCTCATCAGCAGAACAGAACTACGGTGTTGGAGATCGAGAACTATTAGCCATTAAGTTGGCGTTGGAGGAGTGGAGACACTGGTTAGAGGGAGCTGAGCACCCGGTTCTAGTCTGGACTGACCACAAGAACCTTGCTAGCATCCAGTCTGCCAAACAGGCCAATCCTCGTCAATCCAGGTGGTCCATTTTCTTCTCCAGATTTAATCTCGTTATCTCCTACAGACCCGGATCAAAGAATGTGAAACCAGACTCCCTCTCGCGCCTATACTCCGTCGATCAACCCCAGACTCCAGAGCCAGTCCTCCCGGCCTCTTGTACTGTGGGAGTCATGAACTGGGAGATCTCCGATCTCATTAACTCCGCCCTGGCCACGGAACCCGACCCAGGTAACGGTCCGGCTAACAGAACTTATGTCCCGTCTTCCGTCAGGTCCAGGCTCATTCAATGGATGCACACTGCCAAATTCTCGGCTCACCCTGGAGTCAGTAGAACCATCGCTCTCATCACCAGACGCTTCTGGTGGCCCACTCTCCACAGGGACGTAAAGGAATATGTGCTGGCCTGCCCCATTTGTGCTAGAAACAAGGCCTCGCATCAGCCACCCTCTGGTCTGCTTCAACCTCTTCCGATCCCTTCACGTCCATGGTCCCACATTGCCATAGATTTCGTCACTGGTCTCCCCGTCTCTCGAGGTATGTCCACAATACTCACCATCGTTGACCGTTTTTCCAAGTCCTGTCATTTAGTCCCTCTCAGGAAGCTCCCCTCGGCATTCCAGACTGCTCAGCTTCTCGTGAAACACGTCTTCAGATTACATGGCATTCCCCAGGAAATCCTATCAGACCGTGGTCCTCAATTTATCTCACAAGTTTGGAAAGCCTTCTGTTCAGCTCTGGGTTGTAAGTCTGCTTTGACTTCAGGTTATCATCCACAATCCAACGGTCAGACCGAGCGCATGAACCAGCACCTTGAATCCACCCTCCGCTGCCTAACTTCCAACAACCCCACCGACTGGAGCCAGTATCTCCCTTGGATTGAGTACGCCCATAACTCCCAGAGATCCGCTTCCACCGGCCAGTCACCATTTCAGGTCAGTCATGGATACCAACCACCACTTTTTCCCGCAGATGAAAAGGAGATATCAGTCAGGACGATCAACCAACACATCCGCCGCTGTCAAAGGGTTTGGAAGGAAACCATCACCACTCTCAACAGATCATCAGAAACCTCCAAACGTTTTGCCGACTCTAAGAGACGTCCCGCTCCTGAGTACACCATCGGACAGGAGGTATGGCTGTCTACCCGGGACATTCCCCTCAAGGGAATGTCTCGGAAACTGTCTCCCAGATTCATCGGTCCGTTTAAGGTTTCCCAGGTCATCAGTCCCTCCGCAGTCCGTCTCCAGCTACCTCCGAGTCTACGCATCCATCCCACCTTTCATGTGTCTCAGGTCAAGCCCGTAGTCTCTAGCCCTCTGTGCCCGCCTTCCGACTCCCCACCACCCGCCCTGGAAGTCGATGGTCACCCTGCATTCACCGTCCGTCGCATCGTGGACTCCCGTCGGCGAGGTCGCGGCTGGCAGTACCTCGTCGACTGGGAGGGCTACGGACCTGAAGACCGTCAGTGGGTTCCCGGCTCTTACATCCTCGATCCTTCCCTGATCGAGGAGTATGAGCGTTCCTGCCCATCTACTTCCTCCGGACCGCCAAGGGGCGGTCGTTGAGGGGGGGGTACTGTTGGAAGCTGGAGAAGTACCTCTCTTCTCCAGCAGAGTCCGCTGTGGATCCTCCTGAGCAGAGCCCTCTGCACAGCTGCTGCTCGTTACCATCATCAGGAGGACCCTCTACTTAAGCTGTCTTCAGACCTTGCCTCAACGCCGCAGTGTTGAGCCAGTTGGTTAGCACCTAAGCCCTGAACCTCTGAGAACTTTTGCTTGCTCTGAGATCCTGACAGGATCCTAATCTTGTCTCTGTTTTTCCAGGAAAATCTGATCCTCCTTCGTGAAGCTCTGGAAGAACTTAACCCACCGAGCCTGCCCTCAGAGCCAAACCTGAAGACTTCCCCTGGATTCTCTTGCAGCTCTGGACCAAGAGCTGGAGATCCTAAGTCAAGGTCAGCTACCTTTCAGAAGCAAGACGCTGAAGCAGCTAACGGACTCAGCTAATCAGACTCTCTCCAGTTCCAACAACCTTCCTCTCCAAGATCCATTCAAGGACCCACAAGGTACAAACCAGAGACTATCAAAGAACAAACCGCTAAGAGCCCAGCTAACTAACTGTCTTCCTCACAGACTCCGGTGAACCCGTTTGCCCAGGACCATAACCAGAACATACTATCGTTGGATTGTCTTCAATAAACTCTGTTAACTTTTCATCTGTTTCCTGTGTCGTGGTGTTCTGCATAATTGGGTCACATTAGTGTACCGATCATGACAGGTTATAATTCTGTTTTTGACAAATGCTGCTTGCTCCAGTTGAGAGAAAACAAAAAACATCCCCAGGGCATGATACAGCCTCCACCGTGGTTTACTGAGGGTATGATGTTCCTCCAATGATGTGCAGAGTGGTTTTTTGTGTCAAACATCTTTTGGGATCAGGGCTAAAAATGGTTAAACATTTGGTATCATTATACCATAGCATAATTTTTTATGTATAATAATAATTAAAAAAAACACCTTGTAAAGCCTCAGCTGCGCCTCCCCCAAAGCCCAGGTAAAAGATATTCCATTTTTTTTATTTTGTTAGGCAGGAAGGATCTTCTATGGCGGTCTGTCTTGCACCACTACTGGAGAAGCCAATGACTGAAGACACTCTGTTGTTGTTTATAAAATCTTCTGAAGAGGATGATCACTGTTGTCCATAATGCTCTTCACTTTGAGAAGAATATATATATTAGTCTGTTATGTGCTTTGCTTTTTTTTTTGCAAAAATACATCTCATGCTAAAAGATAAAACAAAAAAATATCTGGAAAGTTCCCATTTGTACAGGGGAACTTTTTGCTGTTTCTTCAGTTTTTGATGTAGGTTTGCACAAACTTAGATGCGGATATCAAATGCGGATGGTATGGAATGCGCTAACGGAATAATATTTAAGGGATATAAATACCTAAATGATCTTGCTTATCTATACCTCTCTTGTTTACTTACATTTTTATCTTCAGGCCATTTGTCCCAAAAACAAGAGACTTTGGTCTGATTTAATGTTTTCTGTTTCTGCTCCCATATTTTTAAGCAGGTCTAATTGTTAATCAGATGTCATTGCTACATGTTTTTCAAACTCTTTAAGAAATTCTGTTTTTAAATAGCATTTTCCCAAGTGTGATTTGCTTTTTTTTATTGTCTTTGTTTGAAGTCAGTGTTTTTTAAATTTTATTTTAGTTTCATGTTTTGGTTTAAACTTCTTTTATCAATCTTACTTTTGTGCAGCCCTTTGATTAAACTCTGAGTTTTTTTTAAAATGTGCTTTGTGAATTAACCAGATTTCAGCACACAAACTGAAGGATTGTTATTGCACCCCTGACGTATTTGGTTGGTTTTCAATTAAATTGTAAGCAATACATTTTGCATTACAGTAAAGGTGGAAATGTTTTGCAGATATTAATTTGTATAATGTTTGACTGTCTGTTTTGTTTTGTTTTTTTCAGTTTTGGGGGTTATGTGGTAATGCTCTCACACCCAAACGTGGTGTTTTTGGCAAAACGGGGGATCTCCAAACCATCCTCTGCCTCGCCTGCGCCAAAGACGAAGTCACGTATTCAGGGGCCTTGAATGGGGACATCTACGTCTGGAAAGGCATCAATCTGATGAGGACAATACAAGGAGCTCACGGGGTATGTTAAAACGTACAGAAGTGAAAAAATACATTAATAAAAGGTAGAAATGTAAATATAGCTTTTTTATCATATATTTTCATCCGACAACCCAGAAGACATCACACTTTGATACCATGTAGAGTAGAGTTTCAATGGTTTTACTTGAATCCTTTTCCACACCTATGTGATGACATGAGTGAATGCTCCTCTGTCTCTGCATACTCCTCACCTGGTCGGCGCCACACACAGTGGATACAATCTGAAGCAAATAAGTTTATCCTGATCGCATGAGGCCATGGTTCTAGTAATCCATGCAGCTTGCAGCGTTTGGTCCGAGCTCAGACTGGCTGATTCTGCACCTCTGCAGAACTACTTGGTCTATCTTTTAAATCACAGCCTCTGGATATGACACTAAGCATTGGCACTCTTATACCTCCATTAAGGAGGTATGTTGACCATCCATCTGCCAGTATGAGACAGTGGAATTGCAATAACACTAAATTTAACACATCGGTTCCCCATTCACACCTTAGACCTTAACACCAGCAAATCATAACCCCCCATATAGATAAAAGCAAATTTACTTTGTCATACAAGCTGCACACTGAGTATGTTACATGGTATCGGAGTGACATATACAGATGGATATAGAAAAATGTTGCAACATAAGGATCGCAGTTAAACATATCTAGTGAACCAGTTAAAAGCTGGAGCCATGCATGCTTGCTTCATTTGATTCTGCTCAGAGGAGGAGGATCAGCTTTTTGCTCCACAGGATTAAATTATATCTATGGGATCAACAGCTGGATGGGAGGGGGGGTAGGTAAATGGGGGGGAGGGGATAATAACTACAGTACATCGTCATTTCTGCTGTCTGTATTTCTGTGTTTCTTACTACAGCTTCAGCAAAAGGGTCTGCTAATGCTCAGGGCTTTAGCCGAAAGAAAAGACTATTATTAGTACTTAGAGTGGAACATGAAAAAAAAAAGCAATTGAAGTAAAATCTCCTGCTCCTGTGAGGCCAAAGTTGCATGTTTGCAATTTTTAAAGGCTTTTTTAGCAAATGACTGGGCATAGCTGGGACTGGTTGTGTCGTCCCCCCTGTCTGCTGTGCAGATCCTCACTGACAGCCTGTCATTTTTCTTCCGCAGTCAGGGATTTTCAGCATGAATGCCTGCGAAGAGGGCTTCGCTACAGGGGGACGGGACGGCTGCGTCCGGCTATGGGATCTCAATTTCAAACCAATTACTGTCATCGATCTCAGGGAAACAGACCAAGGATATAAAGGTGATGTCAAACCGCCTACCTATTTTTGTTTAATGAGGGTGCAGAAGAGCAGCAAAACAAACTGTGTTCTCTGAGGCGCTGAAATAATCCCATAAATCTACGTACAAACACTGTTGGATGTCAATAAAAAAGTCTTTCCAAATTTCTGTTTGGTTTACTAACCATTATCCTTCTTGTTTCTGTTTCTCCTTTACTTAATGGACGTAACAGTAGCTAGAGGTGAAAATAGTCGAGGTGGGTAACATTACGGAGGGTGGAGATTAATTCCCATTTCAGTCTGTTTGTAGCAGTCTCCATTGTTACTCAGCTCTCTCTGGTTGTAAGAAGGTCTGTGGCAGTTTATTTCCACTCTGTACCATTCCCATCCTCATTTAACGTTGTGTGGAAAAGGTGAAATGTTAAAAGGAAAAAAAAATCTGTATTCATTTGGTGTTTCAATAAATCCACTAAAGTGAAAAGAGCAGAAAAGACCAAATCAAACTAAGGCAGCTCTGGCTTTAACAGTACCTCTCAAAGTATTCATATCTTTATTTTTATTCACATTCTGGTACATAATAACATCCAAACATTAATGCATTTTGCTGGGATTTAATGTGATATATCATTACAAGGTTGTGCATAGCTGTGATGTATGATGAAGTATGTTATTATTCTTTTTAAGTTGTTTGCATGTAAAGTCTGAGTTTCTGACCCCTTTACGCTGATATTTCTAAAATAAAAAATAAGTAGCTGCAAAGCAGCCAGAGGGCAACACTGAAGCATTTGCTTAAGTAAGGTTACCTGTTAGTTTTAAACGACACAGAGCTGGCCTTTGGGTAATAGTGGCAATAATAAAAAATAATAAGATCTCTTTACAGTTTGCCACAAGCAATGTTGGGGAAAGAGAAAATGTGTTAAATGAGATATTCTGGTCATATGAAACCAAATCAGCACCCTTTGGCATAAATACAAAACTCTATGTCATCAAATAATGGCAGGTTAAATTGTGTGAGCAAAACGAAAAAAGAAAGAATACAGAGATTATAGGTGCTAACCCTACGCTGTGCAGACTCCCTTTAAAAGAGCAAGTTGCTGGTATTACTACAGGTCTGAGAGTGGCTGTTAAAGATAAATAAACTTATAACCAAATGATAATGATTATTAAAAAAAGAAATAACGATACAACCCTTATTAACATTATTTATAGTGCACTTAAGATAAGAATCTCAAAGTGCTACAAACAAAGGTAAAGGAGGGATAAAAAAGATGAAAATAACAAAATTTTAATATAAACCATCAATCATAAAACCTCCATCACCACCATAACAGTTCCCTCTATCAGAAAGAGCCACAGTAAAATTCATGCTCCTAACAGCTGGATTTACCTCCACCAACTCGTCACAGCAACAGCTTGACCCATCATACTTCAAACTAAGGTAGACTCATAATAATTTAATGAGATATCAACTTCTCCTGTTAATCTCTCAATCCACATGTGGATTTGCGTGCCGTCTGCCGTGAAGCGGGTGCTGTGCCGGTCAGTTGAGCCAAAAGGCAAAGCTCTCGATTCACCAGTTGATCTATGTTCCTTCCCTCATCTGCGAGATCCCGCATACAAGCGGCCGAAATGAGCTTTCCCGTAGAATGTCTGAGCTCTGCCTTAGAGATAGAGGAGCTCAGTCATCAGGAGAGGACTCAGAGTAGAGCCGCTGCTCCTCAACGTCGAGAGGAGCCAGTGGCTCGGGCATCTATTTAGGATGCCTCCTGGTGAGGTGTTTCTGGCACGTTCCAGCATGAGGAGACCCAGGGAGAGACCCATGACACGCTAGAGGGACAATGTTTCTCTGCTGGTCTGGAAACACCTTGGGATTCCCCTGGAGGAGCTGGCCCAAGTGGCTGGGGAGAGGGGCAAACTCTACAAACTCTATTAATCTCTTAGCAACTTGTATAAAGATCTGCTCTGTTAATACAAACACAAAGTTTGCACATGTGTTAACCCTCTCAGGCTGAAATTAAGTTGGTACCTGTTTGGGCACACGTTGCGAATCCACAACATTGAAATCGAGATGCCTCAGCTAAAAAACCCAGAGGAGATCAAATCTACAAATTGGCACGTGTCACATCTATACACATTCATGATTCATCTTATGTAGTATTGATTTCAAAATAATGGAAATTGGTAGTGATACTTAAATGAAATTGGTGCTTAGAAAATCTGTTTCAGTGACAGCAAGGACTCAGCCATGTTGAAAGTGAGTCAGTAGTGATATCTGGTGAGCTGGAGAAAAACTGTTTGCTGCAAATCCACAACTAAGTCCTTCTGTTGTACTTCTGATTAACAAAAGCTCTTAAAATATGGATGTGGAGTAATTAGCTAAGAGGCATTTAGCTGTTGCAAATCTGCAACATCTGCCTGGAGAAGGTTAATACACACAAAGCATTTGAAGAGCAGGCCCTTACACCCTAATATGTCATCACTACAGCGAAGCATGGTAAAGGGAGTATTATACTCAGAGGTAAAGGAAGGCTGCTCAGAACTAATGGTAGAGTTCTGGATACTAGAGCAGAGCTTCACCTTCCAGCAAAGGGACAAAATCCAAACATACAGACAGAGCTACAATGCTTATTAATAAGTTACACTATAAAAAAATGTTGCTCCATTCATTTAAATGAATTGCTTCAAATAATTGAATCACTTAAGTTGAAACTTTTTATTTTTACCAATTGAAGCAATTCATTTAAGCTGGAGTTGTATCTTTTTTTCAGAGTGTGGAACTGCACAATGAAAAAAATCATTAAGAATCCCCAGAAAGATTTCAAACTGGTGGTAGAAGCAATTATTGGCTTGTTTAACCCCACAAATTAATTACCGTACCTAACCTCTAAGATCTTCCTATGGTGAAATTGCAAAAATCTTTATTAAATTTAAAATATAGGTTAAACAAGGAGACAACAATTTCATTGCATTTGTACAGTTTGAAAAGGATTTTCTAACTGCTGACAACTGCTGAGAAGTTCAGACTATCAAAATGAACTAACCTTAAGGTACATTTGTCTGCTAATGAAACCAAAGAGGAATAGAACATAAAAGAAATAATCTTTTTATGTCCGTCAGTGGGCAAATTCAGCAAAAGAATTTACTGAACTTAAATTGAGCTCTGGGGGACAGCATATTTGGCAGCAAGAGTTTTACCACTACACTATCAGGTTAGATCTATCACAATAATCTTCCAGATGCCTTTTTTAATAAAAGGGCTTTTCAAAACACCTGGTTTCATTTGCATTACTGCATGAATTCATAAATAAACAATGCAAATCCGATAATGTTTTCATCCTGTTCTAATTGAGTGTTTAAGGTTACTGTAATCTTGTTATATGTCCTGCATGATAGGTAAAAATAAAACATCTTCAAACAACCAAAACATTTTGCACAGACCTGTATGTGAGCAGCACATGCATCATGCATTAGACAGCAGCTTTATTACTCAGATTAAGTTGCACACCAGCCTGACAACTTGTTTCATCACCCTATAGAAATCTCCATCCTAGCCTGCAGGAGGCTATTATCACGTCCTGTCTTTATAACAGCTTTTGTGCTTCTTTTAATGGCAGTAAAAGCAGCACATCTGTCTCTCCCTCCCATGCTTGCTGTTATTCTTGTTTCTTCTGTTTTCACAGTTTGCCTGAACCACTGTGTGTGTGAATATTTTGGATAGGGCTGTCTGTGCGCAGCGTGTGCTGGCGTGGAGATCACATCCTAGTGGGGACGCAGGACAGTGAGATCTTTGAAGTGGTGGTTCACGACCGCAACAAGCCCTTCCTCATCATGCAGGGTCACTGTGAGGGCGAGCTGTGGGCGCTGGCCGTGCACCCCACCAAGCCTCTGGCCATGACAGGAAGTGACGACCGCTCAGTCAGGTAAAACTGCTCCTTTATTTGCTTTATTTTGTAACATCAAAAAAAAAATTTGAATTGATATATTCTCTGACTCTCTTAGGGTATTTCAAAGACTTTATAACCTGTTTTCATTTAACCAGCTATTATTTTCTTGAGATGACAAATCTCTTTTACCAGAGAGACCTGGGCAAACCTAATAACAACATACCAATAATTACATATCAAAACCACCTATATATGCTATATAGATAATACAAAGAAAAACACAATCAAACAGCCATGTATATAGAATAGAACTAAAATACCAACCTCTTACACCCTAAGGGGGTATAAATAAATTTCTGCCTGACAAAAACACACAAAAGTAAATAACTTATAGCCTCAAAGCTATTAGATTTAAGAAGAAACTTTTGGTACGTCTGTAAAGGTAAGATGTCATAGAATGGTTTTCTGGTGTCAGCACCATTGTAGCTTTGACCCTGCCTGAAATATTAGGGACAAAATACAAAATATTTTGCATTTTTTGAACCTCGCCAAAATTTTCTTTGAAATAAACATTGCAAAACACTACCAAAATATTATTTATAGCACAAAAAAGTAGTACAGACTTTCAAATCTAAATGTTGTGTAAAAATATACCAAATTTGGACTCAATCAGATGAATCATATTTATTTTAGAATGGTATAAGTGAGAAATTTCTTAGGCGGAGAGAACATTTTGGCACATTTATCCATAAATGTCACCAAACTGTGCCAAATATGTTTTTTACATCAATACTGGGGGTTTGGTAAGATTACGGGGTCACGTAGCAGCTGGACCCGCCGGTGGGTCCGTAGGGTTCAAGGGGTTAAAGGTGTATTGAAGGATTTTCACAAATTTTTTAAAAGACCCGCCCTCTCCACTTAAAAAAAAAATGCACATGCACAACCCTGTACCCGCTCCCGAGAGGAAACACCTATTAAAGGCATGCAAGAGCATGCCGGAGCCCATTTCTCCTTGTGCACGCTCTGTTTAAAAGTTGCTGTTCTCATAGCTCATACGAGCCATAACCCATAAATCCCTCAATCACTATATAGAGCGGGGGACTATATAGTGGACTTTATAGTGAACTCAGTTAACTGACCGTTCAGACAGATGATCAGTGGTTTTGCTCTATGTTGGTCACGTAACTCCTGCTCCACTGTAAGGTGCCTGCACCATCTTTGTTATTAGTCCCCGCTGTCAGGTAGAGACAGCCAATAATGAGGCAGGCAGCTGTGACAGCAAATCCCATAATGCTTTGTGGAGAGAGCTCTCCGCTCAAAGAATTCTGGGATATATCTGCCTCTTCTGAGGCCTTTCTTTTCTTCTCATACACTTAGTCGACACTTTTTCTCTTAAGACCCTCTCACATTTTTAAAGAACTGTGGTGAGAAATGTGAGCTTCAATGACTGTCTGAAACCGTAGCTCACCACAGATATACGCCTGAAAGTGCGCATGCTCAGAAAACTATGGCTGTCTAGGGACAAGCATGTAGGACAGCCTTACGTAAACATATCTCCAGAAGGATTGACAATTAATTTCTATAAAGACATAAAAAAACAGATGAAGAGCGGACTTTACAGATGAATGACCAACAGGAAGTTTTCTAACAATAAGAGACAAGAAATAGGGGGGATAAACCCTAGATAGCTTTAGAAATAAAAAGATACAAGTGGTAAAACGTTGGGGTGGACAGGGCAGTCCCACCAACAGTCGTATACAGTAAACACTGGTGAGTTAGAGCTTCTTGACCAGGGATGAAACATAACGCTTCATGATGTACAGTATCTAACCTATGCAACCAGTTTCATTTGACTTGGCTACCTTTTAACTAGGTTTAAGTACATTTATGGAATTGATTTTAAGATTATTAACTTAGTAGAGTTAAACCATTTTTTAAACTTCTAGGTATTTCTTCATTTCACAATCTATTTTTTTTATTTAACATTGGAGCTGTGAATTATAACAGAGTGAACAGTCTGGCTGAATAAACAGTACAATAGCTAGTGTAACCCCAAAAAGAAAATTGTAGTTCTTTGTTTGTTTTTTTGGTGTTCTGATTGACATATCAGACAGAAATGTACATCTCGTTAAAAATAATATTTTTGTAGCTTCTTTGATGTGACTCAGGACTAGAGATTCGCTTCACTTTTACTCTTCTGTCTGGCTCCAGCTGATTGTGTCTGGCTGAGTAATTTCACTCCTATTTATTCCCACCTTTCTGTTTCTGAAGGATATGGAGCCTCATAGATCATGCATTGATTGCTCGATGTAACATGGAGGAGCCAATCCGCTGTGCAGCTGTGAGCACTGATGGAATACACATTGCATTGGGAATGAAGGATGGCTCATTCACCGTTCTTCGAGTCAGGTTGGTCCCACAAAGGACAAAAAATACATTTTGCTTCTTAATCCTCTGTAAATGTGTAGCTATGTTATTTATTTTTCATTTAAGCTCTTTATCTACTTAATTCCTTTTTCTTAGGGACATGACAGAAGTGGTACACGTCAAGGACCGGAAGGAGGCTATTCATGAGCTGAAGTACTCCCCCGATGGGGCTCACTTGGCTGTCGGCTCTAATGAGAACACAGTGGACATCTATGGAGTGGTGCAGAGGTACAAGAAAGTGGGCGAGTGCATTTCCTCTAACAGCTTCATCACACACATGGACTGGACTACGGACAGCAAATACCTGCAGACGAATGACGGCAGCGGCAGACGGCTCTTCTACAGGATGCCAAGTTAGTCCACAGCCATGAACTCGCATTTTTCTTAGATGTTTTAATGACATAGCTGTTTTTGTGAGATAAAGTGTCTTCTGTTGAGGTGGGAAAGAGGTGACCAACAAGGAGGAGCTGAAGCTGGTACAGTGGGCTTCATGGACCTGTGTTTTGGGGCCTGAGGTCAACGGAATATGGCCCAAATACTCCGATATCAATGACATCAACTCTGTTGATGCCAATTTTAACAACCAAGTGTTAGTAACTGCAGACGACTATGGATTGGTTAAGTTGATGCGATACCCGTGCATAAGAAAGGGTAAGAATTATATAAACATATATATATTCCTCTTTGATTATATTTCTGTCAAACTCTGCTAACGTGTCTTTTTTCTTTGGAGTTTAGGTGCCAAATTCAAAAAGTATTTAGGTCACTCAGCCCACATAACTAATGTCAGATGGTCACATGACTACCAGTGGGTCGTAACGATTGGTGGGGCCGACCACTCAGTGTTCCAGTGGAAGTTTATCCCTGAAAGAAAGTCGAAAGAGGCTCTTCATATCGCACCCCAAGGTGATATTAGACTGCCACCGTTTTCAGTGATCAGATTTTAAAGCAATGATGATGTAAATAAACCAATGCAAAATTGATCAATAAAGTGGTGTTAAATTTTATTTCATAATCGTTTACATTTTTTTTTTCTGATAGTGAATTCTTCTTCTATGGAAGAGGATTAGGGCCACTAAAAAAAAAAAAAAAAAAAAGTTAACTGATTTTTAAGTTTTATTTCAGTGTAATATTGGAAAAAAGTCAGAGTTATGACTTTAATCTCAGGATTTTGACTTTAATCTTTAGAGATTAAAAATGTTTTCAACTACCTGACAGATTACTCCCTATAGTTTATTTTTAACAAACTGTCATTTTTTTCAAAGTGCACCAAAGGAACATCCGTCGCATTAATTAAGACCAATCCAATAAAAGCCAATGGAGCTTGGAAAGTATAATTGCTTTGTCATTCTCAAGTCATATTTTTCCTTAAAGGAGGGTATAGCTGTGCTCTATGGAATTACACCACATACTAACTGCCTTTCCTTTTAATTTTCCTAATGGATCTTGTGAATAGTCGCCCTAAGCTGCCAGCTTTGGCAAGGATTCGCTGTGCTGCATCGGCGTTTTTATACATTTTGTCTCCAGCGTTTGTCACCATGAAGCATGACAGCCTAATATATATGAGATGTTGTGGTGTTATCACATGATCGAGCTGCACTGCAAGGGAAACTGGCTGTTGTTTGTATTAGATGGTTTTTCTAATGAGGCAGGGTAGTCGATTTGTTTTTTTTTTCCTCTGAGGCTTTTATGTAAACTTGTTTTCTCTTCTGCAGAGACCTTGGCGGATTCTAACAGCGAAGAATCCGACTCTGATCAGTCAGATGTGCCTGAAATGGACTCGGAAATTGAGCAAGAGACACAGCTCACATATCGGCGGCAGGTTTGTCATAGCTTTAAACACAGTTTGCAAAAATCAGGTTCTTTTATTAGCAGCTTTAAACATATATTTTAATCGCATTCAGGTATATAAAGAAGATCTACCTCAGCTTAAAGAGCAGTGCAAAGAAAAACATCGAACAACAGCAATGAAGAAAAGAGAACGAGCACCAGGGAATGGTATCAAGCTGCACTTCATACATGGGTAAAAATGAAATGAATCTTTTACATCCGAGCTGCATCTGTTTTTTTATCACAAACATCAGTCCTTATATGGTTTCATTATAGCTACAGGGGCTACGATTGCAGAAGCAACCTTTTCTACACCCAAACTGGGGAGATTGTCTACCATGTAGCTGCTGTAGGAGTTGTGTACAACAGGCAACAAAACACACAACGATTCTACATGGGCCATGATGATGATATCCTTTGTCTGGCTATCCACCCTTTGAAAGACTATGTAGCAACAGGACAGGTAAATACCAGAACGTAAGGCTTTTTGGTAAAAAAAAAAAAAAAAAGAAGCAAATTTTAGGTGATTCTATTCCCCTATAACCTTAATCTCTAATTTGCACCTGCTTTTATTAATTAGATTCTTGGATTTTCTTTTTTTTTTTATCCAGGTTGGCAGAGATTCCTCAGTACACATCTGGGACACAGACACATTAAAACCCATGTCTGTGTTGAAGGGTTTTCACCAGCTAGGAGTGTGTGCCCTCGACTTCTCAGGTAATGATCAATTATTCAAGATGGAATATACACTTTACCTTGTTAAAGTATTAAAATAAAAAGATAAAAAAAAAAGGATTTCTTAATTTTTTATTTTAAATTTCAAAAAATCTTCATGTACTTTATTGAAAACTAGATGGAAAGACCAACGTATGGTGGATGGCGTACATTTACATTTAAACCTCTTTTATTCTGAAACCTGGAAATAAAATCTGTTGCAACAAACAAATATTTGCAAAAAAAACAACAACTAATGATTGAAAAACTGTGTAGAAGTGTCATCGCATTTCAGTACAAAAACAGCTGTTTTGTTTATAAACTGAGGTTTACTCATCAAATAGACTAAAGAAAAACACTGAAAGGTATAAAGTAATTGGCAGGTCTCACTCCTGTTTGGCTATACAACAAAAGCCAGGAGTTTAAAGATCTCATAGGACAATTAATAAGCTGACATTTGGATACGAATAGTGAAAGACAACTGCAGTCCTACCTTTATTTTGCCGCCCACATCACTGACAGACCAGGGAAGGTGGGCATTAATCAGAGAAGCAGCCAAGAAGCCTCCAGTAACTCTGGAGGAGAACCTGTCAATAAGGCAGCTAATGTATTAGTTTTGCACCCTTACAAATCTAGGCTATATAGAAGATTGGCAGAAAGAAAGGCATTGCTGGAAAAAAAATCAAAAAGTCATGAAAAAATGCAATCGAAGGTTTGATAGAATAGTATAGTGATGAATCATGCTGCCAAATATTCTGAGCACCAGGGTTCAATTTAAGTTCAGTAAAATCTTTTTATTTTCATTTCCAACTGACATACACAAAAAATATTTCTTTTATACACTTGTTACGTCCACCAAAGACACAACATATTTTAGGACACGAGACAAAAGATGAGGGTTCAAAAAAGATATTTTATTAATAAATCTTCTCCTCTTTAACTTTTCTTTGCTCGCCTTCTTCTGTTTTTCTGAGAAGAGAAAAAGAGTTAAAGGCCCTCAAATCCCGTGCCCCAAAAAGTAAAAATAGAAACCCAAAGTAACAACAGAAAGTTGGACCTGGCAGGCCGATCAAACAGAATAAAACGGTACAGCAGGGGGCCAACCCTATACAGGGCCGTCGAAGCCCCTACTAGTACCGGACTAAAGGCCAAAAATAACCTAAGTAAAAGAAAAATCGAAAACAGGACAACCGGTCCCGCCAGGCCAAAAACCTCAAGAAAAAAGTAAGAAACAGTTAACAAAAATACCGCATGGCAGGCTGGAACGTCCGCTGCAGGCCGCAGCGACAAGACAAGTGCGCACCGCGCACGATGGAACAAGTGGAAGCAGGTGGAAAAGCGGCGTCCAAGCGAAGTTGGAAAGGAACGCCCCAACATGCTGAAAGCCAGCCTATTTATAGGCGGACGACAGCACCACAAATTAACGTAATTAACTCGCTAAAAGAATCCCAAAATATATTAACAAAAGATCCTTCAACTAAAGTCTGTAAGAAAACAAAGAAAAGAAATAGACAAAAATCCTAATGTGCCCGAAGCACATAACACCCCCACCCAAAGACTCTGAATGGGGTTTGAAGTAAAAAAAAAAACTCAACCCATTCAGAGAAAAAAACGGGACTAGAGTCGCGAGAGTGCGTCGGCCACCACGTTGTCTTTACCACGAACATGCTGTATAGAGATGTTAAAGGATTGGAGTCGCAAAGACCAGTTCATCAAGCGGCGGTTTTTATTACGCATGCGAGCCAGAAAAACTAACGGATTATGGTCCGTAAAAACAACCACAGATCCGCTAGAACCTCCAACATACACCTCAAAATGTTCTAAAGCAAGGATCAACGCTAATGCTTCCTTCTCAATGGTGGAATACCATCTCTGATACTTATCCAGTTTCTTAGAAAAATAAGCAACTGGATGTTCCACCCCATCAGTACCATCCTGGAGCAGGACAGCTCCGACACCAGAATCACAAGCGTCCACAGCCAACTTAAATGGTACATCAAAACGAGGGGCAGACAACACAGGAGCATTAACCAGCAAATGTTTAGTTTGCTCAAAAGCAGATTGACACCGATCAGACCAAATAAAAGCCACTTTAGGGCTAAGTAGGTCTGTCAACGGGGCAGCTACAGAGGAAAAGTTTTTACAAAACCCCTGTAGTAGCCAACCATCGCCAGATAGCGGCGTAGCTCAGTACGAGTGGTGGGTACTGGGACAGATAGAATAGCCTCTACCTTAGCCTCAACGGGGCGCACCTGACCTCCCCCCACCCTTTTTCCAAGATAGGTCACCGTCGCGTGGCCGAATTGGCATTTAGAAAGATTAACCGTCAAATTAGCCTCACTCAGACGCGTAAAAACAGCTTTTAAATGGTCAACGTGCTCAGTCCAGGTAGCAGAACAAATCACCACGTCATCCAAATAAGCCTCACAGAATGACAAACCCAACAAAACAACATTCATTAGCCGTTGAAACGTCGCTGGGGCGTTACGCATCCCAAAAGCCATCACGGTGTACTGAAGGAAATCATCGGGTGTGACAAAAGCGGAAATCACCTGGGCTCTCGCCGTTAAGGGCACCTGCCAGTACCCCTTTAGCAGATCCAGCTTCGTAACGAACTGGGCAGCCCCCACATGGTCCACACAATCCTCCATACGAGGGAGTGGATAACAATCCGGCCTAGTCACCCCATTTACCTTCCTGAAGTCCGTACAAAAACGGTCCTCCCCATTGGCTTTAACAGTCAGGAGGCATGGTGAACTCCACGCACTACTGCTGGCAACAGCAAGTCCATGTTCCACCATGTACTCCACCTGCGTCTGCAAACGGCGCCGTTTGTCTGGGTTCACTCTGTACGGATGTTGTTTAATTGGCTTGGAATCACCAACGTCAATGTCATGGCTGAGCACACGAGTCTGAGTGGGAATATCTGCAAACAGAGACCTATGAGACTGGATCAAATGAACTACATCAGCCTGTTTGGAAAAGTCAAGATGGGACAACAAGAGAGGCAAGTTCCCCAAAACCGCTGAATTTGGAACCCTCCCCTCAGTAACAGCCGGGGAGAAAATGTCACCTTCAGGTTCAGCACCGGACAGCTCCTCCCGTGCATCTGCAGCTGCCCCGACACCTGCGTCATCTCGTTCACTGGAAACACAACTGATAGATTTATGCAGAGCAGATGCACGTTCGACGTACGGCTTCAGCATGTTCACATGACATAAGCGTGAAGTGCGCCTCCGATCAGGAGTAGAGATCAGATAGTCACGATCACCAACCTTTCTCGTGATTGTATAAGGCCCACTATAGCGCGCTTGCAAGCTGGAACCAGGAACCGGAAGCAACGCTAACACTTTCTCCCCAGGCTGAAAAACTCTCAAAACAGCCCTTCTGTCAAACAAGGACTTCATTTTAGCCTGTGCAGTTTTAAGATTCTCTCTAGCAATCTCACACGCACGATTCAACTTCAGCCGGAAATTACTAACATAATCTAACAAATTCTGGTCAGATTTGTCACACAACCACTTCTCTTTCAACAGCCTTAAAGGGCCGCGAACAGTGTGAGCAAATACCAAGTCCGACGGGCAAAACCCCAGAGACTCCTGAACCACCTCCCGAATGGCAAACATTTGTAAATGTACACCTTCATCCCAGTCTTTTTCAAACTCCAAACAGTAGGTGCGAAGCATTGTTTTTAAAGTTTGATGGAAACGCTCGAGTGCGCCCTGACTCTCTGGGTGATAAGCGCTGGAATGACAGTGCTTTATGTCCAATTGATGTAAAACCTGTGCAAAAACCTTAGACATGAAGTTAGACCCCTGGTCAGTCTGCACAACCCGAGGTAAACCAAACAATGAAAAAAACTTTGTCAATGCTTTAACCACCATGGGCGTAGTTATTTTACGCACCGGAAAAACCTCTGGAAAACGAGTAGAGGTGCACATCACCGTCACTAAGAACTTATTCCCCGCTTTGGTTCGAGGCAACGGACCCACACAGTCAACCAATACTCTCTCAAATGGTTCGGTGATGGCTGGGATGGGATACAAAGGAGCAGGAGAAATCGTCTGATTCGGCTTTCCAGATACTTGACAAAAGTGACACGAATTACAGTAGCGCACGACATCGCTCTTCAATCCTGGCCAAAAGAAATGACGCAAAATGCGATCATAGGTCTTTCTGATGCCAAGGTGACCCGCTAACGGATTATCATGTGCCAATCGCAAAATTTCTGAACGATATGGAGATGGAACAACAATCTGCTTCACCACACTCCACTCTTCAACAGGAGACACATTCAAAGGGGTCCATTTGCGCATCAGAAGACCATCATCCAAAAAATAGCCAGTAGAAATGGAGTCAGGCTTATCAGTTAATGCATCGCCGAACAATGACTCCAAACTTTTATCATTTTTCTGGAGTTCGATCAACTGCTTCCTAGACCTTGATAGTGTATTCACATCCAACATGTCATCCTCCACAGGTTGCTTCACTGGAACATGTTCGGATTCAGCGTTGAACAAAAAACTTCCACTCAAGTCAAACTCATCTTTACTCTCGTCTTGATGACGTTTAAGTGCTGCACGTGTAACTGCGCATGACGTGAAAACATCTGGGAATTTACGGGCGAGCGCATCTGGACAGTCGCTCAACACCGGAACAGGTGTAACCTCCGGGGTAACCAACACTCGACCCCCAGCCAAATCGTTGCCCATGATCATGGAGACGCCCGCTATTGGAAAACTAGGACGCACCCCAACCACAGCGTCACCAGACCACAGCTCAGACTGGATCACGATTTTATGCAGAGGAACGCAGATGTCTTGCATGCCAAAACCACGCACTGGAACATCAGAACCAATCGCAGTGTCGTTATTCAACGGCAAGATTCCCTCCATAATAAAAGATTGAGAGGCAGCAGTGTCTCGTAATATTTTTACAGGGATCTTTTCACCAGTTAGAGACAAAGAAACAAACCCATCCATAATGAAAGGCTTAAAATCAGCATACTCACAAGGCTGTGTCGAAAGAGAATGAGCATCGCCTTTCACAGTTTTAATTAGAGCGACGGGCTTAGTGTTCCTTTTCTGCAAAACCGGGCAATTGGCTATAACGTGTCCTCTCTTTTTACAATAAAAACACGTCCCATTAGTTTTTAATTCCAACCTGTTATCCGATTTGCTTTCAACGCCACCGAGCACAGCAGATATATCTGTTTCAACAAGCGGGGCAGTTTTGGCACACTCCTTCCCATTATTTTCAGAGTGGTCAAACTTACCAAAGAGATGTGAGCGCTCAAAATTACTTTTGTGCGTTAACATGTACTCATCAACGAGCACCGCAGCTTCTGACACATTTGAGACTTTATTTTCATTCAAATAGGTGGTAACTTTCTCAGGCAAATTATTTTTAAAGTCTTCCAACAAAATAAGTTGCTTAAGCTGCGCAAAATCAGCAATATTCTTAGAAGCGCACCAACGATCAAAGAGAATTTCCTTATCTCTAACAAAATCCACATAAGTTTGATTGTAGCGTTTTTTTAACTTACGAAATTTCTGACGATAAGCCTCCGGTACTAGTTCATATGCCCTCAAAACAGCACTTTTAACTTTTTCAAAGTCAAGGCTATCAGCCACAGAAAGAGACGCATATGCCTCCTGCGCTTTGCCACTTAATGCACACTGCAACAACAAAGTCCACACATTTTTGGGCCACTTAAGTGTGAGTGCCACTCTTTCAAATAAAGTAAAGTATTTATCAACATCCCGCTCATTAAATGGAGGAACCAGGCGAACATTTCTACTCACGTCAAAATCTTTCGATTTGGGTTGTGAAGACCCAGCACCAAGCTCGAGTTCCTTCAAACGCAGTTCGGCTTGTATCTCTAATCGTCGCTGTTCAAGATGCAGCTCCTTTTCTCTCAAAGCAAGCCGACCCAATTCAACTTCCAGTTCCTTCAAACGCACCGGGTCATCTTTCAACGAAGCCTTCGATGGCGATCCAACAGGTCTTTTCGGTAAAACTGTAGCAGGAAAAATTCCTAACTGCACCAGTGCTTCTAACAACTCAGCTTCAACTGTTCCTCTCTTAAAACGTTTATCTACGGTAACCTTGAAATGCTCGGCTATTAACAGCAACTGATCCTTTGTGCATTTACGCAAAATATCCAAAGTGGGCCCTCGAACAAACTCATCCAGGTCAAACTCCATATCTACCTCTGGAATCAAGCCATACTAAATCAGGAACACCCCTGCACAAACAAAGCTACAGCACCACCAGAACCGAATGCTCCAATTAATCAGCGCAACGCGCGTCAGCTGCGCAAAAACACACACAAACCCAGCACAACCGCCAATAAACAAGAATCAACCGTAGGACACGACCTGTCTCTAAAGGCACACTATGTTTAAACAAGCCCCCATAAATATGTTACGTCCACCAAAGACACAACATATTTGAGGACACGAGACAAAAGATGAGGGTTCAAAAAAGATATTTTATTAATAAATCTTCTCCTCTTTAACTTTTCTTTGCTCGCCTTCTTCTGTTTTTCTGAGAAGAGAAAAAGAGTTAAAGGCCCTCAAATCCCGTGCCCCAAAAAGTAAAAATAGAAACCCAAAGTAACAACAGAAAGTTGGACCTGGCAGGCCGATCAAACAGAATAAAACGGTACAGCAGGGGGCCAACCCTATACAGGGCCGTCGAAGCCCCTACTAGTACCGGACTAAAGGCCAAAAATAACCTAAGTAAAAGAAAAATCGAAAACAGGACAACCGGTCCCGCCAGGCCAAAAACCTCAAGAAAAAAGTAAGAAACAGTTAACAAAAATACCGCATGGCAGGCTGGAACGTCCGCTGCAGGCCGCAGCGACAAGACAAGTGCGCACCGCGCACGATGGAACAAGTGGAAGCAGGTGGAAAAGCGGCGTCCAAGCGAAGTTGGAAAGGAACGCCCCAACATGCTGAAAGCCAGCCTATTTATAGGCGGACGACAGCACCACAAATTAACGTAATTAACTCGCTAAAAGAATCCCAAAATATATTAACAAAAGATCCTTCAACTAAAGTCTGTAAGAAAACAAAGAAAATAAATAGACAAAAATCCTAATGTGCCCGAAGCACATAACAACACTATATATCTTTTTTAGTAGACAAAGATAACTTATTTTTAGTTAAGTTCTATTTGTCTGATCTGACAAGAGATGCCATAAGCTTGTCTCTTTTCTAACTGGTTTCAGAGGGAAGAGAATAAAAATTCTGCAATGAATTTTAAAATGAATATGGATTTTTGCATTTTCATCGAAGGTAGTTCTTAGTAGCAACGTGAGATATGTTAAAACTTTTGTAAAGCAGGCTACACACACACACATATTCTGATTTTTCAAGCTAGAAAAAACCTTGTAAGGAATTGAACTGATTAATTCACAAGGCTAATAATTCAGAAACAACACTGAAAAATCTATTTCTGCTTTCTTCTAGTCACGGTTGTCTTAGCAGCATTAAGGTAGAGCTCCTCATCTCTCTGTCTTTAATTAGGCCCAGATAGACGAGTGGCAGAGATCACTGAACCGCCTGCTGCAGATCAAACTGCTGGAGGGCTTTTATGTTGCTAATGAGAACTAAACTTCAGTACAGCAAAGTGGGGACTGGTTTTCTTATCATCAATGTGCTAAAGGGATTTTTTTTTTCTTCCACAGCGGATGGTAAACGTCTGGCCTCGGTCGGCCTGGATGACAATCACACCATCGTGCTGTGGGACTGGAGGAAAGGGGAGAAGCTCTCTGCCATGCGGTTAGTTTAATGCAGCTACATCACAAGGCTGAAGCTGCAGCCTGGTCCGACTGTACACCTTTAAAGATTTAACCAGCCTCTCTGTTAATTCAGCTGAGTGGGACTTACTTAAATATGGACATTTATAGATGAGGCTAAATTGGAGCCACTTTGTAGCTGAAAGCTGATTAAAAGGAGATGATAGAAAGGAAATGACTTTCTATATTACGAGGTTCCTTAAGTGTAATACTAAACTCTGCTGAATGTTACAGCAGGAGTTTGCTGCAGGGGCTTTGGTTTGGATCCATAATAAAAATAAAGTGCAAGTAAGCAAATCATGTAGATCTTTACTGTGAAAAGAGATGACGGTGTCCTTTTTGAAAATGGGTTCAAAATGAAATAGATAAAAAGTTTAAAGGAAAAAAACAACATCTTTACTTTGCTTTTTGTCAAGTTCAAGCCACACTCCCACAGACTGCAACTCTGGGTCCCTGAGCAAGAGCCTGAACCCCATTCTGCTCCCTGGGTGCCACACAAAGGCAGCCCACTGCTCCCTAAAGGGATGAGTTAAATGCAGAGAGTGAAGTTTGTTGCTTTGTACTGTGACAGTGTAATGACAATAAAGTTGAATTCTATTCTCTATTCTAGTTCAGATCATCAAACAAATTTTGATATCAGGCAGGTATAATTGGAAAAGTAAATATGTTGTTTTCATGTAGTTTCATTTATTAAAGAACTTTGTAAATCAACTTTCACATAAGAGCTGAATGAAGATTAAACAGTGATTAGATGATTAAATTGGAATAATTAAATTGAGGCAAAAAAAGCCTCAATTTAATTATTCCAATTTAGATTTTCATACATATTAAATCAAGAAATCACATAAATACAGTGTGTCTGACAAAATGAATGCCTTACAATATTATATAGTTAAATATTATCTTCAGATCTGAAAAAATTTAAAATCTAAAGCCTGTAAGTCACATGGAGAGCCGCAACCCACCAGCGGGGAATACATGGGAGAGTGGGGAACCTTCCTAGTCAGGGAAAGGGGGCCAACCAGGAGGGTGAAAACGAACTCAGGACATCTAATCAGCCTGAGGCATCTTTTGCCTCAGTTATGTTAAAGGATTAGGATCCAATAAAAAAGACATAAAGAGGAAATCAACTAGTTGATCCACAACACCTTCGGGGATCATCAAGTCTGTTTAGTCACAGTTTAATATCCTTCTGGTATTAAAATATGTTTCGTGATTAGAAACATTTAAGTGAAGCAAAGTTAACGGAATTAATCGAAGAGGAATCGTAAAGTCCTTAAATTCATGTTTTAATGATAAATCAGTTATTGTGAGACTGACTTTCTTTTGCAGCACTGATAAAGTTGCTTCCATGTTATGTAAACCCTCGATATAAACAACACCAAACACCAAAATTTGGCTAATCGGTCTTTGTCAGACACGTGACTGACACGCCCCCTAGCGCCATTTTTGTGGTGAGCGGAAGAAAAACAAAACAGCAGAAAACAACCTTGCATTATAAATTTCTATAAAGCTTAACGTGTCCAATTATCTTACAACTTTCTATTTGAATGCAAAAGTTGCAAAACCCAGAGGCTACAATCGAAGCAACTGACCCGAAAAGCTGCCAAAATATCTATACATTATGAACAGGTGTTTTATTGTTGCTGAGTCATTCCATTGAAATCCACCCCTCCTGGCCGTTTTAGAGCAAGTACGATGCAGGTTGCTCCCAAGGCTCTTAATGTACCTCAGGGACAGCTTGGAGCAGCACTAATCTCCTTTGCAGACCCCTGTTGTGCAGTGCAGTGACTCGCACAGAGGGAGATGGAGCCTGACAGAGCCGGCTTGTACAGCATCACTGTCTCCTCTTTAGCTGGGAAAGGAGGAGGATGGATAAGACAAGGAGGCTGCAGGGGAAGGTGGTTTAACAAATAATAGACTAGGATGGAAACTTTGAAGCAACTAACAGGGAAACCAGAACTTTTCTTTTATTTGTCTTTATTTCATCATTATTAATGATTTATAGCCTATATGTATTTCCTTATTTAAAAATGTGCATCAATTTTCATAAAATGCATTTTTTTTATTCCAGTGCAGCTCAAACTTTGATCGAAATTCAACCTAATCTGTTCTAAGAATTTAATGCATTTGATTAATAATCTAATTTTTACAAGTAATATTAACAATCAGCAAATAGTTTAAAGTAGGGCGGAAGATGGCAGAGCTAAACATAAATCCTGAGCAGAAATCCTGTTAGAAGCTGCAAGCGATTTGAGACTGGGATGGAGATTGAAATCTGAATAAAAAGCTGTGAGAAGATTTGGAAAACTGATGTTTACCTATAATTTCCACCAAATCTGACAGATTTTGCAAAGATAAACGAGCAAATTACCAGTCTGTACATGCACTAGCATGGTAGGGGCTTTATTAGCGGCAAAGAAGAAGGCGCTACAACTCTTGGACTCATGACTGTGCACCTCTTTATTATTTTTTCCCTGAAACCTGGGAAAATTTAGGAAAAATTCATAGAGCAGAAATAATTTGAAGACCACTGAACAGTTGTGTATGTTAAGGAAGGAGATGCGCTTAAACAAAATGTACCACTGTGGGACTAACGTTGAAGGTGCTATTTTAATGCTTTGTTATGTGCATCTTCTCTTTCAGAGGAAGCAAGGACAAGATATTTGTTGTCAAAATAAATCCCTACCTACCTGACAAGCTCATCACTGCTGGTGTGAAACACATGAAGTTTTGGCATAAAGCTGGTAAAGATTACATTTTTTTTTAACAACGTTCATAGAATTAGACTCTAACAAGCAGAAACTCTGTCTCTGCTCTGACACATTTCAGAGGCAGTTCACCGTTTGTCTGGCTCTCTTTCAGGTGGTGGACTAATTGGACGCAAGGGGAACATGGGGAAGACGGAGACGATGATGTGTGCTGTGTACGGTTGGTCGGAGGAGATGGTGTTCTCAGGAACATGCGGGGGGGACATTTGCATCTGGAGAGACATGTTCCTTATGAAGACTGTCAAAGCTCACGATGGTCCTGTTTTTAGCATGCATGCTCTTGAAAAAGTGAGTTACAGAGCCAAAGGAATGTGTTTTATTGTCATTTGATTTAAAGTCTGTTTAGATTTCTACTTTTATTGTGTGGAGAACATTGTTATACTATGCTCTGACGGTGGGATGTGCAAACAGACTGTATTACAGCACTGTGACATTTTTTCCCTGTAGGGCTTTGTGACCGGTGGAAAGGATGGTATAGTAGCTCTGTGGGATGACACTTTCGAGAGATGCCTGAAGACCTATGCTATAAAGAGAGCAGTCCTAGCTCAAGGCTCTAAAGGTAAAAAGGTCATCCTGTTCCCAATTATCCATCACCATTCATCCTCTCCATTTACATTATACAACCATCAAATCAAAATGCATTAAAAATATACAGGATTTTTTTTTTTTTTACAAATAAAGCCGCTCTGCTTCAAGACTTTATTCTGTAATTCCTCCCCCTCTGCAGGGCTCCTTTTAGAGGACAACCCCTCCATACGTGCCATATCTCTCGGCCACGGCCACATCCTTGTTGGGACCAAGAACGGCGAGATCTTGGAGGTGGACAAGAGTGGCCCCATCACTCTCCTGGTCCAGGTGGGGATAACAAAAAATACACAATGCAGTAATCACACCCTTTCAACTATTTCACATTTTGTCACATTACAAAGATGAACATTCAGTGTAATTATTAGGATTTTGTGTTGTAACAAGCCCTAATGCAAATTGCGATGTGTGGTTAAAAAGCGGACTCATCCTGAAAATGCCTCATATTGAAACACGGTGGTGGAGGCATCATGCTGTGGGACCGCCTTTCTTCAACACAAACAAGAAAGCTGTTATGCAAACGAAGAGTCTGATTAAAGTGTAAAAAATATAGTTTATGGAAGCAGTTCATTCAATCAGGCTGAGATTAAACAACTTGGCAAAAGTGTTGTGGCTGTGTGTGCAGCAAAATCTGATTATTGATTCACACACACTTCTGATTATTTTTTTAATGTTTTATTTTAATTTTCATCTTATTACAACCTCTCCACATTCTCTAACATAATCCTAACAAAAAACAGTTTGTGGCTGAAATGTGACAAACGGGGAAAGGTTTAAGTGATGTAAATGCCTTTTGCAAGGCCCTGCAGAGCATTACTGGAGCTTACAGGCTTGTAAGCTCCAGAACCAGAAGCTGATTGTTCAAATATTCTTGCTCTGTGTTGTTTTATGAATCAATATCAGCATTTTGACAGTACTTTGTCCAAACAGATAAAATTGTAAATGTAAATGTAAATAAATACATACAATAATAATAAGTAAATTAATTTTTTTGTGTTATCACATAATTTATCCTTGGTGTTAAGGCACATTTTTTTTAAGCTTTTCAGGTGTATAACAATAGTGAAACATTAATGAGATTAATGGGCAGTACTTAAAAAATATGATGAATTAGTGTCAATCAATAAGGAAATTGTTAATTTAGTTTAGTGGTTCTGAAGCTTCCTTGAATTCCTCTTGATTGTGGACAAGAACAAATGGTATTGGCCTGTTGATGGGCATTTTAACAGCCAGGATCAATTCCTGTGAGACAAGAAACAAAATTTGCCCTTGAATCTGGTTTCTAGGTAACAGGCGAGCCAGGGCAGCTATAGTGGAATCAGAATATGAGTGATAGACCTTGATAATGCAGTGAAGACAGTATAGTAAGTTAAAGGTTATATTGGCATAGTGGGCGGAAGATCACTGCTTCTAGCCTCTAAAAACCCTGGTATCCCTCTTCATGTGTTCTTAGATTAAATATGTACACTCTGGGATGTATCTGCAGGGTCATATGGAGGGCGAGGTGTGGGGCCTGGCCACTCACCCCCACCTCCCACTCTGTGCCACGGTCAGCGATGACAAAACCCTGCGCATATGGGACCTCTCACCCAGCCACTGCATGCTGGCTGTGCGCAAACTCAGGAAAGGTTTGTCACATTTGAAAATCACCAAAGGATGTCTGCATTTTCCTGTCAGACGGTGTGCTGGTTTCAAAAGACAACCTCTCTCCTCCACAGGCGGCCGCTGCTGCTGCTTCTCCCCGGATGGGAAAGCTTTAGCGGTGGGCCTGAACGACGGCAGTTTCCTCATTGTAAATGCAGACACCCTGGAAGACCTGGTGTCCTTCCACCACCGCAAGGACATCATCTCCGATATCAGATTCTCTCCAGGTTGGCGGCTCACCTACGCATTCCTTTACCAGCCGATAAAACTCATCCGGATGTAAATAGACCTCTTAAATCTCCATGCCCTTCAGAGCAGCTAGGTGTACGCCATGTAGGAGTATGTGCTGAATATCAGCAGGTATACATGTTTTTTTTCCCCCCTCCCACTGTGAGTCGGGGGGAGAGAACTGCTGCAGGCCTGACCCAAATTAATAGCTTTCTGTAACAAGGCCAGACAGAGAAGCAGCGAGAGGGGAATGAGAAACAGTGGGGGACGACAAAGTGAGAGCTGGAAACTAAACTCTCTTTCGTCTGCACACTTAATCTTCAAAGGGATACGGTTTCTTCACAACATCCATGGATTTCTTTTAGTATCAACGAAGGTTTCAGGATACAAAACAGGCTGTTGCTGTTAAACGATCACTGTTTCTGCTCAACACACAGCTGAGAACCCAATGCTGAAACTTGACCAAGAGTGGATCACATTTTAATCTCTTTACACTTATGCTTTATAGTTATAGTAGTTCTTATAGGTTTATATAAAGGGTAACAAATACCATTAATATTATTTTGTTCTTTGATGGTCTTTTTTGGCTGATTTTCCATGGTAGAATAGTTATAGAACTTTAATGAAACAAAAAACAAATTGTTTTCCAATATATCCCTTATTAATTCCCAATGTCGTTTCCCTTATTTGATTATGTATTTTCTCTGATCTACTCAAGCTCAAACACATACAGTTAAGCAGGTGAGTATGCATAGTCCCCGACGGCTTTAGGTTTAAAGTTAGCTTTTAATTTTAACATAAAAAAGCTGATCAGCAGGTATGGGAGGGGTTCCATTTCCCAAATGCTAATTAAGATTTTGGCTCTTATTATTAAGAGATATATAATTTGTTTTAGAACTGTTAGTTTTCACTTAAATCTTAACTAATAAAATCGGTTGCTTTGGACTGGACAAAAAAAGCACCAGTACTAAAGACCATTCAGGTAACTTTATGTTAGCCTGGTTTGTCCTTTCAGCACCAGTTCAGGTATATTATTGGACCTATTTTTCTATTTGATTACCTGGTTCTGTCATAGTGTGAAATTTAATCAAAGGGAATTGATTAAGATATTAAAGAGCAACTCAGAATCCCGTTAGACTGACACCGATAATAAAGAGAAGACCAAGAGTTTAACATCCTGATGGAGCGAGTTTCTAACCAACACCATCTAGCTTGATGGACACTTTCAGCTACTGACTTGATCAAACCAAATACCTTCTGAGAATAGGTTTCGGTAAAACTTTCTTTTACAGTATATCAATAATATAATAATAATAGGGTAATGACATAGCAAGTGACACTAAATTACTTCGTAACAAGAAAAACTTAATTTAGTAAATGACCCAAAAATTGAGGTATATAATTGCAAAATAATTATCTGCATGTAATTATTCCAATTATATGTTACTAAGTCACAATGGACACATTTGGCGGGTAATTACCATTAGGTTACTACATAATGGTTTCTATTTTTGGCCACCACCTACCAAAAGATTATGAAGTAAATTGTAACTTATGATCAGGTAAATAAAGCATTATAAAACTGAACTCAAGATACATAGAAAAAGGGTTTAGTTAAGAAGATTGGCTTGTTGTCTTCTAGGTTTGGTTTTCTGTTACATGTCAGGTAATACACTGCATTTTACTAGATAACTAACTCATTCATTTACTGCTGTTGGTACAATGACTGAGTTACCTGGTAATAGTACTTACCAAAATTTTCCATTAAGTTTTTCTTGTTACCTAGTACTATAGTGTAACTTGCTATGTTATTACCCTGTTATTACATGCTTATTGATGTACTGTGAAAAAAAAAAAGAAAAAGTAGTCAGACAAGACAACAAATACAGATTTAGAACAGGAATTTTGTTTATCGGAGTTGATGTGTCTCATGCAAGAAGCGTTTTACATACAAGTTTGATCCTAAATCTTGATTTGGAGTAAATCAGAGTTTCTGGAATTACTCTGACCTGAACCTTACTGAAAATGTATGGATTATGCTTAAAGGGCAGCTCAGTGCAATTAAACCAACCAGTTTAAATGAGCGCCACCAATTCTGACAAAAAGGATGGTTATTTTTGTCCAAACTGAATGAGAATAATTTATAAAAATCAAATAAAACCTCAAACTATAGCGACTTACATGACAGTCCATACTGTATGCAGACTGGTTTACCCTGAAGTAAAAACATGGTAGGAATTTTTGAAATTCTTATGGAAAATCTTGGCTGAAGGCTCATTATGTAACTGCTTTATCTTTTGTTGGCTTAGGAGTCGGAAAGTACCTTGCAGTCGCCTCAGGAGACAGTTTTGTTGATATTTACAATGTAATGAGCAGCAAACGGGTTGGAGTGTGCAAAGGATGCCTCAGTTACATCACCCACCTGGACTGGGACAAAAGAGGTGAACAGGGCCCCTGAAGCACTGTTTTTATTGCATTTTGTTTTTGAGAAACAGTTGTGAATAATCTAAAAATGTCTCTGGACTCTTTTATTCACAGGAAAACTACTCCAGGTCAACACGTCGGCTAAAGAGCTGTTCTTTTTCGAAGCTCCTCGTGGCAAAAGACAGACCATCCCTGCTTCCGAGGTAAGCAGGGAGGGAGGAGGATATACGGAGGAGCAGTCGTGTCTCTGGCGCCTCCAGCCCGCTTTTTCCCCCTCGGGATCAGACGAGACTCGGCGAAGGGCACTGAAGCATTAACACGGCCCATTTTTCACCAGTATCGTTCTAATTTAGGCCAGGGAAGTGGGATAGTGTTGGTGGTCTTGAGATAATACGTCGTGACATTTAGGCACCTGCGAGGCGCACAGCGGAAGGGGAGCATTTACAAAATAAGTGTCGTAGATGATAGATGCGTTAGGTCGAGAATGACACATCCACCTGAGGCATTAATCTTCTCCTCATATTCATTACGTTAGTCTCCTGTAGAATTGATCAAATGAGCTTCACAAGTCTCTTTTTTCCATTTATGCTTCAGATAAACACATATTTTCACATAATCTGGTAAAATGAACTTAGATTCCATCTGGTTATACTAGTTTAAAAACACTGTTGTATTTCCAAGTGCTTGTTTTTTTACATTAATTTCACAAATCTCTCTATCTAATTCTTTTATGGGGTCTTTTTTACCAGTAGCAAAAAAATTCTTTCTTAGGGATAATCTGGCACCCATTTTCATTTAACCTTTAATTTTACTTTGATTCCCTAGAGTTAAAACCTTGGAGAAGTTTAAAGAAGGTATAAGCTTGCCATTGAGCCATGTTCAGTGGGTTGTCTGAAAATGGAGCAAATTAGGAACAACTTAAAAGCTACTAGGACATCTCCATCCACTTAAGCCCCATTTACACTACCTGTTTGAAACCATGCGGAGATCGGTCCGAGCCTGGTAACCAAGATAACTGTTGAGTGTTATTGGCACGCATAACTGAACTGGACCGTGCCAGCCCCAACCAAACTGCACTAAACTGGTACTAGTTCATCAGTAGGTCTTGGCGCGGGTCAGGAGTACCTCGTTTCTCAGATCAGCTGCTCAGACCGCATCATCTCCTTACATTCAGCCTCTGTAATCATGAAATTTCAGACATTCATAAAAATAATAATAATAATACATTTTATTTAACAGAGCCTTTCTGGACACTCAAGGTCGCTTTACAGAGGATAAAAATTAAAATAAAAAAATACAAATACAGGAACATAAAAACAGTTATTGGGAAGGACAAGAGCAGTGTATTTACAAATAAGCGAGCTGGAACAGATGGGTTTGAGTCTGGTTTTGAATAAGGGGACATAGTCAATACTGCGGAGGTCAGGAGGGAGTGAGTGCCAGAGCTGGGGAGCAGAGTGGCTGAAGGCTCTGCTCCCCACTGTGACAAGTTGTACACTGAGGTGGATGGAGGAGGAGGATCTAAGGGAGCGGGAGGAGGTGGCAATGTGAAGGAGGTCTGACAGATATGGAGGAGCAAGGTTATGGCTTTGAAAGTATATAGAAGGATTTTAAATTGTATTCTGAACTGAAATGGGAGCCAATGAAGTTGGTGAAGGACAGGGGAAATATGATGAAAAGAGGGGGTTCTGGTGATGACACGAGCTGCTGAGTTCTGAAGAAGTTGGAGTTTATGGAGGGATCTATGAGGGAGGCCGAAAAGAAGAGAATTACAATAATCAAGATGGGAGGTGATGAGACTGTGGATAAGGACAGAGGCAGTGTGAGTGGTGAGGGAGGAACTGAGATGGTTAATGTTACGAAGGTGGAAGTAGTAAATACTAGTAAATACTAGCTTCCCTACGTTGCCACAAGATTTCCAGTGATAATTCTGCTTAGCATTGTGATGAACCTCAACGTCTGTTGTTGTTTCCTACGTCTGTAAGCCCTGATTAGACTGCTGTTGTATCAACTTCCCAAAAGCCGTCTGATTCTCTCCATCTACTCTGATCTGAACCATCTATTAAGGAAAAATGTGTAAAAATGTTTGTCATTACACAAAGAGGTAGTACATTTGAAAACAAATCCATGCCAGACTTTATTTCTCCTTACCAAATCTAGAAAACTGATCTAGAAAAATGGATATATTGTATGAAACAGTTATATTGTTAGTGTCAGCTCGGCTTAGGGGGGCAGAGAGGCACCTTGCTGTTAGTCTGACATTGAACAATTTAGTTAAAAGGCAGCCTTGCTGAAATAATCTCTACTGACTTGTTTCAGGTGGAGAAAATCGACTGGAGCACGTGGACGTGTGTCCTGGGGCCGTCTGTTGAAGGCGCCTGGCCTGTGATCAGCGAGGTTGCCGAGGTGACCGCTGCCTGCCTTAGCAATGACAGGAGGGTGCTAGCAACAGGGGACGACTTAGGATACGTCAAGTTATTCAGATACCCTGTCAAGGTAATAGTTAATAATTACTTCGCCTTACACATACTTATAGAAGGATTTTCTAATGTGTATTTTAATGGTTTATATATATATGTAATATATATTTCTTAAAGGCTTTTTGGTGGATCTAATCCAGAAGTGCCAATAAATGTGCATTTGTGCAATGCAGATTTCTTACGACTCAAACAAACGTTTTTGGATTCATGCAAATATTATGCTAATGTGTTATCATCACAATTGCTAAAATGATTTTTTTTTCTTTTCCCTCCAGGGAAAGTATGCAAAGTTCAAGCGCTATGTGGCGCACAGCACACATGTTACCAATGTGCGATGGACCCATGATGACAGCCTCTTGGTGACAGTTGGTGGGGGTGACACGTGCCTCATGATCTGGGCCCACGAGCCCGAGGGCCTGCGGGAATTCAAACCGTGCGACAGCGAGGAGTCGGATATCGAGAGCGAGGACGATGGAGGCAAGAGATGAACTCCTGTTTGGGGTCTAAAACTTCAAACTGTGTCGTTGTTACTTTAAAGATGCCATTTTTTTGTGTTCTATAAGGTTACGACAGTGACGTCACGAGGGAGAATGAAATCAACTACACCATCAAAGCCTTATCTACTAACATGCGACCAATGACGGGGGTGAAGCCTCACCTGCAGATGAAGGAGCCCTCCATCGACGAAAGGTATTTATTACCCAACTGTGATGGAGTTTTATCCCCTTTGTCTGGAACTTTATTCCAATAATTTCTTTCCCTGTGTGTGAATTCTCTTCATTTTCTCTCTCCTTTGAATTAACTCTGCCTTTTCTGCTCTTCTTCTTCTTTCCTTTAATGGCTGTCCATCTCTGATTATCCACTATTTTCTACCACATGAAGGCAAGGGGTGGTCAGGTGAGTTCTGGTGTGCTGGTTCTGAAGGAGGCATAAAGCTGTAACCATTGAAAACCAAAACAAATTCAATTATAGTATGTTTTTAACTTTTAAGCTCATAGGCTGAATTCTATATCCTCTAATAGTTTGAATGTTTTTGAATTGTTTTTAAGGCAGGACACGTCTCACTAAAGGTCACAAAGGAATCTTGAATTCCTTCTCTTTAAATCTGAACTGGATGGATTTTGTGCAAATGCTACAGAAAGCATGGTTTGCATCCGGGCTTCCTCTATGGAGCTCAGCATACCTTTAAGTGCAATTTTATCCAGGCCTCCTAAATCAACACAGTTCATCATGATTATCATTTTAGATCCATTCTTTTCTGTAAATTATGTCAATCTTAGTCCAACAGGATGGATATCCTTTGTGAACAAACATTTTCAGTTCTCGTCACAGATTCTAATTTAGATTTAGTGCTAGACTTTGACTAGGCCATTGTTAGCACATTTTAAATAGCTCTGATCTGCATTGGAGCTCTGGCTGTATTTTTAGGGTTCTTGTACCACTGGAATGTGAACCTCCATCCATGTTTTAGGTGATTTCTACCTCTAGTGTTCAGTTGTAGCAAACTGTCTCCATACTGTACATGGATGAGGAATTATTATAATTATTCAAAGCCTGGGATATAGTTTTATAGCAGTGGGTCTCCACGCAGGTCCTCAGGGAGCCCTGCCATGAGTGTTTTAGAAATGACTCTGTTACGGCACACCTGCTTCAAATGAGCCGGTTAATCATCCATTCTTTTCTGGCATGATGGAAACACCTTAAACGTGCAGGACATGCAGGACAGGGTTCCCTGAGGAACATGGTTGAGAACAACTGTTTTATAACCTAATTCTGCCTTAAATATCTCCTCAACTTTCTCCCTGACCTGCCTGCTGTGTTCCCGGGTCTTTATGTTGTGTGTTCTCTAATGCTGTCTAGCAATCCTTTTTGTCGATTTTACCGAACAGCAGAATAAATCATGCTGGATCTTTCTATAAGAGTATATCAGCAAACAAAGTTTTTTTGTATTTTTCTTATAAAAAGTTGATATTTTTCCCCTTTTTCTAACTTTTGCACCGTTCGCTTTTTAGTCTTTCATGAAGCATCATTATAAGTTCTTAACAGGGTAAAAAGTGGAGCCTTTTGCAATGCCCCGTTTAGACTGAAATGCCGTTTTATCTGTTTTGCAGATCTTTTTAGCTGCACAGATTAGGCTAAAAATGATTTCTGACATTTAATTTGACTCTCTCCATCTTTCAAATTGAACATTCAGTAATAAAAGTTGTCCATTTAAGGTGGATTTATTATTCTCTGTCTCTGAGCAGTCACATTTCAATGCACATCTAATATGAAAAATATTAACAATTCATAAATCTTCCTGTGTGGTTTTAGTCTGTTTGAAGAACCTGTTTCTTTATTTGTCACATTAATCTATTAACAGTTTACATTACAATGTGGGAAAGACATCCTGTGCCTCGGTGCGATTAATTTTAACATTCCCTCTTTTCATTTAATGATGACAGCTTTCTGTGCAGCTTCCTCTGGCCAGCAGTTTTCATAATTAGACCCATTTACTGTGTGTTTATATAACAGCGCTGATTGGTGTTAATATTTTGTGTCCAGAGCAGCTGAAGGTTGGTTATTTTTGTTTTCAACAGCAGAGAGAAATGCAGCGAGGGATTAATTTTTCTAATTTTGTTTTCTTTCTTGTTTTTGCTGCCATAAAGAGGGTCAAGGTAATCATCATCATCATAACATTTGCTCTCATGTAGAAATCTAAAGAAACCTATAAACCGGAGAGTTTAAATAAGATATTATAGATATTTATCAACATTTAAATAATATTTTATAACCTCTAAAATTAATTGTTTTTTTTTTCTTGTTTACTCTCAGCTTATGGTTTATGCAGTGCCATTACTCTCATTTCACAGAATTTTTAATCTCTTTTCACCTGTAACATAGAAACCTTTAATCTTGTTAAAGCTGCTGTTCATTAGATAGAAATAAAGATGTTTTCAGCATGTCGTTTGAATCCAGATGGTTTCCCTCCAAAGACTCAGGCTCTCTATAAGGTGATTTTTGAAAGTAGTTTTTGCAGAAAGTAATTTTGGCTGTAAGAAAATATGTACTGTTAGTCAAAGACATTTTTTCCCCCACAAAATATCCACAGTACGCCAAGAAAGTCTAAATAAAACTTTAGAAACGCTTAAAAATCACTGTTTTCAAGAGTTCAAATTTACAAAGCAAATATGGCTGCTTGGAATCAAATAAATAGATATGAGAGATGATGATAAAGGTTTACTTCAAACATTTAAATACAAACAAAAAATAAAGCAAATCTGTAATAACCTCAAAAAGGAGTAGAAAGCACCATTATTATTTATATAATCCCACCCTTTCTCCTCCATTTATTATTGAATCATCGCTTTACCTCCTGTTTGTATCCATCATAATTATCTTATTACCTATTCTATGCAGATAGTGAGGAAACATTACACTCTACCGTATACACAGCTTTTATGGGCTTCAGCCAATTAGTGCAGATTAGTGAGAGTGACTAATTTCCAACCTTTACTTCTCCTTTTTATTGCGCCCACTAAATGTTTTGCACTCATATGGTGTAATGTAACTGCTATCATTATCATCCTCTTTATTGCCATCATGAGCTGCAGGAGCCCTGTCATATCCCAGCTGTCTGTTCCAGGCCTCCTGTCAGCAGAGCGCTGCCACAGCCTGAGAAGCTGCAGACCAACAATGTGGGCAAGAAGAAGAGACCCATTGAGGTAACTTCTGCACGTCCTAACCAAAATAAGGCGAACTAATGCAAACAAACCCAAGATGGACAGTACATAGCTTATATTTCAGCTGAAGATGCCGCTTGCTTGCCGTCCATCCATTCGTCGCCCCATGGGAGATTGTGGCCATGCTGTAATCGAATCATCTGTGCCGTCAGCTGGCTCTGGACACGTCTCTGTTGTCATGGAGTTAACCTTTCTGACTCTCAGACTGTCTTCTTCTCTCCCACAGGACCTAGTTCTGGAGCTGGTGTTTGGTTACCGTGGCAATGATTGCCGCAACAACGTGCACTACCTGAACGAGGGGGCGGACATCATCTACCACACGGCCTCAGTCGGCATCGTGCTCAACCTGACAACCTGTAAATAGAGGCTCAAGACAAAAGGGGATATTCTTAATGAATCGAGCTTTATTTCATTTTCTTCTGTTTATGTTTGTCCCGCAGCCTGCCAAAGTTTCTATGTTGAACACAGTGATGACATTTTGTGCCTGACAATCAATCAACACCCAAAATTTCCCAATGTGGTGGCAACGGGCCAAGTAGGTATGTTTGGGAAAAGTCATTCTCTTTGTTTGTGGCTCAAAATGTGAGGATTTATTACATTGATGATGATACCTGGGATCAAATACTCTGAGGTACAAATATACAACACACACAACACAGCACAGATATTTACATTGGAAAGTTTGAGACTAAAATACACAACAGAAGCATCTCTTTAATTATTCAAGTGAAAAAAAAATGCTAATTATGAAGTAAAAGGAAAATTAGGAAGATTTGTAGTGTGGATTTTTATTAAGCCTTCTGTATAGATACTCCTGTAAATAAAAAACAGTCCAACCAGATGTAATCAGGAGGTGTCTAATTGCTAAATAGAGTCCATCTTTGTGTGTTTTTATTGTAAGTTTAAATCCAGCATCATGAAGACCAGGGAACATAAGTGAGAGATTTAAGGCAGAGTTAGAGGATGAAAATAATATCCCAAGCTTTAAACATGTCACAGAGCTCCCTGCTGTCCGTCCTCTAACCCTAACTGCAGATCTACCAAAACATGGCTGTCCACTTAAACTGTCAGGCTGAACAAAGAGAGCATTAATCAGGGAAGCAGCACAGAGGAGCTGCCTAGGTGGGAGAAACTGCTGACAAAATTATGGTTAGTGATGCATTATACATATCAGGCCTCTATGCAAGTGAGAAGGAGAAAGCGATTGTTAAAAGAAAGCAGACCGTTACCCTGGGTGGGCTCTGCAGCTGTACGTCTGGTTTTCTTCTGGATCTGTCCAGCATGTAGAGGCCAGATGTGGGAGTGGACTTCCTATAATTCCAACTTGTTTTCACCAGCCTGGACCTAATGAGGTCCAGGCTCCTAATGAGGTCTATTGGGGTTGATCTTATGGTGATATACGGTGGTGGCAGCATCAAAAACAAAAACTTCAGCTCAAGGTATGCAAAGCAAAATGAGACGCTCCCCATTATGTGCAGCTTTAGTTGAATGGAAATGCGGTTCTACAAAGTATTGGCCGAATACAAATAGATGCTATTTTCCCATTAATATTTATTAAAAAATATGCATCCCTTTCCTTCATTTTCAAATGAAGAGCTTGTTTTTGCTATTTGTCTAAACAGGAAACAAAATGTGAAAAATATCAAGCTTACTTTATAAGGATAAATCAGGCAGTAATGAAGGAAAGTTGTAAATTGAAACACTCTTTTTGTTCAGATTCATAGTCCTAAAGCCTCTTCTGCTGGGTAAAAATGTTTGGTGACTATTGAAATAACTCACATTTTCTGCTTTTACAGGTGATACTGGCGACATGTCAGGTAAGACATTTTCTAAATCCATAAGGGTATTATCATCTGTTAAACACTGAGGGCAGTCCTTTACAATCGTTAGATTACGATTGTTAGATTACTGCCGTCTAATGGCCGTTAATGTGATTTTAAAGATGGAATTTGCATAAGTCAATACGCAAATCACACCACAATCATTTAATTTGTTTTAAATAAGAGGAAATTTAAGTAAAGCTCCAGAAGCAAAAAACAAAATTACAGATATAATTTATTGTGTTAATCCGCTCCCAGCCACCTCTCCCTCCATCCATGTGTGGGACGCCATGACCAAGCAGACGCTGTCTGTTCTGCGTTGCTTCCACTCCGGTGGCGTCTGCTCCGTCAGCTTCAGTGCCACAGGACGGCTCCTGCTGTCAGTGGGTCTGGACCCTGAACACACCGTCACTATCTGGAAGTGGCAGGAAGGTAAACCAGGAGAAAAAAAGTCCCCTCTGGTCTTTCCTTTCTACTCTGGTTTGATGAGGACTTAATATTGGCTGCTCTCCTCCAATCACCTTAGGTGCCAAAGTGGCCAGCCGGGTCGGTCACACACAGAGGATCTTTGTGGCAGAATTTCGTCCTGACTCGGACACACACTTTGTGTCAGTGGGCATTAAGCATGTGCGATTCTGGACGTTAGCGGGTCGAGCTTTGCTCAGCAAGAAAGGTGTGCTGAGCTCCATAGAGGACGCCCGGATGCAAACCATGCTCTCTGTAGCATTTGGAGCTGTAAGTAACTATTACCTTCAGTATTTGATTTTGCCACATTCCTTAATAAAATAATAAAAAAGAATGTAAAATTGCCACTGGTTGTTTTCTAAATCTGTAACGCTCTGCTCAAACATGCTGTGAAGTCTTTTTGCATTGCTTGCTCTGCTCTCTTAGGCCACTAGATTAGTGCAGATTTGTTTTCTTTTCAGAATAACTTGACATTTACAGGTACCATAAGTGGGGATGTGTGTGTTTGGAGGGAACACATTTTGGTAAGAATAGTGGCCAAAGCTCACACGGGCCCCGTGTTCACTATGTACACCACTCTGAGGGACGGCCTCATCGTCACGGGAGGCAAAGAAAGACCGTAAGTACTTCTGTGTTAACTGTCAGCCCTGGTAAAGGTAACATTTTCTAACACATTCAACGCACTCATGGGATTTTTCTTTATTGATCACCGCCAGCTAGAACGGTGTAAAGAAGAAATTTGATCACGATTGTTCAAAATAAGGATGGAGAAGGCTAAATACCTTAGAGAGGAAATCATTGCACCTCATTAAATTTTGACCTTTTCTTAATAGTTTTAACTTTAAAATTAATTTTGGTTATAAGCATAGACATAGGTTTGGATAGGGATGATAGGGTCATGTCTCTACCAATATTTTGATGTGAATAACATGTTTATAATTTACAATACAGCGTTGTTGCAGCAGTCATTTCTTTTCCTTTTGTAGCTCAGCTGCCTGGTAGCTGCTGCTGCCGCTCTGAGTGCCTGCCCAGTTTTTCTTGTCCCTTAAACTTAGCACTGCTAGGGCGTGCAGGTGTTGCAGTGGTTAGCGCGCATGACCCATGTAATGAGGCCTTAGTCCTCGACGCGGCTGACCCGGGTTCGAATCCGATCTGTGGTCCTTTGAGGCATGTCTCTCCCCCTCTCTCATACCCCCTTTCCTGTCAGCCTACTGTCGTAAAAACGAACCACTAGTGCCGCAAAAACTTAGCACATCTAATTTATCAGCACATAACTGTATTCCGCTGTTTAACTCCACAGTTAAGTTCCGCCTTCTCTCTTCCTGATTGGCATTTTTCTAGTCCGTATGTGTGCGTGCTTGAAGTGCGAAATTTAAATGTTATTTGTGCTTGAATACCCCAGTTACTACAATTAATATTAGGCTACAAAGCAAGTCCCAATTAAAAAACTAAATATTATCTACACTAAAACAGGCAAAAGCTGCTGCTTGCAGTTATGTAAAGAAGCAAGAGAGAGTGTTTTGATTTGTAGAACTTGAGAAATGTAAGTAACCAACGTTAGCATCTCAAAATAATATTTAATTCTGAATTATAACACATTTTATCAACAAAAAACTTTTTTTCTTTTATAAAACTAAATATTCTAAGTCAGACAGGAGTTCTGAAGACTGCTGGAAAAAATGGACAAGCAAAGACTGTAAGCTATCAAAAATTCAGATTCTTAGAAACAGCCAACTGAAAAATAAAAGGTGAGGGTTTCCTTTTTATCAATATTTCATTGCTATTAATGTTTTCCTTTTTTTGACGACCCTTTGAGGCAGTTCAGGTATAAATAGCAGCTGCTATTTCTTTTATAGAGTATAACAACACAAGATGGTGTCCAAACATCTGCTATTTTTTGTTTAGAAAGCATAATTACATTTCCGCATAATAATAGTGCTATTTAATTGACTATATCTACTTCTATAAATAGGATAAAGACAAGTACAAACAGAGGAACACTTTACATTAATTTTATTTTTCATAGATTTCCACACAGTCCAGAAGTAAATTAGTACAAACAATAATGTCCGGGTAAAAATTATTGCATCTGTTTATTTTCAATTTTATTACATTACAGATAAGATTGTGTTATATTTTCTTTTGATAATTGTTAAAAGGGGTTTTGTATTTGAATAAACTTAGGCTCATTCTTGGTGTGCTTTATAGATGATGCCAATAAAAAGAAGTGCTCTTTAGATGGCAAACCTCAAGAGCTTATAAGAACTCCACCACTCAGCAGCCAAATGGAAAAAAAAAACAACATCTACCAGCTCAAACTGGACAAGTAGCAGAACGGCTCATAACCACTTGAAATCAGAGAGATTATAGGCGAAGACAACATGCTGGCAATTTACAAACGGAGCACAAAACATGCTTCAGTCCCGTGTTGTCCACATGTCAGAAGTCCCCTGTTTTTTAACGACTTAGCTTTCCATAGTTTTGCTTATGTCTCTTCTTACTCCAATAATATGGCAGCAAACCTGGCTTTAAAATAATCAGCAGTGAAAATAAGATTCAGCAAAGGTGTCTTTGGACAAGAAACACGTAGCTCGAGTTGTTTGACCATAATGAACAATGCAGTGTTGTGAGGAGAATTATCTTAATGCTTCAAACCACCTGTTGTGCACGACAGTGAAGAGGTGATTCCAGCACATGGTCACTGCAAATTGCAGATATAATTTTAAAGATAAAGTCCTCTGTTGAACAAAGTATCTCTGTAAGTGTTTGTAAGGAAAGTGTCCAGACACCTTCCTGGTCGAAGCGTTGTGATGTGGATTTATGAGGATTAGGAGAACTTCAAATTGGACTGAAATTCCTTCACAGCGACATAAGAGACTGACAAATTTAAAATGAAAATTAACTACTTCTAGTTTTTTTTTTTCCTATGAATGGGTTGAAGGTCTTTGAAAATGTATTTTTCTCAAGGCTTTAAATTCTATAATAAACCAGTAAGGTAGGTATGCTGTGATATCAGTTGGCTGATGAAAGCAACAATCTTTCTCCAGATCAAAGGAAGGAGGTGCTCTGAAGCTCTGGGACCAGGAGCTGAAACGCTGCAGAGCCTTTCGACTGGAAACCGGACAGATCATAGACTGCGTCCGGTCTGTGTGCAGAGGAAAGGTAATACTGTTTTTTTTTTTTTTTATATATAATTATTTAAATGTCTTCCTCTGCTTTCTGGTGACTTTTAGTTGTTTTTGGAACAGGGTAAAATCCTGGTGGGCACCAGGAACGCTGAGATCATTGAAGTGGGGGAGAAGAATGCAGCGTGCAACATTCTGGTGAATGGACACATGGACGGCCCCATCTGGGGTTTGGCCACCCATCCTTCAAGAGACGTTTTCCTTTCTGCCGCTGAGGACGGCACTGTTCGTCTGTGGGACATCCCGGAAAAGGTCAGGGTGACTCTCAGCTTGACTGTCTGACCTTGCATTCCCATCAATTGTTTCTTTAAATATTGCTAAGTCGTCTGAGTTTCTGTGTCCCAATGTGGAAAAACAGAAGATGCTGAATAAGGTAAACCTGGGCCATCCAGCGCACACCATCAGTTACAGTCCTGAGGGGGACATGGTGGCCATCGGCATGAAGAACGGAGAGTTCATCATCCTGCTGGTTGCTTCGCTTAAAATCTGGGGCAAGAAAAGAGACAGGCGCTCCTCTATACAAGACATCAGGTAATGATGGTGGACTTTGATGAATTTCTGTAACCTCGGATTTTTATGGGGAAAATTAAAATCTGCGTTTTTATAAATTTAGTTCATATTGTGGTTGCAGGTTCAGTCCAAATTCACGTTTCTTGGCTGTCGGCTCCACCGAGTGCGCCGTTGATTTTTATGACCTGACGCTTGGCCCGCAGCTGAACCGCATCAACTGCTGCAGGGACATTCCCAGCTTTGTCATGCAGATGGATTTCTCTGCAGATAGCTCCTACATCCAGGTAAAAACCTAATTCATACCAAATCTCATAACCTTTGTTGGTATGTTATTTCAAAGTCTTGTTGTTGTTGTTGCACAGATTTCCACAGGTGCTTACAAGCGGCTCGTCTATGAGGTGCCATCTGGGCGGCAGATCACGGAACAGATTCAAATTGACAGGATTACCTGGGCCACTTGGACTAGGTAAGAAATATTCCTACAGGCATCAGAAATGTATTCAAAAAAATATTCTGTTTTTGGGGATTTTATATTTAATACTAAGGGATTGAAAATGCTTTTCCATTTAATACCCCTATATCAAATCTAATGTAACTCAACTTCATAAATCATAATCCCAGTATCAATCAGTTTCTTCTATAAAGGCTTCAGAGGTTTTTACAGAACATCAGTGAACAAACAGCATCATGGCAAACTCCAATGATAAGTTGTGGTGTGATAAAAAGCAGAAAAAACAAACTTTCTAATGTATGGGTATGTTTCTTCCGTAGTGGATAAAAGTGAGCTAAAAGGCCGCAAAAAAAAAAACTGCACTTAACCCATCCCCTTCGGGAGCAGTTGACTGCCATTGTGTGGCGCTCGGAGAGCAGTGTAGGGTTAAGGGTCTTGCTCAGGAACCCGGAGTGCAGACTGTGGTGATCAAACCGGGTACTTGCAACCTTCTCAGAGCACAAGCGCACTGCTCTAACCCACTACTCCAACACTCCCACGCAGTCCCAAAAGACTAAACATAGAGCCATTCACAAGCATCAAAGTATATCCATGTGTTGGAATGGCCTAGTAAAAGTCCAGCTCTCGCTCTCATTCCAATCTGACTGAGCTCCAGTTATTATCCAAGGAAGAATTTTTAAAACATCAGTAGATACAAAACGTTTGGAGAAGAACCCCAAAAGACTTCCCACGTTTCCCTCTACCTCACGGTTCTGCTCTGCTTTATGTTTGTCTATCACATAGAAATATAAAATGGAACATTTCATTGTGTGGTCGCACCTTTTGAAGGCTTTCTTTTGTAAATGTAGGAGGATTATTGACGTTGTGTTCTTTGTGTTTCCGACAGTGTCCTGGGAGACGAAGTGGTGGGAATCTGGTCCCGTAATGCAGATAAAGCAGATGTGACCTGTGCTTGTGTGTCGCACTCAGGCCTTAACATTGTCACAGGAGATGATTTTGGAATGGTAAAGCTGTTTGACTTTCCCTCTCCGGAGAAGTTTGTAAGTATAGCTTTATATTATTGTTACTGTTGCAATAATTATTCTGTCTTAAAACGCTGCATTGAAGACGGTTTAGTTCTGAGAACATTCACTTTAGTCTTAACATCACTTTTGATCTTTATTGCCCCCTAGTGGTAATTAGTGATTTCTGGGTGCTTTATGAATGAACCATGCTGGGTTTCAGTCTTCATGTGATTTTATTTCAATAATCCCTTTTTTTTTCTCTACCATGCTGTTTAAAATGTTGTATCAGTGTTTGTTCATGGATGTATCTGCTCTGATGGGGTTTGTATCTGTGTTTCCGTCTCCTTTTAGGCCAAACACAAACGATTTCTGGGTCATTCCGCTCACCTGACAAATGTTCGCTTCACAAACGGAGATCGCTTCGTGGTCAGCGCTGGCGGTGATGACAGGAGGTATGACTGAGGCTGACAGAGCAGAGTTATAGGCTGTAACCCCAAACTTTAAGGCATTTTAACAGGATTATATTGGATATATCAACACAAAGTTGTGCATAATTCCAAAGTGGGAGGAAGGAATGGATTTTTTCATTTTCTCAGTAAATAAAATTTTCAATACATAACAGTGTTACAAACTTAAGGATTATTTTTTGTCCCCTTTTTTTGTTGCAAAATAGCTTAGATTGGATAGAGCCTAGATGTAAATCGAGTTTAATGTATTTACGCAAATTTTGAACTAGATTAAGCTTTTCAGCTTTTCATTGTATCTCTGCCTGTATTTTTAGGTTTGGTATCTTGCAGGAAGTTAAACATCTAATCAGAATGTAATCCGGTGTTCTGTCAGATGAGCATACCCCTTCACACCACCATACCCATAGTCAATACACATAACCGAGATGCAAGATGTCAGATTTGCGTTTAAAAATAAAACAATTTAAGGTAGGATTGCCATATGCTTCAAAAAAACACCAAAAAGTAAGTAATTCTATTGCGTTTGTGTTCATGACTAAATGGATACACGCCCATTGAGGTAGTTTAAAATTTTTATTTCACATAAAACTAAAGGGATAAAGTCTCTTGTAGGAAATCCCACCGGATGCTTGTAAATGCATTCCTGTATCAACTAATCTGTGGATTATTTTTATGATTAATAATCGGATAGCAAAAAGTTACTTAAAGAAGATGTTTTGCGCAATTAAAACAGGTGGAAACTAAAACTTTCCACTTCTGGTTCTGGATAGAGCATATTGACAGACGGAATATTTTATTTTTTTATCTTGAATGCAAAATGTTTTAATATTTGTTTACAATCTTGGTATAATTGCTGCTCCGAATGGGTTTCACTGTTAGCTAAAGGCATTTTTTAGAGTGTACACTCTACACTATACAATTAATCACTATTAAACCCATTAATTGTTTCAGCCATAATCCAGACAGCCTCCTCTCTTATTTTGAAATTAACCAGATCCACTTTATTCTTTATGTTTGAATTCCTGTGTTGCTTGTGTTTTAGAAATTTAAGTATGCATCAGACAGCTGTGCGTATGACAGAGTCTGTGAGAATAGGAGATAATAGTTTTTCTTTTAGAATTACTATGAAAATGTTGGTCTCATTTCAACACCTGTTACAGGACTTGATATTCCTTAGGACTTTTTTTAAGGCTTTAGAGTAAAGGGGTGGGAATTAATACCCACACTTTAAATTTTTCTACGTAAACAGCGTTTCTAACAGTTTTCCTTTTGTTTGCACAATCTTTAATCCGACAAAATGCGAAAAGATTCAGAATTAAAAGCGCTGTGATTGATGCACACGTTCCACTCCTCTGCATTCATCTACAGCCTTTTTGTGTGGAGGTGTGTCCACGCCCCTCACTGAGAATCCCGCCTGGACCAGCGTCCTGCATCAGAGGAGCGTCAGCGTCTCCCATCACGGCTCCACGAAGAGAGGAAAAAAGGATGAGGAGGACAGACGTGGCAGCTTGATGAGTGAAAGTCGTGATTCTATTTACTGCCTCAAACCTTGGTGCATGCATGTGTGCTAAACTCATTTTCATTTGAGTCATGAAAACAGTTGGAGAGCAAACAGACTCTTGTGTAACCCATGATTATAAAGGAGGAAAACCTAATGTGTGCATATCATTCAGCAGTGAATTATTTTTTTGAAGGAAAAAAAAAATGAGAGCTATCTGTATACATCTCTACACTCGAAAGGCCTATATTATTGTCGTTTCTGATAATGCCATTTTTTAATAACATGTAGCATTAATGAATTAGCCTTAATCTGAGTGTCTGTGAGGATTTTGGGGGTTTGTTTTTTGTATCTTATGGATCATGAATTCATTTGTCGGTTTTTTTTTTTTACTGGTTATTCAATCTCTTGTGGCCTTCCTCCTGAATGTAACATCCACTGTTATGTTCTGGATGTCAGCATGCCAAAGCATACTATGCACTGTACACCTGACCTGGTCACTGTGTTGCTCTGGTGGATCATTTATGAGTTAAGTGGTCGTGCTGTCGACTGGTTGACCTCTGACCCCTCCCAGCGATGTTTCCCCTCATGACGTTACGTATTTGTTAGAGGATCTGTTCTGTGGTTTACGAGCGTGCATGGCTTACAGAAAGACAATCTGTCCGACCAAATTCCTCAGAAAACAAAAATGAACAAAAAAAAACTGCTGTATATTGACCTCTTAATGCACTGTTGCAATTTTTGCCGTCACTTTCTTTGGTGTGCTGCTATATTATCGTTGCGTTTTCTTGAATATGAACAGTGTGACTTTTATGGAGAGTAACTAATGTTTTTGTGTGATAACATTTATTGTGAAAATGGAATGTTTACCACGGTCTAATATAAAAAGTGAAAAACAATTTCCACGTATTTAAATACTAACTACTAAACAAATGTTGCTGCATACTTTGATTTACATTTCACCATTGTAAATACCATTTGTAGATATTCTTTTTGTATATTTTTGTGAAGTGTTTCTTAAACTCCATTTTAATAAAAAATTAAAAAGAACTTTAATATTCTTCCTGTTTTTTTTTTTTAGTTTTTGTTTTTTTACACCGGCATGTTGACATGAATTGAGTCACTGCTGCCTTGCAGCAAGAAGGTTCTGGGTTCGATTCCCGGCCCGGGGTCTTTCTGCATGGAGTTTGCATGTTCTCCTTGAGCATGCGTGGGTTCTCTCCGGGTACTCTGGCTTCCTCCCACAGTCCAAAAACATGACTGTTAGGTTAATTGGCTTCTCTAAATTCTCCTTAGGTGTGAGTGAATGGTTGTTTGTCCTGTTTGTCTCTGTTTTGCCCTGCGATGGACTGGCGACCTGTCCAGGGTGTACCCTGCCTCTCGCCCATTGACAGCTGAAGATAGGCACCAGCACCCCTTGTGACCCCAATTGGGACAAGCGTGTCAGATAATGGATGGATGGATGGATGGACGATCCAATTGCTTGTCAACTTCCATCTTAAATTATCAAACTCCTTAACTTCTACTCTGACATTCAGTCCATCCTGGAAAAATAAACCTCCCCCAGCATCATGCTGCCCCTGTTCACCATGATGATGGTGCAGTTCGAACACTCAGCCCTATCCTGTTAAATTTGGTCTCATCTGACCAGACCACCCTCTCCCACATGATGGCCAACACCTGCTACTTAAAAAATAAATTGTCAAATCTTTAAACAGGACCCCTTGCATTCCCACTTTTGCATAAAAGATTGTCTCGTCATCAGATTCACCCATATGAGCTGTAGGTCTCTGCAGCTCCTTCAGTTACCAGGAATTGTGCTTCACTGTAACTGAATAAATGTCTTACAATGCTAGATCTAAAGTCCTTAAAAAAAAAATAATAATAAGTTCCGTTTACCATGTTTTACTAAGACTTGAATGTTAGAAATTAAGAAATGTAAAATTTTAGATAGTAAAAATTCATATTTCTTATCTTTAGATTTTTAAAATAAAATTTTGAATGGCAGGATGAAAAAAGCAGGTTGGTTTCAGTTCTCATTAGATAAACACCAAAACCAAAAGATGTTCCTAATGATTGTTTTTCTATTGTTATCTGCTTTTAATGCTTCGGCAGCTTATCTCTGACCTGTCCGTTCTGTTCATTGAAGTTTGTTCACTTACAAACCTGAGGCTTTCCCAGGACAGCTGCATTTATCCTGAGATTAGATCACACACAGCTGGACTCCTGTTTGCTAATTAGGGGATTTCTGCAAACAGCCTGCGATGGATTTAATAGGAGCAGAGAAACAATTCTACTGGAGATTGAGGAGAAAAAGCTTAGAGGGGACAGAAGTTTTGCTTTTGAATCATTCCCAGCCTCCTCACTTTGTATTTTCAAAAAAAACACTTTTCATTTCTTTCTTTTACCAAATTATTTTTTCACTTCTTTTTGTGTTCTTCTATTCTTGTTTCAGTGCTTTATTGTGTCTGCTCAACACTTTGATCAATACTTACACATAAAGCTAGCCTAGCTTAGCAGAGAAAGGGGAGCTGAATATTTTTTTTCTTTCCGCTACTTTCCAATTTTCTGTCGTTTTAGTTATGTAAAAATTTTATGCGCCCAGTCTTAGATTTTTAGGAAATTGCTTCATTGAAATAATTAAATTTATCACATCACAAATGTGCTTCATAAATTGCCTGGTTTATTTTAGATCTGACACGATAAATTAAACCTTTATAATCACACTGCAGTTCAGACTTATTTACATCATTTACAGGAAGGAAACTCAAAACACTCCAGAAATCTTCTGTTCTGTAGGAAAACATCAGCTGCTGTACACCTCTTCAAATAGCAGACTAAATAATCAATATATTGGATTCGCTTTCTCGTATTTTCACAAACACACAAGAAAAAAAAAAGGAAAACACAAAGCTGGCAAATGAATCTCCAGTTTCAGTGTTACTGGTGGAAGAGAACTGATTTAAACAGCAAAATACCCCTTTACTCACTAGATTATGAAGTTAGTTTTTAGTGTATGCATCTTGGCATTAACTATTAAAGCTAATGCACCTTCCTTTACACAAACCTACAGAATTTGATGAGATTCCAGTAACATTTTGGTAGAAAGATAAAGTGGCAAAGTGGTAATGTAACATCCTGAGCTGTTAAAGTTAATCCCAACACATCATCTTATTGAAACATTAAAAACTCTTTCCAACTAATGAACTGTTGTCATTACCAACAACAATTAGTTGTGGAACGGAGCATAAATACGGCATCTGAGGCAAATGAAATGAAACGAAATCATTTAAGCTGCTACTGTTCTTATCATTTTTGCTTTCTAATAAAGACCATCCACTAACACTTTGACTGACATAATGCAGATCGTTTAACTTCACATAGAGCAACAGCACTGCAGAGGGGCAACATTTTCTTTGTCAATGTGCTTACAGTGTCTCCATATTAAAGATACTGATTTCTGTTTTCTTCAGGTTAAAAGGTTGGTTTTTTTGTCAGTAGAAGTAAAAACTGCCTGAATAAAGCCTTCCACTGATGCAAATGTTAGCAACAAGAAAACTTAATAATGACACATATCTTTTTTTTCTTTTTCAAAAAAAAAAAAAAAAAAAATCATTATTTTGTTCTAGATATCCACCTAATAAAATACTGAATCAACACATTCAACAGTGGAGATGCACTGATCATAGTTTCACAGAAAAGGAGCTTCCACAGGAGCAGCCATGGTCTGCCTGAGGGTTTTTGAGCACCTGGAAGGTGGAGCGGATCAGCTCCTGAGTGAAGTCCACAGTGGATCCCTTCACAAACTCTAGACTCTCCTGGTCAACGATGATGCCTACGCCACCCTGCTCAAACACCCTGAAAGCAGAGCAGAAAGAACCCAGGGGTGGATTAGATGAGACAAGCAGGACACCCCAACATCTATGTGAACCAATATTTTTGAGACGAAGGTGTGCGGAAAGCGTTACCTATCTTCTTCATTCTTGTTGCGATCTACAGAAAACTTATACTGGAATCCAGAACAGCCTCCTCCTTCCACCTGTATTCTTAAATACTCGCCCTTCTCCATGATTTCTGAAAGCCTCTGGAGTTAACAAAACATAAAACCTTTGATTATATATAACATCATATTAAATCAACAATTAGGTTGAAAAGTAATTAGTTTTTCCCATTTATTAAAAATTGCATATACAGAGTTTAGACTTAAATTACTTTAAAAAAAATCAATACTAAAAATCATAAAAATCTGGAAAAACGGTTACATTCCCTGAATATTGTCTGACACACTTTATATTGTAAATAAAAAAAATGTTTTTGGCAAGGAATCGGCTAAGATTGGCAACTTAAGAAGGTGAATATAAGATGAAGATGTATATGCTTGATGGTTCAGAAACGTTTAATCCCTACTTTTAACGGTTTCAATCAAAATTGTATTTTCCTGCTCCCTCAGCCCAAAAAGATGACATTTTAAAGCCTGATCGTGAGTATTAACGTACCTTTACGCATGAATCGGTGAGGAGCACCTTGTCTTCTGATGAGCTCGGCTCCCCAGACTGCTCCTTCCGGGCGGAGGCGTTGCTGAAGCCCCGCTGCCCCGCTATATAAAGCGGTTTGGAGCGTTCAGGAAGCCGGTAAAGCTCTTTCTTAACGCCGACGTTGTTTAGGAGAATGGACGCCCTAAAACACAGAGCTGTGTTTACATGTCGACTGTCAAGATACCTTTAAAGCTACTAGCATCTAGGCTAACTAGCGTTACTTAACGGTTGAACTGACAGCTAGCTTGCTAACTGAGATAAATACAAACCGACAGCAGCCTTTAATTTCTTCGACACCATAATAAAATATCATGTTAAGTAAGGAAGTTCTGAAATTACTTCTACAGTGTTGTAAAGTTCAAATTACCTCACAAGGCATACCACTTTTGTCTTTGACGCAGTTATCATTGCTCCTTTAAACGCAGACATCTTTCATAATAGACCTCGGGGAAAATTTCACTACCACCACGTAGCAACACACACAGAGCGTTCTGATTGGTTGAAATATTTCTCAGCCCAATGGACACGCCCCTATTTCCACTGTTGTGCTATGTGATTGGTCAAAAATTCTGTTTTGCAGTTCAAGAACGACAGTTTTAGGGTGCAATAAATTTAAAAAGAAGCAAAATAGGTCGGTCGAAATAGGAAAAATTCGCAAAATGTGTCTCCTGTGAAAGAATAGATATGCAATGTTTTTCCTTAAAAATTAGCAGTAAAATTTAACCCCCCCCCCCCAAAAAAAAAATAAAAAATTTTTTATAATACAACCATCTAGAAAAAGTTTTGCAAAGTAAAAGAACATATATAATAAAAAACAAAAACAGAGTTTCTAAGTGGCAAATTGTCCGTGTAATAAAAACCCTAGAATTTCATAGTTTTTAAAATAGGGGGGACAAGCAAATAATAAATAATAATAACAATAAGTAAAATATACATTAAGGCTGAGTTTTTTTGTTTTTGTTTACATCTGTTAATTCAAATGGGACCGCAGAAGTTGCAGTATTGAAGGAAAAACATGTACATAATTCAGAGACAATATATAAAGGATAATTTGGATATGTGCTCAAACCAAAGGGGTCTTTCTTGGTTTAAACATGTTATTTGCCTAAAGGCACCAAACTGAGTCAATCCACATTCAACCCTCCCTCTTCAGCAGCACTATTTATAACACATTTTTCAATGGAACTTTGTTTATCCCACAATCCATTACGGCTATTTCCACATTTATCTGGTATAAATGTGCCATATATGTGTCGTAAAAAAACCTCTATAGACTCTCATATAAAAAAATTGTGACAAAATGTAAAATAAGACAGGGAAGCGTTGGGTTTACGTCACTCCAGTAGGTGGCAGTGTTGCTCCTCAACGTATTAAAGCTGGTCATAACGCGCAGAGAAGTAGTGAGGGCGTGACTTGAATCGCGTGATTCTATTCACGGAAATAACAGCTTGTTGGTTTCATAGTGGAGCTGCGTGTTTATTTGGTGTTAAAAACTTATAAAAGCTGCAGTAGATACCTGGGTGACAGAGGCGACCGGTTCTGTTCGTCTCCATTTATTGTTTTGTCACTTGTTAACTTTTTAGGTTGGTACATCGATACTCAGTCACATTTTACCATGTTTTTAACTAACAACTCATTGTGTAACGTATTCTAACAAATGGTGTTCTATTTTAGGCTCAAACACAAGATTAGAAACATGGATGTGCGGACTGGTCTAATAGTTTTGCTCTGCTTGATGGGAGTCAGCTGGGCGCAGCCGGTGAAATACCTGGACTGTGGTGAGTTTCATTTCACCTAAGAGTTTCATTCCTTTTTTTTTTCTTTTTTTTTTGTGTTAACTCTTTATTCTCTCGGAATGTATAAAAACATTGAAAAATATAAAAAATAAATAAATAATAAAAACATTAAAAGTGCCTTGGATTGGGAAACGTCGGGGTTTTAAATGGGAAGTAGCCTAACGCTGTTTGTTTTTGAAGGCCAGCATTTATTTAAAGGGCAAAGCTTAATATTAAGATCGAAACGAAGCACAGGAAAATTTCAAATTTGAATGTTAAGTTCTATTATCAGGTCCCACCAATTGTACTTAATAAAAAATCCAATAATGGACCCCCGCCCCCGATTTAACTCATGCTGATTAAATCAGCTACTCATGTTAACAGTTAAAGATTGTTTTTAGTCATTCTACAGACACAGGAAGATTTGCATTTTTCAATTCCTTTATTTCTTCTTCACATGGCTGAAATACAGATTTGTTTCTTGCAGTGTTTTTTCTATCTTATTTTAGAGTTTAACTCCTCTTAAAGTGAATGCAACTCAAAAAAATTGCAGATAAACTTGATAATTTTATCATTCTATTCTAGGAGGGTGTCAAACTGTTTGTTTTCTTTATTTGCCTACTGAGAAATGTAAGTTTTCCTGTGGAAACACTTAATTATTAGCCTAAGCTGATTGGACTTCACTCCGCCATTCTATTTCATCTGGTTTTAGCACAGATGATGCGTTTTTTGATGTTCCACCATGTTTTACTTTATAATCAGGTCTGCTGGTCGCCTGGAAACAGGCCTTTTTATGAGTTTAAGCTACTAATTTAAGACCTTTCTTCTCCAGCATAAACCAATATGAGTTATTTAGGTATGACGATCTGTTCAATGTGTTTCAGGACCCTGGAAATAAGTCTGTATCCTACAAACCCAGTTTCTCTCCATGTTTGTTCCCAGGCTCCGTTTCAGGCAAGGTAACCGGCGTGGACATCAACCCTTGTCCCTCGCAACCCTGTCAGCTTCACAAGGGAGACTCCTACAGCGTCAATGTCACATTCATTAGCAGTACGTGTTGTTTCTCAATGAGATGCTTTCACCCTCAAAGTAGTCCAACTTAAATATGTGTATTGATCTGTTCTTATACATCCTTTAAAGATGTGGATAGCGACACGAGCACGGCTGTGGTTCATGGTATTGTCGCAGGTGTCCCGCTCCCTTTCCCCATCCCTGTGCCAGATGGATGCAGATCTGGAATCCAGTGTCCTATCACGAAGGGCCAGACCTATAACTACCAGGCTTCATTACCAGTAAAGAGCGAGTATCCTTCTGTAAGTGTGACTCAGTTCCTCATGCTTCACATTTAAGTGACTATTTCTATAATCAGTCAAAGCAGTTTGAATCTGATGGCAACAGTTAACTTCTTCCTCATTTATTTGATCCAACATCTGATGCACTGTGGTTACTGACTTCCCTCTGTATTTCTAGATCAAATGTGTTGTGGAGTGGGAGCTGAGAGATAAAGACAACAGAGACCTGTTCTGCATCAAATTCCCAGTTCAGATTGTGAGCTAAGCCATCATAACAGAAGAACCTCAGATGAGCTGCTTTTAAGAAGGGATTCAGCTTTGAGTAAAAAAAAAAAGAAAAATCTAATATCTCTGGTTCTTGAGATTTCTTTTTTCCTCATTCACAGCACATGTTCAATTCTGGAACAATACCACACATTTTGATAACTAACTGCCTTATGTTCAGCTTAAGTATTAAAAGTTTGTAAATAAGGCTAAATATGAACAACATTCCACTACTTTGCAAATGTTTACTGGCTGCTGTGTAGTCTCTGTCTTTGCTAATAAGTTGTAATATTTCACAATGATCTACTAGCAGATCTGTTGAATTGAAACTATGCAACCAAAATGCTAATAAAGAACTGTAAGAACATTTATTTCTTGTAGTCTGAATGAGCTTGTACCTTTAAAGCAAGTGTATTGACTTTATATCAATTGTTATGAAATAAAATTGGAAGTCTCTATGATCCAAATAATTCTCCATTGTGGGACAATAAAGGGATTTTCTATTCTAATCATGGAAATAGCCCTAAGTCATTGGTTTACATGGAGGTTGAGCTACAAAACATAATTGCTACTGGAAAGTTTTATGGAAGGGAAAAAAAATGCTAGCCTTATAAAAAATGTAAGCAAGGGATTGATGGAGACGAAAAATGTGTGTATTAAAGCTTCAAGAGGCGTTGTACATATTTGGGACATGAGAAGCAGTGGTTGAAGTCTTTGTGTGTAGATATTTCTGAACTAGCAAAGTCTGCATATTATTTTTAGTTAAGAGACTGGATTTGCTCAATGAGGAGACAAAGAATGATCTTTTGAGATTCCAGCTTAAGTTTTACAATGATTTGGGTAGGGGTGGGTAAAAAAAAAAGGTTTTGGATCGATTCCTTTGCATTTTTGCAAAATCAATGTGTAGGGAATGAGATCAATGAGTTTTAGTGACGCATGTGACGTTCACATTCAACTAAGTAGGCGTGTGCAAATGCCAACCCAAGTAACACCGCTCAGCAAGCTGTCTCAACTGAAGTCTGTTGTCTGGAACCATTTTGGATTTAAAACAGCTAATGTGCTGGATATGTGACATTAAGGTGACTTACCATTACAAAGATTGAGTGGCACCTCGCAGCTTGTGCTACAGACCACCAAGATTACTTCAAGCCAGACGGCTGCAAATATAGCCAAAATGTTGACTGAAGACATTAACAAATGGGGGCAGTTGTTACAGACAACGCTGCAAATATGGTTTGTGCAGTTAAGATAATGCAGCTCATGCATGTCTGCTGTGTCTCCGCTGTGTCACGTCTGCTTGCTCGTGTGAGGCTTCACTTTTTCACTTTTCACAAACAAGTTTGCACTTTTGAGACAGTTTTGTTCACATCTCAAGTTTAAACTGTCTAATTTACAAGTTTGCACTTTGTGTTTAATGTGACAGGAAAAAATAAAATACATGAGTATTTTTGAAACAGTTTAACCACTTTCATTATTGTCAAAACAGATCGAATCGAAATTAATCTATTTAGAACTGTATGAATCAAAATCAAATTTATTCAGGACTTTAGCTAAAATACAGAGGCTCTAGATTTGGGTAGACATGTCATGTAGGTTGGAATCTGTTTCCTTTATATCCCAGCATTGCCACAGAGTGACTGCCTCCATGGAAATACTACAACAGTTATGAAAAAGGAGCACAAACAAAGTATCTGTACATGAACAAACTCCTCAGATGTTCTGCATCTGAAAATAAAAGGTTTGGTTTCTTAAGGTTGAGATATTGATCGAGTCTAGAACAAAACCTGGGATTCAGTCTACTGGATAAATGCACAGAGGAAATTAAGCCTTTTAACACTCGAACATGTCCAGGATTAAAGGATGTTCCATGCAGGGTCTCTGAAAATCTCACCCATGTGCTATCTTTAGTTTAATAAATTACAGCAGCAGTGTCTTCACAGGTCTGCCTCAAAAGCAGACCAGACGGTGGATCCACACTGCTGCCTGCCTCCTCATAAGTGGAGAACATCACCCCAGTTCTACAGTTATTACACTGGCTCTCTTTTAGTCTATAAATCACTGAATGGCTTAACACCAAAGCACATTAAGTTCTTTAAGGCTACTCTGCATACCTAGAATCAAACATGACAATTGAACTTTATGTATCTCACATTGGAGAAATTTACCTCTGCATTTAACCCATCCCCTTGAGGAGCAGTTGGTTGCAATCGTGGGGCAATGAGGTGTTAAGGGTGTTGCTCAGTGGCAGTCTGTGGGAAGTGGGTTTCAAACTCACAGCCTCAGGATTCCAAGCTCTATGCCCTAACCACTAGGCCACCACTCCCCTTAACACGAAGAAGCAGCTTCTAGTTCTAATTCTCCACTAATCTGATATGCTGATGAAGATTCTCAGTCATCCAGCTCATAGTCATTCCGTAGAAGTTCAAAAAAATCCACTGGACTTGGTTTCCAAGATTTGAAGACGTTTCGCCACCACTCCGGGAAGCTATTTGAATTGAGAAAGCTTCCTGGAGAGGTGGCGAAACGTCTTCAAATCTTGGAAACCAAGTCCAGTGGATTTTTTTGAACTTTTACAGAAAGGCTAATCTGAAACAAACTTCCAGGAGTGTTGAAACCCTAAGTGGCTTTAAATCAATGATAAGAGCCTATTTGTTACGAGCTGCTTTTGACTGTTTCAGTTTGTAGTTGAACCTTTCTTTATCTGCCTGTTATGCTGTTAGAGTGTGCCCTTTTCAGTTTTAATTTCTAGTAACTGATATGTGCAACAAATGTGTTTTAAAATAAGCCAAGTCCAATATTTGCACCAGGTTAAATATATTTTTATAATTATTTTTTTAAGAATACAAACTAGAAACATATTTATTTTGATCCTTTAACTCTGGATGTTTGCTTGATTATAATAGGTTCATTGGTAGGGGCTTAATCAGCTACAGAAATAAGAATGCTGCAAAGTTCGGAGGGGGAAATGCTTCAGTAAAAGAAAATATAGATTGACGCTCTGAGTAGAGCCTAATTCAATTAGCATAATAAGATATAAACAGTAGGATATGCTACACATGTATTTTCCCCATGAAGGTGTTTTTGTTTCCTACAGGGACATTTTATTCAAAGAGACGGCACACAATTGACATATTTCTGAGATTTTATTGTTAGCAAAGGGCAACAACAAGGGAGGGAATGTATAAATGCAGGAAGAGAGCAGTTTTTCTTCCTCAGTCTTACAACACTAAAGGATTATGTCTAGGTTATGACACAGGTTATATTTACAGTAAAAAAAATGTTTAAAGCAGCTTTAAAATCTTAGCTGGAGACCAATAAATGCTATTTCTGGCATAACGAGTCACATGATTCAATGAAAAAAACACAATAAAAGCTTTTGTACAGCTTAAATTGCAGGTTGAGATGCAAACGTTCAAAAAACAAACATATCTAGATTTTGGCTGCAACTAATGACTATTTAAATCGAATGAAATTAAAACAGCTGAAACTAAAACTTTTCCACTTGAGAAGTTCTGCATATAGCAGATTGACAGATGACAAAGTTTTTTTTTTCTTGTCTTAAATGCAAAATGTTTATATATACCGGTATATATATATATTACAGTTTTGACACAAAACAGCTCTAAGAGGGTTTCTCAGTCAGCTTTAGAGTCTCCAGTTAACGATTAATCGATTACTAAATTAGATGATTATTTCAATAATTGATTAATCACAATCAATCTTTTCAGCCCTACTATAGGTGAACTAGATGATAGGAACTGAAAAGCAGTTCCAGCCTAAACAAAATGCTGGCAAATGAAACTAAATGAGTTCAAAACCGAAACTTCTCTTACTAAATATCAATGAACCTTAGTAGTTTTCGTTAAAAAACTCACTTGTTAAGGCAGATTGTTTCTAAATAACTGCTTACTGGAGATCTGGGGTGAAAACAAACTGGTTAAGCAAGATCTGAGCAGGTATCAGGTCAGCTTCAATAGGGGAACAAGATCAAATGAAACTGCTTCTCTATGCTTGGTTTTGATGAGTTTTAAAAGGAGCAGCATTTTCACTTAGTCACTAAATACACATGGAAGAAATAAGATATTTTCACAGTAAAGTAAACAGCACACTGTTGCAACAGATCCCAAACAGCCAGCCTGAAGCAGCGGCTAAATCTAACATGAAGTCCTTCAATGTTATGAAATTTAGAGAATAAAATTAGGTTGATTGGCTCTGCAGCCTTTATTAGTAGTGGCAACTAGGTTATTGGGCATCATGTGAGACAGGCCACAGTAAAGTGACCAACATGCTGTTTGTCCCTTTTTTACTGTCCGTTTTGCTTTAACCTTTCCAGCCGCTGCAGTAGAGCGTTCCCAAACGCTTCCCTGTATCCTGGACTGAGGTTGTCCAGAAGAGAGTAAACCGTCTCGTGGTACTGGGTGTTTAGCTCCTCATTCACCTCATCGAAAGCATAGCCCACCACCTGTTTAGAGAGAACATTAGTTGGTTCTTTAAGAAACTACAAAAAAAAAAAGTGAATAAGTGTCTCCTACCCTGAGTCCGGCTTCGGTAAGCTCCAGACAATAACGGTTGCCCTCTCTCGTCTCCACATTGATGTAGGCCATGTCTAATGCTCTGGTGAGACTTTGGGAGACGTGCATTTCGTTTACAGCAAAGAGAACGTCATTAACGATGGCGTCTGCCTCCAGTCTCATATCCTTGACGTCTCCCAGTTCAACCGAGTCCTCATCGAATGTAGATGTTATGGACTCCTCTGGGGGACAATCTATCTCCATCTGCAACACAGAGCGGCAGGATTTATATGCACAGCTACAGCTATCTCCCTGCAGTGGAACTTGGCCTTCATGAGTGTTTCTTTTTTGCTATGGAAACCGGAGGCTACTATAAGGGAGCAGCCCGATCTTTAGAAAAGAAAGAGTTGCATGTTCTTTCCCATACCACATGATATGGGTCTCATTTGGCTGAAACAGAAGTGAAACAGACATCTGACTGTTCAGCCTATTTTAAAACACAAACCTCAGGTGCTTCTAAAATGAGGAACTTCTTTGAGTCCAGTTTAGTTGTTGTCTCCTCTCTTTCTGAAATCCCCAAAGAAATAAATCAAAATATTTCCGTATTACTGTCATAACATCAAAGCGAAGCAGCACCTCATGCCAACCTTTTTATTTCCCATAGATATTATAATAATAACCACTACCGGTAATTACGGTAGGGCTTAATCATTAACTTGAGTATAGAGAATCTAAAACGTGACTTTGGCTGATAGAGCAATCCATTTAGAGCAGTAATTATACCAAAATTGTTACAAAATATATATAAATATTTTGCATTTTGCATTTAAGATAAGAAAAAAAACCTTCTCTCCTGTCAATATACTCTATCCAGAACTCCACAAAAGTTTTAGTTTCACCTGGTTTAATTCTGGTTAAAACCTTCTTAGAGGAACCGTTCTCTATCTGATTATTAATTGAAAAAATAACCGACAGATGAATCGATTATGAAAAGAATCGTTAGTTGCAGCCCTAAATGACAGTAACACCAAACGTACTTTCACACCATTTTAATCAGTTCCTGAACAAGCTGCAACATGTCGGGTCCATTTTCTTTAGGTTGCAGCCTAACCTAACATTTTAGTATGCGTCAGCGGTTGTGAATGGCTTCACGTGTGGCTTCATCATAATTGGCTCAGTTGGCTGAGGGATTGCAACAGCAGTGACACTGAACAGCTCATTACTTCCTCATTGAAAAACGGTGAATCAGCCGTTTTATGGGAGGGGAAATAAGCAAAGACTGTAAGCACAGCATTAAAAACTCACCGTGGATCACATGGGAATGAATTACTGACATAAACCTGATCTTTGCTATTGGATTCAGCTTCACACAAAGTTTTTTTGTTTTTTTTTTATATCTTTGTAACAGAAAACAGAGGTTTGAACTTTCAGTTGACTCACAGATTTGATAGACTTGGTTATATTTAAAAAGACTCAATGCTTAAAGCTCTGGGGCTGCACAATGGATCTTTTTGCATTGAGTTTGCATGTTCTCCCTGTGCATGTGTGGGTTCTTCCCAGGTACTCTAGCTTCCTTGCACATTCCAAAAACATGACTGTTAGGTTAATTGGCGTCACTAAGGTATCAGTGTGCGTGTGCTTGGTTCTGTGTCGGTGTGACAGACTGCCAACCGGTCCAGGTTTTCTATTATTGGAAGGCGAATTAATTAAAAAGAGGAAGTTACTGCTGTTGTTTCCTGCATAAAACCAGATATCCAGATTACTGACCACAGTTTGGAAGTTGTGCTTTACTTCCTGCTTAAGCTGGAATTTTGATGCGAAAAGCAAAGGTTTCCAATTGAAAATCCTTATTAGTAGTTGCTATATAAAGGTTACTGAAAGACTTGCATCCGAGCACTTCTGACAGCATTGTCCCTTGGTGTTTGCTTTCTTTAAACACAGATGACTACATTGACACTGACTAGCCGTTTAATAGCAATGTATGCATGCCTGTAATGAAGATAGCTGCTATACTGCATCAAAACTTTTTTCAGATGCTATGACTACAGTCACAGTGCTTGTGTAGGTAGGACACATATATTTTAGTTTTTATAGTTGGTGTTTAAGCTGCCTCGAAGGCCATGAAATTACAAACATTAGGATTCTCCAACGTATAAGTACCCCACCTTACATCCATAGACTGATGTAAATAGTCACTGGCCCTGCAATGGCATAAAGATCTAAATGATGGCTCATTATGAATTTACATTTAAACCATAGAACTTGGACTTGACTTGAGAGTTGGGAAGATAGGACCTGTACCCCCGTCTGTTGCTTCAGCCAGGTCTGACTGAAACATCACATTTAATAAACACACAATCTTTGCTAAAACTTGCAAAAACCAAAACCAAGATGTTTTTGTACATATCGTGTAAAAAAAAAGTTGGTTTTTAATGGTAATATCTGAAGCTTAATGAAGATAAGTCTGAGTTTGAGCTTTTCTGCAAACAACAGCCAGAATATTCAGTTTCTATTTATGAAAAGCTGGCAAATAACAACCCATAAAAAAACGTACATCACAAATTATCACCCTTTTTAAATTAGGAAAACATTTTTTTCTACAATGTGTTGCCCTTTTTTTTTCTTTTTTTTTCTATTGGCTCTTTATGCCAGTTGATAAAAGACATACAGCTCATACAAAAATGGATTGAATCTCCATTAGCCAAACAATGTGCTGGCCTCTCACAGACATATTCAAATAAACTAAACCAAGGCTTTTGGCTGCAACATGACAAACTATAAAAAAAGGGATGAAACTATGCATACTTTCTCTTAAGTCTTTATAACTGGTACAATTTCTAAATTAGTATTATTTCAATTTATCCTAAGTCTTAGATTTTTATTTAAGGAGTGCATGTGCAGACAACCTCCTCAAAACACAAATGACAGAGGAGCCATTATATTGGTATATTTTACTAACTTTTGTCAGATAAATTGTACTTTAATTAAAATATAACTTTTGTAGTATTTATATCATCTATACTAAATATTGATTGTTGTAATACTGACATTTTAATTATAAAAAGTAATGTATTTACTGAATGTAAATGAATTATAATATTGGATTATAGGTACAATATACATAAAGAAGGTAATGTAGTGTAATTACTACAATACTAATGTGTGTATCTGCTTAACTAAATTTAATTGATGAAAGCTGAAACAGCGACATCTTGTGGACACTAAAGAAAAAGACGAACATTTGAACACGAGCGTCAATAAAATGAAAATTACATTATTTTTCTTTTAAATTTGCTTTAAGAAATGTAGGCATGTAAACTGGTCACCTGTTTTCGGATTAAAAGTGGGGCTAACTCCACCATTCAATAGATGAAAACTAAATAACACTTAATTGCCATTCTTGCAACTCTTAAGATTTTAAACATGACTATGCTTTCAGTTTAAATAAAATTAAAGAGCTTCGATGTGGTTTGAAGTTGAGAAATCAATTTTTGACGAGGTTAAGTGCGTTTAATCTGCTCACCTCCTTGTTAGTTTTCTTCTTCCGGCTTGTAGAAGCTTTCAGCCCCTCTCTGAGCAGCTCTGAGTGGGGAGGGACCAACACAACCAGTTTCTCCTTAACCTTCAAAATAGTAATTATAACAGCCTGAAGAGAGGGTGAAGTCTCCTTCTACTATTTTGTTATTTTGATAGCGATTATTGACTTCATAAAAGCTCGATAGGAATCTGCATCGGTAAAAAGATCCCCCATGAGCATAACGGTCCCCCCACGGTATGACATCATGCACCAACCGAACCATGAGTGGTTAGAGATTGTGCTGCATTCAAAATAAACCGACAATTAAAGGGAGCGTAAAATAGGAGTAAAAACCAAACAATTAAGATAAAACAGAAAGAGCAGATAACAAGTTAAAACATTTTTATGAAGATTAAGCGCTTCTTTTTAATAGTTTATGGCATAAAAACATCAATTTTTGAATTCGAAGGTCCTATTTCCCAGGTACCTCTATTGCAGCATCATCCAGTGGTGCGAAGTCATGAAAGTGTTTGTAAACATCTCAGTCAGAAGGTAACTTACCTGCTGATTTAATGTCTTGCTTTTTGTTTTTTTTGTAAGTTAAATAAAATCACAGCACGTGTCATATATATGTTTGTGTGAATTGTATATATATAATTAAATGTTCAATGTAAAATTGCTTATAAAGGGATATATTGGATTTTAGCTTAGCTACATTGCTAGCTAGCTCAATGCTATAACCTTAGCTAAACGTTAGCCACCGGATGCTGTAGCTTCTGTATATTCCCTATGCTAAACATCACTACTAGCCGGCTAGTTAGCTAAGTCTCTTGACGTCTCTTGCCTTTGTCTGACCGGTATTCGAAACAAATGTCCGGTTGGATAATGACAGCTGGGTTTTTATTAGCAGAGCTAAATCCGACATAGATTTGTTTTCATCCCTGCGATGCTAACAGCGATTTCGCAAGCACATTTATGAGTTTGAGGGGTAGGGGCATACTATGTACACACACACAGAGGTTAAATTGTTTATTTGTTGTTTGTTTGTTTATAGTCTGCCATATCGCTTTTTATTTATGATTTATAAGGTGGGTTAAAACACGTTTTGGTGTCAGATAACAAATGTGTTTTCATTTGTGTAGGTGCAGCAAACTGGAGTCGGATCGATTCCCACACCTATCTCTGAGTGTCAACACATCCTCCAGCGTGTCCCAGGTCTTGGGATGTGAAGGATGTTTGAGCTCCCCTTTTTCCAGGACCTTCAAATCGACAGGATGACAGGACTGTAAAATCAGTGATTCCTTCATAGCTTTGCATAGCAATAACAAAGTCACAAAGCCCCCATTTCATTCCCACCGCATTATTCCACTACCAAGTTAAGATGCCCTGGCCATTTTCAGAGTCAATCAAAAAGCGAGCCTGCAGGTACCTCCTGCATCGGTACCTGGGCAATTTTCTGCAGGAGAAACTGAGCTTGGATCAGCTCAGCCTTGATCTCTACCAAGGCACTGGGTCACTTGCACAAGTACCACTCGATAAATGGGTATGCATTGTGTGAAATTGACAGTTTTAGGAGCATTTTTTGTTAAAGTGAATAAAAATGGAAACCAGAAATTATTATCTGCAACAATGACTGCAACAGGAACTAAAAATGGTTCCCATCTTGTCTTATAGTCTCTTAATGAGCTCCTAGAGACAGCGGATGCCCCTTTTGAGGTAATCGCAGGGTTCATCCAAACGATATCCTTGACCGTTCCATGGGCTGCGCTGCTACAGGAAAACTGTGCCCTGGAGGTGAAGGGTTTGGAGATGGTGCTCAGACCAAGGCCTAGAGTTGGTAAGCAGACTCCTTTTTGTCTGTCTATTGCATATGCCTGATAGAGGAAATATGTTATTGGAAGGGGCTTAATTAAACGGGTTGTTTTCATGAATGAACATCTTCCTTCAGCATCTGGCACCGAGCCCATGTACTGGTCCAGTTTTATGACAAGCAGCATGCAGCTCGCTAAGGAATGCCTGAGCCAAAAGCTCACAGATGATATGGGAGAAAGCTTTCAGCCTTTCGAAGGATTAGAGAAGTTTGCAGAGACAATAGAAACAGGTATGTTTCCGCTCTATTTTATCTGCATTCATCATTCTCAAGAGAAAAATTCAATAACAAGGATGTACTTTTTTTTTTTTTTGTGGCTTTCCTCCAGTTCTGCGACGAGTCAAAGTGACATTTTTGGATACGGTTTTGCGAGTTGAACACATTCCAGAAAATTCTAAAACTGGAATTGCAATTGAAATTAGAATTGGAAAGTAAGTAGCTGTGTTGATGACACACAAGGATAGAGAAGTGTCCTTAAGAGTATCTATATCCAGAGGTGGATAACTGAGGTCTAGAAAGCGAAAAGCATCACAGAGATTAGTTCCAATTATTTGTATTTCCAGCTCCTCAACACAGACTGGGAATTAATCACCTGGTGTAGTGAAGAAGATGAAGGGAATCTATGCATTGTTTCAACTTTGGGACCTGGATTATCCACCTCTGTCTAAATCAGATTACAACCACTTTATCATAATATATTTTTTCATATAAGAGACCAACAGAAAGTGTGTAACTGTGTTCTTGAAGGAAAATGATACGTGCTTAAGAGTTTGTATAAATTGTTGTAAAAGCTTTGCACATTCAGAGATTTTTTTTTGTCCATTCAAATTGAAGTGTTATTAGGGTAACTGACTGATTTTAACACAAAATTTATACTTAATGAAACCCTGTGTGGTTTTTAGGGCTCATTTGGTATATTTAGGGCCATAGTCCTGCATTTTTATCTTCTAAAGTTTATCTGTCCTTAGCTGTCTTATAATGAATTCTGAATAGTTTCCCTGTCCCTACTGAAAAATAATAAAATAAAGCATCCCTCAGGATGATGCTGCCACCGCCGTGGGTTTTCTCTAAATGTTGAGTTTTGCGTTTGGGCCGAAAAGTTCTATTTCAGTCTCCACTGTCTTGAACACTTTTTACATATATTTACTGTTGCATACTTGGCTTGTCATAAAGATTAAAACCTACTTCTCGTGATGTTGTGTTAACAATGGATTTTTTTCTTGCTACTCTAGATTGAGACCAGATGTGTGGAGTAGATGTTTAACAGTTTGATCTGGATCTCTGCAGCTCCTTTCGAGTTAGCGTAGCCCAATTAGCTGCTTATTTTATAAATGCCCTCCTTGCCCAGCTTCTAAGTATACATGGCTCAGAGTATCGTCATTGATTTGGATTGAGCAGGGCTTTCTGAGCTGTTAAAAATCCTAATGTCCCTTGAATGCATTTCGTTGCACAGGGTTTTATTTGGGCGGCATTGGTGTACAGGTGGATGGAGAAATATTCATGCCACTCTAGATTTTTATAACAAATTGGTGTTTTAAACCCTGTATCATTTTCCTTCCATCTCTTTTTGGGAACAATTTATTTTGGACCCTTACACTTAGATAACTTTTATTGTCATTTTGTATACAGAGTGTATGCAAAACAAAATTTCATTTTGTACAGCTTTCAGATCATTTCCATTCCATAAAGTGTGGACATCAGACGCATGTTAAAGGCTAATGTTCAAGGGGTGTAAACACTTGATAAATGTTCACAGCATGAATTACGTTAAATTATATCCTGAACGTTAGACAGCCGGTCTTTCTTTAACTCGATTTTGTAATTGTGTTCAGAATTGTGTACTGCGATGAAACGGGAGAAGAGACCCCAAGTGTGAATGTGCATCAGCCAACCACTTTCGCACATAAAAACATGCAGATGGAAGGAATCACTGTTTTCTGGGACGAGTTCTCTGTCATGTCTCGCGATGGCAGATCTTCACCCACCCCTTCGGTTGGTGTCTACAGTATTTCAGATACTAGAGAGTTGCCCATAAACAATGTTTTAACACACAAATCTTTTATTTTGAAGGAAACCGAGCCAAAACTCTCCCCCAGCTGGAATCCTAAAATTATATGTGAGCCCCATCCACAGTTTACAGAGCCGCTGTCCTCCACAGCTCCCTTTGAGACGGTGCAAGTTGGAAGCCTTAGTGGTAAAATTGAGCTGTCCCTCACTCTGAAAAACAACCTTGCTCTGCCTGGTGCAAAGGTAAAAGAACTAAGCTCTGTATTGAAAAGAGTAGAGATGTACTTTTTTGTCACAAGTGTAAAACTAATACTTCTGTTTTTCTGGTATTGCTTCCTAGCTGGATGTTGTTGGACACATTGATTCGTTGCTTATTCTGCTGTCCCCAAGACAAGTCCACCTACTTTTAGATTTATTTGGAGCTTTTTCTGGTGGAGGTGAGAATCAGATGTTTAAAAAACAAATGAGACCCTTTTTATGGTGTCATCTGGAAATAACAGAGAACCTGTTCGTCTCATTAAAGGGGCACGAGAATGGAACAAGGACAGAAAAAACCGTCCCATGCAACAAGAAGACGAGTATCGTCTCCATTTGGAACTGAACCGGTGTCTAAAGAGAGACAACGCCATTCCAGGCGCAGACCCAGAACTCTTTGACAGCCAGACAACCAGAACGGTGTCAAGTCGAGGTTTGGATAAAACACTTGTTTTGTGGCAGTGTTATACAGCATGAACTGGATGATCCACCTTCGCTTTTAATCACATTGAATGAAAGTCACACTAGTGTTTATTTTGGATGTTGCATCACATTTCACCTCATATTTATAGCCAGAAGGTAGAACATACCATTTATAAAGTTACGCTGGATGGCTCTCTGTAAGTGAGCCTGAAACAGAAACTATGCATTGTGTTTAACTGTATTATTTTTTTCTTTTGTAGATGACGTGTTCTTCTCCATGGCTGACATGGACATGTCGCACAGCTTATCATCCCTTCCTCCTCTTGGAGAACCGCCCACTGTCGACTTGGACTTGTCTCTCAACAGCAACTACTCGGCCTCACCTGGAGAGTCTCCATCTGGAAATGCAACAGTGAGCCCCCCTCAAATAAATCTTCTTTATTAATTAATTTGCAGTTTTAAACTTTTTGAAACAGTTTTAAACTAAAGGGCTCTCCTCTAAGAAGGTATCTGTTTCTATACAAACTCAAAGAAAAGAAAATGTTCATAACAAAACCTTAGTAGTAACTTGTGAGATTCATCTTTGAAATTTGTCAAGATTTGTAGAACTTAATGGTTTCAAAATCCACATTTCTCTAATTAGTTTTATATTTGTATACAAATCCCCTTTGCAGTACAGCTTAAAGGCTGATTTATACTCAGAAACCAGGTGGTCTGCGTGTGTGTCGCAGTGAACACAGATGTCCTTCCGCCCCTTCCACAGACACTCTGGTGCACCTCTCCAAAATTGTAGGTGACCGCAGATAGGCGGCCTCTGATTGGTCAATTCTCCATCTGCTCTACACTATGCGTATTTCCTGTTTGGTACCTTACCGGCTTTTTTGGACCGCCATTGCGCTAAACAACTCTTGAAGTTGGACCAGCTAGAAGAGCGAGGTGCGCAAGACAATGGGACCCTTTTTCCACCTGGATCCCTGCTCTTTTTCACCCTCATGTCCCTCGTTGTCGCACAGACTTGCCCCCACTTCCTCACCGCCTCGGCCGTATCTAGACCCACAGCTGGTTCGGGATTATCTCTCTTGTGTTGTGGCGTGGAATAACATAGCACAGACCACCCTTCAATATGAGGCATAAATCAAAAATATCTGCAACAAGCTCACTGTAACACACTGCTGTGGTTACGACCAGAAAATGGTGTAAATAAAGTTCATACTGTTTGTAATCCCTCCTCCATCCAGTAAAGGCCACAGTGCCTGTCTTATTGAAGTTAGAGCCTACTTTATTGTTTTTATTAACGTTTTCTCAGTGAGTTATTGACATGTTTAATTTTCCTGTATTTGAAGGCTCTGTGGGAGGACTATATGGACGTACCGCGACAAACAGAGAAGCGGACTAATGAATCCTCGGCCCAGTCGCGGGACTCGCAGCTCCCTCAGAAACTGCTGAGACAAACCTGTAAGCACTTCTCTAAACTGATAGCTAATCTACCTGGACTTATAACAGCTGTCTGTCAATGGTTTGGTGCTGTTGGAATACATTTTTATTGTTTTCCTTTAAGCCCATTCTACCAAAACACACGGGGATGAGTCGAGGCCAGAGTTGGTGCTGAAGCTGTCGCTAAGGGGCTTTGCTGTCTCTGTCCTCCACATTGACCCCCTGCCACCGCCACACGCAGCCCCTGGTCCTGTTGGACCTGTTGCCGGACAGTTCTTCAGCACACAGGGTCCAGGCCAGCTTTCTCCAGATGCTTTCCTTCAGTCTCGCTCAATGTTTGATCAGGCGTGCCCCCATGATCATTTGAGGTAAACGCAGTTTGCGGGTAGTTTTAACAGTTTGAAATGCTTTCTTTCTTTCTCGACTAAGCCAGTATCTGTTAAAATAACACGGGCCATTGATTACAGGTTTGTCGGTCAGGGTTTGAAGATAAACTATGAGCACTGTCAGGGATCAAACATTCGGACTTTCAGGACTGACATCTCTCTAAACCAGATGGAGTTCGTAGAGTGTCTGTTCCCTTCTGAAGCTGCTGTTGGCGGCAGCCAAAGGGGAATCCAGTACACCGAGGTCAGTGTTTCGCTTTTCATTCTCTGTTGTTTCAACGCTGCCTCTCCAGTACAGATAAAAAGTCATTTTTCTTTTCGAAACTCCCATCTTGTCACATTTCAGCTCCTTACATTTGAGACCCCAGCCAGTGAGGATTCATCTGTGTCCACCTGCCTTCACCTGCTCTACAAGCTAGCAGAACGCAGAGGTCCTCAGGTGATTACTTTTGAATCGCAAAAGAAAAAAAACACATTAGTATGATACCTTTTCTACATGGCTCACGCTCTTCCCGTCTCCTTTTCAGGCAGGTCAAGTGCGTCTCAGCACAATACCGAGGAAAGCCGAGATCCGGGTGGAGCTGGGCCCTGTTCGCTCCGAACTGGACATCAGCATCGTGGACCGTCTCAACTCTCTGCTGCAGCCTCAAAAATTAGCTTCCACTGAGATGATGGCCTCCCACTTATATACATCTTACAACAAACACCTCAGTTTGGTAGGCTGATAATATTTATTCAAATGTTTCATCTTCAAAGTCCCTGTCATGTTAATCTAAGCTGGTTGGAAAACCACAGAGCTTTCTGTGCCACCGACGCATGGTTGGCCTTACAGCTGTGTTGTTGTTATCGCAGTAAGCCGAACAGTTTAGCCTCAACCCGATATAAAGCTATTGGCTTCAGTAGCCTCACACCTTCAGTTTTCTACAAACAGGACAGTTTTGTTTGTTTTTTGTGGAGGTCTATGACATAGAAGAGCCAGAAAAGAAAACCCTTGTCAGAAGAGGAAGGAAAAGAAAAGGAGAATCGGAGAAGGACAGGGCTCCAACAAGAGTGAATTAGGGAAAGGCATTTACTGTTTTTTGCAAGACCTTAAACAAAAACAAGGATGCAAAACTGATGCAGACCTTGCATTGTTGTTGTCGGACTTATAAATCCTATGTGCTTACCTCTGTCAGTGTTACTGTTGTGACTTGAGAGTGATCGATTGATATTTAACTTGTCTAATGAGAGTAATTAAAAAACAGGTTTAAGGCAGACCTACACTTCACTGACTTGAAGAAAAGTAGCAATTTCCAGCAAAAAGGCGACTGTACACTAATTTACATTAGATAATACTGCTATTTTTAAAAGGTCTCTTAATGAGACCACCATTAAAAAATTACGTAATGCTTCATTAACTGACTGTTTTCTCTTATTTTTATTTAGCCAATTTTTATTTGATCCTACAATATAAATGGGGGCTTGTATTTAATAATGTAAATAAATGTGAAATAAATATGGTTATTTTACCATCCTTATTCCTGCAACAGAGTAAAAGGGCTACGTAAACATAAAATTTTGTGGTTTTTATCCTACTTTATATTTTTTATCTTTGCTATCGGACAGGTAAATTTCCCCTATCAGGGAATCATAAAGTGTCTGTCTGTCTCTTTCACTGATAATGAAATAAGCTGTTGTTAGTCATGTCCACTGATGTTATTATCCACTTTATTTTTAAAACTGTTTTAAACTTTTTATTGACAGTTTTGACTTTATTTCAATATATCAATTTAATTCTCGACATTTCAACTTTACTGACTTGGTGAGGAAGAGTGAAAAAAAAAATCCTCCCCCAATTTCTTTTACCTTAATGTGTCCCTAATACTCCAGGAAACCATTAAAATTGCATTCCATTGGACTCAGTGCTCTGGGGGGTGCGCCTCTTCGGCTCTCCACAACCACTATTGAGCATTTCTTCCCTGGATAAACTTTACATGCACAGCTGCACTCTCACAAACAACTACAGTTGCTTGGTTCCAGGTACTTAGAGATTCACTTCCATACAGAAAGCCCATACTCTTATCTTCAGGTAACACAGAGTACATGTCAGACTAAATAATACTACTTCAGCGATAGTTTGAAGGTGTTGCTTTATTGTATGTCTCGTACCATGTCTTTCGGTTGTGCTGTTCTTTTTGCATCTCGTTGCCGGTGATGAAGCAGACTGAAAATGTTTTGTCGTTGTCTCCTTTCTATCTCCTCTTTCTTTCATCTTTTCTCTTTTTTTTCTTTTTTTTTTCTTCTGTTTTTCCTCTTCTGTTCTACTTACATTGCAGTGTCCATATAATCTGTAAAACTCCCTGCATAATTATAATAAAGCAATTTATATGCATGAAACAAGTGGAGCAATACGGCAATTGCCATACTGCTACACTTGTGAAAGTAAAATCTGTGGCAATTATTCTTATTGCCACATTGCCAGACAGGACACTGTAAGAAAAAAAAAATTAAAATTGCATTCCAGGCTTTTCCATGAGCTGACTCCTCCTTTTCACTTGAACGAGGGCGTTTGTTCTAAAGCTTCTATTTCTTTACTCTTTTTCAGCACAAAGCCTTTGCAGAGGTTTTCCTAGATGACACCCACACACCCTCCAACTGTCACACGTCAGTGACAGTCAGTGCTCCGGTGCTCGGCCTCACCGTGCTCTTCCCGATCCCCGACCTGCGTTCGGATCAGGAAAGAGGGCCCTGGTTCAAGAAGTCCCTGCAGAAAGAAGTGCTTTTTCTTGAGTTGGAGGAACTGGAAATGAAAACCGAGTTTGTTGGTGGAAACTCACCCAACCAAACCAAAATGGAGCTCACCTTCAAGGAGCTCACTGGTACGTCTGTCAGACTTCCACTTGAAGAAAGAAAATATGATCACAGAACTTGTACTGACTTTTTTCTTCTTTTTGATGCAGGAAAGTTCAAGGAGGAGCCAGATCAACCCGCTGCTCGTTTCATCAGAGTGTCCCACAACATGGAAGGAGACATGATGACATCAGAGAGTGTGAAATTTGATTGGCCGAGGTACATCCATGCAGCCGGCAGCAGGCGGAGAACTCCATTGGGCTCTGACTTGAAGTGATAGATCGTTTCTTCTGAGCAGGGTTGTCCTAAAGATAAATCCCACCACGGTCCACTCGATCCTGGAGCGTGCTACTGCTGAAGATGACGAGGGGGCCGAAGACCATTCACTTGAGGAAGAGGAGGAGGAGGGCGCCGCTCATTCATTGAAGGATGTGTGTGACTTTGGTAAACCAGAGCCGTCACCTTTTTCTTCTCGGAGGGTTATGTATGAAAACGAGGAGGTGAGTCGTAAGTGAAACGTAATGCATCATAATCCTTACATTTGATCCGATCATTTTACACTCATGTCATCATGCTTCCGTTTTTTCTCCCTTTTTTTTCACATTAGCAAAATAAACTGAAATGTTTCTTTGATTGTCTCCCTCCATATTCTACTCCCGCAAAATACGATTTAGGGAAACGCACTGTCTTCATAAATGACTTTGTTAGTAAAAAGAGTTGATGTATGATGGTTCCAGAGGTTTGTTGGAGAGTGTTGGTAAACAAAAGATATGAAGACAAATAAAACTAAAACGGTGGACATGTCAGGGAGAAGGTTGTGGAGGCAATCGAAGAAGGGAGGGATAAGCTTTAGTCTCCCATGCAGTAACATTCAACCTACAATCTGACAATAGATTTAAAAAAAAGGGGGAAGTCTAGTAAAATAACTTCTTAAACGTTGAATAATAATGAAAATTAAGAGGAGGTTCGCCTTCCAGTAGGAAACATGCAGCCTCAGATAAAACTGAATGGTTTAGAATGGTTTTAAAGCTGTGCTTTATGAGTACTGAGTCAGAAGAAGGAATACAATACTGACCTATGAAGTAGTTGAAAGTCTGATTAAAAAAGAGGATCAACCGAATAAAATAGCAGAATAAAATTTTAGCTAGCAGTCTTCAACATCACCAATAGGGGTCATGTCAGTCTCTATCTAAGGTCATAATTTTTTCGTCTTTAGAGAGATATCATATGTACTAAAAGACATAATTTTTGTATTTAATGAAGAATTTTTTTTTATCCGAGTTAGATTTAAGTAAAAAAAGAGTTAATCTGTAACTTTCCTTCTCAGACAGAAATAAGAGGCTCCATTTCTTCTGTTAACAATCTGTTTTTTGTTGTAGATAACTAAATGCCATGGCTGAATTTACCTTTTTGTTAGATGTACACATCATATAGCCATGACTGATTAATCTACGTTATTTTGAAAGATCACATAAGTGAAATTGGTCAGAAAAAGGTGAGCAGGGAGCAGCTGACAAGGTCTAACACATCCTACCTGTACATGAATACGAGGCTTGAGGCACAAGCCTCTATATAAAGAATGTTTAAACCAGCAGACTCTTTTATTTAAAGTAACATATCAAATATACTTTTTATAATCTTTTACATTTTCCCTTAAAACTGTTTCATTTAATTATTTGCAGCCAAAGATTTGGTATTAATATTTGACGGACAGGTGTGCTTTATCCAGGTGCAGAAAATTTGCATCCAGGAGCGAGAACCTTCCCTGGTCAAAGTATTGACTTTGACTTTGTTTGACTGATGAATCCTTAGGCAAATAAAAGATCAAGGTTTTGCAAAGCTCCGAGGTGTGGACAAAACAGGTGGTTAGAAGGTGTTTGTGTTCCCCTGTTTGCAGATGATCATTCCTGGCGATGTTGGTGAGATGACAGAGTTCCAGGAAAAAACCATGAACAACTCTCGATTCTTCCTGGAGCTGTGTTTCCCTAATGTGCAACTGGCGCTGCCCGGCAAGGCTTTCTATGAAAAACTACACAACAGGTTCATCATTGACTATCAGGATTTAGATCAAATAAACACAACAACATGATGGAAATGTCTAATAAAACAGTGGTATTTTTTTAATCTGATGTTTAAAACATGTTGCATTAATCCCATTGTGAATGAAGGGTTTTCTAGTTACACATTCAGTGCTGGCAACATTTTCCTGATAACAGGATGTTTAAGAAGATTTCAAATATAATCACCATTAAGAGGTTTGAAAATCCTTATCTACTCATTCATTGAGTGTAGATTCCCATCTTCTGATGTATTTTGCTAAAGGGACATCAAAAGCCACTTGATGTACATTTAGAACATCTATCCAGGTTCACTATGTGTTCAGACAAAAAAATGGACTCACAGCATCACACATCCTCCACCTGGGGGTGTGGGAAAAAAATTGACTTGGCGATATATATTGTGTTTTTTCTGGTGCCTGATATAATATCGATCTTTCTGTTCGTAATATCGTTTAAAAAACAAAAACAAAACATTTTTACCTTAAACTTCGAAGGAAAATGGGCTACCTCTGCACCGCCACTCTGGCAGATGGCGCTGTAGGGCCCTTTAGCTTTGCAGCGCTGTGCCATATCTGTAGCTCAGGCAGTTACAGTGGAAGATGTGGACTGACTGTCACTGCCCGATCCATCTCGGAAGCACTATCCATCCTGCGCATACCTGAACTGAATAACTTCCGTTTAGGCAATACTTTTTTTTCCTTTTTGTATTTGCATAAATATTACATATTCTAAAAACGGGAAAAAAAAGCAATATATAAATAAAAGAAATCCTTAAAATGTTCTAACGTCACTGTGACTGCTCTGAGCATGTCCGTTGATGACGTCACGCAATACAATGGACAGAATGTAAAACGTATTAATTTCTTCCAGAAAAGTCTTCTATATTTTCTAAACAATGTAGTTTAGCATTCTTTAATGTTTTAAGTATATAAATAAGTATTTTCTGTAATGTTATTACATAGTTTTTTCGGTGACCCGGATTTATTATTCTGTTGGCTCATGTGCAGGACAGATCATGCTTCCTGGAAGGATCGGTTGTGACACTGACTCAAAACCCAAACAACATGGATACCAAAATAACTGAACAATCAATACCTTCTGTTGAACATTTACAGAACTTCCTTTTTTTAATTAGACGTTTAATTTTGATAGCTTGGTAAAATTTCACAATAGATAGTAATATTGCAATATGGGGATAACATTGTAATATTGTGACACACGTATCGTATCACAACACCCATACAAATATTCTCCTCTACTTAAAAGCATCCACAGCTTACTTTATACCAATCTTTTGTTTCACGCCAAAACAGCTTCATTAAAAATAAATCTCCTCCATGTTTTAGGATAAGCAATGACCTTCTGCTGTGGGAGCCCACGGCCCCGTCCCCTGTGGAGACCGTAGACAACATGCCTTATGGAGTCGGACTCTCAGTTGCCAGTCAGTTGATTAACACTTACTCCAAAGACAGCTTTAGCCAGTTTCGCTCTACTGGGCCTGAAGGTAATATTTAATATTTTAGATGAATTTCCTGTTTCTCATTTAGATTTGTGATCTGAATTCATGTTCAAAGATTTTTTTTTTTTTTTGTAGAGGAGACCAGTGGCTCAGAGGAGGAGAATTTGCATTACTACTGTCCTACCTCAGATATAGGCTACAGATCACGAAAGAAGAAAAAGCCTAAACCCCAGAGCAAGACCTCACAGAGCCTTTTCTCTGTCATCCTTAATGTCAATCATGGCTTAGTGGCTCTTCAGACAAACGCTAAGGTAAAATCCGCTAAAAATTCTCCTATGTTCATCCCAACTTCAAAATAAGTCATTCATATGTTTGTTTACTTTTTAAGAAGGAGGATAAATCTTTACTAAAAAACAAACATGGCGAGTTCTGGATGGAGGTGAAAAATGCCGTTTTGTTCAGCGTCAGTCAATACGAAGGCTTCAAGGACCAACACTATGTCTGCTTTCATACCAGCAGCATCTGTATGTACCACCAAGGTAAGCCACCTCCACTTTTAATAGTTCTCCTTTATCATCAGGACATCTATTGATTATGATTATACATTTATCCTATATACTGATCTACCCAGGACTATTAGATGGAGGCACAAATGTCTTAGACATCAAGCTGCCATGCAGGACACATCCCCACTGGCTGGAGCCGATCATCTACCAATCAGAGACCTCTTCAGAAAGGTCTTCCACTCCCTCGGAGGGTATTGGTCTGGAAGCTCGCAGCATGGTGTCTGTCGCTGTCAAAATCTCATCACAGAGCTCAGAGCGTAACATCAAGGTCAAATATTCTTGTTTGGATTCGCAAGTGGGTTTTTATTAATGAAGGATGAAAAGGAAATCATATTTACTTTTATTTCTTTTTTGCAGTACAACTTAAGAGACTGAATAAAATGTGATTCAATTATAACTTTGTGATTCAGTTACATTGTTGACTTGATGTTATGTAACCTTTGGGTGGAAAAGCTCTACAATCATCCATAAGCTGGAGCTTAAAGTGGAAGTTATTGAATGTGAATTTAAAAAAGCCCTTAAAACATCTGGAATTCAATTTGCAGAAAGACATTAATATGGGATTGAATTTAAAACAAGAGGATGGTTAATTATGAGTAATAATAATATATTACTTTTGTAATTTGATGTAATGTGACAATATTTTTTGCAGAACACTGAGTTAAGATCCGGGGTTGCATCTTTGGTATTGTTGCTGACTTTAAGCATGTCCCTGCAGGAGTTCCTGGTTGCTATTGGAGTGAGAGGAGCCACACTGCAGCACAGGGTGGTCCCACCCAATCTGGGCTGGTATGATCAGGTAGAACAAGCTCCTTGGTGTTCCTAAAGGCCGATATGTTCACAGATACCTTATAACCTACAGACTTTAAATGAACATTTTCTCATGTTTTGGTGAAACAGATCGTTGACTTTCTGAATGTTTCTGCTGAGCCTGTATTGGGTTACGCCCCTCCCCTCTCTGTCACCACTCTGCATTTACATCTTTGGAGCTGCTCATTAGACTACAGGTAAGCAGATCTCAGCAACATCTAATGAAGATTTGTTCATTACTATTTTTAATGGAAATTAAAGTTATCTGTTGTCTTTTCAGACCTCTCTACCTGCCGCTCAGATCTTTGGTGTTTGTAGAAACATTTAGCATCACCAGCAGCGTCTCCTTAGACAATTCATCCTCAACCTTAAGGTTTGACTGTTATTATAAGTATTTGGAAAGATTTTATTTGAAATCAGTTTTAATATGTTTTAATTGTATAAAGTTTTCCTTGCAGGATAATTTTGGACGAAGCTGCTCTTTTCCTTTCTGACAAGAGTAATGCCGTTTCTGTTAATCTAGCACGTGGTGAGTTGACTTTTTGGGCAACATTTTGGATGGCTTCCTTTGGATTTTTTTTTTTTTGCTGGTCTGGCTAAACTTTAAGACAACAGATTTATGGAAAAATATATGAATTTCAATACGTTATTTACATTCCAACTGTCTCAATCCATCCATCCATCCATCCATCCATCCATCCATCCATCCATCCATCCATCCATCCATCCATCCATCCATCCATCCATCCATCCATCCATCCATCCATCCATCCATCCATCCATCCATCCGTAGCTCATTTAAAATATTTTAAATTAGGTATTTGACTGTGTTTTATGTAAAGATTTTGTCATTGTTTTCTTCATTTAAAAGACTACGTTAAGGTTGTAGACATGGGCACTCTGGAGTTGAGGATTACGGCTGTCAAACCGGGACCAGATGGGAAACTGGTAGGTTTGTTTTCCAACTCCGAATGAGATTTCTAACTGCAGTGAGAAACATCTGATATTTTATTTGTTTTTGTTTGTTTGGCCGATAGTCTGAGCCCAGATTTGAGCTGCGCTGCTCCAGTGACGTGATTCACATTAGAACATGTTCCGACTCCTGCGCTGCGCTGATGAACCTCATCCAGTATGTGGCCAGCTATGGAGACCTAATGCCCCCAGAGGAACCAGAAACCAAGCGCAGCAGCACCACACAGAAAAACAAGGTCAGATATAACCTTTGAGTTATTGCTATAAAAAAAAAACACTCTCAAAAAACAAAGTTTAATGTTTTTTATTTTTTTATTATTTTGACAGGCAGAGGTTCCCAGCAGGCCGACATCTCAAATCTCGCTGCTAGCTGAGAACGAGCAGCAGATGCTGCAGGACCTGATGAGTGAAGCTATGGAGGAGTCTGACGGGCAACAGCCGCCTTGCCCACAACAAAACGGTACAGACCTCCCTCAGTTAAGGAGAACCTATCTAACTATGCACTGCTTTACTTCTGATGTTAAATTATGTAATAAATAATTATTCTCAGTTTTGGTAATGGGGGTAGTTTTATTTTAAAACTTAAATGTGTAAAAGTTTATGTTTTAAATTTCAAATAAACAGTTATCTTCCCAGCAGTTTTTATGGTACCTTTAGGGCATAATATTTTAAACCATTGAACTTCTTCATCTATTTTCATATGAAAACCACAAATATCAGATGATTTCATTGGGAAATAATTCACTAGACCAGGACCACATATTTGTGCTTTGGTTAATTTTATTTATTTATTTTTTTAATAAATAGGGTGACTTCTGAAAACAGTTTGGATGAAGTACCAAAACTACCGGATCAACCTAAATACAAACACTTTTAAAGTGTGAAAGTATAAAAATGGTGGAAACCCGTCATCCTTTTTCTTTCACTTTACAGTTGTGCAGTTTTGTGTTCATCATTGCAAATATTCCCTATAAAACTCATTTAAGTTAGTTATTTTGCAGTATACAAATTTTTTTCTCCGATTAAATCAGGTCAACTTCCTTGTTTAGAATCATAGAAAAATAGAAAATCAGCAGCTGCTTTTATAGCAGTTTGACTGGAGAGGTTAGAATAGTTTGATGAATCCATGTGTGTTTGTATTTCTCATCATATGTAGGATCCCATGAGGAGCAGATGCAGGACCATGACCCGCCTCGCTCAGACCTCTTTCTCTTCCCTGATGAGAGTGGGAATTTAAGCCAAGATGCAAGCCCCACCTACCCCATCCTTGCCTCTCCCCTCATCACGCCTGCTCCCAACCTTGCCCAAGAGACGGATGACTTTTGCATCATCGATACTCCTGATTCCAGAGGAGAGGTAGAGGATTACTGACTCAATTATATGATTTTGTAAATAAAAAATATGATGCTTTAATTAAGAGGTGTGTTACAGGATCAGGACCAGGAACCTAGGGTAAAGCTGCTTACCTCAGATCCAGTGGAAATCAAAAACAATCACTTCAGTGAGCCTTTGGAAGGAAATGATTCCTGTCGGGGAGCCATGAATTTTCCCATCCCAGAGGTCCGCTATCTCATCAGGGAGATATCCGTCATCTGGCATCTTTATGGAGGAAAAGACTTTGGGAGTGCAGCATTCATTGCCTCTCCTGCTAGAAGCCGGGGGTTAGCCATTTTTTTTAGTTTCTCTTAAACTTGCATTAAGGTAAACCAATTCTCTAAGCTTTTTGTCCCTCCCTGTGTGCCTTAGATCTACTCCTCATGGCTCTCCATCTCAAACACCAGTTAGACAAGTGAAGAGTTTGGGGCGGATCGGAGGTGGAAGAGGAAGGAACCCTGATGTCCTGATGGAAATCCAACTCAGCAAGGTTTTTTTCCTTATTTATCAATAATTGTTCATTATAGAAATGAAAGATAGGAAAATGTGAGGCTGATTATTAAATTTTCTGGCCTATTGATACAGATTTAACTAGATTTGTGTGTTTTTTCTTAAGAATTACAACTAGCAACACATTTCATTATAAATTGATGACCATTTTGAACCTGTTCAAGGTTCCCGCGGGTCCTTAAAAAGTCTTAAAAGGCATTGAATTCTTCAAAATAAAACTAAGGCCTTAATTGGTATTAAAATGTCTTAAATCAGTCTTTCGTAGGTCTTAATTTTTAAAACATCAGCGTCAAAAGCGTTTAAAGCATCAAAATCGAGTTACCGAGAAACAGCCGGTATTTCTCAGTTTTGTTCCACCCTTGTCTCTACAACGCCTCCACTTATCACCAAATCAAACATACTAAGAAAATGATACAAAGAAAAATAGCTGCAATGGCTTTAAAACTGATTTGTTTTGTTCCCTGCTAAAACAAAGTTTGTGAATTCAGTTAAATAATTGTTCAAATATATCTGTCATTTGTGTGTTTTTAGCTTTCTTCCTGTATGGGAAGCTTTTAAAAATTTGAAACGTTAGTGCAGTGGTTTATGTTAAGATAAACCTTTGGGTTAAGTTGTCGCAAGCAGGTTTTTCTTGTGTTTCTTGTGAATTTGGTCTTAAATTTTTATTTCAAGTGGCATTAAAAAGTCTTGAATTTAACTTGCCTTATGCTGTAGGAACCCTGCTGTTGTATCGGTAAATGTTTATGACCTAACCAAAAGCAGAATAAAACTTGATATCACGGTCAGCACTACACATCTGCACAGTTAACAATCCAATGAAAACAAAGACAAAATGATCACAGGGCGGATGCCTTTAAATTCCCTGCAAAATCATGTGTTATTGACCAGCACTGTTTGTGTGTCATGCATTTCTGACAGCAGTATCTATGTTTTCCCTTTGGAGAATTTGAATCTTATCTCTGAAATTAAAATAAAATCCCTGAATATTTATATCAGGCTCAATTGATAAAGAGGATAAAACGGCTTTATGTCTGAAACCCATCTGCTTTGCTGCCTCTCTAGAAAAATACAGAGGTCTCCTGTTCGGAAGCTGCTAAAGTGACTTCCTGCTGGTGGGCTACTGGAGATGATAGCCTGACTAATACTAGTGTTACTCTGCAAAACCCTCTTTTTCAGTCAGGGTAGCACATTTAATTGCAAACCATCTCTGTTTCTGCTCGCTCTTTAAAAGTCCTACATATTTGATATCTCAAAAAGCCTTCAAGAGTTTAAAAAATCTCCACATTAGGTTTGAAATTTCATTTACTAATATCTTTACATCTTATTTATTTCTACAAATTAGTTTTTTTTTAGAAATGTATATTTAGTTTATTTTTTTTTTTTTGTAGCTCTAAGTAATTTCCGGATGATTACATGTTGTGAAAAAACTACAAAATTTGATAATTGTCTTCCCTAATTAAAACATAAACAAAAAAATTGCTCATGAAACGCCATAATAATGCCTAAGGGAATTAAACCCTCCGTTTTATTATCAGATTATTTGATGTAAAAGGTTTGTTATTTTATTGTTAAAGTTAAATTACCTGTAAAGTTTTTGATAACTCGTGCAGGTCATAAATTTAAATTCAGTGAGTAGAAAAAGGTTTCAAAAAGTAATTCGATTTTATCAGATGTGAAATCAACGTTTTATTTGTCTATGGATCAAATGAAAACAAAAATAGGAAACATTATAAACTTAATAATTAATATTTTGTATTGTTTTATTTTTAGTGGAAGTAGTTGTTATCTTTCTGTTTGTTTATTTTCGTTTAGAATTTGTGTAAAAAATTTTTACACTGGGATTTTCTTCAATGTTAGCCTGAGACTAACTCACCAGTGAGTTTTCCTGTGCATCAGCTCAAGTTGATTAGAATGATCTAGAACCTTATTAACAATTACATTCATCATTTGTTCAGTATTGAATTTCTTCTTGTTTCCTCAGGTGAGATTTCAGCATGAGATATACCCGCAGCCCCCCCCAGCATCCCGTCCAGCGGTGGACCAGCCGTTGTCCCGGCAGGTGTTTGTTGTGCAGGACTTGGAGATTAGGGACAGACTCGCTACCTCACAGATGAACAAGTTCCTGTACTTGTACTCCAGCAAAGAAATGCCCCGAAAAGCCCATTCAAACATGGTAAGGCGACCAACTGTAAATTCAATAGGTTTATGAATCTGGAACTTCATCTATAGTTTTTGTCCCTAGTTGACAGTTAAGGCATTGCATACATGTCCCGAGTCGGGCCAGGCTCCTCCGGAGTGTTCCCTACGTGTTTCCCTAATGCCTCTGCGCCTCAATATCGATCAGGTAACCAAGTTGGAAATAAGTTGTGTTTTAATGTTAGCAGCTGTAACTCAGATCTTATGTAATGACTTATTCTTTTTGTTTTCCTTCTAGGATGCACTGTTCTTCATGAAGGACTTCTTTAGTAGTCTTGCCAATGAAGTTGAGTTTTTCTCCCCACCTGCTCAAGAAAGTAAGACTAATAACCTAATAACACGTTCATTATTTTCCATTTTTACATGATTAAACAGCTACTGTTTATTATCCACGTGGTGCAGCTGTTTGCGCTCCGACAAAGAAAGCATCCGCCCCAGAGATCTCCTGCAGCTTCTCCAAACAGACTGCTGGGAGCCAGGATCCAGCCCCGATCATTTCAGTCCCTGCTCAGAGGCAGATCACCATCAGTAGCTTCTCCACATCCGGCAGGGAGGAAGTGAATGACAGCGAACCTTCTCCTTCTTCTTTTTCGGATCAGCCGATCTTCTTTAGGTCAGCGATATGAACAGAACACTTGAATCCATATTTAACTGTGACATGACTATGTTTAATCCCCTTTTCTAATATCAGGGAGTTTCGATTCACCTGTGAGGTTCCAATTCGTCTGGATTACCATGGGAAACATGTATCAATGGATCAGGTATATTATCTGAAACAAACTTTATTTTATAAGTTTTTTTTTTTTTTATCAATAACAGGTAATGTTTTGTCTCAGGGAACATTTGCAGGAATCGTCTTTGGGCTGACGCAGCTGAATTGTTCAGAGCTGAAACTAAGGCAGCTGTGTTACAGACAAGGGTTTGTTACCCGACTAGGACACGAACATCCACTGCTGCATGTGTTGCCTTCCTTAAAAACTAAACTTATATTTCCTTGTTTTTCAGATTACTTGGAGTGGATAAGCTGTTTTCTTATGCAATAAATGAGTGGCTAAATGACATCAAGACCAATCAGCTTCAAGGGATACTAAGTGGTGTGGCGCCTATTCACACTCTTGTGAAACTGGGTGAGCATAACATCTGGATTCATTGTGCTGCTCATAGAGCTTCTCCGATCTCTGTGGTCTTGGCACATAATTCTTTGGTTTTGGGATGTTAGCTTTGTGGCTGTAGATTTCTTTTTATGTTAATACACTCCTAAGAAAACTATTTTTTTCTCCTCAGTTCACGGCCTGAGGGACCTGGTATGGCTGCCCATTGAGCAGTACAGAAAGGATGGTCGGATAGTCCGGGGATTTCAGCGTGGCACTGCCTCCTTTGGGACCTCCACTGCCATGGCTGCTTTGGAGCTCACTAACAGGATGGTGCGGACCATTCAGGTAAATACTCTCCCATTTAATGCCCCTTAATGATTACGTTATGTTTCAGTTCATGCTATTCATAGTGGTTGATTTGCTGCATTTAATCCTCCTGGAGTCGCTTGCACCGTGTTGTTGAATTGGCAGCAATCCCCTCATGCATGTAGCAACAGTAGAAAGGAAAGCTCTCTTTTAACAGAATTATTAAGGCATTTATAAGTACTTGAAAACAATTAAATATTCCTTTTCTGCAGACGTGCTCTGTCTGTTTTTTTCTGCAATTATTATTCTATTTCTGCTATTCAGATGTCAAATAATCAGCTCTTTCAGAAGCCTTTTGCTAAACTTAATGTTTTTCAGGAGAAATGAAAAGCAGCCTTTCTAATCTTTCAAATACCAGATTATCTTTGAAAGCTAAACTATGATCCCTCACTTTTAACTACAAACTCCATTCTTTAAACAGGCTTTAAACAGGTCACAGGACATTAGGCTTTTATTACATGCTCCTGCTTCTTTTTATTTTGTGCAAATTCTGCTTTTCCTCCACCTAAAGGCACTGATATTGACCACTTTAGTGTTCAGCCCACTTCCTAGTTGTAGATTTTCCTGTATTACCTGTTCTGCCTTGTTGTAGTTTGAATACAGGCGTCAGAATCAAGAGCAGCAAATCTATGTCTTGACTGAGCCAAATTTAGGAGTCAGTTCGGGAACAGAGTCAATCAATACACACCTGCTGCTGATGCCATGGTTACTTTAAGAGCAAGAGGCATAAGGGCGACACTCCCTTAAATAGTTTAGAAAAATTGTATTTAGTCTCTCCAAGCACTGGTAGGATATGTTAATCATCTGTTGAGTTAATATTTTTCAACCGGTTTAGTTTTCTTTATTCCCTATTATGTCTTTTTATGCAGAGAGGCACTTGTGTGAAGGGCCTCCCTGTATTTAAAGAGGGCGCAACAAAATGAGTTGCTCTGTGAGGCATCTCAGAATAGAGTGAAAAGAGGGGAGGGGCCTGTGGAGCAACACTAATGAGACCAAACCATTGCAATTTCACTTTACATGGACCAAGACCTAAAGATTTAAATGTGAAAAGGAGACATTTAAAAGAGAATGATATGTACCCTTTAAGATTACATCATACATTTGTTTGTACTTCAAATCAAACCAATAAAACACAAGATTTTTTGTTTTTGAGGGATTTATTTGTTCATTTTTCAACCATTTTAAACTTTAGTTTTAGCTGTGAATTGGATTTCTACGTTTCACCTTTTCTGCATCTGTCCACGAGATCAGGATAAGCTTCCTCTGAGGTTTTCTGCTTCAGTTCAGCTTCTAAGGCACGGATATTTAAACAAAACTAAGTTTTACATTAGATTCTTTAACTTACACATCTGGATTATTTGCATTACTTTTATGATTCAATGCAGTAACATAAACATATATACAAAGTAAAGGGTCCTTCTAATGATGTACAAAAAAGGGTAGTTTTAGAAGGACCTTTTACTTTTTATATATGTTTATGTTACTGCATTGAATCATAAAAGTAATGCAAAGAATCCAGATGTGTAAGTTAAAGAATCTAATGTAAAAGTAGTGATATTGATGCCTCCTATTTACAAATATATTACTCTGCCATCTCTGACTTGTCAAATCGTTAAAATACTTCATGCTATTGAGGAGAAATGTAGCTGCGTCTTACTGGAAATGTAAATTTTCAAAGATTTTGAATTTTCTCTTTAGGCAGCGGCTGAGACGACCTATGACATGGTGTCCCCAGTAGCAGACGAGAGAGACATGAAGAGGGTGAAACGGCACTCCCATTATGGCCTGGCTCATCAGCCTGTTGACCTGAGAGAAGGTGTAGCCAATGCTTATACTGTGGTGAAAGAGGTAAGCAAACAACACAGCTTAATTCCTCTTTGCACCATTGAAAAAGGTTTCTAATTGCTTTAGAAATTTTGTCTCTCCAAAAATGCATTAATATTTACTTTTGTTTGCAAAAGACAACACCAAAGGATTCTGCAAGAAAAACATGCAGAATTTTTATCTTCAAAAAAACGTGAAAAAAAGAGCATTATTTTGGTGGAATTTGACTTGGTTTCTTATCTCACTAGAACTTCTAAGGCAGTCATTTTGATGGTTCCGAGATTTTGAAGTGAAAGAATTTTATTTACAATAATCTTATGTTGGTCATCTGACTTTTCCTCTTTCTATATTTCCTTCATTAACATGTTGTTTTTTTAAATAAAATGTAAAACCTAAAAAAATGAATATGGTTAATTTTACCTCGATCTCACACAGTGTCAATATAATTTTGACGGCTCTATCCATTGCATTGTAAATTCTTCCCATGGTTGAAGAACACTTTGGCTAATATGGAGAAATGGCTTTAAGAAGAAATGTAACAGTGCAACAGGGTTTAGAAATGCGTCAAAATATCGATGACATGTGCTCCAGAGAGCGGCAGGTTACCAATTCCTCCGCCGCAGGAGAGCCAGTTTTGGTGAGTCAAAGAAAACAGGACCAGGTGCTTCACTGCTGCACAAAAAACTGCTCATATGATGTTTGTTATAAATGTGAAAAGGTGGGGTGCAGGAAATGTGCAGGGGGAATCAATCAATTTCTGCAAATAAAATTGTAATTTCAAACTTTGAACCTGTGTAATAAAACTTTTGTATTTTTTTTACTGATTTATTTTTAAAACAAATTTAGACTACAACAATATCATATAATAAAGCCTTTAAAAATATATATATTAGACTTATTTTAACCTCTACATATCCACAATGGGTTTATATGGCACACTAAAAGCTCTTCAGTTAATGACATCATCACTACTCTTGCATCCCTTCAAACTGACTGCCAGTGGGAGTTCTGGTAGAATCAGAATTCTGGGAGTCCTAGTGTTAAAATATTCTCCAATGGCATTGCACAACATAAAGCTTATTCCAGAAGCTTTGTTTTACTGCTACCGGCTAATGAAACAATTGAAATATTTTATCTTAGAAATAACAATAATAAACATTAGCTTTAAAATCCAGTGAGATGGAAAAAACATGAGCCCTGTTAGGTACTGTAATGGGCCACCATTATTTACCAGTAGTGAAAACCTAATTTGCATTATTTTATGTGTACTGAAACATGTTTGCATTTTTAGACCATCTCCATTTGCTTGTTTTTTTTACCTGTTTGTTGCTGATTGAGAAACTGTGATTTTACTTGTAATCTGTAATGTTGGTTAACGCTATTATTGTTGTGTGTTTAGTGTATGATCATTTCTTTCTGATAATTTTCATTAGTTATATATTTTTTTGTTCTTTTAGTTTGTATTAAAACATATGCTATTAAAGAAATAAAAAAGGACTTGTCTGAAAATAATTGCAATGTAAAACTTGTGATAATTATTGAAATAATTCCACTCGGCATTAAGGTAAAGTCATCCTGCTTTAAATCTCGTGTTTGGGATCACCGTCTCTTTAAAACACCCTGTTTTATACTAGATTTATTCTTCTAGATGTTGATTTAAGGTTAAGAAATTGAGACCCTTGCTCAATACTTTTTCTTCCTTCTTCCTTTACCAAACATAATTTAGAATCAGATCCATAATTCCTGTGTGTAAAGCTCTGACCAGATCTGTCTTTCCGCCCACAGGGCATCAGAGATACTGCTCTGACCCTTTACGACACTGCGACACGGGAGCACCAGCAGCGTGGGATGACGGGAGCGGTCGGCGGTGTCCTTCGCCAGCTGCCACCAGCCGTAGTCAAGCCGCTCATCATGGCCACCGAAGCCACGTCTAACGTCTTGGGTGGAATGAGGAACCAGATTCATCCAGACGCGCGTCAGGAGGAGTCGCAGAAATGGAGGCACGAGGAGGAGTGATTCTTAACGCTTTGAAAGCATAACCGTGCAGAAGCTGCAGGCAGGACCTTGTTTTGTTTTTGAAGAGAGGCTGACAGTGACTTCTGGTGTAAATAAAAGAGTCTCATCCTGTGGCAGTGTGTCCTAATGCTGTCCAGCTGACGGTTCCCTCACAGTGCCTTCATGGTCATCAGCAGCGTCAACTGTTTTGCTTAATAAATGTATATATCAAATATAATGTGGAGGCCACATATCATTCTGATCTGATTTAAGGTTCAAAGCAGAATCGGGACAGACAGGTCATCTCATTAGCTTCCTTTTCAAGCATCTCTGTTTACAGATAGTGTTCTTATCCTAATCGGTGTCAATAAACACTAGAGTAAGATGTTTAATTTAATAAATGTACTATATATTGCCCTTGTTAATTACTGTAAATATTCCGCATTTGTAACCTCTCATGCAAATAGAAGAAAACAAGAACAGGAACTGAACGTGTCAAAGGTGTGTAAAGTTATTAAATAAAGCACTTTTGAATGACTTGAAGGGTTACATGTCCAAAAAAACAAAGAAGGGGAAGGTAACCTAAATGTGTTGTACAGCTGCACAGATTTACTTTCATCTTCAATGTGGGCTATTTTCACAAAAGCTGCTATTCAGAAAGTCACTTTTAAATATTTGGTTTGTGTTTTTTTTTGTTTTTTTTTGTTGTTGCAGCTTTTAAAACATTACATCTACATATCTAGTGTCTTATGTCAGCTGTTTTTATTTAAGGTAATGAGTATGGATGTTGGTTGTGATCGTTTGTGCTCCATGATTTGGATTTGCATATTTTCAATGTTTATGTGGAAAGAATTTTTTTTTTTTTTTTTTTGGGCATATGTGTAATGTTTATTCATTGTATTAAATAGGTGAAAGGTCAATAAAAACGGTTCAGATCATGATAGTCTGGTGTATTTTGTACACATTTTGTAAAAAAAAAAACCAAGCCAAGTTCTAGCAGAGGTTAATTTATCTCCCTTTTAGGTTACTTTGCACATAAGGAAGGAAAAGTAATGAGATGTATTTTTCACAGGCTTAAAATGCATTGTATAAATAATTACCCTCTTCCCCCAAATGTGACTAAAACCATGCTATTAACTTTGGTTAAGAGTTTTAGTTGCATGTTTGTTCTGAATCTGGAGTGTTGGCTGCTGGCCTAGTCTCATCTGACAGCAGTTGTGTCAGATCTATCACTGATTGAGGTTTCATGTCCTTTTCATAAAAGATTACGGATGGAGAATTTATCTTAACTCCATTTTAAATTCATTTTAAAAAGTTTAATCGTAGGAACCTTCACCTCAGGTCTCAACTAGGTATGTAGAGTGTTGTACAGCCTGTTAAACATCTGCACCACTGCCCCTCTGGAGTCCATTTTGACTCTTTCTCTAATTAACACCATATTCACTGAGATAAATATGTTGCTCGGGAGCTAGTAAGTAATCAAAATAAAATCATACTATAAATCTGCCTTTATAAAGCTGGAGCTCCTCTGAGTAACTCCCTTATAATCTCATTTAAACTTTAGGAATTGGGAATAAAATACTGAAAAAAATATAGTCAGACTTTATTTTCCTCTGTTTTCATCATTGATGACACGTGAGCTGTTTGATGAGCTCTGACAGCAGATACTGTTCTCTACATCCAGTCTGTTTCTCTGCTTGGTTTTGATGTGTCACAGCTGAAGGTGAACTCAAACATGTAAGAAAAACTAACTTTTTGGTCTTAAAAGCTTGTTTTAATTTTCAGGAAGGTTTTCACAAAGCAGATCCCAGATCCCAGCCCTATTTTATTTTTGTACCTGAGAAATAAAATATTTTCATGCACCGTTTGCGATGCACTTGCGGTACACTAGGTACTACGCCTACTCCTAGTTGGGAATCAATGGCATAAAGTACTTTTCTTTAGAAAAAAAATTATTTTAATCTGTATTTTGAGGCAGTACTTGATTTAAAACCCTCAAAATATAACTGGGAACTTATTTTAGCCTTTAATGATCTAAAGTATTAGTAAAAACTAATACTGATTTTATGTGTAATGTTTATTATTCAATTATATTTTAGGATTTTGGTTCATATTAATTTTAAGTAGTATTCTTCTTCCTTGTAAATATTTATAGGATACACGAGTTTCTGGTCTAAATATATATATATATATATATATATATATATATATATATATATATATATATATATATATATATATATATATATATATATATATATATATATATATATATATATATATATATATATATATATATGAATGACACGTTTAAAATGCAGGCCTTAACATACTTATACTTTTTAGTATAAAGAAAGTTAATTTGCTTTCCTACCAAATTAATAAATAAAACCATTTTTCATCCGCTGCAGCTTAGAAATAGTTTTTTAGTTCGCTGCTTTCTCCAGAGATGATGATGATGATGAAGAAGTCTCCTCTTTCCTTCGGCTCTTAACTTCGCAGTTTTCCGTCAAAGCTCGGAAAGCCGGAAGTCACAGGAATCTGCGTCCGTTTCTTTTCCCCGAAAAGCTGAAGCACAGCCGCGGGGACACTTGTCACAAGATCGGGAGGACATGGAAGCACTTTCTTAACGGTCTGAGCTCATTGGAGGACATTAAATCGGACTGTCAGGTAAGGAAATACCAGCTTCACTTTATCTGCTCTCTGTTTAGCTAACGGCTAGCCAGCTGTCTGCTAAATGGAAGCTGGGGAAAGCAAACAACCAAAGGAAAGCAGAATCTAGACGAAGAAAGATGATGTTTAACTGCGGTTAACAGATTTATTTCAGTTTCCTTTATTTCCACCCCGTTTAAAGTGTGTGTGTCTCTCTCTCTCTCCCTGTGCGGGCTCAGAGGGGCGGGCTCTCCTCTCTTCCAGCCCTGCAGTCAGAGGTGTTTGTCTTGTCATGACAGCCATGGAGAGATTAGAAGCTACATCTGAGCTCCAGTCTCGGTTGTCAGCCTTGTCCTTTTCATCCTTCCCCGGTGTAACCTCCAAGCAGTGCGACAGCACACCCCCGGGCAGGTAACCTGTTGCTCAGAGCTCCTGCAGTGCTTTCACCGCTTTCTGTTGTTTTTTTTCTTCCTTTTGGTTATTATGAATCCCTTTACATCAGGCTGGAGAGTACAAACCTGTCGGAGAGCACCCAGTCCAGCATTCAACCCACCATGGATGAAGCCAAGCAGCTTTCAAAGGTTTGCTGCAAAGCTGTCAGGAAGTAAGGAAAACCTGGAAGTAGGTTGTTGTTTATTTTCTATAATGTGTCATATGCGTGTTCCCTTTTAGGGTGATGAGGATGCTCCTACTGAGGGGGCCCTGGGGGAAGGATGCAAGGAGAACATCAAAACTGGGAGCAGTCCGCTCTCTGCTGAAATTAAAGGTGAGAACCTGCTGTGTGTGTTCACACAGCAGGTGACTCTTGTTTATTAGAGCACTAATATAGATTTAGCAAAGCTTTAATCCACTAATAGACCTATGCGTTCAGAAGATGACAGGGCTGCATACTGTATCCCTATTGAATTGTTGTTATTGCACATTAGAAATACAGGAGAGGCCTATTTGAAATGCAGAAACTAGAGGTATAATATACTGATACGGCACCCAAAATGCTGGCAGTTTGAGTTCACGTTACAGTGTGAGAGGAACAAAAGTTTTAACTTTGTTTTAAACGGAAAATAAAACCTGTACGCAGTTCCTCTGAGATTTGTTAAAATTCCCAAATCCAGCATGTGCCACAACACGAAGGTTGAAAGCTGAAGGGAATAAAGCTCACATAATTTGCTGTAATTCTTTCAGCCTTTCTGGTATCTGCTGTAAGTCCTGCTCTCTTTGCCTCCTGAAAAAACCTCAGACGTTACTCCATTTTATACCAACTTACTGAGAATAAAGTAAAAATCTATTGTAAATCTTCCAGGAATAACCCCTAACAGAAGCATTAAATAATACCTACTAACCCATTTGTTTTAACAAACAAACAAACAAAAATCTGCTTTTAAGCAGAGCTGTCACTCTTTCCTTAAACTGATGTTCTGTGCTTTTCTTTCCCACCCAGAGGCAGCCCAGATGCCACCCCTGCCGCCCCCTACGACTTGGACATCTGCTGCAGTGAAGGAGCTGAAGGCGAAGCTCCGATCTGAGAAGGACAGTGTGGTGACAGTGTATCGAGGAGACATCATGACGGTCCACGTCCCTACTGTCCCCGAGGCCAAGAAAGTGTGCTGGGAGTTTGCCACAGATGGCTACGACATTGGCTTTGGCATATATTTTGACTGGACCCCTGTGACCAGCAGGTCCATCACTGTGCACATCAGCGAGTCGAGCGATGACGAAGAAGAAGAGGAAGAGCTGGAAGGTCAGCTTGATTTAAGGATCTAGATTTTTGTGTTTATGATGCTGAACATAAAACCATGGCAGGTAATGTTTGAAGCATTTTAACAATGGAGGCACAGAGGAATAAAAAAAAAAAAAATTAACTCATCTTTTAATGAGTTCTACTGAATTCACCACATATGGGTCAAAATGAATTACTTCTCCTGCATCATTTCCAACATGAACTATCATACATTTATTTTTACCTGTGTGATAGTATGGGAGATAAAAATGTGACTCTATGCAGCTTTGCTAAGTTCTGCTGCATCTTCTGCAATTGATCAAATCGGTCTGAGAAAAAAAACAAAAGAACAATATAAAGTGTAATTCATTATTTATAAGGGTTAGCTCACGTTATCTTAGATTTGATTGTCTAGTTTCAAGTTGTGCAGAGACTATCTGCCCCACCATAAGCGCTCAGCCATTTTGTTTTGAAGGGAAAAGCGACTCTCATCAGCTTATATCTGCCTAAAATGAGCAGTTAACCACTGTAAATCAGTTGTTCGGTGACTTAATGTGCGTCATATAAGAAAACAAAAAGAACTACAGCCTCCAAATTAAAGTTGAATTTAGGGCTGCAACAACGAATCGATAAAATCGATAAAAATCGACTTTTAAAAGCGTTGGCAACGAATTTCATCATCGATTAGTTGTGTCGCGCGATTAATGCGTCATCCGCCGCGCCGTCATCACTGCCTCTTGACTGAAAGAGGAAGAAAAAAAAAAACGGCAGAGCGAGCCAGCGCCGCAGGTGCAGTGTTGCCAACTCAGCGACTTTTCAGACCCCTCCAGCGACTATTTTTCAAAAAAGCGACTAGCGACAAATCTGGCGACTTTTTTCGGTGTCGCTGGCGGCTTTTGGAGACTCTTACGTGAAAGCATGTATCGTTCCTACTCTGCCGTGGGGCGCCTCCCCCACCCAAACCGCGTTTTCTAGCAGGAGTCCCTCTCAGCGCTGCAGTCAGAGCCTCAGCGTCCAGACTGCAAATGAAGCGCGCATGCACCGGGATTGACGGCGCAAATTGATCACAATAATTAAAATAGCCTGCGCTTTGTAAAGTGAAAAAAGTGATAACATGCAACTTTTGTCAAAAGAAATTAACATGGCACGGAACCACCATGTTTGTTTGGTTTTAAAGTGGGGAAACGTAACGTTAGTTTCTCAGGTAGCTCATCTGATGCTTTCCTTACCGTGTTAGTAGGTTACAGACAGTGATAACGTTGGCTGCTTATTTTACTTTTAATTTCATTTGAATTAGCTTAAGCAGCGTTTACATTTACTTTATAAATAAATTAACTTGCAAATTATGAGGGCAAGGCTTTTAAAGTTTAAATCTTCTGGCAAAGATAAAGTAAAGAAGATCCTGCAATTTATGGAAGTAAAGCAGAATAAAATCCAGCAAGATCAGTAATATGTCAATTAATTATATGCCACATTCCCATGTAAATTGGAGTCTTTAGAGGATGTGTTTTTTAGCACCCCTAGTTCTCGCATTTTTATTCCAAATACAATTTATAATTTGAATCACAGGGCTATTTTTTATCTCTATGGTTAAGTATTTTGTCAAGTAGCAACTTTAACTGCTATACTTTCCTGTCTTAAAAGGCAGAACTCTTCTAGTCTAAAAAAACTCTTTTTTTGCGCTTTATGAAACAAAGTAGCCTATATTTTGTGGATGTACAGCTACATTTCTCATGTAAGTTTGCGTAGTTTTAACACAAACATTTATTTTTCATATTGCACCAGTACAGTTAATGAGCAACCTGTACTTGTGTGCTTGTTTGTTCTGTCTAAAATGTTTATTTTGGAATAAAGAGGTTAATATAAAAAATATTTTTTGTCCGATTCATCGATTAATCGAAAAAATAATCGTCCGATTCATCGATTTTTAAAATAATCGTTAGTTGCAGCCCTAGTTGAATTCCTTTTACAACTTTTCCATTTACACTAGTGTTGCGCCGATGCCATTTTTTTGGCCCCGATACCCAATATCTGGCTGTGCAATATTGGCCGATACCATTTGTTTGAAATTGATTAGTGTGTATATGAAGAACTGCATACTACTTGGATGTAAAATAATCACCATCATGGCTTTATCAAGCTGCTGCCTACCTTTGTGAAGCAGGAAAAAGATTAATACAAAGTAAATCCAGTAGAATTTTTTATTGCCTACCTGGAATGGGTGACAATAGTTGAATAAATTTTAGGCAAAATGGTATTGGTGCCCTATTTGTTGGTACTCGCCTATGCCACCATTTTGGTGCTGGATCAGGGCCCCAGCTGATACTGGTATCGGTGCAACACTAATTTACACCACTGATCAACTGATACCATCGTTTTAATATTTAAAAAAAAATGTTGCACTTGCATGATTCCCTAATATCACACAGCTCTAATCCAACCGTTTCCTACAGAAAAATACCACGTTCCCTTTTAACGTGTTCCACAACACGTTGAAAATTTGTCTAGAAGTTTGAAAAATACAATTTTGCAGTTTTTTTTGTAAACCAAGTTGGTTGATGAAAATTCCTTTTGCATAATTCTCTGGGTAAAAGTCTAAGGCAGCAACTAACGATTATTTTGCAAATCAATTAATCTGTCTATAATTTTCTTCAATCAATCGTTTGATAATCGAATAGCACAAGCTTCCTTAAAAAAGGCTTTTAGGAAAATTAAACCAACTGAAAATAAAGCTTTTCCACATGAGTTCTGGATAGAGCATATTGACAGACGAAAAATATTTTTATCTTAAATGCAAAATGTTTGCATTTCTATTTATTTTTTACAATTTTGGTATATTTACTGTTCTAAGTGGGTTGCTCTGTCAGCTAACGCTATGTTTTAGAGCCTCTGCACTCCAGCTAACGATTAATCGATTTCTAAATTAGTTGACGATCATTTCAATAATCCATTAATCACGATTAACTGTTTCAGCCCTATAACAGTCACTGGTTCTGCCAGGCTGTGGGAGGTTCCCAATTAGATTCTTTTTTGTTTTTTTTGTTTTAGAATTACCTCAGTTAAGATAATAAGTGATGCTAACACAATAGATTTATTTATTTTTTTATGTTGGGAAGGAAAAACGGTGAAGATAATGATAAAAAAACTATCACCCATGCAGATGCTTTCAACTAGCTGACTGCTTCTTCTGCGACGCAGCATGCTAACTTTTTGATTTATGCGATGTCTATCTCAGGGCCTCTCAGCAACGATGATGTGGAGAAAGGCTCCAAAAGCCACACCAACTCCAACCTGACCGAAATCCTGCCCGTGTACCGTCAGGACAGCCACTTGTCCGTCCAAGGCGGCAGCCACGACTTCCAAGGCGAAGGCACTTACCTCCTAAAGTTCGACAACTCCTACTCCCTCTGGAGGAACAAAACTCTCTACTACAGGGTGTACTACAGTGCCTGAGACACCTGCTTTGTTGCTTACGAATGTATAACCTACAGAAGAATATAACCCTTGAGAACAATGAACTATTTTTGGGATTTCCAACATGGTAAAATATATCAAATAATTTAAGGAATACATGCAGGCACATCTATTTTATATTCCCTTGTCCGGTTAAATGGGTTTCGGTGCATCATCCCTGTCAGTGTCCTGTTGGAATATAATCAGAAAAGCCTTGCGTATGTCATGTGCCATATGTGTGCACTGTGCTGTTTGGTCAAGTGCCCGTCATAAACTATATATTGTCTACCTGTTACATTTCTATGGTAGCAGCGATCAGGGAGAACCTGCACAGAGGGTGTTACTCCGCACCATGTCCTTAATCAGCGGTGCCCCGAAGAAATTCTTTTTCACCCATCCATCCGTCCCTGTGCACCTTTTTTGCTCTGTTGCATCAATGTTTGCTGTGATAATCATTCAGCTTTGTCGTGTAACTTTTTATTTTATTGTTTAATGTAAAAATGCAGGACGTGATCTACATTCCCTCTACTGGTGCAGCTGTTGTGTCGAAGAGATTTAGGTTGAACATACTAAAGTCACAGTTTTTATGACGCATATAAAAGCCCTTATCGAATAACGCTCTAGATTCAATATTTACCTTTGCTTTGCCAGCGTTTTAATTAGCTGTTTTTAAAGTAGAGGTCAGTTGCAGTGTTTCGCCCAAATGTGTTTTTCTGAGTGAAGATCGCTGTTCTTTTTTCTTTTTTTTAAATCTCTGTGTTTGACCATCCTTTTCATGCTCAGTCATGCGTATATTTCCAAAGATGTCGCAGATCTGGCTGCTAATGTCGTATGCAATGTAAAGCAACCGTTTTCAAGCTGTTTGCTGTCTCATACCTTCACTTTAAACTGTACTGTTCGTTCCCTGAAATTTATATATTCCACAATAAAGAGATTATCTATTTTTTTGTGTCATTTAATTGTGCGGAAGGGGAGAAAGGTATAAAAGAAGCTGTAGATGCAAAATGATTGTCGTGTAAATATGCTCGTTTAGCTTGCTGTCATCTCAGTCTCACAGCAGAGCCAGGATTAGCAGGTTCCTCAGTAGGTTCCCTTGTGTTTCTATTAAATTGCAGCATTAGGGGATTGATGTAATTGTTACAGCAGTGCTGATGAAACCTGGTTTTATTTTGAGAGCTCCCAGAAGGCCAGTCACAATAAGTCAGAGTACCAAAGTATTAACTGCTTTCTATGATGGCTCTTTGTTTCTAAAAAGCAAAAAGATACATTTGTTTGAAGTTTCTTTTGTTTAGTAAAACTACTTTGTTAAATACTTGAAACAATGATGACTTTATAGCCCAATGGGAGACAGAGTGGTGCTGCATTATGAAAAGCTTTGTGTTTACACAGTTGAAAGCAATAATAAAGAAAAACACCATCTTTATCTTTGAGCGACGGCGGCTCGGTAGGTGGGGATCGTCCTGTAACTGGCAGGGTACCAGATCAAGCCATCTGTCTATTGTTTTGGCCTTGGGTTAGACACTTTACCCTGCTGTTGGTGGTCAAAAGGTTCAGTAGCACTGATTTACACACATCGCTGTAATTGTTGGTAGCCCCCATTTTATGAAGCACAATGGCCACAGAAATAACTTGAATCTGACTAAAATAATAAAAAATCTATGAAAAATAAACAAATGAAAGATGGAAATTGCTTTTCAACCTGCTTCAACAGAATTATAAAAAAAAAAAAAAAATTAAACTCATCAAACAGGCCTGGACAAAAAAAATGCAATCTCCTCTACTCTTCACCTGAGCCTGGCACACCTGGAGGAGAATAACACCCACATGCGGACGCTGTATCTGGTCTTCAGCTCAGCTTTCAACACCATCATCCCACAGCATCAGATAGGAAAACTGGAACAGCTGGGCTTCAATACACCCCTAATAGACTTCCTAATAGACTTGCCGAGGTTGAGAAGAGCCCACCTGCCCCCACCCATCCTCCCGACCTTCTACAGAAGCACCATAGAGAGCGTTCTGATCAGCTGTCTCACTATATGGTGTGGGGGCTGCAGCGCCGCAGACTGGAGGAAAGTGAGAAGAGTTCAGAGAACTGCAGAAAGGATCATCAGGGCTTTTCTTCTGTCCAAAAACAAAAACCATTACATTCCAGCACCGTGTGTCCTGAGCCCGTAACATTATAAATGATCCCTCAAACCCCCACCATGGACTGTTCTCCCTGCTGCCCTCTGAGAAGAGGCTTTGCAGCATTCAATGCACGTCCATCAGATTCTGCAACAGTTGCTTCCCCACTGCTGTCAGACTGCTGAACTGTTAAAAAAATAAAAAAACAACAACCTCAAAATCATGTCGCAAACTCTGCATCACACTGACAACACCAAACCAAAAATACTGCATATTTGCACAATGTATATTTAAGGCTCTGAACTTCCATATCAATGCATTTTTTGCACCATGCTTTTTCTCCCACACTGTTTACATTTAATCACTGCTGCACTTTATGGAATGGAAATGTTTATTTACTGTCTTAAAAGCTGTACTAAACGAAATGTAGTTTTGTATACACTCTGTGTGTATAAAATGACAAAAGTTGTCTAAGTTGTTACTGGGAGGTGCTAACTTGCTTAGCTCCAGTGCTCCCTTGTTTATCCTGCTGTGCAGTACCATAAATACATTGTTATATATATGAAATTGTTTTATATATATGAAATATATATATATATGAAATGCAAAAACAAAGCATGAAACACAAAACTAAAGAATATTTCAGTAGGATGCACTAATCTCTTAGAAAACCTTTGGATGCAACCAAAATGAGGTACTGTAAATTAAAAAAAAATTTATATAACCCTGAGTGCAGTAGGTTAACGATCCAAAGATTTAAGTTAGACTGATGATGCACCATGACTAAAAACAGACTGTTCATTCTGAATAAAACCCTTCTCAGCTATTTCTTGTAATAATCTCTGATGCTTTCTGGAAACACTTAATGGAAATTATTGCCCCTGACTTTCCATAAGTATAGTTACCCATCTTTGGGGATCTTCCTTTTTGTCAGAGGGCCAAGTTATTTTGGGAATATTTTATTTCTAGAAAAGCAGAACTCCAAGGAATACATTTGTGTTTAAATCGGTTAACTCCTGGTTAAAATGTTAAATCTAGCTTTAAACCAGCAAGTGACTGAAATTAAGCTGTTGGGGTTACTTTAGATCTTCACATATTAATAGTAATGTGATAAAAATAAGCAGAAGTGTTACAATGCCAATTTTATGTCAACTAAAACAAAGGAAGTAATAATTCTTTATTCTCAGGTCGCTTAGACTGCTGCTAAATTGTGTGGCCAAATGCTGCTCATAAGTACACTATATTGCCAAAAGTATTTGCTCACCCATCCAAATTATTGGAATCAGGTGTTCCAATCACTTCCATGGCCACAGGTGTATAAATTCAAGCACCTAGGCATGCAGACTGTTTTTACAAACATTTGTGAAAGAATGGGTCGCTCTCAGGAGCTCAGTGAATTCCAGCGTGGAACTGTGATAGGATGCCACCTGTGCAACAAATCCAGTCGTGAAATTTCCTCGCTCCTAAATATTCCACAGTCAACTGTCAGCTGTATTATAAGAAAATGGAAGTGTTTGGGAACGACAGCAACTCAGCCACGAAGTGGTAGGCCACGTAAACTGACGGAGCGGGGTCAGCGGATGCTGACGCGCATAGTGCGAAGAGGTCGCCAACTTTCTGCAGAGTCAATCACTACAGACCTCCAAACTTCATGTGGCCTTCAGATTAGCTCAAGAACAGTGCGCAGAGAGCTTCATGGAATGGGTTTCCATGGTCGAGCAGCTGCATCCAAGCCATACATCACCAAGTGCAATGCAAAGCGTCGGATGCGGTGGTGTAAAGCACGCCGCCACTGGACTCTAGAGCAGTGGAGACGCGTTCTCTGGAGTGACGAATCGCGCTTCTCCATCTGGCAATCTGATGGACGGGTCTGGGTTTGGCGGTTGCCAGGAGAACGGTACTTGTCTGACTGCATTGTGCCAAGTGTAAAGTTTGGTGGAGGGGGGATTATGGTGTGAGGTTGTTTTTCAGGAGCTGGGCTTGGCCCCTTAGTTCCAGTGAAAGGAACTCTGAATGCTTCAGCATACCAAGACATTTTGGACAATTCCATGCTCCCAACTTTGTGGGAACAGTTTGGAGCTGGCCCCTTCCTCTTCCAACATGACTGTGCACCAGTGCACAAAGCAAGGTCCATAAAGACATGGATGACAGAGTCTGGTGTGGATGAACTTGACTGGCCTGCACAGAGTCCTGACCTCAACCCGATAGAACACCTTTGGGATGAATTAGAGCGGAGACTGAGAGCCAGGCCTTCTCGTCCAACATCAGTGTGCGACCTCACAAATGCGCTTCTGGAAGAATGGTCAAAAATTCCCATAAACACACTCCTAAACCTTGTGGACAGCCTTCCCAGAAGAGTTGAAGCTGTTCTAGCTGCAAAGGGTGGACCGACGTCATATTGAACCCTATGGATTAGGAACGGGATGTCACTTAAGCTCATATGTGAGTCAAGGCAGGTGAGCAAATACTTTTGGCAATATAGTGTACTTCAGCAGACCGTAGATAACTCAGAATCGGGCAGCAAGATCTGGGATGAACGTTTTGAACCAGTGTTGCATCAGAGACTCATGGATTAAAGTCAAAGACAGACTGGTTTGTTATTCTCTGGTGTCTTTGCAAAAAAAATCTAGACTTCACACAAACCATGAAGTTGACCTGCTCATTAAACTACAGCTGACCTCACGGGTTTAATCAAACACAAGCTGTTAATTTGACTTTTTCTTTGCCTATCCCGAGGACTAAAGCATTAAAAAACCACACTTTTATAAAGGGCTATACATGTTGCAATACAAAAATCACATCTCTTTTAAACTAAACCTTAAGAAATCTATAATTCATAAGCATATTCTGCTTTCCTAACCAGGGATGACATGGTGTGCATTTCTGATATTTAGCCTTGGCTGTATGAGATGTAATAATGGTGATGTTTCTTTAGTTGAAAATGGACTCCAGTGAGAGAAGTCTTTACTCTTGTTCTGATGGAAAACCCTTAAAATAAACAAAAAATAAGACAAGAAAATACATTTTCTAAAGCACTGTAAATTGGAAAGTTTCTTTTTTATTTACAAAAATGATTCAAGCTTGTTACCTGTGAAATAGACCTTCTGTATTAATGTGTCACACATTTTGTTTCACAGTAAGTTTGCATAATACTAAATACTGGAAATACATTTCTATAGAATTTAAAGTTTAAGATAAATAAACTTCTCACTTGGTGAAAAAAATGTATAATTTTTGTAACGAAGCAAACAAGTTTCCAAAATGGAAAGATAATAATAATAATAAAAAAAAAAGACTGGACTTTGTTTCCAAGTTTGAAGACGTTTCGCTTCCCATCCAAGAGTATTTTTCAATTCAAAATTACATGTATAGGGTTGAGTTTGGGGTTTTATACAGTAGCCCAACGAAGCCTTGTTTTTGTATTGAAAACATGCAAACATGCTGGGTAAACAGGTCTGTATGAGAGCAAAATGGAGAGTAAAGTTTTCCTCAGCTTTGTTCAGTACCTGTAGCATCAGAGTTATATTTTCAATTTTAAAACCTCAAGATTTATTTTGCAACACTATTTTTTAGTACTCAATTTTAACTACTAACATGTGACACCTCAGAGTTATATTTGTATAATATAACTCTATTAAGAGTCTTTGAAGAAAGTCTACTAACACCATATTTTTTAACACTTGTCAATTGCATGTTTGTTGGGACTGTGGCCGCTGGTTGCTAACCAACCAATGGGCAGAAGTTGACCTTCTAGGAGAGGCATCCCCAACCTCGGTCCTCGAGGGCCGCTGTCCTGCAGGTTTTAGAGGTTTCCTTGCTCCAGCACCAACCCATTATCAGGCTTTTGGTCTACTGCAATCATTATAATCAGCTGTGCTAAAGAAGGGAAACCTCTAAAACCTGCAGGACAGTGGGCCTCGAGGACCGAGGTTGGGGATGCTTGCTCTAGGATACACCCCTCCTCATTTACATAATAAGGCAGAAATGCATAAAGAAATGTAAAAATGACAGGCAGAAATAAAAAGCATTGAAGAAATAAATAGGGTAAAAAAAATAAAATAAATAAAAATACAAAGGAAGAATAAACCAGACAAAAATATATAACATGCATGAACAAAAAAAAAAATACTTAAAGAAATAAGTAATAAATACATAAATAAAGATTATAAATAAAGAAGATTTAGGACAATAAATAAGGAAATTATTACAAAGGCAAAAAACAATGAAGACAATTAAAAGAGATATATACATTTATGTCTCACTGTATTTCTGTATTTATTTCTAATTATGGCAGGATTGGTCCTCCATATATTGAGAAACTTTGAGCAACTATGTAACTTAATTGTTAATATATGATTTAATAGCCATCCATTTGTATTTCAATGATACAATCCATCAGGGTTGATTTCCTCAAATACTAACAGATTTAATCCGTCGTTAATATTTAAATTTCCGTGCGCCATTCCGTATTAATTGATCTTCGGTCTCACGTGCGCTCTTCTGCAGACGCCGCTCAGCGCAGCTCCACGTTTTCCCTCCGCTGTTTAAACTTCCATATCATCCAGACAAAATGGGAAAATTGAACTTTTACCTCCTCTGGTCCCTACGTGACGCTCCCCGACAGTTTATTAGGTATCCGTTATATTTGTTTTTATAAGCCCGCATGATTATTTTCTTCTTTTTACATTTTAACTCTCGAATTTAATGCAGCAAATCCAACCGAAGGTGCTTCCAGGTCCACATCCCGCTGCCTCTTCCCAAACAGCTGCTCATCTTCGGTTTCGGAGAATGGTTGGGAAAAGACGCGGCGTTGTCAGCCGAGGTGGTGGTTGGTGTCCAGACACAGAACATAGGGACTCTGTCCCCGCAGATAAAGTACAATAAAGGTGGTTGAAAGATTAAATTAGTGGTCTCTGGAGAAAATGCTCAGGTCTCTTCATTCCTCACAGGTGCTTGACCTGGGAAGGTGAGTGGAGTGATGACATCATCGCCGAGGCTGCAGAGAGAGGCAGGAGAGGAGTTTATGGAAAGATACTGCTGAGGGTCTGTGGAGAGGTAGGACCCCCTCATCCCTCACTTAAAACATGCAGAGGAAAGCTGTGCAAAGATAAATACAGTCTCATTTTAAGAGGAAGGTTTTTATTTCACTGACATATACTAACTGACACACTTAAGGCCTGCAACTTTTCAACAACTGTTTATTTATAACAGTAATTTCTTAAACACAAAACAGAACAGTATTGGTCTTTTATTTTTAATTTTCAATACTTTCAATCTTGTAGCCTTGAACATCGGTTGTGCTTTCTGTTTTTCATGGGACTTCAGCATACAGTGCACCTCGCCACGGTGTCATCATTCCTCACCATGGCCGGTCCTAGACAGGGGCCAACGGGGGCCAGAAATTCTAATGATGATATGCGCTGGAACACACATTGTTACTGATAGAACCTTTGGAACTACTTCATTCTTTTTATTTACAAATTCTGTTTTACTAATTATTCAAAAACAATAAGGTGATAGCTTCAGTTGTACTGAGATAGGATCCCAGTTTTCATCTGCCAAATGTTTTATTTTCACAACAAATAAAAAAATCCTAAATTTTTTACAGATGAATTTATCAGTTTTTCTTGAGTTCTAATTAAAATTTTATAGCAAATTAAGTCAAAAATATGTAAAATTCCTAAATTATAAATGTCTATTGACCTCATACGAAGTAGAATTTCTATTGAACCTAATTGAAAAGAAATTTCACTTCATTCAGCTCTCTTAATATATTTGAATCCCTTGCCCTGTTTTTTATTTCATGCTTTTCTTTGCCCCCTTGTAAACATACTGCCCCCCTCCTGGTCCCCTGGTAAATTTTGTCTAGATCCGGCACTGCTCCTCACCCTCACTAGATGTGGATTTACTTTAGTATATTCTGCTGTAAAATTAGTCCTATATTTTTGTTTTTTACTCGAGGATTCAACCTCTGCTGTTTGACAGGATGCACAGCTTTGAGTGGTAACTAGGTGACTGCCAGAGAGTAACCCAGAGAAACTTATCGGACTGATCCAATCAGCTCTGTGACCACCGGTCGCCTGGAACGCGGGTTGAACAGAGCATTGCTTTGGACAGTACTGCACAGGTTTCACCAGCAACCTCCTCCTCACACCCCGCTCTCTCTTGTCTGTGCAAACGCAGTAGTTCTAATCCGCACATGATGCACAAATTATTGTACTACCCGCTCTCTCGCATTAAAAAAACACCACCTCGCAGAGTGTAAAATCCGGGATAATTTATCCGACTCGCGGGCATCTGTGAACAACTATCTATATCAGGGAGACTCCCGGAACTTCAAAAACAAAATTTAATAAGGGTGGCCAGGCAATAACCAATGTACACTGAGGGTTGGCCGAAAGTAGATGGGCACCAAAACCTTACGGTCAATCTACGCTGTTCCAAGAGGCAAATTAACGGGCAAAACATCCATATTTTCTAAATAAAGACAATCTATACTTTCCAACAGCCTTTGCTAACAAATAGACAAAATATATATTCAAACATCCCTGCTTTCTAGATAAAAGGTATAGTGGATAAAATTCTTTCAGGTTTGAGGTTTGGGTGAACATCTTTTCCATTGTCATTACCTACCTACTTTATCAATAATCATTCTGCATAAAATTGATATTTACAAGTACTAATATCTACATAAATTGATCATTTAAGTTTTTATTAAAATAGTTATTTATGATTTTACTGAAGACTCCTAGATGACCTGCAAAGACACATAATTTCTCTTTACCCCATAAAACACTAAATCTATTTCTGCTTGAATTCTGTACTTATATAATGTTGGTATATTGATGTGCATAATAAACCACATTGTTTTTGTTAAGTAATTGTCAAAATATGAAAAATTTAAAGGTTTTGAAATTTCTACTTGAGATTATTACTGTTGCCACCATCTGTATTAGAGATAAATAAATGGTAGGGGTGGCCATAGAGATGCCAATGATTGGCTAAGGGTCACCATGGCCACCCCTGGCCCCCCATCTAGCTTCGCCTCTGCTTGGTAGTAGGGCTGACTTATTTTAAAATGATTGGGATACTGTTTAAACTTGGGCTTTAGGTAAACAAAAACTAATCAATAATTATTGACATGGCTGATATGAAAGGCTTATATCATGAAACCTTTTTTCAGCCATATAGCCTTATTTCCTCTAAATGAGCATTTATAATGGAAATCAAATTCCTTGTTTGTGCCCACAATCTTGACCAATAAAACATCATTTTATTTATTCTGTAACACATAATAGTGAAGCTGTAAAGCTGGTTTAAAAAGAAAAAAGCGGTCTCAAACTGTTGCCTAAACTGAAGCAATATCCTTGACCTTAAATGGCAAGAATGAAGGCATTTTAGTTCTTTTTTTAATCGATAAAGGCTGCCAATTCTTAAACAAACAAAAAAAGGGAAAATAATTAACCAAAAGCAAAATGTTAACACAATCCGGCTTTTAGAAAACAAAATGAGAACTGGTAGTTTGATATTATGCATTGCTAATTCTGTTTTTGTCCCAGGATGACCTTAGTGTTCTTAGCAGCACCCCTATGGCTCAGAGGAAATGCCTTATGTCAGGACATCACAGTACGACTGAGCTCTCCAGCACTTTACCGGAAATTGCTGAAAATGAAACGGTGAGACAAGTAGGGTTTTATCTTTGTTTTTAAATCCACAACTCTTGATCTCATCCAAATCTTTGCAGATAATCTCAGAGACTTCACATGTAAGTAACAGTGTTTGCTATTCTGAGATCCAAGTGAATCAAGTTGACACCAGTGAACCTCGCCACCCTGCAGCTTGGCCTACGGTGAGCTTGTTGGCATTATTACTGTTAATGGTTAAATAAAACTAATGTGTTCCGTGCAACTGATAGGATAAGACACCCAGGCGTAAGGTCACTAGTCAGAGAGCCTGCCTGACCTGGTGCTCAGAGGATATGAACAGTCTCATAGAGGATACGGACAAAGCTTCCACCCCCAAGAAAAGGAAACTGTTCAGGATGCACATCCCGGAGGAAATAACTGCACAGATTAAAAATGAAAGCAGGGAAGGTCGGTATAACAAACCTTAATGGCCTCTGAAAACACATCTATGTCCCCAGAAACTGTGTTCACGCCGGCCGTGATTAGTTTCAGCACGTCCATCAAAGCGTTGGAGCCACGCCATGTGTTTGAGTGACCCAGATACGGCTGTCCTCATCGGAGGAGAAACATCGGATCAGAACTACTGCAAGGACTCCTTGTGGAAGTTTGAGTTGGGTCAGTGACAACCACCAGAGGAATGAATAAATAAAAGCAAATGTAATGATATAAACCTTAGTCAATTAAATAACATGCTGCTGTTATTTTGCGCACCTCTGATGTTGCTATTTTCAAATATTAATTACTGCAAAAATGTCCATAGCTGTATATTGGTTATTTATTCTCCAGATGCACAGTTTTTATATTGTTAAAACTCTTTACAGTACAGTATTTTATTTTTTATCTTTAACTCTTCACTATCATGTTATTCTTATACATTTTTCTAAGGTTCACATTTGTGTGACCATTTCTTTCTATAATCTTTTTGCCTCTGTAAACAACAGAATTTCCCCATTGTGGGGAAATAAAGTGATTTTCTATTCTATAAAAGGTTTAGAACCATATAAGTAAATCTAAACAATATATGTATAAAAGATATATCTGAAAAACATTTTATTCACAACAAAAAATACTTATGTAAAACATTTTCTGACCACAAAGTCTCAGAAGAACAAAAAATTGTACACGCGTAGCGCTAATCCAGACATTGCTTAAGGCTTTTTTGTCTTGCATTATTTTTACATTTGTTTCAGACAACGATTTCTGGTTCCCAATGAACTCTTCTTCTTCTGGACCCATGCCTCCATGTGCCAGAGGACACACAGCAACCTTTGACCCAGAATCTAAGTCAGTCTTTGTGTACGGTGGCCTGAGGGATGGTCAGCGCTACAGCGAGCTGTACATCCTTAATACAGTGACCTGGAAATGGAGACTTGTCACTGTAGGTTTGTTAGAAGAATTAGTAGTTCTGAAAGGGACTAATTCAGGTGTATTATTCTGTAAAAACATATGAGAAAAGCTAATTTTTCTCCATGATTCCCTTTAAGAGTTGCTGTCATAAAAGTAAACGGATCATTGTGCACTAATTTGTATTTTTTTTTTTTTAAAGCTTGATAGTTTTATACCAAAGGTATTTATTTTCATCTACTTTAAAGTCTTCTATCAAAGGTTTTGTACAGCGTTCAATGTTAAAATGTGTTTAAAGGTCTGTTGGCTTTATGATGTGGTGCTTTTTGTAAATAATTTGAAGCCAAACTGTTTTAAAAACACTCATTTGCATTGTTAAATGTAAAATGATGTTTAATATTTATAATTACAAGGAACTCTGTAATTGCATGCTATGCTTGATTAAGAATTATATAAAAACTTTGGTTGATTCTCAGAATGTTTAACATTGCCAACATTGTTGGTGAGTTCAGTTTAACTTTAATTTAATCAAAATGAATGTCGTCAATGTGTGTGTGTTTTTTTAAGCGTATACTCTAAGTACACCGCTCTGTTTTTTTTGTTGTTTTGTTCATTTCCATCTCAAGGCTAAAGGGGATGTGCCTAATTTGTTGTACCATTCAGCGGTTTTCTACCAGAAGGAGCTTTATGTCTTCGGAGGAGTTCAGCCAAGCCATTCACTGCGAGACAAGTTCTGCAGCAACAGTCTCTACATCTTCAGCCCAGAATATGAGCTCTGGTACCAGCCCATTGTGGAGGGGGACAAGCCTCTTCCTCGCTTTGGGTCAGTCTGCTTTGCAAGATTTAATTGTAAAAAATATTGTAAACATGCTTCACATACATGGGAATACTGAGCACATATTCTTCAGGCACTCAGCTACTCTTCTTGAAAAGAAGCTATTCATTTTTGGAGGACAGAAGACTGTTGCCTACTTGAATGATATTCATATTTTAGATCTGGGTAAGGGGACTGATTTGATGCCTTCTTTAAATATTTTTTTGCCCCAGTTTGCTCTGATGTTTGGATTTTTCTCTTTCGTTAAAGGACTGATGGAGTACACAGCTGTGAAAAATGTCAACATGGCACCGCTGCCTCGGGGGTGAGTACAGAACAAATCAACCTTGATAAATGTCATTGACGAAGCCATCTGGTTCCTGTTTTATTTATTTATTTATTTATTTATATATATATATATATATATATATATATATATATATATATACACTCACACAGTGAGGAAAATAAATATTTGAACATCCTACTATTTTGCACATTGGCACACTTAAAAATAATGGAGGGGTCTGACTTAATCTTAAATAAAAAAAAATAAAAAAAATCATGGTCACGAAGAACCAGCTTCAATCCATCTTCAATGCTCTAACTGAGGTCATTACCCAAGATATCTACAGTACATGGCCCCGGTCATCCTCTCCTTATTTCAGTGCAGTCGCCATGTCCCATGTGCAGAAAAACACTCCCAAGACATGATGGTACCACCCCCATGCTTCACTGCAGGGAATGTTTTCTTGGGATGGCACTCATCATTCTTCTTCCTCCAAACACGGTTAGTGGAATTATGACCAAAAAGTTCTATTTTGGTCTGATCTGACCACTTTCTCCCATGACTCCTCTGGATCATCCAAATGTTCATTGGCAAACTTCAGACGGGCCTTGACATGTGCTGGTTTAATTGGGGAACCTTCCGTGTATTACCAACAGTAACCTTGGAAACGTGGCCCTAGCTCTTTTCAGGTCATTGACCAGCTCCTCCCTTGTAGTTCTGGACTGATTTCTCAGCTTAAGATCATTGAGACCCCACGAGGTGAGATTTTGCATGGAGCCCCAGTCCAAGGGAGATTGACAGTGATGTTTAGCTTCTTTCATTTTTTAATGATTACTCTAACAGAGGACCTTATTTATCTATCTGCTTGGCAATTTCCCCGTAGCCCTTTCCAGCCTTGTGGCGGTGTACAATTTTGTCTCTAGTGTCTTTGGACAGCTCTTTGGTCTTGGCTATGATAGTAGTTGGATTCTTACTGATTGTACAGGGTTGACAGGGGTCTTTATGTAGTTAACAACCTCAAACAAGTGCATCTAAATTAGGAGAATAAATTGAAAGGAGGTGGACATGTTGAAGGGGGACTAACGGGTCTTTGAGGGTCAGAATTCTGGCTGAGAGATGGGTTATTTGCAGCTGTATCATACAAATAAATGGTAAAAAAAAAAAAAAATCATATATTGTGATTTCTGTATTTTGTTTTTTTGATTGCGTCTCTCACAGTGGACATGCACCTACAATGACATTTTCAAACCCCTCCAGGATTTATAAGTCGGAGAACTTACTTGAATATTTTCCCTCACTGTGTATATATATATATATATATATATATATATATATATATATATATATATATATATATATATATATATACACACACACATGTTTTGATCTCTTAAATAATCCAATTAAACCAAGCTGAAAATAAAGTGGCTGGATATGCTGATAAAACCCTCTCCCTTGTAAATCAGATTTCATGCAGCAGTTCCAGTGTCGGATAACAGGATTTTGATCAGTGGAGGTTGCAGTGCAATTGGAGCTCTGCAGGATGTACATGTCTTCAACACAGGTGAGTGTTGGTAAAGTACCAACAATATGCTTTTTTTTTTGTTTTTTTTTTTTTGTTTAAAAACAAAAAAAGCCGATTTGTGATCTCATGTTTTAAAACGAAGATGCTTTGTTTTCCATATTTAGACACCTGTATGTGGAGCTCAGTGGCATGCCCCATGCTTTGCACCAAGCCCCGTGCAGGACACAGCATGATACATTTACAAACGGAGCGGGATGAAAACAGAAATATCAAGTGCACAGTAGTGGTCTTTGGTGGTTCTGACTGCTCTGGTTCCTTCTATGACGACACAATAAAATGTCCAGTGGAAATAACTAGAGACAAATGATCCAAAAAAATTATGTGAAAGAAAAAGTGAACTTTTGTTTGCTTTGTACTGGTTGTAAATTAAAGTGTTAGTATAAACTGTTCACCAGTAATAAGATGTATGCACTTAGGTGCTCTACTTTGAATAACAAATGTACAATTTGCATGTTTTATAGATTTTTTATTCCATGTTGTGTATTTTGGAAAAACTGATTTTCTACAAATTAATGACAGAATGTTTTGAAAGTTTCACTGCTATTTAATGGGTTCAATAAAACATTTTTTTTAAAGCAGTATTACACAGTACATGTGCCACACTGACATTTCATGCTCGAAGATCTGCAGGTGTGTCCGGCTGGCGAGATGGATGGCTCAGTTTGAAAGCTTCAACCTCGAGCAAAGTCTCATTTAACCTTTTGATGGTTGGATACTGGCTTACATCCACTTTAAACCTTTAAGGAAAAAAGATTGTTAAATTAGCAGTTCAGCAGATCAATTCTGAAAGGATTTCATAAGGGGTTCAATGAAAAGCACCAACACCAACTACTGCATAAACATGGAAGTTTTTTGGAAAATGGCTCATGCTGTGTTCAACCACATGGGGAGTATCTGGGAAAAGCAGTTTTCAAAGCTTGTGCTCACAGTCGTGTAGGCAGAGAAGTTAAATTAAGATCTTTTGGGACCAGAGCACCTTTCTCTATATTTCTAGTAAATCCCCCATTAGGGTTTCATTGAAATTTGAACATTGCTTTTCTGGGGTGCCTACCTGCGCTTATGGTTGACAGCCATTTCTCTGTAGATTTGCAGTTGGGTAAAAGTTTCCATATCCAGAGGAGTGAACAGTTATCTGAAATGCTCAAAGCTTAAGATGCTCTCTGATAATCTAACTAGTGTTGCACCGATACCAGTATCGGACGGGGCCCCGATACTGCCCTAAAATGGTGGTATCGGCGAGTACCAACAAATAGGGCACCGATACCATTTTGAGAGCCATAAGTTTATTCAACTGTTGTCACCCACTCCTGGTAGGCAATAAAAAGTTCAACTGGATTCACTTTGTATTAGATTTTTTCCTGCTTCACAAAGGTAGGCAGCAGCTTGACAAAGCCATGATGGCAATTATTTTACATTATTATGGTATCGGTATCGGCCGATACTGCACAGCCAGGTGCCAGGTATCGGGTATCGGTATCGTGGCCAAAAAATGGTATCGGCGCAACACTAAATCTAACCCAGGTTTAAATTGGGGAGTGGCGGCCTAGAGGTTAGGGCATTGCACCTGGAATCCTGGAGGTTCCGATTTCAAGCACCACTCTCACAAACTTTCACCCTTGGTCCCTGAGCAAAGACCGTTAACCCCATACTGCTCCCCGGGCACCGCACAATGGCAGCGCACTGCTCCCTAACAGGATGGGTTAAAGGCACAGATTTCATTTTGTTGCTCTGTACTTGTGACATTGTAACGACAAAAACTGAACGGTACCAGAGAAAATCATGTATCAATTTTCTTCCACCTAATGACTATATACTATACATGAAATATCTATTAAATATGTTGAAGTTCGTTTAATGTTGCGTGGCAGAAATTGGAAAAGTTTAAGGGGTAAGAATGCTTCTTGAAGGCCCTTTATCTTGATATCCAAGCCGAACACTTTAAAGGGAAATGCTAAAATACGCACCTCTCTGCATTGTAGACTTGTGGGACCAGACAAATGTCTGCCATGGAAATCTAAAATAAATCACCAAAATGTTAATCCTTGGCTGCATTTTATGGAGTTTACTTACGGTCTAATAGGTGTTTTCTTACCTCATCACCTACACAGTATTTTCCTGATGTTTGCTTCAGAATAGGCTCTAGAGCTGAGAGATTGTAAAGTTCACACAAACCCCAGTGAAAAAAACACACAGTGCATGAGCTTTTCTACTACAGTAAGGATGGATAATGTCTTCCCCTAACCTTGAAAACCACGGTTAATGAAGTGCTGTGCCCATGGTACCTTCTCCGCTCCGATCTTCTGCAGTACGTATAAGTTCTGAAATTAAACTGAAATTACTTAATTTTTTTAGGACGGTCAAAGTAGAAATATATTTTGGTTTTATAGCTACCTGCACAGGCTGTATCCCAGAGGCAATGAGGTCACTTATCATCCGAACGTGGGCGCGTGCCTTTGGGTCTGCAGGAAGAAGACGGGGTCCCGGTCTGGTCTCGTCAATGTACTGAATCACAGCAAGCTAGAAGAGCAAAACAAGCATGTTGAAGGATTGCTCATGATGATGCCACCTTAGTTCATTTGAAACATGCCATGCTAGACTTCTCACAGGTTATTTTCATTTTTTTTTTTACTTTTAGGAATCAGCCCTGACCATAGAACCAGAGCTACAATAAACTCTTTAAATTAAAACATATTTATGACTAAGACGTCCAAATAAATTTAAAAAATAAGTGTGACAAGTCTTAAAAACTGATCTTCAGATTAAGGCATTTTTTTTTTAGATATTTCTCTTAAAATGTGTAGAGTTGTGTAGAGACATGTAGGTCCCCAAAACACTTGAATCTGTAAATGCAGTTAAATACGAGTCTGCAAAGCCATACATATCAACACTTGTAGATGAAAGTCTAAACGCAAACTTTGTTGTTCCTCCTCAAAGTATTGCTCGTTTAGTGATGCTCTATGACATAAAATCCCCCCCCAAAATACACAGACATTTGTATGTCAAAACTGAAAAAAAATCTTCCAGCGGTGTGAAGACATTTGTAGGGCACTGTATGTGCTCATGATCTGGGATGAATAAACTCAAACTTACTGACTGAGACAGAGTAATGCCATCAACTTCCACTGCAGGAACTTGTTGCATGGGGTTTAATGTTTTGTATTGCTCTGTAAGCTGAGGTGGACAGAGACATGCAATCAGATTTAGTCATTCATTAAAATCAGGTTGGCTAAACATTTTTGCAAAATATTTTCTAATTTAAAAAGCTGAAAAAAATGAATAAATACAAGAAACATTTTCCCAGCAAAAAAGCATGTGCTTACATATTTAAATGCATTACTATACATTTAGTGTAAAGTTTCAGTATGTTTCACTTACAGATCTGTATCTCTAAATAATGTGCTGTATTTTTCATACAGTATGTTAATGTTCTAAAGTGCCTCTCTAGGAACTGTGATAGCAAGGAAGAAAGTGAATGTAAAGACAGCTGAACCACATTTGTTTTGTGTTTCTGATAAATATAATATTTTATGTATTTTGTTAAATCCAATACCTTTAGAAGTAAAATGGGCCCATGGCATGACAAATTCTCCACCATGTAAAATAATAGGCATATAATAGTTCACCACAAGTTTGTTTCCAAACAATATAAGATTTTTTTTTTTTTATTTTGTTCTGGGTTTTGGGAGATTTTTCCACTCATCTTTGCCAAGAACCCCTTATGTTTGTGTGATATCAAACACCTATGGTGTGATTGTTCAGAAATGTTACAAGGGCATTGTTCCCATAATTGCTTCAAAACGATGACCCCATTAAGATTTCCAAGGAGTCCTGCTCTTCACTTCTTGTGAAAAATAACATTTCTGAACACAAAAAAAAATTGTATTTGTTATTTAAACCTCAGATTTAAAAAAGCAAACATCTCTGGGACCTTTAGGAGTGCATACACCCTCTTCAGTCTTATGGGCCGTAACCAGGATTTTGGAATTACCAAGGTCAATCAAATATTGTGATAAATCTTACTTGACAAAAACACATCATAATATGGTGACTTTAAAGCTCATCAAGGAGGTAAATATGAACATGTTTATTATAAAAAAAAATCCAAAACTCGCAAAATTAGAGTATTTTAGTGAGTGAGAGTTATTATTATTATAATCATCATTATACTATATTATTATTGTTGTTGTTGTTATTATTGAATTATTATTAATACTACTATTATTGTCACCATCATCACTATGCATGTGCATGGCCCACGAAATGAATCAAATGACTTGCAATAATATTGGGGACTTTTATTTTTTTCCTAACCAATGAGAATGCATGCTGATCTTTACACCAATCGAAGTCAGAACAATTTTCATCATATAGTTTGACATTTCTCTGAGTTAAAAAAAATAAATAAATTAAAAAAAAGGGGAAAATACCAAGGACATGACCTCTGTGTTCTCAATGCTGGTTACGGGGCTGCTTATGGCCCCTAACAATGAGTGGACATTTAGACTGCTCATCTGATAGTTTTCAGATTTTGGGACCCAATATATTTAATAGGTACATGGAAAATTGTAGCCTAGTAAACTAGCCCCACCCACCAATCTTTCATTTAGTCCGGTTTATCAGGCTAGGAAAACTGTAGATTACTAAACTGAAAATTCTAGACACTCATAAGAACTTAAAGTAAAAACAAACCCAAAAGCTCATTAATTTCATTAAATTTAGAGGTCAAAAAACCAACACAAAAAAAAACTGATAAAAATAACTAACAATATGCTAAAAAAATATGCTTATTGCAGGAATAAAAAGATGTGTACAGTAGTTCTTTCAATAAATTGAATTATGGAATAAAATCAAATTGGATTTGTTTGTTTTTTGCTATCACAAATGAACAGGAAATGTTAATACTGTACCTGCTGACCTCCATCTTTGATTAGGTTGACTGCAACCTGGTCATATTCAATACCCTTAAGAGCAAAAGCTGTTCAGAAAAAAAAAGTTCAAAGTTATTTTGTTAACGTCCATAATCTGTAAAAGAAATAAGCAGAGTACTGAAGTACGGCTCACCAATCCGGACCCTCCAGGAGCAGGAGCTTCTGAAGTATCCATGAAGTATAGGCTAAAAGAAAACAAAAAAGAAATATAGAAGGTTGAGAAAATATAGCAAAACAAATAATTCTTCCTCCATGCATTTTAGGTTTTCTTGCTTCACCTTGTTTTTGTTTGCCATAGCTCTATAGATCTAGCGGATATCTCTTTGGAAGACTAAAGAAAGTTTTGCATGTATTCTTTTTTTCCTCTGCAAATTCCCATCCTCCTCTATCAGCCAATAGGATGTGTCCCTGAATTCCCTCCTCCTTATACTTTGGTCCATGACTGTGCAACATCTGTTTCATATTAAACACATAGTCTCACACTCACAGCTTGCAGAAACAGATATTACAGTACCTTAACAAGGCAAACTAACGTCAAGCGCATCCTTGCTGTTGCTTCTAAGACGTTCGTAACATCAAATTAGATATGTGGGTTATAGTCTTGCCTTTATGAATCTATGAATTCGCCTTAAACTTATGAAATGAAAAAATAAAAGCAGAGAAAAAAAACCCTAAAAGTTGATACAAAGATTTTAGAAAAGTTCTGGTATGAACTGTGCTGCAGGTTACACAATAGCTCTAGTTAAACAAACAGCATGGTAGAGCAGCAACGTCATAGATATAGAAAAATAGATGTTGCATCAGCGTCGGTGTTGTGCGTAAACTTGGCCGCCATATTGTGAACGCAGTTTGTGGTGTTTAATCTTTCCTATAAAAAACATTCCTGTTGGACCCAGTACGAAGCTACAAGAGAAATAAATAAAGAAAAATAGTTTTAACAATAAAAATATATTATTATGTGTTATTTGTTCATTCTTGCAACAAACCACACAATAACAGTAGCTTCTTCATAAAACCCCCAAATTGAAAGAGGCTTTCTGTACCATAGCATCTCTTAGAGGGATTAGGACCATATAATAGAATCTAAAATAAAGCTATTTAATCCACTAGTTTAGATTGCTCACATTGCAATTGTTTAGGAGGAAAAGGCAGTACCAGCATATATGCATTAATCATCAATGCATAAAACACACATTCCTATTATTACTATTAGTAGATGCAGTAATAGTAGTCATTTCTTCTGCACCACATACATTAATATCTTAAAAAAAAAAAAAAAAGAAATTCAAATCGTTTTGATAATATTATAATATTTTACAGCAAAACTCCTGTATATTATATACACATGAGAATAAAAAAATATTTGTATTTCATTTTGTTTATTGACCAAGTCATCACAGTCTTCACCTTTTTTCCAGAACAAGATCACATTTAGTTTTAATTTCCAGATATTTTGTCACTTTGTCCAAATAACCTTCAGTTTTAATACCGATAAGAACATATAAAGTTAGAAACAAAAAAAAAATTATCAGGATTTGTAAAATATAAGCTTTATAAGTTAAGAAAACTCTGCTTTGAAGCGTTTTGAGTAACCCTGGCGAACTTGCCACTCACAAAAAGGCGGCCACGCTGACGTACAATGCCTAGTGGCTTACTAATGTTCCAACACACTATCTATTTTTCTATTTCTATGGTCTCCATTGACGAATTTCTTTTTTATCCAATAGTTATACGACTTTTCTAACTAAAGCGGAAATTTGCTTCACGTAGAACACTGATTGGATAGACTGTCCAGCAAGGAGACCAATCATACACGATTATTTGTGGGCGTGAGTAAATCTGGACCAATAGCGAGCCTTTCTTTTACTCAGATCCCACCTCCGGGTAATCTATGTCCGTAAGGGAGGTTTCTGGTGTTCTTGGACCATTTTACCACCTGCAGAATCTGTGAGATCAGGTCGTTCTGGGTCCTAAGCATTTCATCATGGCGGCATTAGCATTAAGATCGGCTCTAAGAAGCAAGGTGAGCTTTAAAGCTAAAGCTTTTATATCTGTTAAAACCGAAGCAGGCATTCCAACTGTCATTGTTTACAAAGTTAGTGTCATTGGAGCAGCATGTGTGCACTGCAGACTGAGTCAATAAAGATGGGTTCAACTTTGCATGTTTCTTATAGATGTATAAATAATCTCTCAGACTGTAGGCTTGTTTAAAATGCACAGCTTCACTTGGGTTGATGCTTCTTGTCATGCTTTTATTCTTTCAACCTGCTCCACTCAGTTTGACTTTGTCCCCTTCCCAGCACCATGCATGTTTTAGTTGCTTATTAATCATGTGCTCCTACAAGCCACAACAGGAGCTAACCGGTTATATGCGAATCATCTTAAATATGCAAATGAAGCTTGCCTTTATAGGTTTTTAACATACCATGAAAAACACTATATATTCATTTTTCAACAGGTCCATCCTAAAGCTGGCCGTTTGTGCTACTCCTCCTCCTCAGCGGTCAGTGGAAAAAACAGCTTTTCTTGTATCTCATTCATTTTGATTCCTTAAATTTTGCATTGTCAGTAACAATTGGTGTTTTTATTTTCCTTACAGCCGACTGTAAATCTCTTCATTGATGGCAAATTTGTTGAGTCGAAATCCTCAGAATGGCTTGATATTCACAATCCTGTAAGTATCATACAAGGCCCCAAAAAATTCTACTGGTGTTTGACTAAAAAAATCAGGTCAGTATCAATGTCTGGTTTTCTTTTACGTGCTTGAATTTGATTTTATTTCTCCCCCCCCCCCCAAAAAAAATTATAGCACATATAAGAAAAAAGTGAGCTGTAGAGTAAAGCACCAAGGCTCATTTTTACTCTTGTGTTATGTTAGGAATGCACCCTGGATTGGTGCATTTATAAACAGAAAATGGGAGGCCTTAGTTTCAGTTCCAAGGAGATTTTCTGCTGCAGATTAACAACCATGGCTTATTTAAGGCGGTCATTAAACAATTTGCTGATTGATTTCTTGCAGGCTACTAATGAAGTGATTGCCCGTGTTCCCAAAGCCACCCAAGAAGAGATGTTGGCTGCTGTAGACTCTTGCTCCAGAGCCTTTCACACGTGGTCTGAGACCTCAGTTTTGTCACGGCAGCAAATCTTCCTGCGCTATCAGCAGCTTATTAAGGACAACATTGTGAGTAAAGTTGTAAAGTGTGATATGCCAGATGACATAAACTGTAGAGCTGAACTCCTGGTTCCTTTTCAGAAAGAGCTGGCCAAGTCGATCACATTGGAGCAGGGCAAAACCCTAGCTGATGCAGAAGGAGACGTATTCAGAGGATTGCGTAAGTTTCTCTTCATACAACGATTTCCCTTGAAGTTAGACATTGACATTTCCATGATTTTTTTTTTTCACTTTTCAGCCAAAATAATGGCTTGCATCATGTCTTACCTGCTTTATTTTTTGCAGAGGTCGTAGAGCACACCTGCAGCATCACATCTCTGATGCTGGGAGAAACCCTACCCTCCATCACCAAGGATATGGATACCTACACCTACCGCCTTCCCATCGGCGTGTGCGCTGGCATCGCCCCCTTTAACTTCCCCGCTATGATCCCCCTGTGGATGTTCCCCATGGGCATGGTGTGCGGCAACACCTACCTGCTGAAGCCGTCGGAGCGTGTGCCGACCTGCACCATGCTGCTAGCTAAGATGCTGCAGGACGCCGGTGCTCCAGATGGGACGCTGAACATCATACATGGACAGCATGCTGGTGAGAGCTGATGTAGCTTGAATGAAAATTGCTAATAACAGTAAGTTTGATTTCTTTCTATCCTTTTTGCATGTTCTTTTTCTAACTGTTGAATCGTGAACAGTGACCTTAACTGATGTATTTTAGGCCCAAAACGTCTTCAGATTATGTTCTGGTTCCTTTGTTACCTCCAGGGTGAGTTGTTAAGCAATGAATAGAAATAGCAGAATAAGCAAAGTGAAAAGTACATTCCTTTTACACACGGAAATGGGAAAAACGGCAAGTATGTGAGCAATGACATTATTGGGAGTGTTGATGATTGTTAAGTCTAATAGCGGCTGGAAGGATCTGTGATAATGCTCTTTTGTGCACATATGATAACTCAAACTGTCCAGTTCTGCAACAACTTCATGCATGAAATGGGAGACATAGTCCAACAGTTTTGTTTTTGCCCGGGTCCTTTTATCTCTGACAGGCTGCTCTGAATTGTTGGGACATTTTAGGTCAGAGTGTTTCTGATAAGCTTACCCAAACTGTTTCCTCTAAGCAGTAGATAAGCTGCTGTTCCAGTAAACCTCAACAAGAAAAGACGGCTGATGCTGCCATATAGCTAAAAAAGAGTTGTAAGGAGCCTTAGTTAAAGGTGTAGTAGTGGAGGATTATCACAAATTTTTTAAAAGATCCCACCCTCTCCACTAAAAAAAAAAAATGTACATGCAGAACCCTGTACCCGCTCCTGAGAGGGAAAGCCTATTAAACGTGTGTGAGAGCGTGCACAAGCCCATTTCTCCTCATGTACGCTCTGGTTAAAAGTTGCTCTTTGCATCGCTCATACAAGCTTACTTTCTAGAAGAAGATTTGCAATTCTTCCACGTAGACATAGATAGATTTTAGACATAGATATATCACCAGAATGATTGACAATCACTTATTTTGATGATTCACCCAAAACATCCTCCACTATACATTTAAGTAATTATGGTAAGTGATTATAGTTATCTGACGGTTTCTGTGAAGTTAATCACTTTTCCCTATTTTCTCCATTTGTGAATTATGGTTCTTGTATTGGTTACGGAAGTCCGAGATCATAAAAAGGTTTCAGCAATACTTTTGAGGTAAATTTATGTCAAATTCTTTGTTTATTACCCGTTAGATTGGGTATTCTGTGTCAGAAATGTTCTTTATTGGGATTTCTTTAAAATTCTGCAGCTCAGGCAGCTTTTAGCCCTTAGTCCGGTTGATACAATTTAACCAAAGCTTAGTTAAATACCATTATTTCATTATTTGTCAGAGGGAAAGGTGGAAGTGTATTTTTACACATGGCAGCAGAACAATTTAATTTGATAAAAAAGACCAAAAAAACTGAAGAAATCTGTTGTAAAGATACAATTTTTGCTCATTGCTAATGTGACTAATGCCTGAAAATCTCTCTTCCTCAGCTGTGAACTTCATCTGCGACCATCCAGCCATCAAGGCCATCAGTTTCGTGGGCTCCAACCAGGCTGGGGAGTATATTTATGAAAGAGGCTCTAAAAATGGCAAGAGGGTCCAATCCAACATGGTGAGTTCCATAAACAAAGTGACCAGACATGCAGAAAATGCCCAGTAGGTGGCAGCAGCGCTCAACAGATTCTCAAATGTTTTTACTCACTGGTCATATTACAATGACTTTTAAATGTACTGATGAGTGCAGAGAGCAGATTACAGCTCTGCCACACTGTGGAAACAGGCTATTTTTATTTGCACCAATCGTTCTAGGAATGAACCTAAATTTGAAGCATATGTACTATAATGATTTACCCACAGTTTGTTTAAAATAATAATCCTATTTGTCACAAACAGGCTTCTGTAAAGTGGAGATCAAACAGCTAAGGGTTAACCACTTCTTGTGTACTGCAGGGAGCCAAGAACCATGGTGTGGTGATGCCTGATGCCAACAAGGAGAACACTCTGAACCAGCTTGTGGGAGCGGCGTTTGGGGCGGCGGGGCAGCGCTGCATGGCCCTTTCCACGGCCATCCTGGTGGGCGAGGCGCGGAGCTGGCTGCCGGAGCTGGTGCAGCGTGCCAAGGCCCTGCGCGTGAACGCAGGTACCACACCCGCCCGTCGCCCCGCCTTTCAACAAACCCGTTCTCCCAAGGGGCCCTTTGGTTTAGACGAGCCGGGGCCACCCACGCCGCCCTAACCTCACCTCTTGCCTGATGCTCTGTTGTAATTTCCCTTTGGAGTCAGCTGGAAGAACAGGGTTTGTCATGGCAGTCATGCAGCAAATTTGTGGCCAGATCTGCGGGCCAGACCTAAATGGCGGTTTTTGACCATCAAATCCTTTGAGAATAAAGTTGACGTGAGGTAAAACGAAGATTGGCTCTGCCCGTTTATGGGGATTTGAAGTCGCAGTCAATTTGTGTTGGGCATAGGATAGCTGTTTGAGAGAGGAGCACCTTTAGGGTCCTCATCCTGCCTGCTGAATGTTGGTGATGAAAGACAAATGTGATTATCAGTCGGGCTAATGTGTCGTCACATCATACCGTCTTGTTTTTGTGGCTCTGCTAGGGGACCAGCCTGGTGCAGACGTGGGGCCCCTGATCTCTCCTCAAGCCAGGGACAGAGTCTGCAGCCTGATCCAGAGTGGCGTGGACGAAGGAGCTCAACTTCTCCTCGATGGGCGAAACGTCAAGGTCAAAGGTTACGAGAACGGCAATTTTGTCGGCCCCACCATCATCAGCAATGTCACGGTATGTGGTGCCCTGTGCTTAAAGGCAGACAGCAGATCTTTGCACAATACCTCATAAATGTTTCCAAACCTCTTTAACTATTTGAGTTTTTAACTATTTAGAACCACAAATTCCAATTTATTTAGATTTTATGTGATTTACCAGTAAAGAAGTTAATTCTCTGTAAGATTGATAGAGAGCAGCAGTAAACATCTGCCCTGGAAATGAGCCAGTTGGACTTTGACTGGGACATTTTTTTTTTTATCTAAAGGGTTCCACTGTAGCTCTGCTGTCCGTTCAGGGTTGTTGTCCTCCACCACTCTCCTGTCTTTTGCAGCCTTTCACCTGGAATGCCTTTTATTTAGCTTTTGTCAATCCTCTGTTTGCTAAAGAAAAGTATCCCCACAGCATGATGCTACCAGCACCATGTTGATACATGGGAAGACTGTATTTTGCTGCTCAAACTGTTTGTTTCCCCCACACATAGAGTTTTACACGCACCAAAAAGTTAATATTTTGCCTTGTTTAAACATCCAACAGTCGTTCCATCAGGAGATCCTCCAACCTGAGCTGTGGACCTCTGCAGCTCCTCCATAGTAAATACAGGCAGCTACATTCTGGCTGTTTAGGTCAGGAACCTGCAACCTTTTACACTCCAAATCTTAAATTCTACCCCTAGTGCAAGACATTTTCCTATAGCTACAAACCATTCTAATAATAGCTTAACAGTTTTTCATAAATATCTACTGTAGAATGTCAATGGCTGATAAAAAAAAAAAAAAAAAAAAAGGGTTTATGAGGGTTATGACATAAGACAAACCATTAAATTCACTGAATATTTTGATTAAAAAAAAAGTGAATTTTGCAGACAAGTCATTCTGTCATGACCTGGAATTAAAAGAATAAATTAGCTACTCTTTTTTTAATAGTTAAATATTTTATTGCACTACTTTGGGCCGGATTTATCATGATCCAATTTTGCGTGCAGTTATTTGCGCTCGCAAACTGGAATTTTGCGCGAGGGGCTGAACCATGGTTTGCGGGTGATTTAACAAGAGCGATTGCGTAACTGGTGACAGGTGCAAAACTGTTGGTGACGCCCTATTTAAATGACGCTTTTGCGCGTTTTGTGGTTTTCGGCATGGCGAGTTTGGACAGCAGAAGGCGCAAAAGGAAATTTGACCCCATGGAAATGGAGATGTTGGTGGATGAAGCCAATAAACATTTAAGTGAGCTACAGCAAAGAAGTGTGACTATCACAGAGGAACGCTATATGTGAACAAATCTGTAATAAAGTAAACGCTGTTGGTGAAACCTTGCGAACAGTGGATGAAGTAAAAAGAAGATACCAGGATATTAGAAGGCGTACCAAAGAAAAACTGGCATATAACAAAACATCTGCGAACAAAACAGGACGGGGCACAGTAGATGAGATGCCTCTGACCAGCATTGAGGAACAAGTACAGCTGACGCTCTGTGAGGAGCAAATCACTGGAATTGCAGCTCCAAAATGGCAATGCAATTATAAACGATATGTTTTGATGATCGTTTCCTTGTTCATTCCAAAAATATTCACATGGAGTGAAAAAATGCGTTCTCTGAGCCTCCTTGCTTCATTTCGATGTCTCCTTCTTGCTACAATAACCGCTGCCATGTGTGCGCAATTACGCATACAGACCATTTGCACCTTCTTTTGGAATGTGTTAAATATAGAGTCAGATACCATTAGCAAAATTGCTTTCAGGTTTGATAAATCACTTTGCGAGTGCTAAATTAATATATTTACATGTTCTCCTCCCACAAGACGCACTTTTGCGTGTAAACGCCCCATATTGCATATTCATTGCAGAAAAAGTACTAAATGGATAACAGGCGCTATTTAGCACGTTTTAAAGACCAAATCCTTTTAGCACGCTGTTGATAGATCAGTTTGTACATTTTTTAGCGTGCGCAGTGAAATAGCTCACGTTTTTATACACGCAAACCTTTGATAGATCCGGCCCATAGTGTTCTATCACATTAAATTCTTTGTCAAATAAATGTGCATTTTGTGGTTTTAAAAATAGTGTTGAACATTTTAAAGCTGTCTGTCTGGATATGTCTTTTCTTAAAATGTTTCTCCTTCCGTCTCTCAGCCCGAGATGAAGTGCTACAAAGAGGAGATCTTCGGGCCCGTCCTGATTGTCCTTGAGGCAGACAGTCTTGACGATGCCATCCGTCTGGTCAACAACAACCCCTATGGCAACGGCACCGCCATCTTCACCACAAATGGTGCTACGGCGCGCAAATACACTCACGAGGTGGACGTGGGCCAGGTGGGTGGCTCCGTTCTCCAAATGCCCCTCCGTCCTTTGGATAAAGGAGGCATTCACATCCCTCTGTCATGTCTGTGCTTCATCCATAGCAGCGGGGAGCACATCACGCTTCTGTTTGAAAATCTTCACGTTTAAAAAGGAAAAAAAATAAAAAATGTCCATGTCACGTACCTGCTTGTTTGCTCCTCACCTAAAATACACACAGCAGGTAACCCCTGTTCTCTCCACTTCCCCACTATCCGGGACTCCAAATAGATAAAGCAAACATGCGTTTGTTAAATGAAAACAGAAGGGTATAGAAGCATTTTTCCAGGTGGCATTCGGAGCAGGGAATTCTCAAATAAAAAATTCAAAAGGGATTCCAGGGACCGTTTTTAGCAGACTTGCATTATGGCCAGCCATCACCCTGTTTGTTTGCCTGTGGAGCCTGGTTATGCCCTGTGTTTGCTGTTCACATGTCGGGGAATGTTGTGCAGGCCATGTGCTGCGCTCCACTCCAAACCCTCTGTGCAACAAACATCTACTTTTCGTTTTTTCTTTTTTTTTTTCACCACTCGGTGCATCTTCGCCAAAAGACCTCAATGCATCCAAACTTCTTCTCTCTGTTTCAAACATCCTAAACAACCATGGCTCTGCAGTTTTCAAAACAGAATGTTTTATTTAGCTTTTTATCCCTCTAATGAAGGCATGCTGTTCTTTTAAAGCGGCAGATCTAAGCCGCAGGTTCGGCTTTGTTTATTATGGTCGTGTAGGCTTGTTTTTTCAACAAGCATGGAGGCACCACATCTTTTTTGTCAGCCGCATCTCACTCATCCCGGCAATTTGGGTTCTTGGAATTGTTTTACAAAACTTTAAAGTTATGGAAATGAAAGGGACTGTGCTTGTTTGTATCCAGGTTGGAGTCAATGTTCCCATCCCCGTGCCGCTGCCAATGTTCTCCTTCACAGGATCGAGGGGATCCTTCAGAGGAGATACCAACTTCTACGGGAAACAGGTAGGACCCGCTCATAAACATGGAAACTCTAATCACATTATATCTTTTTATAAGATTAATAGCAGACAACTTTAATCTATTTTTGGGTGGATTTAATAAGACTTGTGTATTTATATTCAAGCCACTTAATCTCATAGCCAAAGATAGATCCCAAGTTGACTAATTTACATCAGAAGTGATTTTTTTTTTTTATTCAGCTGTTCTGTGAGGACATTAGAGGTTCCTTTGAGAACATTAGCGAGCAGACATGATCATGAATACCAAAGAACAGAGCAGAAAGGTCAGGGACAGAGGTAGACGGAGTTAAAGCATGGCGATGTTACAAAACGGTGTCTGAAGCTTTAAATGTTTGGAGATAACTGCACAGTCCATCCTCTCAGAAAAAAATAAACCTATCAAGACTTGGTAAGACTAGCAAACCGGGCCAGGAGTGCTCTGTTCAGGCCCTGGAGAAATTTTGGAAATGATCCCGAGATCCACAGCTCTGATTAAAGAAGCTCCTAGCAGAAAAAAAGAAAAAAAAAAAGAAAATCAGTTATAAGTGAAGAAAAGTAAGAGGAGGGTTTAGATCTAAGCCTTAGTGGTAAAAAGGCCTAGTCAAAGTCCAGAGCTAATTCAGTGGAGCATCTTGGCAAGATTTGAAAGCTAATGTCCACAGTTGATTTCCACCCAATCTGACTGATCTTGAAAGGTTATAAAAAAAAAAGAAAAGGTCTCTAAATGTGCAACAAAGGTGCAGACAATCCCCAAAGGGGCTCAATCTGTAGCTGCATTAAAAGGAGGTTCTAAAAAAACATTTAAGACAAACCTTTCAAATTGAAAGTAAGTCGTAAACCATCTCTCTCTCCTTCCATTTCACAGTTGTGTGTTTCTTTGGAGTTTGGTTATCACATAAAAACCCACCACAGTATACCGAACCTCTTGGTTGCTATGTAACTTGGGGGGAAAAAAAAGAAAGAAAAAAGCATCAAGCTGTAAGAATTGTATTTGACCATTTAATTTTTCTCTCTAGGGCATCCAGTTCTACACTCAGATTAAAACAGTAACTTCGCAATGGAAAGCTGAAGATGCTACCTTGAAAAGTCCTGCCGTTACCATGCCAACAATGGGACGCTGAATGCTTCGTCCTATAAGTGCTTTGAATGTCATTTTGAATTTTCTTCCAGTGAAACCACATAATGTTTATATACATGCTGTGAATTAACACCCATTAGAAAGACTGTATATGTAATCTGTGTGTATACAGTAGATGCTAATGAATGTTTGAAGATCCGCCCACAAAAAAAGAAACGCTAATAAACCTTGTCTCCTAAAAGGTACTTTAGTTTTTTCATGGAGGCAATCAGTGTTTGTGTTGTTTTTTTTTTGCACTGAATACAAAACTAAGACACAAAGAAATGAAAAATAGTTAAAATGAAAACAAGGCTATATTTTGCACCCCTGCTTGACTCTTCTTCGGAAGCACACAGTTCAAAGATGCACAGTTCTGACATGCGATGAGAACAGCCGAGGCTGCACTGAGGTCATGTGGTGCGGTGTGTATCTGACAGGCTGTTTGGGGTTGAGGGCACAATGGACTCCGGCGCCTTGGGGCTGATAGATGCCCCAGCAGGCCTCCTCTCTAATTCTGGAGGACAGTCATCATTATGCAATGCCAGAATGCAAACCGTCTTGATAAATCACATGCAAGCACTCAAGTCCTCACAGCCGCTGCTTTTTCTGCAAAACATGAGATGTGGGAGCAATAAATCTGTGCAGGCTGTCTTAATTGCAAGGATGAGACAATTTTTTTTTTTTTTTCTGTGTGATTTCTTTTCTGTGTTTGAGCTCCCTGTTTTTCAAAAAGTCTCTTTTTGCTCCTCGCTGGAAGAACACGGATCTAGATGCTTGCAGACTTTCCTGTCAGGGGGAGAAAAGGCAGGAAGTTGTAGTTAAATAGAGAACACTGAAAACGAGAAACCATGTTTTATAACACACTGGTGTCTTTTTGCTCGAACCTGCGGAACCCCCCACCCCCTGCCCCAAAAGCGGTTATTTTGGGTCAACCAGATTTGGACACTGCTTACTGATTGTCTCAATTTACCAAATGTTCAGACTGGATGCCAGACCACTGCTGACATGAATATACTTCCCGTCATTCCCCCTCTATCCCATACATACAGATGCCCTGCACCATCTTCTCTGAAAATCATGTTACCAGCTGCTCTCCGACCACAAGCGTTCAAAGAACAAAATAAACTGCTTGTGCACGTAAAGAGAGGAGACCAATGAGCTGGAAGAAAAATCGTTGTGACCAGATGTTTGTTTCCAAGCACACGACTCTGTGGCCGAGCCTATTTTTACTATTGCGCCCAGACTCTTTCTTCATTCTTTTTAAGCAGCTGGATGGAAAAGAAAATTGGTTGAAGCCTAGCTTATGTTTTTATGGTATCCTCTTCTGCCGAGAAAATGGCTGCTTAAGGCATTAAAAGGAGGGAGGAGTCAGCAGTTTCAATTTAGCTAACTGCATGGTGTCACTGCACTTTGTTCTTCGGAGTTAATTGATGCAGAAGTTTTAAGTTTCTTTTAGAAGAAAACAAATGGATTTAAATGTAGGCAGTGAGCACAAATCCCAATAATAGTTTAGCTGTGTGAAACATAAGCCACTTATGCGGGATGCTTTATTACCTTTCCGTCTGTCCATTCATTTTAGCAAAGAGGAGGCCGAGAACTTTTTCCTTTTGCTTCCAAGTGAGATGAGACACGTGGACCTCACTGCTTGGAGAAAGAGGCCTACAGAAAACAGAAGAAAATTATTTATGATATTGCATTACTCTTAAGTTTCTGACTTTAGAGTTACAACATTTATTCTATTTCATTTTGATTTTAATGAACCACCTGACATTCTTAAATAAAGGTTCTCCATGGTGCACCCCTTATCCTGTGCCATAAAATATGATAAAATTATACTTCTTGAGAAAATATAGTTCTCGTTAGGATATAAAATCCAGAATAAGTTTTAAACTATCTTTACTAATCTATTGACTATCTGTAACCGCTGGTCTTGGCAGGGCTTGGTGTACCTGAAAATGGGCACGCCATACGCCCAAGGGTTATTTAGTGCGCCGTTTAACCTACGGTAAGTCATGTTTTTTGGTAGAATAAAGTATAGAATAATTCAGTCAAACCTGTCTATCTTTAATGGTTAACATACTTATCACAGTCCAAGTTGTTTTGAGGTCAAAAATAGGGGGAAATTATTGTATGAATCTCAAACTGCGTTGTTAAAAATATCTTGTTAGTGTTGCAGTTTTTCTTAAAATGCTCATAATGTGCGCTGTGTGATGCCCACTCAGCTTTCACTGACTGGATACTGTGGGGAAACTTCTTTTTTGTTGGTCCATTGGCTCCCTAATAAATCCAGAGTATGTTTTTTTCTCTGATGCATAAAGCTCTAAGTATTCAAGCTGCATCATGTTTTAAAGAACTGATTGTTCCAAATCGAGCTTTCTGTTTACTAGTAGCTCTCTCCTGTGGAACCACCTTCCAGTTTCAGTCCAAAAGGCAGACAGCCTGCCCACTTTTAACACTAGGCTTAAAACTTTCCATTTTAATAAATAATTAGGATGCTTTAGGCTTAGGCTGGTGGAGGACCAAGGGACCGGTTTTCTCACTCTTCTAAATTCTACTTTGATTCTCCAATTTTGCAATATTTTATTTCAAATATTAACTTTGTTTTCTTTGATTTTTCTTGTCATAGTAGCTTCATCTGGCTTGGCACTCTCTTTAGCTACCTCACCATCCTGGAGGAAGGCATCAACCAAGCTCCTGCTGTCAAAAACGTAAATTATAAATGATAAAGTTGTGCCTGTTTTTCAGGGTTTAGACCTTTCTCCCCTAGACATAACTATCGACTAATGGAACTAAATCTATGTGCTATATTTCATCTTATCTAAAATACTTGCTCAGAGATCATCTGTTTCTTTCATTGAAAAAGCCACCTATGGAGGTAATTTACCGTTTATTCTCTAACACACACAGTATTTCAGGATCAGTGCTGCCATGTCCCATTTGTGTGTCTGTCTCTGTTTTCTCAAACCCCCAGTCGGTCTTGGCAAAAGACCGCTCACACTTAGCTTGATTCTGCTGAAGGTTTCTTCTTGTTAAAAGGTAGACTTTCCTCTCTACTTTCACTGCGTGCATGCTCAGTGTCTGAGAATATCCACTGATGCTACATGCTCATCCAGACTTGCTCATCCAGAGTTGCATTCAATAGGCTTTTCTTGATTAAAACGTTGAAACAGTCTGACTTTATAATTTAATTGACTCGACTCTCTAAAATGCCACATGAGATAAGATGTGTTACGAATTGGTACCAGAGTATATAAATGAAGTGAATTGAATTTTACCATTCCCAGTTAAACTGGCACATCGAGGGAAGAACTGTATACTGATGCAAGAAAAAGATCCATAATAAATCTTTTACAGCCAACCGCTCTAACATGTCATATTATCAGTGAATACGGCCATGGAAGAAAATGATTAAACAAGGAAGCCGACAATAGGCCTGCTACCTGTGAAGGAGCTGCAGTCTTAAGCCCAACTGCCAAAATTTGCCAATACACGTCTGGCCTTTATGAAAGTTGCAAAGAAATGAAATGTATATTGATTACAGTAGGTCCAAATAGAAAAACTTCAGATTTGGACCAATGACTTTGAGTTTATTTAATTAAAGTATGACTAATCCTTACCTTGATTAATTTTTGACAAAAAAAAAAAAAAAATCATAAGCTACCCTGTTAGCAGTTTGCCACAATCATCTAGAGGTCACATATGGAAGAATGCTCCTGTCAGATGAGAGCAAAAGGGCTTTTTGGTCTACACACACAAAATGCTACATGTCAAAAAACTAGCGGTACACATCAGTAACCATACTGTGAAACATAGTGGTGGCAGTATTATGTACTATGAATAATTCTCAGCTTTGTTTCAGCTAATGAAATGATTCAATTTTGTCTTAGTCTATTCAATCAAATCCAAATAAATCATAATTTTTTTTTTTTTGCATACATGGAAAAATCACATATTCAACCACCGTGGTTCGAGTCAAGTACCACAGTAGTTGAATGGAAGGTTGATGTACCGTTCTACAGTTGCCTCTATGTCTGCATAAAGGTAATTGGTACTGTTGGGACTTTTATTCACGGTACTGATGGGTGGAAACTTTATCATCCCGGCTGTGGCCTCCTTAAATTTCTGCTGATAATCCTGAAGCGCTTCCTTTTTGTACTGAATTCTGCTGGCAATGATCTCCTGCCTGACGTGATCCAACGCTTCATGGAAAAACTCCTCCACTTCTTTGCGCTTATCAACGATAGTCCTCGCCAGCTGCTTGACACGCTGCATCTCCTTCTCTCGCATGGCAAGGAGCTTCTGCAGTTTTTCCAGCTCCACCTGGCTGGCCTGGATGGTAATCAGGTTTGTTTTCTCCTTCTCTTCCTGCTGCTCAAGTTTTCTGGAGATTTCCCCAAGGGCCAGTTCCAGGGAAGAAACTTTGGCCGTGACTTCAGAGAGCTTCTTTTCTTTCGCTTCCATCTTTGCAGAGTTTTTTTTAATCGTCAACTCAAGCATGTCCTAAATGAGAGAGTATAAAACATAGTCAAAGGTTTATACACATAAAATATGATAGGTAGATTATCTTTGGTTTTCAGTACTGCACAACAATGAGCAAATTCGAAACAATGTCTAAAATATTCATACATTCTGAATTAAACATGTATACTCCAGTAATATTTGGTTAAATCTTTTAGGCAAGTTGGACCTTGTAATAAACAAGCATACAGTAAGGTATAATTCAGGTTAGATATTTGACTCCTAACTGAATATTAGTGGACTCTTTGTATTTTTGGAACCTTGTGTTTGAACTACATTCCAGTTTCTAGTTGTATTTACATACATGGCATCCATGCCGGTAAAGTGTGTATGTAAACCTCTGACCATAGGGGGGATGAGTTCTGATTCTGGGTATTTATTTGTTTGTGATTCCTCTTGTTCTGCTGGATGAGCTCCAAAGGTGTCAGCAAGCAGATTTAGTCTTTAGATTAGCTGTCATAATCAGGGGTGAAATTAATGTGCCCAATATTTATTTGACGGAAAGAATCGGTGCCAGAGAACTCCAAGGGATAAGCCGTTCAATTAGAATCCAGACACCAGTGGAAACACGCCACAACCGCTGACCACTGAGAGGCTGGAGAGCAGTCAGGAGGTCGGTGGGAGCTGGACCACAAGCAAAATACACAGAGTCAGCACAAGTAAACAGCGTAAGGAAAAAACCCACCAAAAATATATTTTGGACGGATCCGACAAAGACTTTAATAACTTAAAAATTACTTGAGACAAAGGGTCTCTTTCCAAGGACTGCTACTGAAAAGTCACTCATGTTTAACGTCAGTTGGGGCTAAGATACCTTCTCCAGTGTTAGTGAGAGCTTTTCCTTAGCCAGTGAATGTGTCAGTTCCTTCAGGTCCTCTGCTTCTTGGATGGTAGATTTCAGAGCTTCATTTAAGCAATCCTGCTCCTCGAGAGCAGACTTTAATGCCTTTTCCATCTGACTAAAAGGAAAAAATAAATCAAACAAACATAAAGGCAGCTGAGAGATTGTTTCCAGTTTAAAAGATGAGGTAACTGTGTGTTCATGTTGAAAAAATACAACTTCAGTCTCGACTCAGTTTTTTTGGGGCTGAATGATATTACTAAAACTTAGATCACGATATATTTCTTCATTTTTGCCGAAACAAAAGAATTTTGATATTGATATAAACAGACTACCAGTAATGCCCAGAACAGACTACTGTACAAGCTTATGGCAGTGATTCGCCATATAAATAAGACTAAGAAATGTGTTTAAAGACGATCACTATTATTGAATTAAAAAAAATGATTTTATTGAATTTACCCACAAAAAAGAGGAAGAATAAAAGAATGCAAAACAAAGGAACAAAAGGAGAAATTAAGGACACAATACAAGAAGAAACGACAAAAAAAACGGCGAAAATCGGAAGGGAGGGGAGAAGAAAGGATACAGGGAAAGGGTGTGGGGTGCAAGGAAGACAAAAAAACAAAAAAAGAGAACAATAGAAAGAAAGAAGCAAGGAAAGAAAGAATTACATAATGAAGGGAGAAATGAAGGACACAATAAAGAAGATATGAAACATATTTCCATACTTTGTTTGTTTTCCCATAATTATCCAGACCAGGAAAATACGGAAATCTAATTCAACACATTTCCAAACATTTGCAGACTGTGAATACCTCCATGTAATTTCCGTCATTGTCCCACTTTGTAATTTTATCTCAACATGATTCATTCGCCGAGTTTTGTCAAGACAACCAACAGAAAGAGAAACATTAACTTTAGGGTTACAACAAAAATCTTTTGTTGGTTCTGAGGATTCCTTCTCTGGAAACCGGGTGGTGCTGGGTCGGTTTGTTTAACTTCTAGGTTCAAAATTAAATCAAATGAGGACACTCAGACCATGCAGGCAGGGCCACACCAGCATCAACGTTGATGTTTCTTGAGCTGTAAAAACATCGCCGCCAGAGCAGGACACATCCTATAGCCTCAAAAGTAAACTATGGTCATCCCCACATGCTTTAGTGTCCGCTTCCTGCAGGAGATTCTGGGTTAAATGACAATGCGATAGTTGACTTAGGTAATATATACTGTCATGAAAATGACAAATCCAAATATAATAACATTAATTCTGGTCACATGTTTGTATATTTAAATACTGACATTATTTTTTCTTAGTGTTCTGCTCAACAGGGCATTTTATAGGATTGAATATCAGGATCTAAAAAAATGAAAAATCACTCACACAATAGCTTCATGGTGGTCCAGCTTCATCTGGGCTATCTCTTGATTGCACATCACCATCATGTCTCTCTTTAGGCTTTCCTGCAGAGACATTTATACGGTTTCACTCCTCCATTTGGAATATCTGAGCTTGTGTTTTACCACTGTCTGTTCTTATCCAACAGGGAACAGGTCTTTAAAAAGGATAATTTCCTCCCGAAAGTCTTAGCATGTTGTCATGTTCCAACCACAGTCTTGGATGTATTTTATTGGGGTGTCATATGATAGACCAACACAAAGTAGTGGATAATTATGAAGTGGAAAGAAGATTACATATGGTTCTTCTATCCTTTTTTTTGGTATCGGAAGCTCTGGTGTGCTTTTGTAATCAGCCCCCATGAGGTAAAGCTTTGTAGAGCCACTTTCACTGCAAGTTTTTTGAGCTGTTTTCTTCAAAATTCTATCAGGTATAAGTATGGTCTTTGACTAGGCCATTCCAACACAGCTCTGGCTGCATGTTCAGGGTCATTGTCCGGTTAAAGAGAGGACCTCTGCCACAGTCTCAAGCGTTTTGCAGCATCCAACTGGTGAAATGCCCAACTTCCAATCAGCTGTGCGCACAATTTCATGAAGGCCATACTTGTAATCTAAATGAATAGTATGTCCCTCTTAAGCTGGGGATATATGTGGCTCCTCCATACTAACCACTGACCTCTTGGATGCTTCACTGATTAATGCTCTTCTTTAAGCAGGGGCCCTCGGTTCGGCTCGCTCTGCCAGCAGCTTCCTTGCTGACTGTCAGTTAAGGTATTTATAGGAACTATAAATGAGAATATACTTTAATGTTTCTTTGTCTGAGTTAATAGCTGTTATGGTTTTGTTTTAATTTGTTTGTTTGTAGAGGAATGGGTCAACTAGATTTGGGCGGAGATTTGTAATTGGGCATATTACTCACCTGTTGGAGTGTCACTGGGAGAGAGTGGGTGAGTGGGCCCATGTGTTTTTGTTGACCGCTACACAGTTTGCAGAGATTAACGTTTGTCCAGTTATATTTTGGATATGTTATCCTACATTGATTATTTATTTTTTGTTCTTCTTTATTAAAATTAAATAAAGTTCATACATCAGCACCATTTTGATCTCAGAGGATCTTTTTTCAATGAGCGAGTCAGACAAGGAACAGCCCGACCTCAGCCTCTCAGCAGTTTTGTTTTGTGAAGTTGCTGCAATAGTGCTCTTTGAAAGATTGTGATTGGTCCAAATTATTAATATCTTTAGCTGATTGATTGAACAGAAATCAGTGAGATTTTTAAAGCAAAAAAAATAAAAAATAGCAGGATTAAAAAAATGTCCACATCTGTGTTCCCTGGTCTTCGTGATGCTTTTTAACTAATTCTTTAACAAATCTGAGGCCTTAATAAACTGAGATTCAGTGCAAATGCATACTTTTAAAGGTAGGTGGCTGAAACCAGTTTGTGGTATTGGATTTTATTTAGGTGTAAGAGAGGAAATGGGGCTAAAAACATGTGCATGCTACACTCGTCATTTTTTCTTTTTCTTTTACTTTATAGACATGCATTACTTTGTGTTGAGATTAATAAAATACTAATGTTTGCCTTGGTAAAATGGATGAATGCAAAAAAGCAGTACATAACTTGAAAACTCCTTTAAGGCTTTTTATCTTTAATGCATCAATGCAATGCACTTTAACACATACTGTAATCCGTGGTCTAACCTTATCTATTTGGAAGTTATCCAGCATTTCCTTTAGCTTTTCTTCATGCTCTTTCTGTTTCAAATCCATGTGTTTCCCCATCTGGAAGCAAAGAAAAAAGTCCTGAATGCAACTCCATAACCTTCAAAGTGAAAAAAAAAAAATGTTGCTCCTGTTTCCCGCCTCCTCACATTGCTGAGTTCATCTTTCAATCGAGCTTCCTTCTCCTCCATTAAACTTAACTCTTCCTTGAGCATTTTATGGGCTTGAGCCTTTTAAGACATGACATAACAGAAAAAAAAACAAAAATTACAAGTCATAAATGGAAACCATCAACTTTTATACAAGGACATGATGCAGAAATTCTTCCAATTCAACGTGTGAAAAAGCTGTAACCAGAACTTAAATGCTAACTCATAGATCATTCATCTTAAATGTCTTAGGATGCTACTGTGGAGGAGTCAGTCTGAGAAAAAATGTGACAAAGTGACCAAAATCATGAAGGACTGGAAACACGCGCGCCCACAAACATGGACATGACGACTAAATGAGAGGTTATCAACCATCTGATTACAGCTTTGAGCCTAATCGTTATTCTTCAGATAACTCTCTAAACGTTCGTCTACATCAGCACTGCAGTATTTAAACAAGCCGGTCTGTATCTTCTAATTTTCCCCCAATGTAACCCATCATATGGTAAGGTTTCCAAAAATATTCACCGCTTTAGGGTTGAAAGCCTTTCCCTCATGCTGCACAGAATAATTATTCGCCTGACCGAACTGCTTCGCATGTTCATCACTTTCACATACTACCATTTTATCGCCTTGCGAGGTTTAAGGCGCCATCAAAGTCCCAAATGCAGCTCTTAAATAAAAAGGGACATATGTACATGTCTGAAATAGGTTTGTTTTAAGTCGGTCCAGACCATTTCCCTTTTTTTTCTCATCCTCAGAAGCTCGGTTTTACTATCATGAAGTAAGACTTGGAAGATGGAAACCAGCTGCCAGCAAAAGAAGAAGACTTTTTCTGTCACTTGACTTTGTCATGTGAATTTAAAAGCTTTCGGCTTTTATGGTGGGAAACAGAGGTCAGTGAGGGTATGAGTCCAAATTAGTTTCTTTGGTGTGCGTTATGTAACCTAAAGGGGCCTTTCTAGACTGAAGATCCTGTGTGACAATGGAAGTATGGTTAATGCATCAAGACCAGCAGCGTGTCTGTATTTTCCCGACCAAGCACTTTTAAATTATGCTTTTTCACTGTGGCCACTGGAATAGATTAAAATAACATTAGACCAAGTTACTTGGAATGCAAAGCTTTGTTTTTTTTATTTTTATTTTATTTTATGGTGCCTTTGTTTGGTTGTTGTTTTTTTAAACGTGGCAAATGCCAACATAATTACACATAACACCAGCTGTCAGTAGACAGCGCAGCACATTTTTGACATGCTACAGGTTTAAGATGCGCAGTGTAAATCAGAGCAATGTCACGCCTGGCCTGTGTGGATAAATAAACAGACCAGATTCTTGACAGAAATGTGTCCTTTTTTTTTTAAGAGGACACATATCTGTCATGACTGACTAAAACATTATGACGGACCTTTGAATAACAATGAAATGTGGGAGAAGATATTCTCTAAGTTGGCTTTGGAAAATATTAGCAAATAATAAATTATATTAATGCAAAGTCATCATTTATTTCCAATGGCTAAGTTTAAGAGATGATTTCATCAAATCCCCGTTTTTTTAAACAATGCATTGTCCCCAGGCGTTAGTCAAGGTTCTTTTTTACATCCTACAGTTGATCCAATCATATTACTAGACTCCTTATCAGTATATAAAGAAAGACAAAATGTCTCCGACCGTTTTAATTCTTATATATGTTTGTTGTTTAAGTCCAAATTGATTTGAAAATCGTGACACTGCCCAGTCATAATTAACCTGAGGGAATTGTAGTGGACTGAGTACACAACCCTGAGGAGCTCCAGCACTCAGAGCAGAGGTTCTGGAGTTATTCTTAGCAGAGCATATATATAGTATATATAAGCTATTGAATGGTATAGGATTTTTGTGAATTTTTAAAAAAGACCCGCCCTATCCCCTTAAAAAAAAAAAACTGTACAACCCTGTATCTGCTCCCAAGAGGGAACCCCTATGAAACGTGTGCAAGAGCGTGTACAAGCCCATTTCTCCTTGTGCACGCTCTGTTTATAAGTTGCTGTTTGCATTGCTCATACAAGCTTACTTTCCAAAAAGAAGATTTGCAAGTTTTCAATATGTCAAACTCACCACCAGTAATTGAAAATGGGGACAACCACATAGGACGGCCTTATGTAAACAAATCACCAGAATGATTGACAATTAGGAGGACCAATTATTTTTGATCATCCACCCCAGAAATATAGCATCCTCCACTGCCCTACTAAAGAAAATTCATAATTATAACTGTCATAATTCATATGCTAATATTATAATTTAATTTTGCAAATCCATGCATTTTTAATAGGATTTTAAAATTGTGTAATAAATTAACACTAACCTGTTTATTTCTCTCTTGAAGTGCAAGGGCCTCTTGTCTTCTTAGTTCATCTTCAAGCATATTTATCTGTGAGGGTAAAAAATGGACCTTTAAACTGTTTAAATCTGCATTCCAGGTTTGTAAGGTGTGTGTGCATCTTCCCTCCCTGACCTTCTCCTCTCTGGCTTCTACTTGTCTTTGCCAGTAGCCGGTCATGTCCACAGAGTCCTGCTGCTCGCGGTGCAGCTGATTGATGAGCTGCTCGTTCATGCGGGCCATGTTATGATGGGCCCCCCGGTAGTCGGACAGATCCTGCTCTGTGCTCTTCAACTTCAGCTCCCACAGAGCGGCGTTAGCTCTGGCTGTCTCCAGGTCCGGCTCTTTCTCGGATTTGGATTCATGTTTGGAGCCTTTCTTCCCTTTCCTATGACAGATTAAAACCCGCAAACCGACCTCAGCCCAAATTTCCTCTTTGCGCATGAACGCAGTAAATACCCGCACACTTACCCGCCTTTCTCCCGCTGCATCTTGGAGGGTTTTGTCATGGGCATGACAGATGCGCTCCAACTAACAGAGAGCAATAGTTGCTGTCTCCAGGCTGATTTGTTGGGTTGTGGCTATGGTGACGCTTCATAAATTATACAGTCTTGTAGTTTGATACCGTTTTAGTCCATTATCAGATGATAACAGTCAATACAGAACATGCGCAAATAAATGAATGAACCCACAATCAATCATTTAATTAAAGAATAACTAAGTTAATCAGATGGTACACCCATTTATAGGGCTGCCAACTTTTCACCAAATCTTGGAGTGAGAATTTGAAATAGTTTGGACAAAAACTCTTGTCGGGGTTAGATGAGGATAAGTGCAGCTGTAGGTTGGAGGTTTTCAGAGGATTTGACTAAAACAAAGTGTCAGAATGTGGGATTTTTATTGCACAGTAAATATTACAGAGTAGCAATAAGTGATCTGTAGTTATGTGGAATATTTTACTCAAGATATACATTATTTTCTACATTCTGGTGATTTTTAGAGAATTGAAGTAAAGCAGAATAGGCCGTACTAAAATATTCGCATGTTAAATATACTTTAAACTAAGAATTTCACAACTTTGTTGATTATCATTATAAGTAAATTAAAGAATGGGGAACTAATAGGCTATTACTGGATTACTGGCACTAATATGGGAACCAGCGCAATCGAAACCTATGCAAACTGCACTGTGTATGAATATTTGGTAATAGGCTAAGGATTAAAAAACTTAATTCAGTATGTTATTAGTTACAACCAATCTGAAAATTGACAAAACGGCTAAACAACGATTATATAAAAACTCCTCATGACAGGAGACAGCACTTCTCTTAATGTTTCATTTGGAAAATGTGATGGAAATTAAGTCAACATATTCAATGGACCAAAATAAAGATAAATGAATAAGACAAGTAATAAGAAAAGACCAACATACCTGTGGTTCTCCCTTTATGAATCATGGATAACTGAGCTGTTCTGACTGCACATCCTCTCTGGATGTGGTTGGTCTTTTCTTGGTTGACTGATCTTTTGAAAAATAAAAAGCAATGGTTGTTTTTCTTTTTTTGGAACTCATATGGGTTTAAGAGGCAAATCTGGAAGCTTTAAGAATTAAAATATTTTTGTTGGTTTAATTACTCCTAAATGTCAACGGGATATTACTAAACTAGACTGAGCAATAATTATTTAACTTGTGAGCAAAACATGGACTAAAACTGGGACTAAAAAAGTCATTTGATGTGATCCCACACTCAGTCTCCACACCAATAATTTAAGTAAGCTGCTGTATTTTTTATTCATATTTACTCAAAGTACTATACAATACATAAATAAGTGTAATGGAGTTGAGTTTTAATGTCTGTCATTTTTTTGTGTAAGAAATTGGGAATATGGAGTGAGAATGTGTGAAGACACTGAGATGGGTGAGTCTCACTCCCAATGGGTGAGAGTTGACAGCCCTGCATTTATTAGCAACAGATTCAGTCCAATATGTGTATTTTTAGATATTTTCATTTATTTTATTGATTCACATGCTACATGAAAGAATTCGACTAAAATTAAAAGTGCTGAAGGCCTGAATTTTTTTAAAGTCAAAGTTAAAAACCTATTTGTTTAGAACTGCCATTGCCTGTTTAAGTTAAACTGTTAACTGAGGTATCATTAGTTAAAGTTGTAGTCTGTTTTTTTATACCTACTACCTGGTTTATCATGTTTTTATCTTTATTTGCTTTTATCCTGCTTTCATTTTCCTTCTGTTTTATTATTTAATTCATATAAAGCACTTTGAAATGATATGACCTGTGCAGTGCAAAAAACTTTCCTTGTCTTGCCTTAAAATGAACACTTACCATCTTAAGTAATGTAATCTCAAAACAGGTCCAGTTGGAATATTAAATTTATATGATATTCAGAGCTTTAGAGTGTTGTTAAAAAGTGCATTTATTTCAGTAATGCAATACTACAATTAAACACATGATAATTACAATTAGATAGGAGTTTTTATTTCAGTTATTCATCATTTTCACCTTACAGCGTATGAAAACATGATAATTAAAATTTATAAATCACATCAATAAAACATTTTAAATTCACAATTGCTAGCTTAAAAATGAAGTTTAATATCTACTTAAAAGTTTGTATTTTTTTCAAAAGAGTTTTGGGTAGTCATAGAGATAAAGCTTATATTCTTTTCCAAAAAAATCTTAATTGATAGTGCAATATAATGCTTTCTTTGCTTCACAAAAGGTTTGAAAATGACAAACACCCATCTATATATCTATATTTTGGATGCGTTCATCTTGAGCCCAAATGTAAATTGAGTTTTGACATTTATTCATGTGAATTGCTTTTTACTCAAAGTGGAATAATCATCTAACAAACAACATCAGTATCTTTATTTAAATCAAGAATTTGGTATGTATATTTAATCACATATGTTTAGACCTTATACATGTGCTCATACATGCATCCTCATTATATTTTGATGAATATCCCTCAGATGTTTACATTTCCTTTAGAGTAATTTTGACTGGTTTGTTAACGGCTGTTCTTGGCTGTATTATTTATTGCCTGCTGGTTGTAGGTATAGAAACAGTTGTGAGGTAGTTTTCTTTCTGCATTTTATAATAATTTTATCCACTAGTATCGCTTGTAATACAACTGTCCCAGTCCAATTTTATGTAAAACTCTTTTCTCTTGATGCTGGTGTCTGATTTTGAGTTTTGATCCTTTTGTGTTCCTGCCGTTTTCCTGAATCTCTTCCCCAATTTTAATGCAGCTTAGATTTTCTTCCTCACCTTAATAACACATAGAACTGACATGCATTCACTCTGAAATTTTTGACATGTTGATTATGGGATCCATAGTTTTTCTACGGATTGATTTACGCATTGAGTGAATTCATATAACTCGCGGTTTGTGTTTGTATCAAAGACAGATGTTAGTAGATCTTAGCCTATTCATGGCAAAACAAAGTTTAGATCTGCTGTCTCCAAAGGTTTTGAACCATGGGGCCAAAATTACTAAATAAACAATATGCAATATGGCCATATTTTTATGATTTTACATTGTTTAATGAAACAAAGAAGAGAAGTCAGGTCTGAGACGCCTGCCTTAAAAAAGAAAAAAGATATTTGGTTTCCCACTTTATAGGTCAAATGTCTTCTATTTTGTTGGTCAAAATGTTTTTAGTCTTTTCCCAGAAAAAAAGCGACGTTTTTTTTGTTGTTGCTGTATTTAGACAAGGTTAATGAATGGGTGTGACCATGTTTTTTTTTAGTAAAAAGTTGCTAGATGTTTGTGGCCCTACTTACTACAATGTTGAAATGAAAAACATGTGCAATAAAACCAATATTTTACGTACCATTTTAATTTAAAAATATATAAATTCTTTTTTTTTAACCATCCAAGAAAAATGCAACTGCTTTAGTACCTTTAGTGCATTTCATTAAAATGTTTAGGTATAGATTTCCACCTGTATTTATTGGATCTTCGTTTATAAGACTTAAATAATAAACTTTAACTTTTGTACCCAGTCAGTAAAAAACAAAACAAAAAACAAAGCAATGGTGTTGTGTAATGTGTTATCATTTAGATCAAATGGAAAGGAAAAAGGGTCAAAAGGAAAAGATAAAAACAGCTCCATTGTTGCTGTGGTTTTCCTCGCAGAGCCTTAGTGAATGATAAAGTCTGCTAGGTCATTGAGGAATATACAGAGGCACCAAAAAAGACCTCCTAAAAATAAAACAGGTTTGGAATATTCTTTTAGAAAATCTGACATTTTTTTATGTTATTTTTTTTTTTAAACAAAAACTTGTTTGCCAGTGTTTGAGAGGCAAAATCCTATTTTTTGGTTACTTTTAGTGAGAATTGAACAGGGGATCCTTTGCAATGTTCTTTCGAAGTTTCCCCCTGTAGATCAACAAAATCATAGAAACAATAAAGGGAAAAACATGCACTAGTTGGAAGAAACACTTTAACATGGTCGGATGTCTGACAACAAAACAAAATGACTAAGATGTTTTTTTGGGGGGATGTTTGTTTCCTTAATCTCTCATTTTGTACCTAACATGTGATTCTGGTATTGACTTGGACAGTGTAAAACCACACAGTCTTTTTTTTCTGATAAGAGCTGTGCTGTTTTGGTTCCGACTGTGTGCCAGCAACAACCACAAAGAATAAATCACATGTACCTGTTTTTGTTGTTTTAAATTCCTTTTTTTCTGATTTTTTTTTTAATCTAAATATTTTAAGATGAGGACATAAAAGAGCATATTAAGCTTACAGCTCTACTACCGTAGTTTTGAAAATACATTTGAAATATTGTTGGTTATTCGCTATAAGCAGAAATAAATAAATTCCCTAAAATATATGTAACTGTTTTGTGACCTGTTTAATTTTATTTAAGTGTGAAACTTAAACAACACAACCTTTCTTTATGTTCAAATTCATTGTTCTGCATGTTTGACTTATACAAAATCAGCTTTAATTTTCATTTCTCATCCTGCATGCTTCAACACTGATTTACTGAGTGCCATGATTCTGCTAAGATGTTAAGGAAGGCCAGGTTGTTTTAAAATTTGCCTTCAACCCATCTATACCTTCATCTTGATGATTCTCAATAGATTTGCTGTGCGGTTTCATTCTGAACAGTCCAGCCCCTTGACACTATAGGTATTAAAACAGATACTGGGACCTTCGGTAGTTGGGGTGGATGCCATGTCCAGCTGCAAACTGCAAGAAGCTGGTCAGCAGAGAGAAGCTTAAGTTGATTTAAAATTTCCAGGAGGATGACCTCAGATTATTTGAAAAAAATAAAAAATAAAATAAAAATTGGTGAGCAACAAAAGGCAACATGGTTTGCCAAGTGGGGAAGTGTTGGCCTAGTGGTTAGAGCAGTGCGCTTGTGCTCTGAGAAGGCTGCAAGTACCCGGTTTGATTCCCACAGCCTGCACTCTGGGTCCCTGAGCAAGACTCTTAACCCCACACTCCTCCTCAGGTGCTGCACAGTGGCAGCCCACTGCTCCCCAAGGGGATGGGTTAAATGCAGAGGTAAATTTCTCCAGTGTGAGATCAATTAAGTTCAATTGTTTTATTTTATTATTATTTTTTATTCTCACTGGAGTTCATGCAGCTTTCTGTGCCTCTGTTCTGCCAGAGTTTGGGACCTTGCACTAGACAACCAATCCTTTCCTTAATCTTTATATTTCAGGTGAAACCATGTGACTGACTAAGGGCTTCACACATGGAATGCGCATGTTGTACCCTATGTTCTAAACTCTATAAGCCCAGAATCAGCTTATAGTTGTAGTTTTAATTATCCCTGTGGGTTTTGCACTTAATTTTATATTTTCCTTCCACTAAATTCTACATTAATAAGCTTGGATACAGTTTACTGCTTTAGGTTAGACCTTTAGAGGCTTACTGCTGGGCCATGATTGGAAATTGTTCATTTAAAATCTTCCCTATTATGGTATAGGCTTGCATAACATTAATATGTTCTTGTTAAAATGCCTTTATTACTGATGTCATCTTAAGGTTTCATATTTAAAAATGTATTACTGAGATAACTCAAAGCATTTTTTATTATAGTGTTCCTTTATTAGGGGAATATGTGAATTAATGAGCGAGTAAGTGCCTATGATGGAGCTGTGATGCACGTTCGCTTGAGACTGATGAGATCGCTCATCATGTAATTACAGTTTTCTCACGCCGGGCTCTATCACACAGGATCTGTTTGCACATGATCTCTTCCCACAAGATGACATGAGGTACATTTGGCTTCTGTCAGCAGTATTGTTTGTGATGTCCTGAAAAGAACTGTGTGTTTTTCCACTGTCATCTATGCCGTTATTTTCTGGTGCAGTTATGGGAAAACCACTGAGATAGTTTGCTCATATTTTAAAGGAAGCTCTTCCAATAGAAACAATGTAAAGGCAAGTTATAATTCAGAATGAAAGCACAGAATTTTTTCCGTCATCTTGTTCGGGATCCTGCAGGTTGGAGCCTGGATGTCCAGAGCTGATTATTTATCATACACACACATGGACAAAAAGTGGTAGAAACTGAGAGTGTGTTGGGTGTAGCTACTGTAAACAGAATCATATAGGGTCGCTCTGTGCTCTGGCATTACTATGAGAGTTTGAAGACTAAATTTAAAGGTAATTACTATGACAGCGAGGAGAGAAAACTGAAATAACCCAGAGCTTTTCAAAGCTGTCATTATCACTGGAATTGTAATGACAAGGCTTGGGTCTCTTCAATGGACTTGTTGGGGTAGGACACCCACAAACATGACATTCCTGAGGGCAACATTGCAGCATATTAATGATATATAGCAGAGTGTAGATTACAAAGCTGGGGTCCCTTCTAGTGCTTTAGGGTTTCAGTTAACTTGAAACGAAATACCAGACCTTGAAACTAGAGCTTGTCTTACATAGCATGCGTGTCTATATGTGCGTAATGTGCTGTGTCATGTCTTAGAAATAAGCTCACACAGCAGTGCATATTTCACCATCCCAACAAAATTTAAATCCACAATTTCTTTGCGGTTGTTTGATTGGAAATCTACTTAAAAGTGATGTTGCTGCCGCATATATTTCAAACAGCAAAATGAACGTAGGTGTGGGTGATTCACCACAGAAACATTACTGTACTTAAGGGGATTACTGCTGCCCAAATATTGCACATTACAAGTATTTCTCACAGCATTACACACCGGATCTGTCTGAACACATTCAAAATGGTTTTAAAATTTGTACGCATATCAATCATGAACTTATTTATGAATTTTAATTTTTTTTAAATTTCAGGGTTTAATCGATATCCCCTAACATGGCTGAAAAACCAAGACATTGACGAGCGCAAAGGCAGCAAGAGGTTCTGCACATGCACACTTTGATAGGGGCAAACGACCATTCTGGTGAGCCGCAAGATTTAAGAAAGTAGCCGCAGTATTTACAAAAAAGGAAGGAGGAAAGAGAGTCCAATATTTTTAGTCCAAATTACAGTGTTGGAACAGTGCTTTGCACAGTTGAGTGTCCAGGGAGTGGAATGGCATGATGGGCGAACACTGCTGCCAGGCCCCACCCTCCCCACATTGTCCTCACTGTGGAGTTCCTGCTCTCTAACAGCACGTTTGCCCTCCTCGTACCCTCCTGGCAGCTCGTGCCAATAGCATCATTCCTGGCAAGGTCTTTGCTGGAGCTGAAACAAAGGGGGTGGGGTTGAGACAGGGTCAGTTTTCTTGGGATGTTTCAGTTAACTGCTTTTTGTTATCTTTCTGCTCATACAAAATGCACACATCTCAGGTCACTTGAGGATTTCGAGCCATGGTGTTAGCCAAACACCATAGTTCAAAGTACTCAAAATAAAGCAAGGATACATAAATGTTAGGTATACTTGATGAATCCGCATCCTCGACTATCCTTAAGAGAAAGAAACACTCCAAACTCCCACTGAAAGTGGAAAAACAGCTATTCATGCTTTTCATGCATTTTCTCTTTAAATGTGCCTCACAGCCTAAACATTTTTCTCTTGGAAAACCTGTGGTTAACACAGAGATGAGTAGGAGTGAGATGATTGCTGTAACATTCTTTTAACTTTTATGTCAGCTGGAGAGAAGCTTAGATTGACATTTTTTGAAAGATTCCACAAGCCCAAATACGGTGAGAGGTTTAAATGTGAAGTTTTCCTCGTTTAAAAAAAGATGATGTCATTCTTCTTTCCCTCTAAACGCTTCAAATGTAATCAAATGAAGCTCTTGCTCTGTGCACCTTTTGTTTTTGTGCACTACATAAAGTAAGCTTGTGGCTAATTTAACATTTTTTCAGCCATCTTTTTATAATTCAAAACAATTTTTCCAAATCTGAAACAATAGTATTTATACTGATTGACTTAATAGAAACACTAAGAACTAAAACACTTTTTTAAGAGGAAAAAAAATCTGTTTGATATTTCTGTTAATAATATGTTTCAGAAAACAAAGAAACAATTTTTTGTTTGTTTTATTGGGGGTTTTACTTCATAAACTGTTTTCTAAAGAATATGAATAAACATAAAGCACTTTAAAACTGTGGCGAACAGGAAACGCTCATATAATATCAACTTTAGCATAAATACCCTGAATTGATGGTCAGTAATATTTAACAAAGCATTCTTTCACAGCCTAGGAAATGCCCAATTTATACTGAATTTAATAGGGAATGATTATTTGATAGGTGCCCTCTGCAATGGCGCCCTGAGCAGTGAGCCATAACCAAAAATACCACTGAAAACATATCACTATATTATCCCAATAAATTTGCACATTTTTAAACAGAGTTTAACATTTGCATTGCTAAATTGTAGAAATGCTGAGTCAGTCCGATTCAGCTTATAAAGCCATGCAGGAAAAAATAAATATAAATCACACATCATTTAAGAAAAAAAATTAAGCACTTATGACATTATAAAGTTCCAAAAGTTTCAGCATGAAGGAATTTCTGCAACCATTAAGTATTTTAGGCAAGATTTCTTTGAAGTTTACCAGTGTGAGCAATTAATTTTTCTACACCTTGATAAACCCCTTCTCCTTTCATATGGGGGTTTTCTTTGGCTTTAGTGCAGCCAGTTAATGAGCAGGAGAAAAGGCAGCCAAAAAAAATGCTTCATATTAAGAAAAAAAAAGGAAAAAGAAATTGTAGGCAGGTAGTCCTCAGCTCTAGTCCCAGGAGGAGGGGGACTCCTGATGGAGTTGGGATGTCCCAGCACAGGATTGGTGGATGCTGCTCCAGATGTGGCCCCATGCCAAGCCCTTATGTCTTTATATACTGTAATCAGATGAGGGGACAGCCCTGAGTGAACATCGCACCCACTCTGCAGCTTCCCTCCAGCATCTTCAGACTCTCAGCAGGATGGCCAAGCAGACCCTCATCCTCATCCTCTGGCTCCTTGGTGGTAGCCTCTTCACCGAGGCGACCTACTACCGCCACCACCGCTACATCCCGCACTTCTACCGCTACAGGGAGCCCTCCGCAAACACAGAAAACCTCCTCCCCGAGGTCGTAAACCCTGTGCCCGAAGTCTCTCAGTCCGGCGTCTCCACCTACCCCGAGGTCCCGGAGGTGTTCCACCCGGCGCCGGAAGATGTCCACTCCATCCCAGAGGCTTTCCACCCGGTGCCAGAGGTGGTGCATCCGGCACCTGATGCGCATCACCAGACTCAGGTGCTGCGGCGCGTCCCCGAAGTTTCCTCCCATGACAGACATCGAGACAGTCGGGTTTTTTACGGGATCATGTTCGATGCTGGGAGCACCGGCACCAGGATCCACATCTACAAGTTTATTCAGAAGGATCCCGGTGAGTGAACAGCTGACTCCCACTGTGTTTGCTCTTAGGTTCACTCACTGTGTGCTGTCAGCAGAATGGGCACATCTAGTGGCAGAGGTGAACTTTAATCAGTTTGTATGAGTCAACTATGCAGGAAGCCTTAAATCCTCCTGGATGAAAGTAAATATAATAAGAAGCCACTGGAAAAAAAAAATACCTTAATAAATAAAAATTCTACACTGCAAAAACTGCAATCTAAAATAAGTGCATTTTTTTCCTGAATTGAAGAGTCAAGTGAGACACAAGACAATTTACATTTACAATAAGAAAAAAACAACAACTGCATTGTCTAATGTCAAGTGCATATTATAGTATTTTCCTGCACACATTTAAGGTAAATAACTTAATTTAAGAAATGTTGACTTGTTTCTAGATTGTTTTGCAGTGTATAACTTGTATGATCTGTTTCCTTGTGTTTTTTTTTTTTGTGTAGTGGAGCTGCCTGTTCTGGACAATGAAATGTTCCATGCAGTGAAACCTGGACTGTCAGAATATAAGGACAACCCTGAGGAGGTATGTATGCCTGTTGACACCATCACTTCTTTTTATAGGGAGTTGCTCACTCTCGCTAAACCACTAAACCGCTTGGATTTTCGTTGGGTTGGGTTTATGTGATGTAAATGCTTTGTAATTTCAAAATAGCTCATGCTTGTCTAATGATTTTTGTGCACTTTTTTTAAAATCTCTGAACTAAAAATAGTCACTTACAACCTTTAATTTTTAGGACAAAAAAGTATTTTCTGCATTTTGTGAGGCGATTCTGACCTATTCGTGTATCTATGCCATGAACATCAGTAAGTTACTTTAAGGGACTGTCGTAATGTGTGGCTTTCACAAGGGTACTAAAAGGAGATACTCTGGTGCTCCAACTTTATCTAGGAGGAGCATGCATGAAATGAATAAATTTGACTCTAGGGTGGAGCCTAGAGGAACCCCACATTTAGCAGACTAGATCAAAACTCTCCAGAACAAAATAAAAAAAATCCCTTTAAGGTGATCAGCCTAAGCTTTTGACCACAGAAATTAGAAACTTTTTTTAGCCAGCAGGAATAATTTGGTGCTACAAAAGGAATTGCTTATTGTCACTATGATTTAAACTGTTCATATTTTCAAAAATACCAGCTGCTTTTGGATTTAATAATAAAAAAATACATAAATGTAAGGATTCATTTAATTTATTTAGAAATTAACAATTTTATTTTTTGCTGACTTTTTCAGGGTGGAAACACCATCCGCCAGCTGCTGAAGATTGCCAAAAAGACAGTGCCGGAGGAAGAGTGGAGGAGGACGCCAGTGGTCCTGAGGGCCACAGCTGGTCTACGCCTGCTGCCCCAAGAAAAGGCCAATGCCTTGCTACAGGAGGTGAGGCCCATTTCTACCCTAGCATCAGACAGCCCGGCTTAAACCCCAGCCGTCCAACCATGGATAGGGATGAGAAAACCACTAAGTGCTTACAAGTGACACTGAATGAAACAGCAGCTAGTCTGCCCTTTTGGTGGTTATCATGAAGCAAAGAACAGCTGTTGTTGGGTTATGTGGAGCGACCATATCTGGCATTTTAAGTATTATCCAGGCTTCTGCTCCAGCCATGTTTGTGGTTCAGTTGTGTGTCACTCTAAAACAGGCTACCAGGCTTCACTGTTTGTAAATGGATATTTACCTTTTTAGAAGAAAATAGGATGACTTATGCATTTTCTGCTTACATTAAGTCTAACTGTGCTTATATTCTGATAAATCAACCCTACAGGTGCAAGAGGTATTTGAAGAATCCCCTTTCTTTGTGCCAGAGAACAGTGTTTCTATCATGAACGGAGCAAATGAAGGTAAGAAAACGTATTGCTTTATTTTGCCAGTTTCTAATAAGCTGAACTTAGACTGTTAAAAAAGGAAAATCCAAAAAGCTTTGGTCAAAGCATTAAAACCAATGACCAAACAGCATCTTCACCTAATTCTGTACTTAATTCTCCTTAAAAAAAGAAAGGGCTGACTTATGTATTTAAATTTTCCTTGCTTGGGATTTCAGGGGTCCTGGCCTGGGTCACAGTGAACTTCCTCACAGGTAAGGCATTAAATGAGTTTTGATTTGTTGGTGTCAGTTGTTCTGGGAGGTGTATTTTTGACCCTAAAAGAAACAGCAACATATATTCCCTTAAATCTGAGAATATAAAGTTTAATGCAGTTGTAATCATTACACTGATACTTGTGACTACATTTAATTTGAATTTTGACTCAAACTAGGACACCCCTGAAGAAGATATGATGGCCTCTGTAACTTTTTGCATACTGTCCAATATCTCATTGCCTTTAATTACTGGTTTACAACAACGTGGGGCTTGTATGCCCATAGCAGTAACTTTAACCATAAATAACAGGACATCTTTGCACCAACACATTTAATTTTCCCTTATACCATTAGGTTCTTTACTAATGTGGAAGTCCGTTTTGCAATCTAAATATTTTATTTTGAAAAACCAATGAGTTTAACTTTGAAAGGTAAACCTACATTTGTATAATAATGAAAGAGCACTGTATGTCATAAATGCCCTTATTATTATGTTATTAAAATCTCTTGTGATATTCCAACATATAAAGTATGTCTCCTAATTTAAAGGGTATCTGTTCAATTTAATTAAAAAAATATGCTAAATATAGTTAGCATTGCAATTTTTAGCCCATTGAGAATTGAAATTTACGCACTTCTCTAGTTTTAATTCCTCTTGGGAAAAAAACAACTCTTATTTTAAAGAGTATTTTTGAGCTTTGCTTTTCAGTGTTCTACCATTGGTTTGCTTAGTACTTCCATGGTTTCTGGTTTCCAGATTTTTGAGATACAAAAGTCTGAAAAATAGGCATGGTTCCATGTATTCATATATATATATATATATTTTTATTCTAAAAGAAGTCCCACCATCCTCCATTAAACTTGTTTGTTTTCTCCTTGTGCTTGTTTCCAATAGGCCATTTGTATTCCAACACTAGGAGGACAGTAGGGATTCTGGATCTGGGTGGTGGATCAACTCAAATCACTTTCCTTCCAAAGTCAAAGGTGCAAAATATTTTCAGCCCAAAATAACCAAGTTACATTTTAAACCCTGTAACATAGACTGACTGACATGTCTTTGATCCACCAGAAAACAATTCAAATTGCTCCACCCAATTTCACTGCCAAATTCAACCTGTTCAACCAAACCTATGAACTCTACACACACAGGTAAATAACTTGGCAGACGTAGGAATAATATGTAAAGTATAGAAACTTAATTTATGATAAATATCTTCTATATTTATGTAGCTACCTGGGAAATGGATTAGTTGCTGCCCGCCTGGCAACTCTTGGTGCGCTAGGAGCTGATGGTAAACCATTTTACACTCTTTATTTATTTAGTATCCACCATTTGTGTTGAAAACTGCTCAGTTTCAATAGTAAAATATTTGTTGTTTATGCTTCTCCCAGGTCTGGATTGGAAAGTCTTCACTAGTTCCTGCCTTCCAAAAAAATACAGGGAAGAAGTGAAATTTGGAGGAGACACCTATAAAGTTAGCGGAATTCCAGGAGGTAATATAAAAGCCCCATGAGGTTTTGAATGCTCTCCCATTGTCCTGACTCCAACAATCCATACATTCTTCTCTAACATTTGGAATGCAGCAGAGTACAGTACAATACGGTCTCACATGAGAGCATGCATCAGCCAATGCTCAATTTTTCTTGGCACCAAACACATGTTTAGTCGCCTTATCTCTCTTGCTGCTCCCACTTTGGCAGTTAAACTGTCATCAACCTTGTATTTAGATGAGAGTGAAATACAAGGTCTTCACAAATAAGGCAGTCACTCCCATACCACAGTCAAGTAGCCAAAAGATGTGGGGTTGTCACTGAGTTGAAGTAATTTTTTCTTTTTTTTTCTTTGTGGAGAGAGAGCAGTTTGATCTTGGCCTGGTCTCGATTGTGTGTTTCAAAGGGGCTGTGCTAGCTGTCACTCTTGTCAGCACATGGTTTTGCTGCACAATTGTACCAACGGATCCAATGGGGCCATGTGAAACTTGTCCTTTTGGGGCTTTCCTTTAGATAAAGTTTGGTGAGCCCAGAGTTTCATCCGCCCGCTGACCTCGGGCTGTGGCTTCCAGCTTTCCTAGTTGCATTCCATCCATCTTTCTTGGCCAAAACTTCCTTTCTTTCACTGCTCCTGATGTTTAGGAAGACCATTTTTTAAACCGCTGCTTTCTTGTCTTGCTACAGGGTATGCAGGCTATAAACTGTGCTACTATGAGGTCATGAGGGTCGTCAAGGGCAATTTTCACCAGCCGTACGAAGTGAAAGGAAGCAGCGTCTTCTATGCCTTTTCCCACTACTTTGACAGAGCTGTGCAGACCGGCCTCGTCAGTAAGTGAGAACAGAGCAGCTGGCCACCTTCCGGTGCCATTATCTTTTATGCTAATTATGATGTCTTGCACAAAGTTGGTATTTAAATTGCACGTTTGTTTTCTTGCACACCAGGCAGTCTAGGTGGTGCGGTTGAAGTCAGAGACTTTAAGAAGAAAGCCAAAGAAGGTAAGAGGGTTGGTTGTCTTGAAATGATCTCTACAAATTATATTGTCCTTAATTCAAAGTCAATTTTTCAGGTAATTGTTTAATAATCTAAAGCATCTAAAAACCTAATTTTAATCTCCCCTCGTTTAGTTTTGGTCCTGAAAATGCTATAAAAGCTCTCAGGTGACTGTAGAATTAACTGTGAAATGTATTTAAGCCCAAGATCATTCAGTACCTTACAGACCAACAAATATTTCAAAAGCTATGCTTTTACAGACACAGAGGATGTACAATGGTTTAGAAATGGTTGCCATATATTTTTTAGCTGTTGGTGAAGACCTTAGCAGCCAAATTGTGAATAAGATGCAGTTGCCTTCTTTGTTTAGTATTAATAAGTCACCATTAAGACAACCTAAAAACAACATACATCAGTTTTCTGTTTTAAAAGGAAACTATTTCGGACATGTTTTTTTAAAAGGCAGTTGGCTGATTTTAAGCTGAGGACTTTAAGCTAATTCTAATAGTTGTCTTGCTAGTGTTGTACTCTTCATCTAACTGAGTATGGTAATATAACATGGTAAAAAATTGTGATAGACTTGCATAGGAATGTTAACAGATGTTACTTCATATAATCTTGAATAGAAGTGGCTCGAGAATAGAGCCTTGAAGAACCCCATTTGTGATTTTCAGTGTATCATAAGCAGTTTGCACACTTTTGCCCTCTGTACTGTGGGAAATAAGTTCTTCCCACAGTATTTATTTATTGGTTATGAACTGAAAGGTTTGAGAACCACAAGTTTGTAATATATATATTTTTTTTTGTTAAAGATGTCATGCAAAAGACAAGAAGTGCAAAGTTTAAAGAAGCATGTTTGTGCTTCAAAATTACAGCTAAATGGCTCTAATTCTTCTTTATGACTATCAACACCACCTTCTGACCAATGCAATGTAGACCCTCATAACCAGCAGAAATGAGCTGGTGTGTTACATAACACTCTGTGTCGTGAGAACACTGTCACGTGGTTTCAAGAAACGAGTCTCGCTCAAGTTCGGCTGGCAGCTGAGTTAAAGGTGTCTGCAAGTCCCAGGCAGGAGGGCACCTAGCAGATACATACTGCTGGAACACACCCACACACATAAACACCACCCACCTGCGGCCTTGTGTTGACCCCCACCCAGCTGTACTGCTCACACCTTCTTGTGTACACAGACAAGCAAAACAGAAAGGTCATCCTGTTATCATGAAAAAGTGTAAAGAAAGGTCCACCATGTACTGCTTTATTGAATAAACCCTTAATGTTTTGATATCTTATATGAAATATGTGTTTTTTGTATTTGCAGTGTGCAACAAAATGACCAAATACCGCGCCATCAGTCCCTTCCTCTGCATGGACATGACTTATATCACTTGCCTGTTAAAGGAAGGCTTTGGCTTCAAGGACAGCACTGTGCTGCATGTAAGTGACTTGTTGTTACTGGATTCAAAGGTTGAGAAAAGTGCCAATATATGTAAGTCTTATTTCACGTTTTTTTTCCTCAGCTGGCCAAGAAGGTAAACAATGTAGAGACAAGCTGGGCTCTGGGGGCGACCTTTGACTTCTTCAGGAACTTCAACATCCACCAAGACTAGCTGCAATAGCTGGCACTGAAAGGGACAGTCTGTCACTGTGTGGCCTCCTTTCCTCTGACCACCCGTCCTCGCTTCTTCCCAAAACCTCAGTATCCTGAAAACACTAAAAGAACTCTTTTTGTTTTTTATAAAGAAAACAAGAAATCACTATATTTTTATAAGGCCAGCTTTTTCTACTGTATGTCCAGCTCATCGTTGGTGGGTTGAATTTATTTTTTTGTAAAACGTTTACATGTTTAAGGGTGGCAGACCTGAAATGTTTCTCAGGCGACCGTGTAAGGGGGTACAGATGGGAACTTTGGAGGCAGTGATAGGAGCCATGGTATCTTGGTGCTTACTGTGGTCCTGGTGTGCGCTGTGCAGAACAGTGGAATAAATTTAGACACTAATTGCTGGAGCCGCAACCACAATTGTCTTTGTAAATGCTTGTAAACCGGTCCTCTTTTCATTCTAGCCGTAAATCTTTTTTATTTTTTACAGTGGCCTAGTTAATTTGCTCCTACCATTAGACGAGTAAGACATCATATGAAACAGAGCAGATGAACAGCTCATTCCTTAATGTCGCACAAAACACTTTAACATTGTAGACAAAACATATTTGCTTCTATTTCTTTTACAGAGTTGTACATATTTATTATTAGTAATATTTTTTTTTTAACATACAAAATTTTATAGGAAAATGCCTTTTGTGTTGAGTGAAGCAATATAGTCTGTTCCTTCAACAGCATGAAAGGAGTTTTGGACCATATTCTATTGTGAATAAAGAACCCGCTCACTGAAGGTCCAACATCATTATCTGCAGCCATTTAAGAACACATAAACTCAAATTACATAAACATGCCTGGAAACTTAACTTTTTGTGAATTGTACATTATTTAAATAGTTGAAAATGTCTTATTTTGTATTATCTTTAGTAATGTTTTGTCTTACTGCTCTTAATGCCTTCATACAGTATGCCGTGTTTTCATTATCTACCATATTCACTTACTACTGCTGTACATACAAGATGTAAACTTAGTGAAACTGTTTTGCAATAAAATGCATCTACATGATAAAATGTCATGCCGCACAAATACCAAGTAATACTTGTCAGTTTGCAAAGGCTGAAGTCTGATTGTTGTCTTGTTTTTCATAAATGTTGTGACAATAACCAAACGACAATGTTTTAATAAAACGTGAAAAATGTGCTTTGTGTCATACTGGGTGTGTTATGAAATTAATGAACAGTTCAATATTTAATTTAAAAATGTCAAATTTAATGAATAGGTTTATTACAAAGGGGTTTCAAGCACTTATTATTGCTCGTTTTGATGATTAAGGCAAACAGCTAATGTGAAGATCAGTTTAGTATAAAAATAAGAACAAGAAAGAAATATCTTTCAGCTTTTCAGTGGACAGTGATAAACTGCCTTTACAGGCAGGACAAGCCGCTGATCATTAGTGGTTTACTAAAGATCAAGGAAGTTGTCCTTTTTTAGAATACAGTGTCAATGAATTTTTAATGGAAAATTTAGTCGAATGAAAAAAATGATGAAAAGAAAAGATGTAAAAGCATACAAATAGCAGCTTTGAGATGATTTGGAAGCAGAACTTTTTCAGGAAAAAGTCAAGGTATCATAGACTAAAGTCAGCATTTGTAGATCCAGCACATAGACAGATCCAAGAGATGGGCAACATGAGAGAAATATTTTTTAAAATGGTTTAAAAACCTATTTTAAGATGAAATTAAGCTGTGCAATGTATTTAGAGATGATGTTTCAGAGTCTAGAGCAGGCATCCCAAAAGTCGGTCCTTGAGGGCCGCTGTCCTGCAGGTTTCAGAGGTTTCTCTGCATTAGCACAGCTGATTCTGATGATTGCAGTTCAGCAAAAGCATGTTAATCAACTATCAATGTAAATCAGCTGTGCTGGAGCAGGGAAACCTCTAAAACCTGCAGGACAGTGGCCCTCGAGGACCGACTTTGGGGATGCTTGGTCTAGAGCAGTGGTCTCCAACTCTGGTCCTCAAGATCTACTATCCTACAGATTTTAGATGCATCCCTGCTTCAACACAGCTGAATCAAATGAATGGCTTGAAAAGGTAATTAATCATTTGATTCAGCTGTGTTGAAGCAGGGATGCACCTAAAATCTGTAGGACAGTAGATCTTGAGGACCAGGGTTGGAGACCACTGGTCTAGAGGATGCGCAGAGAGGCACATAAAACAGATACTGATGATTTAGGCGTTGCTGTTGTCAAGAAGAAGACCAGACACCAAACCCTTAGAAAACTGCTGAATGAGAGAATTTCTGCATATCATGCAAGCCTCCATTTTGTTGCAACCTGGCTCTAGGATCAAACCAGTCAAAAAAAAAAAAGAAATTAAATGAGCCAATCTAGACCGAACCAAACTGAAACAAGACAAAAATGTTTGCGTTATCATTCTTTTAATATCAACTTCTCATACTGGGTGCTTTTACTTCCATACTAAATGTTTTCAAGGGTGGTCTTAAAAAAAATTGACCTTTTCTTCCATAATATGCCTCTTTTTATAAGAATGTAACTTTGGTTTTTAGTTGTTGCTGCCTCCTGTCCAGGATTCCCCTGAAAAACAGGTTTTCAATCTCAATGGTTAAATCCTGGTTAAATAATGAAAAATGAATCCAAACAAGGCAGAAAAGTTAACAACTGCAATGTGGGTTTCCCTAACTTCAGCAGGTCCATGGCTAATAGCTTCTATAGCATGCTGTTATATTACAGTAATACATGCAAAAGGAGACCTGTCTGGGTGTTCATACTGTACACTGCAAAAACGATCTGGAAATAAGTAAACATTTCTTAAATTTAGCCCTATTTACCCTTAATTTGAGTAAGTAAATAATATGATAATAATAATAATATGATAATAATATGAAACTTTTTTCTTATTTAAAATGTAAATTGTCTTGTTCCATTGGCAAAGTGTCTCACTTGCCTCCTCAATTCAAGACTAAATTCACTTATTTTAAGAAAAAATGACTTATTTAGATTTACATTTGCAGTGTATAGGATATGGACATTCTTTTTAGAAGGTTAAAAAGAAAGGTTAAATTGCTCTTCTGTAATATTATTTCAAGAAACTGAATTTGATGGTTTTAATTAGCTGCAATGTATAAAATGCATAAACACTTAAAGCATAAATCAGTATATTCTGCTTTTATTGTATTAAGCATGAGTTTTATCTTGAATTGACATACTAAAAAAATAATTTTCATTTCATTAACTTACTTTAAAAAAAAAAAACACAAGAAGACATAAATAAAGAGGTTTTTTAATTTCATTTTTACATGGACAAAAATGAATCTTAATAGCTTTTAAAGCTAGGAGTTTAATGAAGATCCACTGATGAGAGCTTCCCTGCAGGTGCATCATTTGCTTGCATATGCCATGATCTGCTCCTAGAAAATAAAAATACAATATGCTTTAGAGAAGCGTGTTAGAAGTGCTGCTGCCTAAACAAGACCTGTAAACTTGTGAACTCAGGAGCCTTTAATATGGAAAAAATGTCTCTTTTAACTCAGTGGTTCCATAGTGAAACGCCTTTCTGAGCAGTAACCGTTGTGTCGGTCTGAATCACTTAGTAGGAAATAAAGCCGTTTCACATGAGCGGTCAGTAATAAAAAGGAGTGTGAAAACGCAAGCCAACACCACTGTCCGCTGCCTCAGGGCCAGCCGTGCACCCCACCCACACACTTTTGGTAACACTAAATTTGGGGCTAAACTTAGATGCCATAGTAGTAGGTTCAGAGTCCTTTAAATTATAGACACGGCTACAGTAAAGTCCCATGTAATCAGAAAAGTGGGCGGAGGGTGGGGTCACGGGTGTGGGAGGGGCTTTTGGTCTGACAGGTGGTGGATGCTCTCTGAGCAAAGACCAGGTCCGTTCAGATGTGTGGAAGCTTACTTTTAGAGTCGGGAGCATGTTGGTGGCCTGCAGGCCGAAGGTGCGTAGGAGAACCACAGGAGCTGCGTTGGTGGAGTAAAGACGCTTCATGAGGTCGATGACAGTCATCATGGGCAAATTGTGTCGCTGACGTTCTGTCTCATATTCCAACAAGTGTTGTATTGCTCCTGTGTGGGGAAAACAAAGTCAAAACACCCAATAGAATGAGGTTTTTATTAAACTATTTTTTAGGCAGGTGGAGGCTTGTTATTTTACACACAGTTTTTAATTATAATTATTTGCTTTGATTGATTTAAAAGTGAGGGTGCTCCTTATTTCGGCCCTTTGCCATTAGACTGCTCTAGAAAAATATTCACACCAAAATAAATTCTTCATATTTGATCAACTTACAACCACAATCTTCAGCATGCTGTTAGTTTATTACTGCAGAATGAAAAAATAAATCATGTGAGTAGGGCTGCAACTAATGATTCTTTTCATAATCAATTAGTCTTCTAATTAATCGAGTAATTATCGGATAGCAAAAGGCTCATTAAAGCAGATATTTGTCAAAATTTCAACCAGGTGGAAAATAAACAATTTCACTTTAGGAGTTCATGATAGCATATCGATGGACAACACTTGTTTATCTTAAATGCAAAATGTTTACATGTTTTTAAGTTTTATTCTGGTATAATTGTTGCTCTGTTGGAGTGGGTTTTTATCTTTCAGCAAGTCTCTACACTCCAGTTACCGATTAATCAATTACTAAATTAGTTGACTATTATTTTAGCAATCAGTTAATCAGGATTTATCTGATTAATTGTTTTAGCTCTAAATGTGCGTCAATATTTTGTAAAACCATTGTATTAAATCTAAACCAGTTTAGTCCATCTGGTAATTGAATTTTTTGGCCATTTTGCCTTTGCAGTTAGCTCAGTATTAGTCGGACTACACAAAGAGCATCAGTAAGCAATGAATTTAAACTCTTACTCTAATTGGAATTAAGTCTGAACTTTGACTTGATCAGTGTAATATAAAAATAAGCTTTGATCAAAACTGTAGAGAGTAGTTCCATTTTGACTCTCTACAGTTGTCTGTTTTAGTTAGAAAATATTTTGCGATTCCAGTAAATATTTTCTTCTGACCCAAAGTTTTTAGTAATAAAAAGTCCAACTCAAGTAATAATTTCTGTTTTTGCAGGAAAGTGACCAAGTTCTCCTGCATCACTGAACTGCCAAAAAAACCTGCTGCCTTTTTTCAAAGACTAGAGTAACATGGCGTGTTTCTGCGGCCATGGAAACCAGCTCAGAGCAAACCACTTGAAGTCTGTTTAGAGTTGTCACTGACCCAGGTCCTTCCCATTAAAAGCTGCCTGGCTCAGGAGCTGTGTGAGGCAAGCCACATCCCCGAAACCCAGGTTGGCTCCCTGACCTGCCAGCGGATGGACACGATGTGCTGCATCTCTGAAAGCACAAACACACTGATATGTTCATTATGCTGTTCCATGGACAGTCAATATTTAATGATTTCATACAGGAAATGGGCTAAAAGTGGGAGCAAACTTTGAAAAAGCAAACTTGAAAAGGATATATTTTGCCAGATCTGAAGTGGTAATGTGCAGACTGTTTTCATCTTACCCGATGAGCGCCACCCTGTGCCTGATGTACTCTGATGCGTGACCTATTCCAAGCGGGAACATGACCCTGCTCTTTGGCCCGATCCCTGCCACACTGGGTGGAAGCTGCCGTGGTGAACCTTCTGATGGCATGATGGCCGACAGGGCGCCCCGGAACAGAGCGCCGGCTGTCTCAATTAGGTCTGACTGGTTCTCATTGCTCCACTGCCATGGACACGTTCACACAGACACAGAAAAGTTGGAGAGAGAAGGAGAAAAAAAAAAGAAGACATTGTTCCCATGAGTGGACGGAGAATCGAGCTGACACAGGGAGTAAAGCAAACTTCAGGCCAGCTGAAGTGCTCCCCACTCCCTCCTTCCTAACTAACTGGTTTGGCAGGGCCTCGGGAGCTGGGCTAATTAAAAGAAGATGCTGGCCAGGCAATGCAGTTGAATTAGCTCCATTTGAAAAACATTCCATGCAGTAATGGTCGACACTGGAAGACCACAGGTTTAATTAGCAAACCAGGCCTGAAACCGAACGTGACTCAGACGTGGTGACCCTTTCCATCAGCAGACCGAGTAAAAATAGCCAGCTTGGGAAAACGGAGGTTCTCCAAAGATAGAAAAACAAACATAGGTATATCATTCCTGCAGGGAAATTATTAGTATTTTATCTGGCCCAAACTCCAACCGAGATGTTTGTGTGAGTCATTAAAAAAACAGGTCAGCATACAGGTGTCCTTGCATAAAAATACAGAAATGTTGCAATCTCTTATGAACAGACCTGATTCCTGACTGTAAATCACATCAAAGCGAGACTCACAAAGGCTGAGTTGACAGCGTCGACAAAGCTCTCCTCATCCAGCTCCAGCAGCTCCTCTGCAAGGTGATGTCCTGTGGACCACACCAGTGAGCTCTCTGTGTCAGAAAGCTACAGAGGTACACAAAGAGGGAGGCAGTGTCAAATGTTTTGCAACACATAGATACCTAAAAAGAAATCATTACAAATAAAAAACTCAAAAGTTTACCGGTAACATTGCGATGGGTCCAGTTGGGAGAAACCGTTGCCAAGCAACATTGTTCTCTGTGGGCTGCAATACAAACACCAAAGTATTCATTTTGCTTTAATATTTTTTAAAAGCTTTGCAAAGCAATATTCATGCCCCTTAAACTTTTACATATTTAAGGAGATTACAACTAGGGGTGTCCAGATAGAGCTTCTGCATTTTCGATAAAATACCTATATTGACCTAATATGATATCAGCATGAATCATGCACATTTTCTATTACTTATTTTGTTCTGTAAAATGTTAGAAAAAGCTTAAACAAGTGATACTAATAAAACAGAGAACAATAGTCAAAAGCAAAAGGTGAACAACTGACCAAAGTGATATTAACCAATAAGTTACAGAAACTTTTAACAGAGGCATTGTGTTTCTATCCACATGAAAATATCTGAGAATTTAAATGCTGATATCCGATAATAAAAACGGATTGGGACACCTCTAATTACAACCACAAAACAAGGACGAAGTCATGATCCATTCCATCCAGGGGTAGCAGCGTCAGTAGGGAGGCCCAGACGTGCCTCTCGAGAAACATAGTCCCGCCAGCGTGTCCTTGGTCTCCCCCTGGGCCTCCTCCAGGACACCATGATAGATTCTTTAAATGTTCTTTTCATTTTTAGATACATAAATCTTTAAAGTTGGCATGGATCTGATTTCATGAGTGCAAAAGAGAGGAATACTAAGTTCCAGCAAATTCTTTATTGGATTTATGTGTGGACATTGACTGGACCTTTCTAGTGCATAAATTTTGATTCCATATGAACTCTGGTTGTGTTTTTAGGATCTTTATCCTGCTAGAAGGTAAACCTTTGAATATTGTTTTCTTCAGGAAAGTGTTGTTTTGTGACATTCAGCTTCCTATAAACTCTGAAACACTTTCGTCTTCCTACTTGAGAAAAGACTGTGTTTAACAATGATATGCGGTATTTTCAACATGTAAGATTTTATATATAGAAAAACATTTCTATCACATCCAATCAAAGGACTTTCTGCATCTCCTACCAAAGCTGCTACATAAAGGTCCCTCCAGAGTTACCATGGGACTCATTGCTGCCTCTAAGATCAATGCTCTCCTTGCTAACCAGGTCACGTCCCGGAGGCTTTGCTGTTGTGACTCTTTAGTGTTTACATTTTCAGAAGATGGACATAAGAGGGATGTGCGAGATATTCATAGCTTGGGCTATTGTATTGTAGCCTAAATATGCTTTAAACCTCCCCACAGCTTCCCCTATGACCTGTTTGCTATGATCCTTGGTCACTAAAGTTGTCTAACAAACCTTGATGCCTTCACAGGGCAGTTGGATAATAACTTACCCACAGAATGATTCTAATACATTTTGTTTAAGGGGGCAAATATTTAACATTACCAAAAATACATGTTTATATTGTTTATATGTTGGTCTATCACAAACATCTTTAGAAAATTCACACAACAATTGAAGACCAAATACCTCTGAAAGATGAAGCACTGCAACCACAGCAGACTGGTCATAGTTCCACTTCACTGTAGGTATTCCCAGCTTCTGCCTCACCATTGAATTTGGCCCATCGGCACCAATCTGCACAAAACAAAAAAGAAATGTAGAGACTTAAAAATGTGGGGCACAAGAAAAACATTAGTTTGTGTGAATCCATTTATACCAGCAGCTTTGTCTGAAGAGTTTCTCCATTCGCCAAAGTGACCTTCACCCACGGGATGGACTCGGCTGCGTGATGAGGCATCGGCCAAGTATACTTCACCACTTTAGACTTGTACTTAACTTGCACATTTTCTGACAACAAGAACACAAAGCATGTGACTAAACGCATATTTGGATTAAAAAGAAAGCAGTTACTGAAAATAAAGCTTTACAACGTGAGTTTCTCACATTAAAAGGAGTAAAATTGGCTCTATGAATGCATCATCTTTCTAAATCAGTAATTTGCTACTAAAAAAAAAATGAAAGGAAAGGATGGCTAACTTGCAGCCAAAGTGGGGAAAGATCTATAAACCACCCCATAAAACTTCACTGGTTTTCCTGGCTGGCACGTGTTAGCTGCCAAGCTTTGCATTTGACAATTTTCTTAATGGCCTTGGCCTGCCGCATTACACAGACTAATAGTGTTTATCTACAAGCACGCCACTCTGAACTTTGGTTATGCTGCCAGCTTCTAAGATTTTTACACTAAAGTTGCAGCTATTCCCAAAATATCAGCATCTGGACATCCCACACATGGAGGGATTCTGGCTCGTGCTGACTTGGATCCATCCGCAGAGCAGCTACTGGTTCCTGCAACACGGTTGTCAAATATGGGTTTTCTCTGATTGGAACGTATGGTTACATTGAAAACAGCTGGCTGGGGGACCGCACTTTTTTCCCATGTAACTGCATCTTTAGCATAACTTTGCAACGGCTAAAATGAGAGCATGGACACATGCGAGGCACATGAGGCAAAAAACGTGCCGCAGCCACATGCCCGCTGTTTGGTGTGAAATGTTGAAAAGTGTTTATAAATAAGCCATTTAAACTGTCAAGAAGACAGCAGACTGGATTTTTTATTTGCTCAGATGTCAACAGAGCTACATACTGTCAGTGGCTGTGTCAGGGGGGTGGTAGAGCTCAGGAGCACACGGCAACTTTAAATAGGTCACTGGACCAACGCACGTGTTCTCAAAGGGTGTTGAGATCCTCCAGCTCCCAAAATGTGAGGTTTTCATTAAGGTTAAACCCAAAACAAAACATAGACAGCTCCAGGAGCGTGTCTTTAAAAACACTCAGGGAGAGAAGACAAATAAAACCTGAGGACAGGAGGGAATGCCTGCGATGCCAGAATCAACGCCCATTAGTGCTGAAAATCCTGCAACTGTTTGGAAATTCATATTTTATTCATTTATGCATGGATATTAAGAATTAGACATCTCCACATTTTATTCTAAGTAATTATATTTTTAGTTATTTACTGTAGTACATAGCAGGAAACCCTTTGTTGGTAATTTTTCTAAATGGAGAGAGAGGCGGGATTTTTCTTAATTTTTCTACAAAAACTGTCCTTAAAGTTTGAAGGAAAGGCAAGTATATTTTTACAGCACAATTTAGTACAAAGGTAATTCAAAGTTTTTTTGAATGAATCACACAGTAAAACAAAAGGAACATAAAAGCAGAATAAAAGAAATTTAAGATATGACATAAAATAAGTTATTAGAGCAAATAATGCAGTTGGTCCACAAACCTAAACTAAATCGTTTTTCCTAAAATAACTGTATTTTTTCTTGAATTGAGCAGGTTAGTGAGACATTTTGCCTATGGAACAAGAAAATTTACATTTAAAATAAGAAAAAAAAAAAACCATTGCATTGTCTTATTTCAATTGCATAATATCCAATTATCTTAATTTAAGGGTAAAAAAATGTTCATTCCATTGGCAGATCACTTTATTTTCCTACTCAAATTAAGGGTAAATGTACTCATTTTCAGAACATTTTTGCAGTGCAAAGTACACTGCAAGAAAATTGAAACCTACACAATAATGTTTTTCTGAAGGGATTTTTGTCGTGAATTTAAGGAGTAAAGTGAGACACTTTGCCAATGGAACAAGACAATTTATATTTGAAATAAGAACATTTGCATTTTTCATTTCAACTGCATAGTATCTAATCTTATTTTAAGAGTAAAATACTCAATCAATTGGCGAACTATCATTTACCTACTCAAATTAGGGTAAATACACTTAATTTAAGAAATGTGTACTTATTTCTAGATCCTTTTTCCAGTGTAGCTTGAACTAGGAGACCTCAGTGGTCTGGTAAGTTGATACACTGATAAAAATTCTGTTATGTATTGAGGTGCTGATCCATTCAGTGATTTATAGACTAACAGGAGGATTTTAAAGTCTATTCTCTGAGCTACAGGGAACCAGTGGAAGGACTCCAGAACTATGCTGATATGATCTATTTTCTTAGTTCTAGTGAGGAAACTGGCAGCAGCATTTTGGATCAGCTGCATGTGTCTGATGGACTTTTTAGGCAAACCTATGAAGACACTGTTGCAGTGATCAATTCTACTAAAGATAAATGCATGAAGGAGTTTTTTTAGACCCTGCTTAGACATTAGTCCTTTATTCCTGGAAATGTTCTTCAAGTGATAAAACTCTGACCTGGTAACTGACTTTATGTGCCTCTGAAAGCTCAGGTCTGAGTCCATCCTGACACCAAGATTTCAGCTATAATCAGGTTTCTAGCTGTAGCAGCTGAAGCTCTTCCAACAATTATTACCTCAGTTTTGTTTTTATTGAGTTGTAAAAAATGGTGGTAAATCCATGCATTGATCTGTTCTGAACATCTAACCAACGCTCTTAAAAAAAACTCCTCTATGTTTTAGTTCTCACAAGAGTTTTTCACATGGGTTCAAGTCGGGTCAATCTAGAATATTCTCTTTCATTCTCTAAATCCAGTTGAGCATTTCCTTGGATGTTTTAGAGCATTGTCAGGCTTCCAACCTTGTTTCATTTTAGCTTCTTATCAAAAATGTCTGTTTTTATCATTCTCCAACGGATTTAAATCTGTGAGTATCCTATTCTGGAGTTCAGAGACAGACCATCATGTCGCCACCTCTAAACCACTGTTGGATGAGGAGTGCAGATGTTTTTTTTTTTTTTTTTTTTTTTTTTTTTTTTTTAATATATATATATATATATATATATATATATATATATATATATATATATATATATATATATATATATATATATATATATATATATATATATATATATATTCAATGTTGATCAGTCCTTGTCTCAGTTTAGCCAAGTAAAGTCTATCAAACTGACATTTTAACCCACAGATAAGGTATATATTTAGAATAATTTTTAAAGGGAATGAAAATAAGCATTATTTAGATCAGCTAAAACCACTAATGAACTTAGATATCAAAGACATCTTAGACTTAATGGTTTTTTTTTTTTTATTACTTAATCAGAGAGTTTGTTCCACCAGAATTCTGTTGGTTTTTCCAAATACTGGAAACTTTAGCTCAGCTCCAACAGGCATTGTTCTGAAGCAGTTGAGTGTTGTGCAGCTGAAATGGTTAATTGTATTTTATATATGTTATTCTTTAAAAAAAAAAAAACTTTTTTTTTTTACCAATTCCAGGTGTCTGTGAAACCTTCTGTAAGGGATCTTTCCAAACGTCTTCTAATTATTTTGAATTGTCCGAATCTTTATCTATACTATTTTTTTATTTTCTTTCAGCCTTTTCCGTTGGGACATAAACAAATTTGAAGAACATTACTAAATGGGGAAACTACAATACGTTCAGTGATATAAATCATACTTCTTTATGTAACTGGTGTCCTGTCAAAGGCAATTTTAAATATGCTCATTCTCAAATAATACCTTTTAATATCGTCACGCTTATCATCAAATTAGTATCACAAAACATTGTGTTAAGATTTTCATTTTCTTTTTCTGTGATATTCTCTATATACAGGAACTTACTTACTAGGATTCATTTGTGTCTTTTCCTTTGCAGAATGAATTGATCCAGACTTCTGATGTGAATTCAATATTAAATGTTTTTCCTTAATGTTTTTAATACTTATTATATTCTGTTGTACTGTGTACGTACCAGGCAGCGTGTCCAGCTGTCTAGTGATTGCAGCCACGACGATGTCATTCTCCACAATATATGCCATCTCATCCAGTAGGTCCTCCTTATCGAACGTGATTAGGGCATCAGAGCAGGCATCCCAAACCTAAATGAGAGAGTCGTTACGCCTTCGGTCTAAAAGTCTATGTTTGAACACATCCCTTCTATTCTCTATTTATAGTTGGAGGGGGAGAAATTGCATTTCATTGAGCTAAACACATCAAAGCTTCAGGGCTTAGTGGTTATCGTAAAGATGGACGGCTGACTTCACCTTAATGGAGCTCTGTGGGGCTGAGGACCAAAATTACATTTCTGATGTGGGTTTGTTTTTGTCAAACACCAACAGGGAAACACAAATAAAATATGACATGTTTGTTGAGGTTTCATAGTAAGTCAATATTTATTCACAACCCAAAAGCAGCATAATGAGACATAATTTTAAGCTAATGTTGATCCAACCCTGTAAGAGTCTAACACAAGGGTGTGAAATGGGTTTGTACGAGGTTAATCCTCTCCTGGACGGTGACTATGGTGACAAACCCCACCATTCTGCAGTAATATGCTGCTGCAATGCTTTTTTCCCAACTTGCCATAAAGTAGGGGGATATACCCCAGAGTAAAACCACTAATGGTAGTTGGTTTGCAACTTGTGATAAGTGGTTGGGAGGAAAGATTTACTGAGACCAGCCCAAAAATTGTTTTGGTTTTGTTAAATGCTGGTGAAATGATGCAGCTTTAGGGATGAATAAGTTATGCTATTTGTGCAAGATTCAGACAATATTCTTCTTTGGAACTTTATAGAACAAGATGTGGGAAAAACTCCACATGCATCCTGCGTAAAATTCTCAAGTGCCTTGTTGAGATTAAAGGAAGATTTTTAGCAGCATGAAAGAATACTATTTAGAGCCAACCTTCGCTGCATATTTTCCAGCTCTATGGTTGACATGTATATGACTGAAATCTGAGTGGCAAACAAGCCAAAACAGTGGTAGAAGAGTGAAGGTATAATGGGAGAGGTACACTACCATAATCACTGTAAGGCACTGCATGATGACATCTTGGGCCCAAAGAGAAACCCTGCGGTCAAGTGTTTGGTACACAGCCACCACATCTGACAAGAGGCACCAAGGCTGCGCCCTCAGCCGTAAAGTGGGTTAGCTTTGCAGCAAACAACCACTCTCCTAATCTTTCATCTTCTCCACGTTGTTCACATGAATCTTCATAATTAAAAGTTGGCGAGAGGAGGTAGCAATTTGAAATATCAAAATGATTTACTTTTTATTGCAAATATGGTTTTAATAAATAAAACTTGCATAGTCAGAGGGCCATCCAGCCCTAAATTTAACCCAGGTTCTTTGGCATTTAGGGTGCCACAGGCGCAACAACGCAGCTGAAAGGGGCATAAATTGCACATTGGAATGAAGGAAATGCCTACTACAAGAAACCACCTTTTACTATTTTAAAGTGAACAATTACATATTGAATCATGATTATATGATGCTGCATTGTGTTGCCTGCTGATTAATCTGAATGAATGAGTACAAGCTAAATGGCGCAGATTTTTCTTTCCACTAATTGTACAGTGCTACGAGTAACGGAAGACAGAAATACATGTAGTGTGCCAGTAAATCTGAAATTCTTAGGACACATTAACAGCAAAGTGTTATAATCAAAGCCTTGTAAAAGTAAAAATATAGCACATAATTTTTTTTTTTTTACATTTCGTAACATTACAAAACATTAAGTTATATTAAGTTTTGAAGAGGAAGTTGTGAAGAGGAAGGTAAACATTAAATGGTTTATTTATCTTAAAAAAAAAAAGGAAAAACTTGAAAAGTGTGCATGTATCCAACTCTTGTGAGTCATTACTTGGTAAAAGCATTTTTGGCCCAAGTCAGCTTCTGTAAGTGTTTAGCAGGTATGTCTCTACAAGCGCTGGACATTGGGAAAAGGACGGTTTTCATCAAATCTTCTGTTGCACAGATTCCAAGTCAGATTTTGATCTGACCTTAAACTGTTCAATTTTACTACATTAACATAATCTGATTTAAAACATTTCATTCTAACTTATATACATAATTAGGGTCATTGTATTGTTAAAAAGTGATCTTCTGTCTCACACTACTGACTGAAACAAAACACTGCTTTTCCTAAGCTGTATCATGTGGTCTTTCTGAACCACTTCCATCCATCTCCTCACCCTCACCAGCTTCCCTCTCTCTGCTAGAGAAAAGTATCCCAACAATATCATGCTCCTACCACCACCTTTCCTGTCAAGGTGATAAATTTGTGGGACTTAGTGGATTTGCAGTTACGCAACAGTGTTTACATTCTAAGACGATGGTTGCCTGACTTAAACAGCTGTGTGAGATGGTTGAAGCTAGGACTACTGTATAAGCAATCAGTTACTATTTGTTCATTAAAGTTCCCTATAAAAACTTTGCACCACCCAGAGGGTCTGCATTTGTGAACGCGGGTGAATCCTATGTACGAACTAATAATATCATGAAGCTAATTCATAAGAATCCAAGTAATAGGCTGAACGTAAATACTTTTTTTTTTTTATGATAATTTTCCTTTGTTTTTACAAATATGTGTTATGTTGTCTTCTCTGTCAGACCTCACTTACATTATGAAAAAAATGTAAGGGTAAATTTTACACTTAATCTTACTAAACAAAATGTATATATAAAAAAGTACCGTATTTTCACGACTATAAGGCGCACTTAAACGTCTTTTTTTTCCCTCAAAATGTGCGGTGCGCCCTATGTGTGTTGTAACTGCGACTTTTGAGACCACCTCATTGAGGAGATGATGAAAGAGTGGCTGAATGTAAGGAGACCAGGTGTTTTTTTTCCACTCATCACCATCGCTGTTAATATGTAACTCCATGCGTGCCCATCCCACAGCTGATGTGAAAAACATGGGGAAACAAATTAACCCTGTGCTCGCTGTTCAACCGCTGACATCGGTGTGAACCGGACCCAGCAGGTGCAGCAGAAGCAGCGAGTTTACATGCAAAGTCAATGGTTGACGCGCGTATAGGTGCAGCAAAAGGTCCCGCAGCGCGTTTTGAGCAGCAGGTGCAGCACGTCGGGAAGCGTTTAAGCATCTGACGCACCGCCAACGCGCTGCTGCTGCTCGAGATGAAAAAATTGAAGTTTTGCTGCTAGACGCGCCGCATCAACCAATCAGAGAAGCTGATCTGGGAGCTGACAGCGAGACAGACACATCGCTCTGATGACATATGATATTAAATGAAAAAGGCTGGATGGATGAGGAGATGATGAAAGCGTGGCTGTGCCCATCTCACAGCCGATGTGAAAAAAAGGTGAATCAAATGAACGCTGTGCTCGCCGTTATCCCGGGGGTCTGACAAAGGAACTTCAACCGCTCGACATCGGTGTGAAGCGGCCGTTCAAAGTAAGGCTGCATGCGGCGTGGGAGCGATGGATGACCGACGGAGACCACAGTTTCAGGATAAGTGGAAGGCAGCGCCGGGCAAGTTACGCCACCGTTTGCGGATGGATTGCAGCTGCTTGGACTAATGTGTCTGCTGGCTCTGTTGTTAAAGCTTTTGCAAAAGCCGGCATTATTTCTGAGGAGCCGCGCTGCACGGAAAGTGACTCTGACAGCGAAGAAGGGAAATTGGCATGTCTGATTTAGCGCAGCTGTTTAATTCAGAAACAGAGGATGATGACTTTGATGGGTTTGATTAATACTTTGTAATAAATACATGAATAAAGCACAATCATACTCAGTTTTGCTCCCGCTCTATTTTTCTACCTGAAAACTTAATTCAACAGCAGCCTCTGGGCCGGGTCTCCTCCTCTTCAGCACGGTGGCTGGCAGGTGTTTTTTCATCTAAATAATCTAAATCTTGCAGCTATATTTGCTGTGATCAGTGGGAATTAAGTAGTTTTATTATGTTTTTAAGTGAGAAAGGCCACCTGAAAACTTAATAATTGCAGTCAGTTCATCCAGATTATCTATTTCTGTCGGAGGCGCTCAGACTCCCACATACCAGCGGTGCACCGACAGTAGAAATCCCTTCATCAGCAGCCTCTAGGCTGGGCAGCCTCCGGGTTCACCGCGGTGGCTGGCAGGTGTTTTTCATCTAAATAATTTAAACTGCAGACACCAGGATACCGGTAATAAAAGCGAACATATTCCGTCGGCAGGTTTCAGGATTTTAAGTTAATTTAGGAGTAATCACAGCGCTGTGTCATCTGCGATGTGTCTGTCTCACGGCCAGCTGCCAGGTTTGATTAATACTTTGTTATAAATACATGAATAAAGCACAGTCATACTCAGTTTTGCACCCGCTGTATTTTTAAATACGCAGTAGAGGTATTTAAAGGTAGTAGAGGACATGTACCTGTATATAAAAAACGCGCCCTATAGGCCGGTGCGCCTTATGTGTGTGTTAAATACAGAAATGGCACACATAACTGAGAGTGCGCCTTTTAGTACGGTGCGCCTTATGGTCGCGAAAATACGGTAATATATATATATATATATATATATATATATATATATATATATATACACACACACACACACACACACACACACACACACACACACACACACACACACACACACACACACACACACACACACACACACACACACACACACACATATATACCGGTACATAGCTTCATGGTAACACGTGACGGGAAGAACTGATTTATTTCCCTGTTTAGGCTTCAAATAAAGAAAATATTAAACTAAACTTGCATAAAGAGACAATCGTATTTACCTAACGGTATAGTGTAGGATTTACTTTAAAAAAACAAATGCACATGCACAACCCTGTGCCTGCTCCCAAGAGGGAACGCCTTTTAAACGCCTTCAAAAGCGTGCATGTGTATGCTCTATGTTGAAGATTCTGTTTGCATTGCTCAAACAAACTTACTTTTTAAAAGATTTTCAATTTTTCCTCTATTTCAGACTCACCACAGCTAGGTTAAAATGGGGACAAGCACGTAGGACAGGCTTATGCAAACATATCACCAGAACGATTGATAATTAGGAGGACCACTTATTTTGATGATCCACCCGGAAAAAGAACAACCTCAACTATACCTTTAATTCAAACATCAACAAAAAGATAAGGATTTCCTCTCCCTCCTCGTGATATTAAATGTAGATATTTCATAAAAATACATAGAAAAGTTGTTTAAAGTAGCTTAAAACTGTTATATCAGTTCTATATCATTTTGAGCCCACTAAAGCCACTCTGGACCACCTGCAGAGCCTCCACTGAGACCTTTGGTTTATTGCTATGAAATGCATTGCAATGTGTAGTTTTAATATAACATGTGAAAAAAGTCAAGTTAATGAGTACTTTTCCAAGGCAGTTTGCTTTATCACATGCCTGCATAAATCAAGTCAACAACATTTTGTCAGGATTAGTAAATAAACATACCTGCATCCTTTTATAGGGTTTGTATCTCATCCTGGTGATGTGCTCCCACGCTCCAATACCTGCAAAATATAATTTTTACATCATAAAAAATACTATGATTAAAATCTGCTACTAAAAATATAAAATCTATAAAATCTACATGATTAAGCTAAAATTTGATGCCAACACTCTCTAACCCCTGCTTAAACTTTACAACAATCATAAAACTTTCTTTTGCTACACCATAAAGAAGTGGAGATGTAGAACATATTTTATTTATCTTCAAAATGACTGCATGGTGTTTGTTCGTAAGAAGCCAGAAGGATAGTGGTTCCATAAACAAGTTATTGGTTAACCTTTTACATTTTGCGTAAATGCCAGTGGAGGACATGGACGTCAATGTTTCACATTTAAACAGTGTTTTGCATTTATTCTTCCACAGTGTGCTGCTGTGTTTATTTTAAATATTGTAGTGATATCTTGCAGCCCAAAATGATTTGATTCCAACTACTCTAAGAAACTAAGAAATAAGAGAAGATCCTTTAAGTTTGGGCAGTAGGTGTCATGGGGTTCCCACATCACGACAATTTTTGGTAGAAAGATCAACTTTTTTACTTTAGCATAGATTTCATAAATATTTATAACAGATGTATAACATAATCAAATTTGTATTAGTTATTTAGGTATTCTTTTTCACACGTGCTCATCCTGCAGCTAAAATATTCTACTAACTTCCAGATATAGTATAGAAGGAGGTTTTATTGTAACACATGGCGTGCAGCAGAGGAACTATACATCCCTTAATCCCTTAAAATGACTTGTGATGCTCCAGAATGAGTTAGAGAGCCCAGTAAGGAGAAAGATGTGTGGATATCCCTGCAGCACCTGCTGCTTTAAAGCAGAATCAGGGCTATTATCATAAGGTTATGAGATAATAACCTAATTTGAGCCTACAGTCAGTTGTAGAACCAACACAGACGTCACACATAACATTCCAAATCAGGTTTAGTGGTCAGTGGTGTTCCTGCAGTTCATGACCTTGACTTTACCTCTTAATAATGACTGAAAAAAGTTTCACACAGCTATATTTGTCTTTGTTGTGCAAGTAATGCTCTTTTTTTCTGCTCAGTTGGAGGAACTAAAACTGTATGTGTTGTATAATGAAAAACACTTTTGTCAGAAACTTTAACTTTTTACACTGTGTTTACATTTGTCTTGTTAAGCAGCCTATGGCTGTTTAAAATAAATGAAAATGACTATTTGAACAGCAATCTACACAAAACTGAAATTATGCCATTTTTGTTAAACTTTTATAAGAGTGAAGATAGAAGACAACCAAAGTATCAAGTCCTAAATAGATTTAAATCCTTGAATCTCACTTTCCCTGACTTTAACCTTCACAAAGATCTTCTACAGCGTTTGGAAAAACCCTTTGGCTGTCTTGACACTGATCCCTGCTTAACCTGAGGAACAGAATGTCTGATCCCTAACTTACCATGTGAGGCCATTTAAAGGCCACAAAAAAAAAATTAGAATTCTGGTGGAACAAAAAATTATAATAAATTTACAAATGAGTCAAACAACATATAAAACGTCAGATTAGGCTGAATCCTTGGTGTCAAACTGTCATCTTACCGCTGAGGAGGGTTGCTGATCCTGGACTGATGGAGCTGACTCTGGTGCTGTAGGTGTCAGGCAGTCTGTCCATAACTTTCTTGTGGCCTGCTTCAAGGAGCAAGATCTTCTTCTCTGACAAGTTGGGATCCATGCCTAGGAGGATTATCAAATACAGTATATATATAAATGAATAAATATGCATACACTGCATTAAAATGACAGCCTGCACATATGCTTAACCCTCAGCTGCTGCAGCAGGATGTGTGATTATAATATTTTGCAAATATATGTTTGAAACTTTTTTAGTTATAGGGATATGATACCCTTTAATTAGTCTTTCTTAAAGCATCTTTTAAAAGGCAAATATTCCAAATTAGTACCATAACAATTCAAACTCACCTAGAGAGCAAGCCATTGCAGATCCAACCATCCCTCCCCCGGATATAATCACATCATATACCTCGGTTTTGTTAGAATCTCTCGTATTTTCCGAACATACCAGTCCTCTCCTGATTATATTTACACCAGATAAGTGCTTCTCTGTTATGAAACATCGACCCAGTCCGTTTAGGGCCAGTGGCGCCTTTGTGAGCTTGTGCATTATTCTGTATTCAGTCTATTTTACACATTAAACGAAATCAAACAGTTCAGCTCTGGAGTCTAAAAGCCGTCATATACAAAGCACAGAGAAAGTGTCCCCTTGAATGTGTCCTAATAAAGGCAGCTGCGTCCTCTGTTTAATCCAGCCATGTTGTGTTGACAAGCAGGCGCTCCAGCAAAACTACTTCCGGGTTTCCCGCCAATCAAAATGAACGTTGCTTACGTTTCCTGCGACTTACGTTCCGGGGCGTCTCTCCGCACACAACGCTCATGCTTTCCAAACATGCGTTTGGTTTGCTTGTAGCAAGTTAAAAATAGCTTTATTTCATAACCTAACCGATAGACAGTTGTAGAATACCTTCATGAAGTTATAATACGCCCGCGACAGCGATAAAGTACTTCCAGGTTGGTAGCTCATTGCTAGTTTTTGAGTTTTTATTTTACCCGTTTATGATGCATTGGAGCGCCTAATTTTTTTTGTGTGTGTAAATAACAAAGGAACGTAAATTTGCTGGCGTAGCCTGAAATATGTGTCCCACTTTACTGAGAGCGCTGATGCGTTGTTGCCATGGTAGCATAAACAGAAATAGCGCCGCGCGCTGGACTTTTTGAGAGTTGGCTTTGAATAATTGACACATGCAACTTATATGAATTAACATATTATATTTGATCAGAGCTTCTGGGAAGAAAACATAACCAAAACAATTTACCAATATCAAGTAAATATCAATTAATATATCAAATGAGAAAAAAATAGATTATATCTCTTTTAAAAGTAGATGCTCTCAACTCTTTGTTTTGTAACCAAAAACGTATTTTACTGGGTTGATAGTGATAGCACGTGCTATAGCACTTTATTTTTTTGGCCAAAAAGTAATATTTAAATCGTATCTAATCAGAGCACCTTCTCTAATGTTTATCACATCCTGACAAAATGAAAGGTGTTGGTTTCTTCCAGTAATACCTTCTTGCCCTTATACCAATAAGCTGAAGGGAATAAGCCTTTCTCTCTTTTTTTAGATGTTTGATTTCTAGCTACTCCAAAAATATAATTTTTTTATTAATTGCACCATCCTTCAAACACATTTGATTCTTACCTGTCTGGTGGCTCCTTTGTAAAAAGGGTATGTTATTTATAGAAAGATTTTATTGACTAATTTGTCATCTTCGAAAGGCATTTGGTTGAGATTAGTAGTAATTACAAATCATGAAACTGATGTTTACATTTCCTAATTATGTAGACCAGCGATGTTTTCCAGGCCAAGGACCCCCAAACTAATAGCGAGATGGAGCAGGGACCCCCTAATTATATATATTGTAGAACGTGTGTTAATGAATATGTTCTATCAAACTGGTCCTATAGTCAGTCTATTACAGATGGAGTAATGTAACGAAAGCAATTTCGCCCGGGGACTATTAAAGTATTTCTGATTCTGATTCCTGGTTGATGGGACAGGTGTTGTGAATGAAACGGTGCCCGGCTTGAAAGAGCTCCTGTGATGCATTGAAGACAAAGACATCTTCTACCTCCATTTATCTGTTTACTACAGTGTGTTCAATTCATGTTAATGTGGATTTAAAGCCATTTCAATTAGTGGAAAAAATTGCAGGGGGGGAATGTAAAACAAAGTCTAATCAATCAAAACTTTCACGACCCCCATACAGTACCTCCGTGGACCCCCTGTTGAAGACCTCTGATAAAGATCATTAGTTTTTTATACTATAATTGTATTAATGCAAACCTTTTTATACATTCATACAGACTGGTTGGCACATCGGTGTTATGCCCACAAGATTCCTCCAAATGTTGGTAGACAGGAGCTGGAATCAAACCCATAACTTTCTGATTACATGATGGCTACTCGTTAAACTGAGCTGCAGTCACGCTTACAAGTTTACATTCTGCTCAAACAAACCTCAAGCTTTTCAGAATCTATCGTTAAAAATACCGTAATGCTTCCGTTCTTTCCCTTTACCATCTTTTTAATCTATCTATTAATCTATTAATCTATTAATCTATTAAATACAATCCCAATAAAACACTTTGATGTTTTAATATTGAAGAAGGGGGAAATTGTGTACAGGGCATGAATACTTTCAAAAATTTAACGCCATCAAAGTTCGATGATCGCCTTGAGTTAAAAGTCAAATCTGACAGTTTAAGGTATGAGCGAATGATAGCTGCGCATCCCTGCTTATTGCCAGTCTATGTATTTTTATATTCCTTAACATTTTCATTAAATCTCTATATTTTCAGTTATTCAACTTTTATTACTTTGTTTTCTTTTTGGTTTCTTTTTCAGGACAAAAATGTCAGTATGTGACAATTTGCTAGAGGAAAGACTTCGATCCGAGCTGGTGCTTAAGGCTAACCTAAAGACATTGAGAAAGACCCTTGAGCAGCAGCTGCAGGAGATGAAGAGGAGACAGACAGAGGAGCTCGATAAAAGGATTCATTGGAACACTCTGTTATTAACAGATACAAATCTAAATGATGACATCGAAAGGTAAGTGTATGTGAAACACACTTGGTTATTTTGTTGAAAATGATAGTTTAAGGAATAAATAATGTTTTATTTCTAATGTCTTTCAGATTTGCAGGAAGGAGGTCCACCCTTGTGTCTGCTCTGAAGTCAGAAAAGGAGGCCTCCCTCCATGGAAAACAGAGGCCTAATATGTCTTCTATCTCTGTGCTACCTTCATCAAATCCCAAGCACTGTTATGTCAGCACTCAGCAGTGTGAAAGGTGCTATTTATCTAAAACAACACAACAGAAGAGAGATGAGGAGGCTGAGTCCGAATGCAAGAAGAAGTTCAGCGCTGCTCCCGTCCCCACCTGTGTCATTCAGCCCATCTACCAGGAGATGATGGAGCTCAGAGAGAAAGAGAGGAAAGAGGGCCATGAGCAGAGAAAGGAGTTCCTGCTCTCCATTCAGAAACCTTTTAGCTTTGAGCAGAGGGACAAGAAAACAAGGGAGAAGGTGCCAGCAATATTAAACCAGGTTTCTGAGGATCCAAAAAACAGCATTAGTGTTAAGAAAACTTCTCATAAAATTATTAAGGATTCAAGACAGCAGAAAGGTGGGTTTTTCTTTATTTTCCTGTCATAATTTGGTTTTCTGACACATACTGTTAAACAATGAGAAAAGACATGAAAACATCCTCAGCATGAATATTAAAAATTCTATATTCTAATGTGTCAAATCTAAAGAGACCATGCAAACATGATCTCTGGTTACATTAAGCTTTTTTTTTGTTGTTGAAAAGATCCACCCGAAGATATATACTGCCAGTAAAATAAATAGAAATTTCCAAAAGTAAAAATAAATACATATTATAAACATGAAAATCCTGATTGTCCCTCGGATAACCGTTTATGTAACTTTACAATTACAAAATATTGTTTTTACAAAATGTTCTGCAGTAAATCCACATTTTTCTTTCATTTCTCCCTGATACCCTCTGTACGGAAGAGGATTAGGGCCACTGAAAAAAAATTAAAATAACTGATTTTTTAATTTTATTTCAGTTTAATATGGGAAAAAAGTCAGAATTTTTCTCAGAATTCTGACTTTAATCTCAGATTGAGATTAAAGTCAGAATTCTGAGGAAAAAAGTCAGAATTCTGAGATAAAAGTCAGAATTCTGAGTTTAAAGTCAGAATTCTAAGAAAAAAGACAAAATTCTGAGATTAAAGTCAGAATTCTGACTTTTTCCCCCATGTTAAACTGAAATTAAATTTCAAAATCAGTGAACTTTTTTTTTTCAGTGGCCCTAATCCTCTTCTGTATCTTTGTGACTTTTTGCCTTTTGTAGATTTTAACATGGGTTAATATCAGGTGAGGGCTGGTCTAATAGGAATACATGTTTATTAATGGAAACTTCAAATGCCTAAGCCTACAAATGTTGCATTTACCTACAACTCTGCTTTTATAAATATTACCAGAACTGATGTCGATGACAATATCTCCAATATACCATGCGGCCCTAGTTCTCATCTCAAACTCAACACTGTTTTAAAATAACTGTAAGCAAGTTACTACCAATTTATCTGACAAGCAGCCAGGTACTCGAGCAGATTTTAGCGAAAATACCCATCATATTTTTACTAGGGGTGCACCTATTCTCACCGATTCCTGATCTTCAAAAATCCTGACATGCCAATCCCGATTTTTATCGATACAGATTTCTTTTTAATAACCGATACTGTCAGTTGTTGTAAGATCACAAAACCCCTTAAATATTTTAATTTATTTAATATATTAATCAATAGTCATGAAAAGATAAAATAAATCTGAAATTACCGCTGTCAAATATAAACAGAAGTATAGAGCATTGATTTTCAGAGCTTTGCACAGGTAGATAAGATCTGTGGGAAAGGTCAGTTTCACATCTGTTATCAACCTGATCTCACAAAATTAAGGAAATCGAGGCTCATAAATCGGCCGGCGGATCAATCGGTGCACCCAAATATTTACTGCAGATTTTTTTGTTCTCCAGAACACAGACAGTCTCAGGTCCAGTAACTGGCTGCGGTTTAAGGTACCCTGTGTGCGTACAGAGTCAGGAAAAATGACTATCTTGTTTTGGCTCATGGTCTTGGAATGACCTGCAGCTCAAGCCGAAGTTTCTTATTACTTTTTCTAGTTTCCAGCAAAAACTGTCAGACAGGTTAAACACTTCTTAAACCTGTAACATTTGGTCAAAGGAGGATTTTTTTTAAATATTCTATTGTGTTTTATGTTTTATTTCTTTAAGCTTTAGTTTAAATTATTTAACATTACTGTTTTATGGATAATGTTGATGTTAATATAATACCTTGTTTTCACCTTGTACCTTTTGGTTTTTTACTTCCTGGCCAGGACTTCTTGTAAAAGAGATTCCATATCTCAATGGATTTCTTTCCTGGTAAAATAAAAGGTTAAAAAAAATAGAAATAAAATTACTAAACAAGGAGCCAACATTGAATTGCTATATTTCTGTCATTTAAAAAAGTTGATAAAAATAATAATAGAGATGGCATACTATTATAGCAGCAATATAAATAATAAGTGCTTGTCTTTTGTTTTTTAATACCATAATTAGATAATGTTTTACATTTTTATTCAAACATTTTGTGTAATTAAGGAGATAAACCTAAAAAAATAAATAGAAATATAAGTTATTATAAGAGGAAGGATTCCTGTAGTGGCAGGTAACAACAAATTCAGTTTTCTCTTTGGTATTTTATGCACAGTTTTCTACTCAGACTTTGTGTTTTATGCTAAGAATAACAAAATAATTTGTGCAGGACCTCTAATTTACATTTTGTTGAGACATGCAGGTGATGGTGCTTAAATCTCTGTACAGGCCAGCTGGATATTCCCAGAAACATCCAGGAACGAATATTGTCCAAGCAACAGAATCAGACTCAGGCTGGAAGCTGCCTGAAACTTCACAGCGCTGATCACAGCAGAAAAAAAAAGCTGGGTTTCTTGGATGAGAAGCCGACCTTCAAGCCAAAAATCATCCCTCAAGTCCCAGATTTTAAAAGGCTGCACAAGGCGCTGCCAAAGGAAGCACTGGAGAAAAAGCAGGGTCAGGAAGCGACAAAGTGTCAGCCCTTCTTCCTGAGGACATCAGCTCTACCTGCAAGGAAACACATGAAGAGTTCTGAGACATCAAAGGTAAAATGCATTTAAGAAAACAATCCTTTTTTTGACAATGAGAATTAATTTAATAATTTAGATTCATTTTTTTAAAGAATATTATAGAGTGCTTGCTTTAGGCGAATTAAAACAAAATAAATAATATTTTAAAATATGACATCAAACATTGTTTAAAGTCATTTATTTCAGCCTTGAAAGTAGAAAAAAAAAAACTTGTCTTGTAAGGTTTATGTTTAAGAAGAACCAGAAAAGCAAAGGGCTTCTGGACCTTCAAAACACACCAGATGGTTCCATCTTATAGTTTTGCGCCACTTATTTTTTCAATTCTCACACCTTCTCTGCTTGATGGATAGTTTGAAACCAATCCACCCACTATGTTTTCAAGCCATAGCATTTTTCTTTGCATAATAAGTTTGCGACATTCTAGATGATTCCTACCTCCAATTTACTAAATATGGGCTCATGTTTTTCATGAAATTTAATCCTCTTTTTTATTTATTTTGGAAGCAAAAAGTTAAATGCCTAAAAATGAATGAAAAGTTTTAGTTTCTTTAGTTTTTGTTGAATGTTGAGGCGATTCAATCTAAACCCCCCTTACTTATGGGGTTAAAATTAAGCCAAATATATATTTAATTAAAAAAAAGAAGATTTTTGGTTCAAGTGAGTAATACATTTAGACAAAATATGTAGCCATTACTCACTGTCTTTGACATGACAATATTAGACTGTGGAGATATAGAATGTCTTAGCGATTTCCACAAGCTGAAAAATTAGGATGATGACTGCTAGACAGATTTCATTTAACTATAATGTCAATAAAAAACTGCCTTTTATGCCCAATCATTGTGTATTTAGCTGGAGATTTAGTGAAATTCAGCTTTTAGGGGATATGATCATATTAGCACTTTACAAAAATGAGCAAAATTGCACGAAGTGATTAAAATTGAATTGTTGCGATGCACGCCTTTTTACATATTGTGGTTTAATTTTATGATCACTGAGCAATACTGCCTGCTTAGCAAATCCTAGATAAAAACACTAACGTTCTTGCTTAATTTCTTTAAGTAAATTTGTCTTGATTTAACCTAAAAAATCAGTTTAAAAAATATAGAAAACTTACTATAGGCACAGAGGGTATGTTTATAAATACAAAAACCCTTTTTTCCCTTTAAATTCCATCATGGTAACACAGGAATATGTAGTTTTGCTTACAATAGATTATTTTCAAATTTCTGGAAATATTTTTTTGTATTTTTGCATTTGTTTTCTTTTTAATTATTGCTGGAAATGTCTTTCTTGTATGTGTTACTCCAAAGGTGATTAGTTATCATCCTTAAATATTAAGCTAATAGTTTAAGAAACAAATAACTCGGGAAATAAAAACAACAAAGTTATATGCTCTGAGTTCACTGATGCGATAACGATCATTAGTTTTCAACCAGATGGTCTCAGATCCTGGCTGTTTCCAGGTACCAGTAAAGGTTTCCTTCTTACTTTACTTGTGCAGGTATCTAAAATGAATAATCTCAGTAGGAGCAAGTCGCTTGGAGCCCTAACACTGATATCTGCAGACACTCTACCCACGTATATCACAGATGCTGCGAGGCAGCGCTGTGCAGCCATCAGGTGAGATCTATGGACTGGGTTCTTACACAGTTTTATTAACATTTTTTCCTTACTTATTCAAACACAAATTGCTATATTTTTATTGCATTTCGGACACTTGACTTAAATTATGCTCCTTTAAGCTAAAGAGAATAATTATTAGGTGTTATTACTACACATTTCTTATCAACGTTGAAACCTCTATTTTTTCCAACTGGACAAAACTAAATCAGCTTTATTGTGAAATGGGACTCTTGGTCTTAAGAAGACTTTCTTATTCTCCATTTGTTATTTGGTTGAGGAATAAGAAAATCTAGGAAAAAAGCTGTTTTAGTTCTTGCTCTGACATTTAAAGTAGACCCAGTTTTAAAACAATAACTCTGCCTGTACCACTTTTATTCAAACCAAAAATACTCAAATTAGAAACTGTGTCCTTTAGAAAATGTAAGAAATATATAAAATTAGAATCTTGTTGTCCATGATTAAACCAAATTTTAGGCTTTCCAGAGTTTTCATGACTCTGTAGTAAAGCTGTGTTAGCCAGTACATCTGTTATCTAGTAGCTAAAAAGAGGAATAAATGATATCTTATTTATTCTTCTTTATCAATTTAGAAAATCAATAGAGATGAAGGAAAGTAAAAATCAAGAGAGTACAGAGTGGTTAAAGAGCTACCAGATGAGATCCCAAGCAATGAAGAAGACTGTCGTTCTTCATGCAAAGTTGCTGGATCCCCACAGCAGCCTGAAAGACGTATGTAATGAAAATCTACAGCGCCATCGGTGAGTTCTGCAGCTATCAACTTCTGCATCAAACATTACAGCTGCCATGCTTCCCTGGAGCAGAATTTCAAACTTGTATCTTTTCTCACTTGAAGGGAAGCTGATCGACAAAGAATGAGAGATTATATAAGAGAATTACAAGACATGAAAGCCCGAGTTAGTGAGAGACCTTATTTGTTTGAACAAGTGAAACAGGTAAGTTTCTTACACTTTAAAACAAAGTAAAAATGATGTGCTTGCTCTGTATTGTAAAAATATTTTTGTTATGGCAGAAAAATGCAAAGGTCCATGCAGAGCAGACATACAAAGGAAAGCTGCAGAAAGCCGGTATAAAAGAGCAGTTTGTTGAAGAAACTGGAAAATCGTTCATACTAGATGATGCTGACACCGATACAGTTAGCCACGGTTCTGAAGAGGAAACCCAAAACAGGTACAGAGATTTTCCTGCAAGCTTTGTTTCTGCTTTGTGAAGTTCAACTGCATCCGGTAAAAATATGAATAACACCGCTGCCTGAGAGCCAAGGACTTTATGTGGTTTGGTCATATTATATTACATAATTTTCTGAGCTCTCCCTGCAGTCGGCAAAGAACAGAGAAAAAGCACCAGAGCCAAGTAAAAGTTCGACGTAATTACAATATAGGCATTTTCTAACCCAAAATGTCTGATTTAGGGAGGAAAATGTAGACGACGGGGAGAAAATTGAAGATGTGGATGAGAAGAGCGTGAAGTCCAAAGGGGAAGAAATGCCATGATGAAAAAGCTTCAGGAAGAGCTGAGTTTTTGTGGTGTCCCAAGTTGAAAAGAACACTGTCTTTAAAAAATGATCTGTGTCACAGTGAACACCGAAGACCTGATTGTTTATGATGCACACCTATAAATTATGAAAATAAAAGTCATGGGGACTTGACACTCCAATCGTTTAAACTGAATATAAATTAAATTTTATTCTACTTTATATGTTATTGAATAACTACTATTTTACAAACATGATTTTTTGATGTTAACACATAGATTAACTGTTTTCTTAGTTCTTTTTTAGGCTTATTTGTTTTATAAAATGACCTAACATAAATATTTGGTCTTTGCTGATCAACCGATTTACTACATTGAAAGTTTAATCCAATTAATTCAGTATAAAGGTCAAATAAACTTAAAAAAACAAACACCTTTCTGGAAGACTCTGCTACCAGCAGATTTATTGGTGACACATCATTCTGTCAGTATTGGGTAGAAAAGGAGCATCTTCTGGGACAGATTTACTATCAAGTGTAATTTAGCATCTGGTTGCAAATCATAAATAGCGCCTGTGGGAGTGCCTATTTCAAAACTGAAGTGATCTGCAAACAAAAACATCAACAGGCCAGTTCAGAAGTGACCAAAGCCAGCTAACAGCAAGGGTAAGAAATAGCACAACACCACAAAAAACAGACCTATTTATAATCAGAAGTCGACAAATACAACAAAGCAGCTTAAATGTGGTTGAAAAATCAAACTTGTTGCTATGTCAAAATAAAGATGTACCTAACTGCATCCTGTTCTATCCAGAGTATCTGTAAACACCGTCAGTGCTAGTGAGAAATGTATATAAGTTCACTGTGTGCATGCATAGAAACATTTGCTGGTACTCTTGTTTATTGAAAGAAAGATTCCTATAACTGTCACTGAGACTTTAGCTCCTCTCAGCAGGTATATAGTTTCCCTTCTCATGAGCCAATTGCTGTGGTTGTCTCAGGTTTGAAGGCTGCCTTTTCCTGATGACCTTTTTCAGCTCTTTCCAAAGATGCTCAATGGATTAAAGTCAAGGCTCATAGAAGGCCACTTTAGAATAGTCCTCTTAGCCATTCTTGGCGGGTTTTATTTGTCTGTTTTGGGTCAACTTCCTGTTGCAAGCCCATGACCTGTGACTGAGACCAAGCTACATGCTTCACACCAGGGACAATGTTCTTTCCTTGATATGCTTCCTTTTCTGTCCCTTGGCAAAATGTTCCATCTTTTCTCATCGGCCCATAGGATGTTCTCTGAGTAGCTTTGTGTATAAGGAAGCTTATCTTCCTTATACAAACTCCACATTTAAGCAATACTTATTAATTTCAATAAGCCTGAGGTCTGGGCCAGTCCTAAAGATTGACTTTAGCTTTTCCAAAACTCTGCTTGGAATCATTATCCTGTTAGAACCCCCGCTGTTGAATCAAGTTGAAGTTTTTTTTTTAAATAATTGAACTTTATTGTTCTCATATTGGAGAAATTTATCTTTGCATTTTACACATCCACTTGGGGAGCACTGGGCTTCCACTGTGTGGCGCCTGGGTAGCAGTGTGGGGTTAAGGGTCTTGCTCAGTGACCCAGAGTGGAGGCTGTGGTGAAAGAATCGGGTACTTGCAACCTTTTCAGAGCATAAGCACAGTGCTCTAACCACTAGACAAACACTCCCCCCACCTGAAGATTGGGGAATGTTAAATAATTTTGAGGTGGTTCTCCAGCTGTATTAATACACATACTTAAAAAAATGCACCTAAACTCAAAGCAGACACATTACATCATATTACCACCACCATGCTTGACTGTTGGTGATCTCTGCTTGGCTATATCAAGCATATTTTTGTCATTAGCTAAATCCTGGTTAACTTCAAACATAAAATGTTTCTCAAGAAATAATTTTGTTCATCTGTGTCAATGCAAGTCTTACGTGAATTTTAAAGTGTGCATTCCAGGGTAGGGGCTTCTGTTTCAATTAGCCCCCTCTCTGTTTGTGTTAATATTAATCCTGTTACACTGAGGAACCATAATAGAGTGAATGAAATGCTGATACAGTGGCTGTTCCTAAGGAACTAATTTCCAAGTTCATGCAGATAGTTTTGGTTGGATTGTTGAAACTTTTTCTTTGTTGGGTGTTCACCAGAATAATGATAGCACATGTGATAACATTATTTTATGACATGGCCCTAATCTCAGCCCTACTGCACTGCAAAAATGATCTAGAAATAAGTAAAAAATTCTTAAATTAAGTGCATTTACCCTTTATTTGAGTGGGTAAATGCGACGATTTGCCAATGAAATTAGTATCTTTGCTTTTAAAATAAGATAATTCGATAATATGAACTTGAAATAAGACAATGCAGTTGTTTTTTTCTTATTTTAGTCTTTCATATAAAGTGTCTCACTTTCGTCCTCAATTGGAGAAAAAAAATGCACTTATTTTAAGTAAAAATTACCTAATTAGATTTCCATTTTCTGCAGTGAGAATTTTTGACTACAAAAACTGTCTTTTTTCTCTGCAACTTTTTAATATTTGAATACCAGTGGTCCATTCATATATTGGAGTCTATAAGTTTAATTTGAACATGCATGGAGCTCAATAAATGTTCACTTCTGCAACAAATTATGTTTTTGAAGGACTCATTGAAGGTGTTAATTACAACCTCAAAGCCGAAAAAGGAATGCATGAAAAGGATCATTAGAAGTCACTGATATTGTTCATGTTATTAATTTGTTTTCTAAAGATGTATAGCCTAAGAGCATTGTGTGGAGCTATAATAAAGAAAAGATCGCTTCTCGATCTGTTTCCAAAAAGCTGCAAAGGATTTTTTCCCCCTCCTGTTTGTTAAAACTTTTTTTTAAAGAGAAGAAACATGGTTTTGAGCATTATTGTACATGGAAAAATCCAAACCGCTCACTCTAAACATGTGGAACGTAAAAGGCTTTTGGTTTTGAAAAGTCTTGTCAAAAAGCTTGAAGCCTTTAATTTAGAGGATGATGGACATGATGTTACAAGAATAAATATTCAAAAACAGAAGAGAATTACTTTTGTGTCTGAAAATTAACAAGCTTCCAACAGCAAATTTGACAAATGATCAAACTTAACAGCACCCCGTTAGACATTGTTTTTAATTTGTGTTTTATTGTTTAGACACATAAAAACAACAACCGCCTGAGATTGGCTTTTCTTCAATGGATGGTTTATAGTTCTCGGTTATTTCTAGAGCCACCCCGCCAGCTAAATAAACAGTCCTTGCAGTGCATGTGCCTTCACACAGACCAGAGCTGCTGTCGGCTCCAAGCCTGCAAATCCACATCAAATATTCCGTTGCACCGGCCTCTGCTGTACGCTTGTGCTTTGACAGCTGTCTGCCAGGAATCTTAGAGATCATTTTTACTTACAAACCACACGGGGAAGTCTGGATATGTTTCAGAACACAGTCAAGGGGTCATCAGACAGAGCGATTGTGGGCATGACTCCCAGGCCTTTAAGCTGTCCAGGCTTTCACATGATGCAATGCTAACAGAATAATGTTCAAAGCAGGTCTGTTAAAGATAGTGTGAAAAAGACTGGAAGAGAAATGGAAAAAGGCAATTATCAGGTTTATATATTTAAATAGACACAAAGGTGTACTTTTCTTACATCTATATAATGTATAATAATATATAACATATTCTCTGTTGTGAAGCGAAACATGTTCTAAATCATTACAAATAAAAAATTTAAAAGATAATTTGGGGTATAACCTGCAAAATGTAAAGGTGTTTAAGTATATATGCCCCTTGTTTTTGTAAAACACCTTATCAAGAATGACACCTAATGTTTTGGTGTGCTTTGTTGGGATACACAGAAGTAGTGGAGAAAATCCACAAGTAAAGAAAAAAACTATTTACTGAACTTTGTTTCCAAGTTTGAAGATGTTTGCTTCCCATCCAGGAAGCTTTTTTAATTCAAAATGTCAGAAATAGCATTAAGTTCGAGGCTTTATAAAGTGGACCAAAAGCCTTTAACTCAATGCTATTTCTGACATTTTTAATGAAAAAAGATTTCTGGATGGGAAGCAAACATCTTGAAACGTGGAAACAAAGTCCAGTGGATTGTTTTTACTTTTTTGGAATGACTATGACCTGGATGACTAAGAATCTTCACCAGCATAGTGGAGTATATGACAAAGATAACCAGGCTGATGTAAAAAAAAAAGGCCTGAAAATAGATTTAGTAGCTCATTTAGATAACTTTGCAATGCCCCCCAACCCTTTTTTTTCTATACACACTAAATTTTATAGGATTTTTAAAACCACATTATATGCTTAAAATACATTCACACTTTAATTAGCATTGTTTTCTGTCTAACAGAAAGATTGGTGAGGACTGCCACATTTATTTCAAATTGCTACAGCGCAAAATAATGAGACAGAATATTCTAAGGTTAAAACACTTAAGATTACTTCACCCTCAAACAGGTTTAACGATGCCCAGATAATCTTATAGGAATGTCAGAAAATGGAAACCCACACAGGGATTTAACTTAAAGCAAAATCTCAAACATGTGAAGGAAATTATTAAATTACCAAAGTATATTGGACAAGATACAAAAATGGTAAAATTTTTCAGATACCCACAAAGTAGCACATTAATTTGTGCAAATAATTATGTACAGGTCAACAGGTTATGGAACTGTATTCCAGAAATGAACTTGGTGTGTATTGTGTGCATCAGTCCAAGAGCAAAAGCAAAGGGTCTAGTCAAGATTCTGGCTGAAGCTAGTAAGGGTGGACCTTAATGCCATTCAGGGAGGAAGAAGCTATTTCGTAAAACATAAAAAGATAATTTACTGCTTGTAATGTCATAAAGGGACCATCTGCCAGTCCGTCCAACCAATCAACCATCCACCCATCTTCTTCCTCTTATCTGGGGTCTAGTAGCAGCTTCAGTAGGGAGACCCAGAAGTCTCTTTTCCCAGCCACTTGGGCCAGTTCCTCCAGGGGAATCCTAAGGCGTTCCCAGGCCATCAGAGAAAAATAGTCCCTCTAGTGTGTCCTGGGTCTCCCTCTTGGTGTCTTCCAGTTGGGACGTGCCCAGAAAACCTCACCAGGTAGGCGTCCAGGAGGCATCTGACCTTATCAGATGCCTGAGCCACCTCAACTGGCTTTTCTTGACGTGGAGGAGCAGAGGCTCTGAGTCCTCCCTGGATTACTGAGCTCCTCACCCTATCTCAAAGGGAGAGCCCAGACACACAGAGAAAACTGATTTCGGTCACTGGTATCAGGGATCTCGCTCTCTCGGTCATGACCCAAAGCTCATGACCATAGATGAGGGTAGGAACGTAGATTGACCGGTATATCGAGAGCTTTTTGGCCTAGCTCTCTCTTCACCAAAACGGACCAGTTTCATAAAGGGCCATAAAGCTTAATTTTTGAAGAAAAGAAACATTTTGTGGCTTAAGGACAACAATGTAAATATTTTGAAATGATCATGACAAAGTTCTAATATTAGTCCCAAATAAGCATAGGGAGAGCTAAAAAGATGTTGGAAGGCAAAGCAGCCAACAAACCTGACTTAGAAATACCGGTTGTTTCAGGGGAAATGGGCCAAATCTCCTGTAAAACTATTGTGAGAAACTTGTAAGATATTCAAAACATTTAGCCCAAGTCATACAGTTTAACAAGGTAATTCTAGTAATAAACCCTATCAGTTCATCGTTAAAATGTTTTCACAGATCAAACATACTGTGGAGTCAGTTGACCTTAAAGTTTCTACACTGTATGGGTTTTATTTTTTACTGAAGGCTTCATCAGGTTGAAAAAGTTTCAAAACAAGGAAAAACACTTTCAATATCATTGCAAGTGCGTCCCTTCTTTGAAATCTCAAGTATGACATGAAGAAGCTTCAAGGGCTCCATCCTGTCAGGTTGCCATGGGAACCCCGCATCCTTCCTCCCTCTATTTTGTTTTCCCTCAGGGATTATTGTGCACCTCCAATTCCCTGTTGCACGGCAAAAGAAATAGGCCTATCCCTCCCCAACCTGTTAGATAATACCTGACCAGGACTCTGCATCAGTCAAAATGTGTGCTGTAGGAGAGGGAGAGACATTAATTTGAGCTAACCATAGCCTTCAAGCATGTGTTTGGAGGCTGAGAGGAAAGAAACACATCTTATTTAGATTAACGAGAGGCTGCACACTTGGCCGCAGAATGTTATGATCTTGCTGTTTGAGGAGTGGTTCTCTGTAGTAGATGAACAATATAATTTCACCAAGGTGGTGCAATCAGGTCGTTTATTATTGTAGCCATCTAAATTCACACACGTTTCATTTTGTAAATGCATGGGTAGCAAATGTAGGCAGCTGAAGATACATCTCAGAATAGTGGATGAAGGCCTCAAATAGATTTCACCATCTCTAACCCAGCAATTGTCAAGTAAAAACGGCTAACACTGTGTTTTTCTGGTTATTTTGCTTTTCTTCATAATTGTTGTGTAATCTATTCTTATTATTATAATATAAAAAAATCCAGCGGGAAAGTTCTTCTGCATGGAGTCTCTCTGTGTACTTTAGACCTCAGTTCACCTGCAGGAGGAGCTGTGGTTTGCTGCAGCCTCTCTGGAGCTGAAGAGAGAGATCCCTCTGTTTCTCCTTCAGTGGCATGAATAACATCCCCAGTGCTGGAGAGAGAGCATATCAGGAGGCAAATGACGAGGGGAGAGAGATAGCAGGCGGTGTGACAGATAAGAGTGTGGCAGAACTTGCCTCCCTGACAGTACAGTGGGCCGGAGAAAGAAGGAACAATTGGACCTGAGTGTCAGCCTGCAGCCTGCACCACAATCACTCACTCATAATCACAGAAACTGTCATTCCCCAGAGCCTGGCTGCAGCAGGACTTCAGAGACAGCTGACCTCAAAAAAGGTACAGTATGATCATTTCTAATGCTGAGGTTTCCTTATGTTTGACATGGTCAGTATATGTTTCATGGTGGAATAACAGAAGTTTTTTTTGTGTGTGCCTTTTTATCGAAAGATTGTGCCTTTTGTTTTGTTTTTGTTTTTCTTTTTGGGGAGGAGTTATATGTTTGCCCAACAGAGAAGAGTATATCTTGTGCTTGCAGGGATGATGGGAGAGCTGTCAGTGAAAGACAAGGAGCTTATACGAGGCAGCTGGGAGAGCTTGGGAATAAACAAAGTTCCTCATGGTGTCATCATGTTCTCAAGGTAATGTTCAATAATAATGTTAGGGAGAAGAAAAATCTCTGATGTTTCGCTGAGAAATCCTTCTGGTAGTCAGAAGCAAATTAAACCCACCGATGTATCTCTTAATAACTGTGACAATAGAGTTTGTAGTACAGGTATAGAGAAAGAATGAGAGGAGATTTTCTGGTCTCGTTTCCCATGCAGACAGGGACCAGAGGCTTGACTTGTTGCTTGGCGACAGAGTGCAATAATCCACATACTTTGAGACAGCTGAATCAGACTCTAACAGGAGGGACTCATTTTCTGTCTGCATATATTTCTGAACCAATGCCATGTGAATCAGTGCACCTATAGAGCAGTGTGATATTTTTCTGTGGTAGGCTGTTTGAGCTGGACCCTGCACTGCTCAGCCTTTTCCACTACGGTACAAACTGTGATTCCAAACAAGACTGTCTCTCCAGCCCCGAGTTCCTGGACCATGTCACCAAGGTGAGCTCAATATCGCATAATCAGAAAATGGTACCAACACATCTTAACAAGTGAATGTGTTTTTTAGGGCATCTTCTCATTCTTTTTGTTTCCAGGTAATGCTTGTGATCGATGCAGCTGTCAGCCACCTTGATGATCTACACACCTTGGAAGACTTTCTGGTCAATCTTGGGAGAAAGCATCAGGCAGTGGGAGTCAGCACACAGTCATTCACCGTAAGATCAACGCATATCTGCACAGATGCTAAAAAAAATAAAAAACAGAAGAAAAAGAACTTCCAACAAATAAATAAAAGTCTTAATTTGATTCTTCCTTTGAAATACAAATTATTTAATTGACAGGGAACCTTTGTTTCCTTTCTTGAAGTAATATTTTAGGAGAAAATCTAATTTAGTTTCAGTTTGTTTTAATGTTAAAAATAAGAAATTGACCTGATTTGTCATATTCTGATCTCCTTCTCAACTGGAACTAAAGAGAAATAAACTTGTACTTCTTTAATGTTGTAGTGGTTTGCACCTCAGGGCCACCGTAGCATATGGATTGAAATTAACTTTTCCCCCCTACAAAATAATAGGCTTTAGGTTACGCCCCTTTTACACTAAAGGCACTATTTGTGTTGTGGTCTGGAAAGGATTGGGATCTCCCAGATGAGCTCAGTGTCCACAATAAAGAATAATGTTAGCTTTTTTCATCTGAACCTTTCAGAGAAACATTCTCTCTTTTGCAATTATGAATTTTTTTTTAAATAATAAAACAACTACAATTTTTATGTAAATGTAGGCATTTTAAAGCGGAAATCAAATAACCACATGCCTTTTGTACATGATTTGATTCTGATGAGTGAAAGAAGACTAATAAAAAAAATTCCATCCACTACATCTTTTTTTTATGCCACACATGAAAACACAAATTACCTGAGTAAATGCAAAATTCAATTTTTAAATAAAAAATTTCATTTATCACCGGAAAGCATCCATGTAAACTAAACTATAAGCTAATAACTAGATGTGACGCCCTTGGTTGCAATGCCTTTAAACAGGATTTGTACTTTACAGTGAGAAAAGTATTGGCCTACACTCTTATCACCTGTATTGGAGGGTTTTTAATAAAGAATGATTTGGTCAATGTTAAATTACAGCATTCAATCAGATTTAAAGGTATAGTGGAGGATTTCCGAGAAATTTTAAAAAGACCTGCTCTCTTCACTTAAAAAAAATGCACATGCACAACCCTGTACCTGCTCCCAAGAGGGAAGGCCTATTAGCATGCATGAGCCCATTTCTCCTCATACATGCTCTGTTGTAAAGTTGCTGTTTGCATTGCTTGTACAAGCTAACTTTCCAGAAGAAGATTTTCAATTTTTTTCAAATTGTCAGACTCACGACCGGTAAGATAGCTACCTGGGGCCAGCACATTGGATGGCCTTATGTAAACATATCACCAAAATGATTGAAACTTATTTTGATGATCCTACCAGAAAAAGAAGATCCTCCATTATACCTTTAAGTCCAAAGCCAAAGTATGTTAATGTAATTCTTTTGAACTTAAAGACCACATACTGGGCTGGATAATCTCTTCAGGACTTCCTGTTTGAGGGGAGAATTTATGCTTCCATTAGTTACTACAAGTTATCCTGTTTCAGGCTAATAAATATAAAAATGTATCTTTTATTGAATATGTTTATATGTTTCTTTTTGAGATCTTAAAGTCCATTTTATGTTCTCATTCAGATTCTCTTTAGATCTAGCATCACTCAGCCCTATGTTCATAGTGAAAGTCTATCATGGAAAAAGAAAAATGTGTTTATTCTTTGGTAATTTATTAATTAACAAGGGACACAATTATATATATTTTTTCCTTTCTGCAGGATGTAGGAGAGTCTCTTCTCTACATGTTGCAGTGCAGTCTGGGTCAGGCTTACACAGCGCCGCTGCGCCAAGCCTGGCTTAACATGTACAGCATAGTGGTAGCGGTAATGAGCAGAGGATGGGCCAAGAACGGTGAGGACAAGGCTGACTGAGGAGCACAGCGGGAGCTGCTGAGCAGTTGCTGTCAAACCATCAACATGGTTGCCATGGAACAAGGTTGTGTAACAGTGCAGCATCATGTCTTTGGCTGCTGTACATGTGCTCTGTGAGCTGGTTTGTATAACATGGCGAATGTATGGTGTAGTTACACTTTAAAATTAGACCGACCGATTGCAGAGTTTATTTTCTTTGCTGTGGATGTTTAGCTTCCAGTCGACGCTGCTGTACAGCTGTGAGAGTTTGAGTCAGGTGGTCTTCTGAGTCTAGACCTGTAAGATGAAAGCATCTAAAGTCGCTTTGTATATAATGGGTTTGATATATTTACTAAATAAGAGTGACTATAGTGGTCTCTATGTTGTGTCTTATACGAGTTGCACACTTGTGACATATATATATATATATATGTATAGATTGTATAGATAAAGGCATCGCACACTATTCAAACTGTGACTGTTAGTGTGGCCAGCAAAGGCAGCTCTGTATCTATCTGGAACACAGTGATTCTTAACATGTGATTTTACAGGAGAAACTTTAATCACTCTACTCATAACTCTGTGTGTCTGCAGGTTTGATTTATTTATTTTTTATTACACTTGATAGTTGTGGTGTATGATGATTTTATCTGAGTTTTTAGCAACTAAAACAAATCGAGTTTACTAAACCTTTATCAGTGGCAACGGACAAGAACTGTTAACCTTACTCAAAGCTTTCTTCGGTATTCAATGACTGTTAGAGTGTCTTTGCACACATTATTCGATGTAGTTTGTGACACTCTCCTCAGATCGAGGTATGGAGTGTTTCAGTAGACGTTTAATGACTGTTAAACTCTATATTATAGACTGTTATGTGACCTTTGGTGTTTGTCAGGAAAGGGCATACCGGAGCAATTGCAACATTTTTTGCCGGTTCTTTGATAATTGAAATGTTAATGTAATAAGTTGTAGTTGCTTATCATACCAGTGGTTATAAACAGCATTAAACAGTGGTAAATAAATCATTAACATTATCAAACATAACTTTTCTATACAGGACTGAGAGTTACCTAGGCATGGGTCAGTTGACATCTTCATGATTATAAAACTTTTATTAAAATATCACAGGTATAAATGGTCAAAAATGTATTACGTATTCAAATACGCTTTATTAAAAGAGAAAAGTAACAAGCAGTTCTACTGTAGATGAAATAATCTAACATATTGATCATTACAGCCAAAACACAACTTTACTGGTATGTCGATTATGATCAATCGACTCAGTAAGATGTTTAAGATCAACATTTGCTATTTTTCCTCAGACAGTGATATAATGGATGGTTCCTCAACCCCCACACATTCACTGCCCATGCTTTTTGCAACCTCAAATGTAGGTATGGATTTACATAAAAATATAGTTTTTAATGAACGTAAATAGCAATAGTGCAGTTGTATTAAAGGAAAAGTCCGGGCATATTTAGGATTCAAACTTCTGAAAGTACTTTAAATATGAAATTATTACACGCTGTTTAATAGATGATAAGTGTTTTTAATTAAGAGTAATTTCATTTGAATGTGCTTTACCAGAGACATCCATGTTTGTCAAAGAACACTACTGCCGGTACTACTGCCTGTACTACCGGTTTGTGACGTCACAGTGCGGTATCGGCTGTTGATCAAGTCCCAGTGCTGTATCTTGTCTTTGTCACAACGTGCTATTATCTAAGTCCTCTTGAAAACATACTTCTCAAAATGTTGGCTAGATATTATGTGTGTTTTCTCTTGCCAGAAGTTCGATGGCAAATCCTCCCTTTTCAAGTTGGCAATCCAACGACGAACCCATGGTGGATCATGAATCGGAAAGGTGGAATAACTCATTTTTTTTTCACTTTTACCTGATGTATCACTACGTCCAACTGCCATGCATGTGGGCATTGTCAGTTTAACTATAGCTCACACAAATTTCAATAGTGAAGTCCTCTCGAAATCCTAATTCATTGTTGTTGATTGCAGGCGTATCTTGTGGTTTCCATTGATTTTTTTTTGTAAAGCGGGGAGAATGGTACTCGGCTTACCGCACTGTGATGTCACTGCCGGAAGATGTCAGGAGTGAGGTGTTACTATATTTGGGCAAAAATGGCCGTTCCCCGACTTGGTAATCTCAATGAAAATTATTATTTTAATTTTTTTACTGATTAACGCTAAATCCATTAAATCACAGCGAAAGTATTAGTTTTAGGTATAGATAATTATCCATTGATTATTCCTTGCTGACCGGACTTTTCCTTTAAATCATCATAATTGTAAATAAAAACATTAGAAATACATAAATGTGTTTATTTAGAACAAAGAAAATCAATCTGCTCTTGACGCATTATTTGTATCTGATTGAAAAACAGTTATTACACACAACAGTATAAAAGTGGTATTATTAATAAAATGGTTAGGATAAAAAATGGCTATTTATAGTAAATGGAATGATTATATCTTCTTACTTTTATAATTGACTAGAAGCCTTGATTGGCGTTACAGCAGTCAGAGATTTCTTTCAATTGCCGACCAGATTTTTGCATATTTTCTCGTCTTTTGCAATGAACTTCTACACTTTAAAGGTGCAAGGCCCTCTTGCCGGCCTTCTTTTTAAAGGACCTGGTTGGTAGTTGGTACATTGGGGACAAAATTACATTAGGCTTTAAATCTAACAGTTGTATAATGAAGTGATTCTTTTTTTACGGAATGACTATGACCTGGATGACTGAGAATCTTCATCAGCATATAATGAAATGGTGTTATATATTATATTTAATCACTAAATTGTTTCTTTAGGCTGTTTAACCACCATGATTCCCTTTGTCAACATAAGTGTTATCAAAATGATGATAGGTTGTGTTCCCTCTGTTTTTATGTCAAAATTTTTTTTGGCCAGCTGACTTACAATGCACAGGAACAAGTGCAAGAGGGTTAATGACACATTAATTAGCTCCAAACAGCAACAGTCACTGTGCCATTTTTTCTGCCATCTCTATACAAATATTCCAGACCTAATGAAAAGTATAAGATATGAGTTTTTTTTAAACCAGTTTGACCAGTAAAAACTGACACCATTAACTGGCCAGCACCTAAATAAATATTAAAAGAATGGTCAAATTTGTTTTTGTTCTTAGCCACATCATTTGGTATAAGCCCTTTCTTGGCCAGCTGACTGACAGTGCACAGCAACAGACTGCAGTAGGTTGTCGCTGCAGTACTCAGTGTTTCATGCAACCACAGAAAACTCTGGCACTGTCTTTGGCATCTCATTAAGGAGCATTAAACCAGACGATGCATTACAGAGTATATCAGCAATGTTAAAACTGTACTTTTCAAAACTTAGTATAGCTTCTGTAATGGTAAACTTGAGTGGTAGGCTGCGTGGGCCTTAGCTTCAGCTTGACGTGTCCTGAAGTGGTAATAAGAATGAAAAAATGAAATGTCTAGACCTACATGACAGGTTGATCTTTTATTAAAGGAGGTCCGGGATGTAGAGGGTTTCGGGGTAATCCACATATAATCAATGCAAAGAGTTTACAGCCACAGGAGACACCTAGACTCAGGCAGGCTTCCACTTCCACACAAAGGCTGCACCTCCTTTATACTGAAAGAACAATCAAAACCTGATCAGACCCATTCTCACCAAAACTTACGTGCATTAATAACATGGCAATGCATCAAAAAACAATACATTTAAATGAGAAATCTGCTGTTGAATTTGTTAGCTAAAACTTTTTGTACCGGTACATATGAACTTTTGAGGAAAAGAAAAATATTGGCCTATGTACAACTTGATACTCATAACTGGCCCATGCCTAGTCCTAACTAATGGGGACGGTTATGTTCTGGTATTATTACTAAACACTAATGCAGATAAACTGGATTTACATGAATTTGAAGGATAAATGTGAGCATATTCTGTTAGCAGCTTTGACACTGTATGTATAACCAAGTTATTTACCTTTATGATGAGAATGCCAAGCAACTGTTCCAGTGGGCCAAGTATTAAACAATCCCACCATTCAACTGTAAATCCAAGCTGCTGACATGTTTGTTATTGTTTTTGTCTGACTTTATATTTAAAAAGTTTATTTTTATATTATTAATTATAATGGTCTTTAGAGAGAGAGAGCGTTATTTTTATTTTCCAGAATATCATGCACTGTTTATTCTTTAGATATGATATCTTTCTTTTTGTAGTTAATGATCCCTACGCCGAAAAAAGACAACTTTAATGTGGTTTCTTTTAGTCCAAATGGCAAAAACAAGACAAAAATGTTGAATTATTATTGCAAATATAAATGAGGGGTTTCCAGTTGAAAAATCTACATAATAGATTGCCAGTTCAGTCTTTTTTTTCTCCAGCCCAAAGTTGTACGGTTTATAAGCTGGCTGTGAAGGTAAGGTATTTTTGGCAAAACTTTTCTTAGTAGGCTTTTTTTTTTACTTAAAGCATTTTTAACCAACCTTACAGACATGTTAAATGTTTTATCTATGTAACTTTTAGTCATGTGCATATATAGGGTGTGTCACTGTCTACCTCATCATAATCAGCTGCTATTGAACTGTGATGACTTCACTTAGTTATCCTTGGACCAAAAAACCACATTGTTATATTTATCAGATTTGGTAAAGGCACGCACTCTTTGTAAAGTGGATATCATCCTGCAGTTTGCAGGAGAACCTGTTATGTGTTTAAATAAAGTGATCTGTGGGTATTTCACAGCGCATTGATGTCAGCGTGTTTCCTTCTGAATCCAAACCTAACTATTTAGCTTTTTACATCAGTCGTGCAATGCTTTATTTGGTTTCCACCGAGAGCCCATTGGAGAGTTACATAACAACCAAAAGCACCAATTGGTTCTTCACCCTTGACTGCAGAGAGGAGGGCGACTTTCGACACATCAGCACACTTAGTCATACAGCTGCATAAAGCCACGTCAAGAATATATATACAGAATGTGAGATTATTTGTATATTTAAAAGTAAGTCATGCTATAGTCAAACAGAAAGAGCGAAAGAGATAGTGAGTTAAACATACACTGAATCATTTCTGTCATACATTGTTTGTCTGGTTGTCTTAAAAGAAAATTCACATCTCTGAGTGTGCTGTCTGTTCTGTTGTTAGAGAGGCATTTGACATGGCCTTAATCTGTCTCCCTGCAGGATCTCTCTCTGCCCCAGTGAGTGCTTACTCCATCCTTGTTGCCTTAATTTAAATGGCATAACAAACAAAGAGGTGGATTTGTTTTATGCTTGACCAGTACGTGATCCATGGATTGCAAATACAAACAAATGTTTGTAAAGTAAAGTGCATCAATTATTCTTGTCTCACAGCTCTTTAGCCTTACCTTTTTGTGAACCAAGGTTGTTTGGAGAAGAGTCTGAAAAGAGACAACACCGTTTATTTTTAGAAAGCCCGCAATGGGTTTTAGATTCAAGGGGTATTGAATGTTGTCATGGCAACTGTTGTAATGATCCTATATATGTGTTTGTGTGAACAGGAATGCAAAGTAATGATTAATCAATCACTCAGACTAAATCATACTGTGATAACGATGGGGACTTTGCTCTAAGTTAATAATTGTGATTTAGTAATGCCACACAAGCCTGAAAGGCAGGAAACACAGCAGTTTATAATGATAGAGCCTAATCGGCCACTGAGATTGTGAAATACAACCTGCTTTATTGTGTGTATTTAAAGTGTGTGGTTCTTTGTCAACAAAACTCAATGTACATTCTCAGGCTGTTCATGTGACTTGGATTCAGACAACTTTTATTGTCATTCTGTATACACAGAGTGTATACAAAACCAAATTTGGTTTTGTACAGCTTTCAGACAATACAGTAAAATTTCCATTCCATTAAGCTTAGCAGTGATCAAATGTAAACGGTGTGGGATAAAAAAAGAACACATAACATAACAAAATGCTGCAGAACAGAACTTTTCAAACATTCTCATTTTCTGAGGCATCCGTCCCATCCATCCATTTTCCATCACCCTTATCCCTGTTGGGGTTGCAAAGGGTGCTGGAGCCTATCTCCAGCTGTTAATGGACAAGAGGCAGGGTACACCCTGGACAGGTCGCCAGTGTTTCCCAAGGCAACACAGAGACAAACAGGACAAACAACCATTCACACCTAAGGAGAGTTTAGAGAAGCCAATTAACCTAACAGTTATGTTTATGGACTGTGGGAGGAAGCCGGAGTACCCTGAGAGAACCCACACATTCACACATGCAAATCCCATGCAGAAAGACCCCAGGCTGGGAATCGAACCTGGAACCTTCTTGCTGCAAGTCAGCAGTGCTACACACTGTGTCACTGTGCAGCCCTTAATTTTTTAAGGCATGCCTTTTTCTGAGGCATATTGATGTCAAAGTTAGGACAACTGATAGTAAATGACTCTTTAAGTCTAGATACTACGCAATATTTTTGACAAAATACGGTGCTTACCTCTAACATTCATCTGTCAAATTCTATTTAATAATTTAGCTACATTATTATCATATTTACGAATAAAAATCTAAAAATTACAACTTACTATCTAGATATTTATGATCGAGCTGTTTTAGCTTTCTATCAAATCAGAGGCAACTCAAGTGATTAAGTTGTATATTAAGCATGATTTAACTATTTCATTATTATAGCCTTAATTTAGGTAGCTCAAGATCTTGATCTGCCTCCCAACAACAACCTTACCCTGTCAGTTAAGGTGTCATGATCAAAGCTACCTACTTAAAAGCACAGACTATCATCACCTCAGACTTGATCATCTCATAATGATGACCTGGGTTGTGGGAATGACTTAAATATTTTGTAATTCTAAATTAATTATGTGTTAATTGTGACTTTGCTACTACCTTTTTTTGCAATTGGAATATTATTATCTTTTAATTATGACTTAACTGTCTTATTGTCTTATTTATTTATCACATAATTATGAATTTCATATATTATGGTATGATATCAGGATAATGAAGATCTTATATTGAGGATATATGAGTATGGTATCTGATCATTCTGTGTTTGGTTTCATTTTAAAGAGTAGACATCTCATAACTGACTGAATTATCTCTTATTATACAGTCATTACTTAATTGTCCGGGTATGATCTTATAATGAAGACTAGGATTTCGGAGATCCTTTAGATCCTAAGGTTATGATACAGGTATATTAAAAATATGACAGGGTAATCTTTTCATCATTTTATCTATGAATTATTGTCTCATAACAGTCACCTTCTCCCTGATATTTAGGGCTAATTGTCCCATAACTATGGCCAGACATACATTATATTCACGTAAGCCCCAATTATAAGTTATCTCTTAAATATCACTTTGATAGCACCAAGTAGAAAGTAAATGTATTAGTAATTCTGACCTAGCAAATTGTGAGTAAGCTATAGTAAGATCATATCTTCATAAAACAAAACTTATATGAAAGAAGCTACCATGGGCCTAGTTTCTTACAGAGATATAGTTTTTATGTTTTTGGAGATTTTGTATGTATGAGGTTGAAGTGTTTTTGGACAGTAACATGGTTTAAACACACTCCTCCAAAAAGTGTTGTGTGTCTTCTGATTAAAATGCTGAAACTGACTTGTATGGGATTGAGTGACAGTATGTCTGCAGCAGGAGGCAGAGGCATTTTCTATTCTGAGCATCTGGGCAGGAGTGAGGTGGGCAGCATTTCCCATAGGAATTCACCTTTTACTGAGTGGTATGCTCTCAGCGGTTGCCAAGGGTGACAGGGGAAATGTCAGAGACTCTCTTTTTCTTTTTTCATGACCTAGTGCAGTGGATCAACAGAGTGTATGGTAAAAGGCATGGATGTGGTGATATCCATCCTCCAAACTCACTTTTTACTGCGGAGAAATTACTGCACACCATTCAGCCTTCAACAGCTGTTCGAATATACATCAAAAGCAATGCAGTATGGTGCTGATACAAGCCGGGGCTTTTAACTCTCCTGTCCAAACTCGGAATTGTTTTTAGGCTTCAATGACTTGTGTGTTTAGAGTAAAGTGTGCAGAGGAATGTCCCAGGGGTAGTTTGCGTGCAGACACACACTTTATAGAAAACACAAAGATAATAGTGTATTCACACAATTAGGTAACCTGTTTTTTTAAATCTGACATTTCATCAAAGTGTGGTAAAATACAAACTTTTGGAACCTTGGCTGGGTTCAGCATGTTTTAGAAAACATGCTGGTTTAGATCATTAATTGCATTGGTAATAAAGACTATTCTTGAGAAATGCATAATTAAAATGTAAATAGCACCAGTTGGAGCTGAAATTGACAGGTACGTTTTGGTAAGCTTTCCATTTCAAATGAAAGCTGTGATCAAGAAACCACATAGGACCAAATCTAATCATGGACCAGTTCCAAACTAATACAACCAAAATTATTTGCTATTAATGTGGTCAACAACTATGCTAACAACTGTTAGCTGTACAAGCTATTTACAATGTCATTAACTGCTCACTTTCAACCTCTGTAGTAATATACTCATTCAAATAGGTTGTAAAGCATATTAAATGACAAAGATATAATGTAAAGTATTTTCTGCTGTTACAATCACATGTTCTGTATACAAGACAGCTATGTTGGATTTAGAAGTCAAGGTTGATGAGAATCATCTGACTTTCCCTGTCAGGTTTTTGAATGTTGAAGACCATATACTTTAATCTTTAATCAATCAACAAGTGACAATGATCTTGTTAGGTTTTATTATTTATACATCATGTGCATTGTTATTTTGTTAGTCAAATTAGACAGAGCAGAAGGCCTTCCTTCACATTGTGGATGTCACGGTGGGTACGGAGGTCATCTAATCAAGACAGCCTTCGTGTCTTTAAGAGTACACAGGATATGGGCACATCTCGGAGCCGGTCTGATAGAGGATGGCTATCTGTAACCCTGAGGCATAGAAGCAAGCTGTACACGGGTCAGGGCATGGATGGCGTGTCAGTTTCTGATATGGACAGCTAAGCATCCACCTGATGCAACACATAGACTCACGGTATAAGAAGCAGGGGATGACCTTCATCGGGGCTCAAACTTTGCCGGACGCTCGCGGACATGATTTTTGAGACCACAGCTGTGCAAGCTCTAAGCATTTTTCTCTGTCCTGTAACGACCTGATCTGGAATAAACCCTGTTACTTTTTTACTCCTGTTTTTATTGTCCTTTTTTATATGGTTTTACCCAGTTTGAGTTAAGAGTAGTAAATAACTTGCTCCCAGGAAAAGAACCGGTGAGGAAGCCCCCGGGGCGCTACAGAATTACTTCCAAGGGGAAAAATCTTCCTCACTTTAACAATCTTTAATATTCCTTTTCTAACATGACAAAAACATCCACATAACAAATAACCACAAAAAATGACTCCAAAAGGCTTGGTGTTGCAATACCAGTCTAAAATGTTTGATAAGATGGGATATATTTGTAAAACTCAGAAGGTAGATACAGAATTATTTCTCGTAATATAAATACTTGAGAACCTTCTGGGACTTTATTGAACTTCAATTGAGAACATTGTTAAATAAATACAATGGGAATTACCAGGGAAGTCCAGGAAAAGCTTTAAATACCCTGTAAATTCTGAAGAAGTCAATTAAAGTTCAAGAAAGGACCTAGTTAGTTCCATGTAAATCTATATTAGGTTACAAAAAGGTCTTTGAAAATATGTGATAGGTTTAAAGTTTCATAAAATCATACAGCTGATTTTCTTAATGTAACTTACAAATTCTAGTAAAGAAACCTGGTAACCTAGAGTAAAGTACCTGGTTAATTTCAATATCATTCATGACAGTTTCAGAACCAATTAGGTCAATAAAGTGAGGTGAGATTGCAAAATATAACCTTGTGGTCTGAACATGTGTCTTGCACACAGGGCTGGGTTGTTTCTCCTTGTTTTCAGTCATTCTATGATAAGCTGCTGGTCATTCACGTCTTTGCAGTAAACCAATGTTTTCTCAAAATGTCAACTTGGTCCTTTTTTTTTTATTCCTCCAAGAAATGAAATACAATGTAAACCAAAGTGAAGGTAAGTAACAGTAGTTTATGGAGCCATCTCATAGAGTAATGAAGCTAAACAAATTTTGATTTTAGATTGCAGACTCCCTGATCCAATAGCCTGACAGATTAATTTTAAATACTTACTTTGCTTCCAAATTTCAATATATTCTTTATTTATGATGGTAAAATAGACATATATGAACATATATGGACATATCTGAAAATCAACAAACTTTCGAGAGTTCAGTTCACCTAAGATGGCATTTAAGAATTTAATGAATCTACAAATGTATGTACTCTGCAAAGAGCTAAGTATATCATATTCATCTCTTCTATTTCATTCAGTTTTTCCAGTGGAGATGATAACTAATGTTCATGAAACTGTCTTTTGGAAAAAACTGAGAATACTTTAAAGATGTCCTCTTTAATGTTTTCTCCAGACAGATTTGGCTCCATCATTCTCTGAACTGACGTGACTGTCAGGTTTTATATTCCGCTATTAAGCATCTTACGAGCCATAAGTAGATCCTTCATAAACCAGGCCGGAATAGATTTTATTTTATGGTAATAATACGTTATCATTTTACTACAGCCTTAACATAAAGTGTTATGTTGTCATGCAACAGAGCAGATGGCAAAATGGAACAGAGTTTTGCCAAATGAATCAAATATGTGGGAACATTTTGACAAAGTAAAGAAGGAACTAATAAAAGCTTTAAACAGCACTTTGCATTGTTTACCATATTCCTAAGACGTTTTCCACACCTGGTGTAATTAACAACTCAAGATTGTGGCTTGCAGCTTTTAAAATCCAAGATGTCTTCACCATCAGTAAATGTCAATAATTCGGTTTATGATTCAAGTAGAGTTATTAATCATTAACCACACGGCAGATATTCGTCTCTGTACATTCAAGTTGTTAGTCAAAGGAAGTACGCTCTGCTCCTTTTAGACAGCTGGTCACTGCTGTATAAATAATCACAGACTGCCACAATAGGCCATGCTTTATTAAACCCAAAAATCTCGATCACATTGTTTTTATGTTTAATAAACTGTGCAAACACTACAAGCTGCTGAAAACAAACACAGAATACATGAAAAAATCAGTAAAAAAAAAGAATTCTTAAGGTAGAGTCTTTGATATTGTTCAGCTCATTAGCTCAGCTTTGATACACTTAGGGGATGTCCAGCAGATGAGCAGTCTAGATGATATACAGCATCTGTAAAATTCAACCAATCAGATTTCACTTAATACATACATCGATTTTCCATCATGCTTTTCCCTGCTGGGGTCGCAAGGGGTGCTGGTACCTATTTCCAGCTGTCAATGGAGGAGAAGCCGGGTACACTATGGACAGGTCGCCAGTCTATCGCAGGGCAACCCAGAGACAAACAGGACAGAAAACCACTCACATACACACACTCATCCCAAGGCGATTTTAGAGAAGCAAGTAGCAACCTGTAGCAACCTAACAGTCATGTTTTTGGACTGTGGGAGGAAGCTGGAGTACCCAGAGATAACCCTTGCATGCACACGGAGAACATGCAAACTCCTTGCAGAAAGACCCCAGGCCAGGAATCGAACCCAGAATGTTCTTGCTGCAACGCAGCAATGCTACCCACAGCGCAGCCCTTACTTAATCCAATAATGAAGAATTACAAATAAACACAATATAGACAGTGGATGTTCCTGCATCTCACAGTGTTGAAAGGCAGGCAGTGACCAAACAGTCTTTGGGTCTGAACCACAATCACTGCAGGAGGGCACACCGGACACAGAGTGCTTAGCCAGGATGGAAACTGGGTGCCATGTTAGTGGATTGATAAGTGAAGATTTAAAAATTCTGCTGGATTTTCAGCTTAGAACTCTTTTGAAGAGGGATGCAGTCCTTTTTGCAAGCAAAAATGGATCACAGTAGCAGAGATTGCACCACATGTAGCATAATGTCCATGTTGCATCTGTCCTTGCATCAGACCGATGTTCAGGGGAAGAGAGAGAAAAGGGGTTTTCTCTGGGGATTTAAAAATGCCTCAGGGGCATGGTTGAGGATGTGATGTCAGGGGGACAAGCTACATCAAAACACAGCCGCAATCTGATACCTCGAATGTTTGTGGTTCTGATCAGAAACAGTCTCAGGAGACTTCCTGGTGTGGCTGATTCTACCAGAGGTCAATGGCAACTATGCAACAATGATGCTGTGAAAGATCTGATAAGGTGAAAAGAAATGTCTACCCTTATTCTTCCAAAGAAACATTATTTCTATGTCAGTTTTAATTTGGTTTATATCTCTAATTTATATCTCTATGTTTTGCCTTATTAGATCTTGAGGATGTTTATCTGTTTTCCATTTGCATTAAAAGGTGTTTAAAGTGGACTGAAGGTTTTATTTCTCCATTTCATGATAATGTTTCTGTGGTTCTGATTTGTAGAGACCTCAGCTTTAACAATCTGCTAGGGCTCTGCTTCAGACAGGAATGTTTCATATATTACTATATAATTAATAATTGTAAATAACAACTACAATTATTACTATATAATCATCTTTATTTTTTGACTGATGTCAGACATGTCAGACATTCGGAAGGTTTTTAATTGGGTGTCTTATCGGAGCTTGCTTCAGTCTTTTTCTAAATCGCCTGGGTAAATTTTTCTGTGTGGCTGAGGTGACATACTGTCAGAAAGTGAAGCTTTATTTTATTTATAGAGAGGTAAATGAGCAGAGGGACTCATTTTCAGTAGTGTGCATGGGTGGTTTTAATCAGAGGGGCCAGCACATCTGTAGAAATGGCTCTGGCCCACCATATTTATTTCAGCCCTAAATCTAGCTGAGAATCTTTGGCAGGACTTGCAAAGAATGTGTAGTGCCCAGATACGCAAAGGTGAAAGAAACTTAAAAGAAAAGGATTACAAGCCTAATTGCACCAAACCTTTGTCCTACAAAATCCTGGGGGCTGATACAAATACATTCTTAAGATTAAGCTTTTTTATTTATACAACACTGTTGCTCTATTGCATAATTCCCACTAAATATGGTAAAGTTGGTGACTGAAACATTACAAAAATATTAAACGTGTAAAGAGGATAAAATTTTTTTTGATCTGTATGGTAAAAAATACATAAAGTTAGACTATAAAAGATGATTAGAATCAAGAAGATGCCATAATTATATTTTAAATAGTGAAGTACAGTATGGAAATATTTCGTTTGTTTGGTTACTATATCTTAGGAGTGGACATTTTGACATTTGTAACTTTTAAAGATTTTTGAGGAACTTTTTACATAAATCAATTAGCACGTAAGAGGAGAAGCTAAACATCTATTGGTTAATAAATGTAATGTTTTTAGGTAAACTGGACCTATTATAAAAGTCTTAGTAGAAGATCACTGCCTGCTACAGAATGCAACACTGAATGGCAAATCAAAGTTTTGTGCTGTTAATTTGTTTTTAAATCCATTCAGTATTATACATGTATTGTAACATTTAAAGATGAAAGGATTTGAAGTCACAGCAGAAGAAATCAGCTTACATTCAGATTCACAAAGCCTGGAAAAACTCAATGAAAACAAACATATACTACACTAAACAACCCATTTAGCACAAAGATGTTTGACAGGAAAATCAGTGCAAATGAAAACAGAAAGGCATGTTTGGGTTGTAATTTTACGGCTTGTATTTGAAACATCACACAAAGCAATTGTAGCACAAGAGCACTGAGGAAACAGGGGTTTTATACAAACAAGTTGATCTAAGAACTTCACTGCAGATGAAGTCTCTCTCTTTTCTAAAAACCTTTGCAGATGGCATTTGTAAACAATTTGTAGAACAGTGTAGGGTTCACACATTTCACATGATTGTATTCTGCCAGAGATTTTCATTAAAATTTGCTGTTATTACATGTGCTTTTATTGTCTTTATTTATACAACTGAAAGAATTATGTCAGCAAATAAGGATTAGTTTTTTTAATGCAGGAAAATAACCCAAACATATTGGTCAATGTGTTAGCAACAAACATCTTGCACCCTCCTCATTTACTTCCACCCCAAATAGCATAAAATGCATTTAAATACTATGTATTGTAATAGCACGATCTTTGGGATTTTGGAAAAATGTTTACTTAAAATTTTTATTTATGTATTCCTTAAGGATAGCGTTTTTTTTTTTTTTTTTTTACAGGGAATATGGCTCCCTATCAGGATGTCCAGTCAATCACTCCACACATTTGTTTGTGGTGGGACAGAAAAGGGGTTTAGTTCCTAAAATACCTCTTAAACATGCTTTGAATTAATTATTTTGCATGTGGTAGTGAGGTGATCTTAAAAGCTTAAAATGGTTGCACTAAATAAAATGCTGAATCAATATCCAAGAACTTATTGAATTCAAACCTTGGAAAGTTGCTGAATAGAAAATGCATCATTTCATTTTAATGGAATTTCTGTGGGTGATACATGATACTAATTTTATAAAGAAAAAATCCTTATGTACGATTTTGTTCAGGTCTAAATTAATGTCTTCAAATGAAGGTTACAGTAAGAAAAATATTTCATTGTAAGATCATGCTACCTCTGTCAAGTTTAATCCAAGGCTTTCTAAAGTGTCTTTACCTGGGATGCCAATAAATGCAAAAGGTGCGGTGTATTGCTAATTTAGCCTGCTGTAATTTGCCTTCTTCTGCACATTGACTCTTTTGTACATACTATTAGGTCTGTTTTTTGTGATTGTCTGTTCATATGACAAGGCTGCACATAATACACAGAGCTCATGATGAATTAAGCCTATGTGATTAAACAAAAAGAGCAAACACGTTCACATTTATAATCATCATTATATTTGAATTTAGCTAATCCAATGTAAACGTAATTTAGTCTTTTAAAAATATAAGCCAGAATGGAGTATTGGATGTACTTTGAGTAAATTTCAATAAATCAGAATATCATTGAAAAGCCTTACTCTTCAAACAATTCAATAGAAAAGGGAAAAATAATAGATTAATTGATTAGACAATTATATGTGCTGTAATCCTTTATTTTCTTCTATCATGGATCACAGCTAATGACAACCTTAAATTCAGTTTTTCAGCAAACTTAAGTACTATGTAAGATCAACAAAAAACTTTTTTTTTTATGTTATAATGTTATTTCATGCCTACATTAGTTTTTGATGGTCTCCAAAAAGAGGGTAAACAACAAAAATATATTACAGAAAAGTTGGATGGAAGGAAAAACTCTTTTAGACAGAAATTAGAAACAAACATTCATCAACAAAATAGACAGAGACATAGGGAAATATTTGACTTTGTGTGCAATGAATCATCATAGGTTAGAGTTTTCGAATTAAATTACTTAAATACAATTTTCTTTTTTACATTATTTCTGCTAATTGGAAATCAATAATTTGATCGCCAAAGTATACTGTATGCAAGAAGTGAAAGCATAAAAAACCCAAACAATTAGATCAGGTACACAGGTTAACAGAGTAAACAATGTAATTTTCTCATTAAGATGAGAAAGTTGAGAACCCACCACCCTCCAATTTAAAGCTTTCACGTGAACAACACCAAAAATACAGTAGCAAAAATAGCAACCTTATATTGAGATAAATTACAATAAGCTTTAGACCATTTCTGCCTCTATGGCAGGACTGTACATATACTACAGTCCATCTGAGAGCCTGACTGCCCTCCGTCTGTCTGCAATCTCATGGCAGATGGCTTCACAAGTCGCTGCCCTCACCCTCAGCCTCACAGAGGAAGCACATATCACCCATGGCCGGGCCGCGCTGTCAGTCTACAGGGGCAAGCCTGCTCTCACCACCCACTGTGATGGGAACTTTCCACTCCGCTAATGTTCCAGTTGCACAGCATGGAGCGTGTCTGTCTGCTAGTGGCTTCAAGCTACATTCCCTCCCTTTTACTTTCAACCTTTTTAACTTGCAAAGGAAGCAATAGGAGATAATTTTCATTTTTTATTAACTGTATATTAGCTTGATCTTGATGTGTTTATGAAGCAAGTTCAGACAAGGTTTTAGGTAGCTGCTTTCTTTTGGAATGCTCTGTCTTAAATAATTCAGCTGTTTCATTAGATTCTTTATGTCCTCACATAAGATCTATCTTGTCTCAATGTCTGATGCAGCCAAATTAGAGCCTGCGGTCAAAATGCAGCATAGCAGCATTTAAAAATCTGTGCTCCGCCACTTCAGGACACATGTAAATTAGATGAAGTGGGAGCTGCTGTCACTGGTAGCCTGTGGGGCTGTCCATGAGCGGGCTGGAACAGTAGGGGTCTGCAGGGTCTCTGAGCTCAGTCTCAAAAGTTTGGGCTTGTTCCTCCTCAGCCACTGCTCCAGCCGCCGGTCCGTGACCTGAACTCTGGGAGCTGGCCATGGCACCGTAGCCTTGGTGAGCCGGGGATGGCATGGGTGTTAAAGCCAGCTCTGGCTCCAACAACACAGATGCAACAAACAGCTGAAGGAAAAAAAACAAAAAACAGGAGGTTATGAATGCGTGCAAAAATTATGATTTGAGAGATTGAGAAGATCAAAACTTGTTTCAAAACATCTTAGAGAGTGTGCTAAGAGCAAAAGGTATTTGAGGCCGGATTGATATAATGTATACAAAGCAAACCTGGAAAAAGTTGCAAAAAGACTTGGGAATTAATAATATTATAATTATTATTTTATGTAATACAGAATAACTTGATAATCTAAATTATTTTGCAAAAACAATTAATTAGATTGATTATTTAAACAATTGTCCTCTAATTTAGTAATCAATTAACTGGGATATAGAGACTCTAAAACATGTTAAATATTGCTATAGATTTGCTATAGAGAGTCTAAAACATTTAGCTGACAGAGCAACTCACTTAGAACAGTAATTATACAAAAATTGTTAAAAATATCTATACATATTTTGCATTTAGGATAAAAAAGCTTGTTTGTCAAGCAGAAAAGTTTTCATTTTCACCTGGTTTGATTGTGAAAAAAAATCTTTAAAAAAACAACCTTTTCTCTCTGATTATTAATCGATTAATCGAAAAACATAATTGACAGATTAATTTAGACTAATCTGAATTAACATCAATCTCTTTAATAATAATTTTAAAAGACAGGATGTTGTGTAACTTCTTATTAGGCTTTTCACAGATGAGTAGCATAGAGCTTTAAAGCTCTACATGACATGATGGAGGAAAACATTTTTGAAAAACAAAATAATTACTGTACATTTGAGGCAGTGGTTGATGTCACTGTGCTCCTGTCTGCATCGGGATACGTTTCTGCAGCTGGCTGATCAGACATCTGAAAAAAGGGTAAATGGATCAAATGAATACTTCTAATTCTGAATTCTGAAATACATAACAGTTATTTTAGATAATTAGGCAGACCTGGTAGCTTGTTGACTTGTCGGGTGTCTTTCGAAGCCATATACGGAAAAGTGAGCAGGCAATACAGCAGATGAGAGAAACGAATGTAAACAAGGTGATGGGATGCATTGGACCTGCAACAGTGCAGAGAAACACAAGCATAGCGTATTTGTATCTTGATTTCGTGGAGAAGGTTCAGCTTTGCCTCAAACAAAAGAGAAATAAGCACCTAATCTGAGAACAGAGAAGAAGAGCAGCCAGAACATGCCGAGGATTGGAGCCACGATGACCTGGCAGGTTGCCGCTCTGTGGATTTTCTGGTTGAGTTTAGTGGGAACATATGCGTAGTAGATGTTATATCGATCAACCATGTGTTTTAAGATCACGTAGAGCAGACCTGGAGGGACGAGTGAAATTAAATTACACTGGGTAATCTCATCTTGCAAAAAAACAAACAGTTAAAGTGAATTTCATCCTTCCATCTTGAGTTAAAAAGATAGCAGCAAACTAGAAAATGAATGGCTAAAAAAATATTACAAAAGAATTGATTTCTACAATCAGATCTTTTCAGAAACATCCCTGCAAAAAACAGAAATATGAGACACTGAAATGGAAAAACATGCCCATTAAACCTAAACATCGTCTGTACATTTTGTTCCAAACAAAACAAGAAAAAAGCCATTAGTCCTATCAACTGCTCCACTGAGCAGCCCTAGTAAAAACAAAAACAATACAAAATATATTAAGCCCAAAACTATTCAAACTATTTAGGTTTAAGGCAAGCTTTTTTATTGATGCTGATTTTTGCACAGCTTCTGTCTTAGTCAGTTAAATAACGAGCTGCTGTCATTGTTTTGCACATCTCTGGGGTTGCTGCTATTTTTTACATATCCATTACTGTAAAAATGTCCACAGCTGTTATTGATTATTTATTCTCCAGATACAGTATTCATATTGTAAAAACACTGTACAGTACAACACTTTATTTGTTTTATTTTCCTGTTATTTTTATACACTTTTCTAAGGTGTCTAAGGTGCTTTTGATGCTGTAAATGGACGATAAAGGGATTTTCTATTCCATTCTATTATATAATTTTATTTTATTTTACCAGCATGCTGCTTTGACTGCAAAGGATGAGGTTTTAAAGTGGTGCAGCCAGACACAGAAAAGCAGCCTTTCCTTTATTAAAATAACAGTGTTTATAAAAATTGCTGCAATATTCAAAGATATTTACCTTTATCATTCTGGAGTTGCATAAATAATTAGGCATACATTTTATCATATAAAAATATGTTTATTTGATGTTTTTACTTGACTGGATGCTTTTTAAAGTCAGCTGCTTCCACTGGTTTTTTTCTCAAAGGTACCAGTGTAAAGGGCCTAATACATTTTTACACAACCCTGCATCGTCTCCTTCTACTTAGTACTAGATGTCCCAGAGATTGTCCCAGAGATGTTTTTGGTCATTTTTTTGGAATAAAACATTTTTGAATAAAAAAATAAAATAAAATCAATGTGTTACTACTAGAACTATATAATGCAATTCCCTGAGTTAGATTAGGAGCCCATCTATGTCAGCATAAATCAAATCTCTGTGTTAAAGGCTGTATTAAACTAAATGCTGAGATGATCGGGAACAGAAAGTGGGCTGAATCCCTCAGGTAAGCTTAAAGTCATAGGGAAGCAGCTGTTCTAACCGTTGCATTCGCAAATTCTCTCGAGTGGTGCCCGACTTTACACAAGGGAATAAAGTGAATGCGATCGGTTGTTTATCAAGGGGGCAGGACAGTTGTGGCGGAAGGTTCGCAAGCAACTTTGGTTGTGGCTGGTTTGTCGGAAGCATCTTGCTAACCAGTTAGCAACTTCGTGCTAGTAGGTTCCCAACGGGAAATTACATTGAGACCAAGTAGCACTAAACTGGTGACTTAGAAATAGGGTGGCCATCTCTATAGCACCAAAAAGGAGGACATTGTGCGACATATCAATAAATTGCTAAGGTGTACATAAGAATCGGGTAAAGTCACATTTATAGCACAATTCTTAGTAGTTTAAAGATGATGCTTGTGTAGCTGAATAGAACAAAATATTAAAGAAATGTAAAAAAGAATTGGTTCCCAGCATTTGTATTCATTTAATACATTGTGGTGTTTAAAAAGTGACAATTTTTTGACATGATTAATTTGTGCGGAACTGCTGCAATTGATCATAAAGCAGTTGTTTGGAAAAGAAGCTTGAGGCGGAGAAAGAGCTATAGAATAGGACAATGCCTGTATGGCATGTAACATATAACGAAACCCCACAGATTTTAAGACAGGATTTTCTTTTTCAATAGAAATTTTCTAAATTTTGTGACAATATGGTCTGATAAAGAGTACATTTATTTACATGTTTAAGCCAAAATGATTTACATTTAAATATGACTTCCCTACGACTTTAAAAAAGGCATTTATAAAGCTAAGAGCAGTGTAAAAAGGGCCAAGAATCTCTAGTTCCTGGAAAACAAATATAGTCTGTAAATCACAGCATTGCACTTTACTAAAGGCTTTTGCTGACAGTATGTAAAGCTTATGTAAAAGCTAATTTTTGTCTTTCATAAATGAAGTTGCTTGGACTAGCGATCAGGCTGCTGAAGCAAACAGAACTTGGTGAGCTCTAGGCTGACACAGGAGTGGAGTGGGCGTCTGGCTTGCAGCTCGCTGTGTCTGGGTGTCTGGGACTACAGCAGCATATTCACACAGTCTGTGTGAGGAGAGCCTGCACATACACATTGACTAAGAGAGAGCCTGGAGGAATGGAAAGGGCTGAAAAAAGAGGGTTGGAGAATGATACAAGTGGGTAATTGCATGTCACTCACCAAAGGGTGTAATGATAGGACATGTGATGCTGTAGGTCATACTGACAGCAAAGATGCACATTGTCCAGGCATATTCCAGGCCAAACTGGAACTCATAAGCTTGACTCTGCACATATAAAAAAGGTTGACCTATGTAGACCTTTAACACTTAAACAGAAGCATTAAACATAAAAACAAATAGAAGAAAATAGCCAACCCTTTTAACATGTATGCGTTCAGCCTGGGATTTGGCAAAGCAGAGTCGCAGAGCGTACACAGTCAGTGCTGGGATTCGAAGCAATTCCATAGATGTTCCAACCAGACTGGAGGTGATCACGTAGTTCACAAAGAATGCACCGTTGTCAGGAAGAAACACACACCTAAAATCAAAAAGATGCTTCTGGTTAAAATGGCTTACAGTGTTGTGCTGAAGGAACCTAAACATTTCCAGATATTTTCATGATTTGGATTTCATTAGATAGTCTAACCAATTGTAGAGTATAACAGGTGAATGAAAAGAATAATACTGCATTGCATAAGTTGGTCGTCCAAGATGCCAGACTATCCGTTCTCAGAGCTGGGTATAAGGAACTGAGTGTGCTTACCTAAACACACTTGGCTTGGCTCCAACTAAGCAACATGCTATTTAAATGAATTGAATACTTTCCATATTAAATAAACATGTTTTACACAATTTTAATCATATAATTATAAGCGATTTTTGCTGAACAGTATATATTTTTGAATCCCTTATTGAATACCAATACCTTATTGAACACTTTGACACAACCTTACTATGTGCTAAATAAAAAAAAGCTGACATTGACCTTTCAGTTTGAAATGAGAAAAAGTATCCTTACTGGAATTTGATTTCTTTCTCATCCAGAAAGTTGACGTCAAACAACCAAGTGAAGAAGAGGTCCAGACTACAAAAAAATGTATCACATAAAAAAAGGTAGAAGTCAAAAACTGCATTAGAATGAAAATAAAACTTGTGTTTTTTTTTTCGGTGTTTTTGCTGAGATTTTACCTGGACAGACCAAGTGAAGGGAGGATGATCACCATGAAGATCAGCAGCAGAAAACACTTGTGCATCGTCACTTGGTTTTCAACTGATCTGAGAGACACCAGTGGACATCGAGTCAAAAAAATTAAAAACATTGCACAATGAATGCATTTAGAAAAGTACATTTAACTGAATCAACATGTTTTAGCTCAGTTGGATTCATTCTGCTTTTTTTCCCTCCAGTAAATATCTGATTCACATTCGCTCCTTTCGCCTGCACACAAACGTTTGTGTGGGTGGTTATGTAAAGAAACAGAGCTCATAGGTGCTGAATGAAGGTTTCATCCGGATGCACAGTTGTTCCAAGCCTCTTTAAGCGAAACACAGCGAACAGAAAAAAAAATGGGAAAAAATGGCGCAGGGCAACTACAGTGCATTTCATTATTCTCTCATGAAGATCTCTATGACAACCTGCTTAGAATAACAGTGCGGGTAAAAATGACAGCGAGGGAGAGAGAGAAAAATCAAGAGAATAAAAGGAAAATACATAATAAATAGGGTTAAAAAATGACTGTTTGAAAAAGGCAAGGACTAGAAAGATTGGAATAGAACAAGAAAGTTAAGTACAGGATGGGTACCTGGTCCAGTGGCACTCAAAGAAGGCTGAGTAATAAACGATGAAAGGCAGGAGCACTGAGAACACCCAGAGCAGGAAGGTGGGAAAGAACTGAGTAATAATCGGGCTCTACAGAGAGGAGAAATATGGTTAGTCAACATGATCCAGTAAGGTCAAAGCAAAGCTCAGAAATATTAAAAAAATCTGACCCTCAAACTCTCCATGGGCTGCGTGACGTTGAACTTGTCCATGGTGTTCACAATGATGGCAGGAGTGGTGAAAAAGAAGAGCAGCAAGAAGAGGAGGATGTTGAGGAGAACACATCGGAGCCACCAGCGAGAGCCGCAGACAGACAGGTTCTCCCTGGGGAGGTCAGGGACGGGATATAAAGGTTTAGTTGAGGACCATCCAGCAGTAAGAGCAGAGGTCTCAAACATTACATGGGATCTACACTCAAAGGGTCATATGCTAAAAATAAAGAAATGGCATCTAGAAGATATGTTTCAGATTTATCAAAGCATGTTCACATACACACAAAGAAAATGTCCTTGATAAATCCTGGCTATGTGCATAAGTCTCCATGTGTTGCTTGGAATATCTCAGCTTTTTGGATGAATTGACAGAACTATTCTGTTTCCATACGTTGTTTCATACAGAAAGGTAATTAATTATTAAATATGTTTATCACCTGTGTGAGGATTTCAAGCTAGTAAGAGCCAGTCGCCACAAACCCCAGAGTGGTTAATGGCTGTAATTCATTAAAATAAAAATCTGGGGAAACTGCCAACCAAGCCTTCTATAAGACTTCATATGAAGAGAAAAATGACCATCAGCTTACTATATTTAGATGTTTAATAATCTCTTTAATTATTTTTGATCTTATAGAATCTGCAGCATAACAGAACATCTGTATTATGCTCATAATGAATAAATAACTTCCATATAATTCTCTGTCATCCATGTATGTGCAGGTAAAAACCTAAGATTACCTACCTGTTAAAGGTATAGTGGAGGATTTTCTCAAATTTTTGAGAAGACCCACCCTCTCCACTTAAAAAAAAAAAAAATGCAAATGCACAACCCTGTACCTGCTCCAGGAAGGGAACACCTATTAAATGCATGCCAGAACCTGCACAAACCCATTTCTCCTCCTGCACACTCTGTTTAAAAGTTGCTGTTCTCATAGCTGATACAAGTTAATTGTGTCAGAACATCCACTCTAACCCCTAAATCCCTCAATCACTATAAAGAGTGGGACAATATACTGGACTTTATAGTGAACTCAGGTAACTAACTGTTCAGACAGATGATCACTGCTTATTGCCCCCTGTTGGTCACGTAACTCCTCCTTCTGCCTGGTGCCTGCACATCTTTGTTATTAGTCGCAGCCGTCGGATAGCGGCAGCCTATTGTGACATTTTCAAAGTACCGTGGCGAGAAGGGTGAGCTTCAATGGCTGTCTGAAACCGTAGCTCACCACAGATATACGCCTGAAAGTGCGCATACTCAGAAAAAAAAGATAGCTAACTGGGAACGTAGGACAGCCTTATGTAAACATATCACCTGAATGACTGACAATTAGGAGTTATTTTGATAATCCACCCACAAAAACACCATTTTCCACTATACCTTTAAGTATGGTAATATGCAATTACCTTTCACTGCACTTTAATTTAGATAGCTTCTGGCCAAACTCTATTTATTCATTTTATAGTAAAACCCATCTGTATATATGCTATTGTACATAACTGTAAAAACATTTTTTTAATAGTAATATCCATCTGTATATTATATTTGGTACATATCCAGCTGTAAATTTAGTTCATAACACCAGTGATCTATATATTATATTCATAGTATGCATCTCTATACTCATTCAGTAGAAATACCCACGTCCTGTATTTATGGAACCATTATTTATCCTGCACTTGCTGCTTTTGCACTTCTGGTTAGACCTAAACTGCATTTCGTTGCCTTATACCTGTACATGTGTAATGACAATAAAGTTGAATCTAATCTAAAATGGTAGATAGATTACATTACTTTAGTTTACCATTGGTGATGAACAGAAAGGGTGTTGGTTCAGTCTCTCCTATGTTCGCCCCCGTTCAGCAAACAGATCCAAAAGCAATGCTTTAGGCAGTCTGATTGGCGGATAAACCAGTCATCGTCATGGGACAGGAAATCTTGCTTAGCCTTAAGAATGCTCTCCTTCCTGCAGAGCAGGACCCACCATGCACCATTCTGTCAGATTCCCAATGGTACTTGGTTTTTTTAAAGTAGTGTGAATGCCTCACAACTTGTTAAATGTGCGTCTTGATCTGTGCTACAAATCATTGGGAAGAGAAATGTGAGGGTGAAAAACGACATTTAAATAATGAGCATTGTTTAATTAAACATTTGAGCTACTATATGGCCTTTGCTTATTTATTTAACAGCTCCTTATGTATATGGATATGGATATGGTTCACCAGTGCAAACCAGTTTGCATGCTTATCATCTGTTTTGCCATTTTCACCTTTTATTTAAAATGTGCTTATGCAGGGGTCTGAGTTGATATTAGAGACCAGACGATTCCACCCCAAGTTTGATTTTGGTAGATCACAACCATACACAAGTAACCAGCTGATTTCCTAAGATGTGGTATGTAGAGAAGTAGGTTGGAAGCAAAAAGCTTGGCACACTGGATTTGATCACCTCTTTAGGTCATCTCTATAGCAAAGCATCAAAAAGACAGTTTTCCAAATGCAAAGACTGGTTACTAAGATGATCGCATTTTAGATGATTCACATTTCTTTCCCAGAGTCCCAAATATGCCAAAAATGTAAGGCTTGATTATGGGTTGACGTCTCCAAATTGCGTGAGAAACTCTGAAAAGTATGTGTTAGACTTAAAAACTGTTTTGTTGTGGGTTTCCTTTGAGTGCTCCAGTTTCTTCCAACAGTGAAAAGACATGCAGATTAGAAAAGATTACATCTGTTGTGCTGAGACTGTGACTTTACTCCATAAAGGATTTAAAGTGCATGCTGGGGTAAAAGAGTTTATTCTGCTGCTGTTGTTAACCAGACGCTTAAATGAAATCTCTTTCACATCTAGTTTAGAATATTAAAAGTATTCATAAAAGTCACCTTTTTTACACTGCATCACATCAAAATAAAAAATGTCAGTGTATTTCCTTGATACTTCTAACCTAATTTTTTTTTACAGATCAGTGCTTCTATGTTCCTTTCATATTTCTGCTTCTGTCTCTTTGAACACAAATCAGCCACGGCAGAAGGCTGTTAAAACTGATCCTGGTTCTGCTGGAGGTTTCCTCCTGTTAAAAGGGAGTTTTTCATCTCCACTGTCGCTTCATGCATGTGCAGTGTGAGGAATTGCTGCAGAATCAACTACTCAATGCAAATGTCACTACAGGGAAAGCAAGTCCTGCAGAGTAAATGACTTCATGCAGTCAGCTGATTTCCCTTAATTAGAGAACTTTGAATCAATCTAACTCCATGATCTGACCTTATTGTCTCTATAAAATGCCTTAAGATGACATGCGTTGTGAAATTTGAGCTATGTAAATAAAGTTAAATAAAATGACATAGGCACATTATTTAGTGCCCGATTCAGAAATGAAAGTATAATCACACATGATTTCAAAATTTATTTAAGAAAAATAATCACAAAAATATGCATTGTGCACAAGACCATTCCCTCAACAGGATAGTATGTTCAGGGTGAGGTAAAGATTTTTTTTTGCCACTGAGCATTTAGCAGACATGCAAAAAAGTTTAGATTACTCTAATCTAACCAGAATAGCTTTTTCATATATTCACTGTGTCTCCTACCAGATTAGTCGCAAGCTTTAAGAGAGATTTATAGTACATTTTTTTTCTTTTAATTAAATAATTTTTTTAAGCTGTGGATTTCACATGCAGTGACCTTTAACTTGGCCATCTTAGTTGGACCATCATGTCTAGGTAGGTTTGCATATTTGCGATGCAGAGGTGGGTAGAGCACCCAAAAAGTTAACTAAATTAAGAGCAACATTACTTCAAACTTTTTATTTTGTTGTATCAAAACATCTGATTTATATATATATTAAAAAAAGACTGACGACTACATGCAAATTCTGGTATTCTAAAGACTAAAGCAATAATACCAAATAAATGTGATGATTACAACATAAATTCCCATTTTCCCCAACTTGTTTTAACATAAAAATGAAAAAAATACTCTAAGTAAGTAGATGTATATTTGTTGAACAGGGTAAAGAACTTCTTCTGACAACATCTACTGTTCACTCAGTATTCACCTAATCGCTGAAAGGTATAGAGGACAAGCTTTTATCTACGGGTGGATCATCTAATTAAGTGGTCCTCCTAATTGTCAATCATTCTGGTGATATGTTTACCTAAGGCCGTCCTACGTGCTCATTCCTTTGACTACATTTTTCTGCGCATACAGACTTTCAAGCGTATATGTGTCATGAGCTATGGTTATACACAGTCATTGAAGCTCAACTTTCTCACTGCGTTTCTTTGAAAATGGCTGAGAGTCATAAGAGAAAACGTGTCTATGAAGTGTATGAGAAGAAAAGAGAGGAGGCAGATATATTCCAGAATGCTTTGCACGGAGAGCTCTCCTCGCAAAGCTATAAAGTCCACTATATAGTCCCCTCTCTATATAATGATTGTGGGTTTAGGAGTTAGAGTGGACGTCCGGGCACAGTAAGCTTGTATAAGCTATGAGAACAGCAATATTTAAACACAGCGTGCACGAGGAGAAATGGGTTCGTGCATACGTTTAATAGATGTTCCCTCTCCGGAGCAGGTACAGGGTTGTGCATATTCATTTTTTTTTTGGAAAGTATGGAGGATTTTCTTGTATTTTTGAAAAGACCCACCCTCTCCACCTAAAAGAAATGCATGTGCATTTTGCAAGGGAATGGGTTAAATGCAGAGAGGGAATTTTGTTGCGCTGTACTTGTGACCGTGTAATGACAATAAAAAAAAAAAAAAAAAAAGCCTGACTACTTACTATCCAACTCTGTTTAGATAATCAAATCAAATAAAATCAACAGCGTTCTCTGAAAGACATATATGTATTATTTTTCTTATAACCTCATTGTGCTATAATTTACTCCATGACATTCCCACTAACCAGAGTGCTGTATCCATTGGTCTTTATGATGCAGTTTAATCACTAATGTTTCCCTAACTGACATCTGTGGTCCTTTACTGTAGGGCTGTCATACATTATACTTTTACATGACTAATTAAGGGATTTCTGAATGCACATGGATACGGTGGGTTTTATTTATGGAGAACAAAGTAAACTTTAATGAATACAAATTTACACCAAACCTTTCAAAGTTTTACTTACAAAAATATTTTAAACTATGTGCTTTTTTCCCTTCGACTTACAACCCTTCAGCTCATAAAATCCTGACAAGATAAAAGAGGTGTTTGGTAACAACCTAGGTTATGTGTAAAACTGTGAATTTCTGGTACTCACCAGATGATGTCACTTGGAGCAGGTGCATAGCTGACCCCCCATCTGTGCGACTGCACCACAGTAGTGATGCTGGACTGCTGGGGTCTTCTACGGCAGCGCACACGCCTGTAGTCCTTCACAATGCTGAAAAACAAACAAAGACAACTGTAAAAAAACTAAACAACAACAAACAAAAAAAAAACAGCATGAACATTACATCACTCTCTTTAGATGAGAGGACCTTAGGTTTTAACCTGCAGATTACTCACACAGCTGTCATTCTCTCATCTCTAAGAGTCACAAAGGCGATTCCCAGCCTTTTCATGGTGATCCGCTGCTTCTCTGCGTTGAACTCATCTGTGCGCTTCTCCTCTAATTCGCTGTAGTACTGTTCTGCATCTACCTGCAAAAAAATTATACTGCAAACTTCAAAAACCTTAAATTGCACTACTGAGACACTTTTATTTTTGCATTGCAGTGCCATCAAGTGGTAAAACTCTCCCCATGCAATGAGTATAGTCTTTTCACCTACCTTCTCAAAGCCACATATGTTGCAACAAAATATCTGTGCACACGGATGGGTCATGATCATGACCTTCCCATCTTTTTGGGACTTAGTAGCAAAATAGAGCCTGCCTTTCATTGCTTTACGCCTGCAAAATACACAAAACATTTTACTCCACATCTAAATGTTGCCGTCTACTTGGGTGAGAGGTCAATTTACCTTTCTAAGTCCAGCTTCATCAGTTTGTGAACGTCAAAGCAGAAGCGGATGTCCGTGACTGTGCAGCTGGGGTACGCCTCGCTGGAGGGTAAAGGTTTAAAATCGATGAATAGATCAGAAAGGTGAATATAAAACAAAATAAAGGAGGTAATTTAAGCCAAAAGGCTACAAGAGAAGATAAATAATTACTGGAAGTGTTTGGTGATGAGTCCTGGGTCTGAGATCTCTCTGGGTATGGAGGTGATCATCAGGGTCCTGGAAGCCTAAAACATGAGCAGCAAGTTTTAGTTTTTTTTGCTGTGAAAGTGTGACAAAGTGGTTCAGTTTGTGTTCAACACTTGTCCCTTATTCTTATTTCTGATTCATAATTCTTAAATTTAAACATTAGTTTGCAACTTTGTTTCACTTTCTATTAGGGTTTGTTTCCGTTAGCATTATGTTGCAGTTTCCATCTATTTATATGTTTAGGTTAAGGCTACTACTTCTGGACTATTGGTTGAACTTGTGTATTTTGTTTCCTTTTAATTAATTATTCTTTGTCCCAGTATTTCCTGCTAAAATGGCTGGAGGATGTCATCGATGACCTTCCTAGTGTCTGTTTCATAAAGCATGTTTACCGAAAACTCTACATTGTCTAAACCTGAAAACAGGGAAACTCTGAGATTTTCCACAACCTTTGTTTCAGTCACAGTAGTAACTTTCTCCCCAGAGCTAACCTGGTCAGTAGCAGGTTTTCTTCAGTAAACTAGAGTGTCCTCTGTCTCCACTCTCCTTGGAACCAATCACGCTGTTTTATTTCCTGATAGTCAGATTTTTGTCATAGTTTTGTGCATAAAATATAGAGAATATATATATATATATGTAACATTCACTTCCTCTGTTGGTGACATTACTGTAGGTTTTAAAAGCAAACATTGCATGTCCATTTGACGAAGATCTTAGAATGATTGGCACGTTTCCACAGAGGATTAGGAATGAATAGGGACAGGATTCTAGAACTCAGCTGACAGGGCATGAGATTACTTGTTTTTGGTTTGCGGATCATTTTATTCTATTCAGTTATACTTACAGTACATGAAGAACTATTAAAATAATTTTCCAATTATACATAAATAGAATTAATAATTCAGTGGGGGAAAAGGAATTGAGGAAGGATTAGAATTGACTCTATGATAACAACCAAAAGAGCCTACTGGCACAATCTGAAGCCATTCTATAGGACTGATAGCCACTTATTTAAGCCATTTCTAAAAAAAATTACTTCAGATCATCAGGAATGGTTGTCAGAGTTAAAAGTAAAAAATAAAAATCATCAGAAGAGTCTGGATCCAGTAGCTGATGCTGGTTTTTTTTGTTGTTTGTTTATTCACCTTGCTGATCCTTGACCTTACTACCTCACAGAATGTACCATTATCAGTACAAAGACAGTTTTTTTTTCTATACAGAGGAATCAAAATGTTGTGCCACAGAAAATTTTCTCATATTGACATATTTACATGGAAAACATACATGTATGACAATATATAGTCCTGTGAAAAAGCTCCTTAAAAAAAATTATTCAACAGCCTTGGATATCTGGAAAAAAAAGCCAACAGCTTAAGCTTTGTCCTTTTTGGCCCATATTGTTATGCATGTTTTAGATTTGTCTCTGCTTTCAAAACACCTGATTCTATAATTGCATTCATTCTACCTCCTCAGCAAACATCAAGGGCAACACAAGCCTGTTAATTATTCATTAAAATAAGTCAGGAGTGTGAAAACAAGAAACTCTTTGCACATCAAGAAAAATAGATCCTAAGGACCAGGATAATAAAACTACCTTATCCAAGAGTTTTTATCTGTGAGATGTTTCAGGGGGTCCTTTCTAATACAGCCCACTCCATGGTGTCCTGGTAGGATTAGACTGGACGAAATCTAATCTTATTAGGCTTGGAATAAATCCTAATCAGAATGTGATTTTAACCATCCCATTCTATGTTTATTGTGTTCTTGTTTCAACCAGCTCTTTGTTGATTTTGGATCATTTTCATGATGATGATGATGATTAAGGGAAGTGGCGGCCTAGTGGTTGGGGCATAGGGCTTTGAATCCTGAGATGGGGAGTTTGATCCCCCAATCCCCCAGACTGCCACTCTGGCGCCCTGAGCAAGACCCTTAACCCCACACTGCTCCCCGGGTGCCGCACAATGGTAGCCCACTGCTCCCCAAGGGGATGGGTTAAATGCAGAGATAAATTTCTCCAATGTGAGATCAATAAAGTTCAATTTATTATTATTTATTTATTTTTATGCGGCATCTGTTTTTAGCCTGTTTTTTTTTTTTTTTTCTTACAGAAGGTCTCACATTTTCTTCAAGCATCCTCAGTAAAACAGCAGAAATCTTGTTGGAATCTAAGATGTGTTGGCCCTGTTCCACCGCAGCAAAGAATCCAGACCATGAATCTTCCAGCTCCATGCTGTTCAGCGTTCATGGACTGCAGCATTTAATTATGGCATTCTAATATTTTCATTTTAGAAATATTTCTCCAATAAAGAGTATTTGTGAAAGCCTTGTCTTTTTTTTTTTATCTCTCTTTTGGCAAACTCAAACAAGAGGGGTAGGGCTTTTTACAGTGTTTGTTGCTCAATTTGTTTTTTGTTGTGTTTTTTTTTTTTTTTTTAGTTGGTTATCTTTTTTCAGGTGTTTTCCTCTATTTTTGGTTTTATCTAAGTTAAAAACAAGCCTATTATATGGGACATGTTTTTTTTCTCCCCAAATAATCGAGACAAACATCTAGAGCCAGATGTCTTTTCCTCTGAAAACCACAGAATCACAGTGAGAACATGCAAACTCCACACAGAAAGAGGCATCTTGTAAAGAACGATGACCTCATTCCTGCAGTTACAGAGAAAACCACAGCAAAAACAACCTTAATCTTTGTTTACTCCTGATGCTTATTGATTCCTCTAGAACTATTTTATTAAAGTACACATTTTAGAATAAACCCGAGAAAAATAACCACATGTCTGAAGGTTTTGTGATAATTATTTGTATGTAACAATGCCTAATATTTCCATAGACATTGTGGATATGATGCAATGCAGACAGACCTTCTCATCCTCTCTGTGCTCCAGCCTTGCTGAGTGGTGAGCCATCGACACCAGAGTGATGATAAAGTAAACCAAAGCAAAGACGCTGTGCAGCCAAAGAAAACTGTCCCTTTGAAGCACAAAACAACACATCAGTGACACCAACTATGTTAACAGCTCTGGTTAGTTTCATGACATTTGATGTCATCCAAGCTGTCTTTCACTTACTTTGCGCTAACATTAGCCAGGGTCGTCCTTCCAAAGTCTTTGGGGCTGTCTCCTGTAGAAATAATCACACATGACATATATTTCAGACTGGTGGAAAATCCCACCACTTTTATTCTGCAGGGCGAGACACAATTAAGGCAAAGTCATGTTCATCTATATGAATTTTACACAATGTCCTCACATCCCAGTCTGGGATAATTTGGGCCAGCCTTTGTTTACCGTTGCTATGGCAGCCTCAATTGGTTTATGTAAAAAGAGGGTAACGCAATGGGCCATAACATGACAACGAGCAGCTTTCAAAAAAGTTTCTGCAAGCTGTCTATTTCCCGGTCCCTGTCTTTATCCTTTTGTGTTCCTACAAAATAAATACACAGCTTGGATTTATGGTGCTTTTTAAGAGCTGGTTGTGTATACCAACCCTCTCCTTACACCTGTTGGTGTGCTTTAGCGGGAGATGAGGCAGTTCTTTTTGTAAAAGCCTAAAGGACACCACTAAATTCTTTATGTATTTCACAGACATGTTGTGTGATAGAACAATAGAGACTTGATTATCTTATGAATAAAAAAATAAAGTGTGACCCACATTTTTATTTGCCCATTTAAATCAGATCTTCATTGCAATAATATATCTCGGTGTAAGTTTCATTTAGAAACTGTATTCTTTACCCGTTCTTGAAAAAAAAAACAAACAAAAAAAACGTATCCATCAGTCCAAAAGTTTTGTCCAGTAGGTATATTTAGGTCTGGGCAATGAGACAGCCATACTAACACTAAGGCTCGGTTTATTCCCTCTGCTGTTCAGCTGCTAAACTCTACTGGGAAAAGCAGATAGTCATATGCTGCATGCATATAGGCCTACGCTGTTATTCATCCTCTGCACTGCACATATTTATTTATTTATCCACCTTACTTTTATCCTTTTTTAATATATATTTTATGTGTTTCTTGTGTTTTTATGTGTAAAGTGTGAATATGTGTGTGAAAGGTGTACTACTACTGCACAAAAATTGCCCACACTGGGACAGATAAAAGCTACTGAATTGAACTAGCATATTTTCAATGTTCTTCCAGCTTTAAAAAAAATTGAGAATTACGCCTTGTTGGAAGGTAATATTTTTATTACTCTGCTTATTTTATTAATATTCTAAAGTCTTACTTTGCCTATATCAGTTTTCTTTTTCCAGGCCTTCCCTTTATTTTATTTCATCCATCCTCCTGTCAACTTTAACAAACAACTAAGGCATCCTCACACTATTTCATACCATGATTCTGCCACCAAAGTCTTTTTTTGTAGGGATGTTGTGCTTAGGGGGATGTACAGTACCTTGCATGGCTTATGTTAAGGTTTAAATTGGAGACTTTATTGCTTTCTTCTTTCTTAATTACCATAAAAATTAGATGTTTGAGCTGTAGAACTCAGATTATCTCGCCTGGGCTTTGTATCTCTAGTCCCTGGGCTACTTGTTAGTAAATGTTCTCCCTGTTAAGTTAGGAGGATGGACAGGTTTCAAATTTAATGAAATTTTAAATGCATTGATACAAATGAAAAATTGTTTCACACTGTAAAACAGTTAAGCTAAAGTAAAAAGAAACTTAAGTAGAAATGCACCGATCTGATACCTGAATTGGATATCAATACTGACTGATTAGCTGGATCAGATATAACTGATTTAATATCAGATATTGGAACTCCAATCTAGTGCACTTTAAATGGAACTGTTTTTAATCCTGTTTATCTGTCAATAAATTATATAAAGTACATTTATATCTGTTTTAGTATGATAACTTTTTTTTAACAAAGTTTATATCAAGGCCCAAGCCTTCACTCACACGGCAAGATATAGGGTTCATCCATCAGCAGTTGAATCATTATCAAATATCAGCCAATAAACTCAGCCCCAGGTATCGACATTGGATTGTGCACCTCAATGTGATATTTTGTGATTTAAAGATTGTACTTTTTTTTGTAATATTTACTTGTACTTTTTAAGTTTACCTTTTTATGTATTATGTATTATTTGTAAAGTGACCTTGAGTGTAAAGAAAGGCGCTGTTAAATAAAATGTATTATTATTATTATTATTATGTCTTCTACTGGTATATTTACTAACCTTGTGAGGACCTTACAGGCCTTATGGAGATTATTGTCTGGGTTTATGTTGCGGATTGATGTTTGTAAAGGATGTGGGCTTAGAGCCAGGTTGTGAATCAACTTTAAGGTTAAGAATATACAGGTAACGTTTAGGGTTGGTATCAATGTAATGTCTTGCTATGGGTATGAAATATTTAGAATGCTGCTTCCTGAGGCTAGTGGTATTTTTTGGCTTTTTACAAAGGTTTCTTATCAGATAATTGCCTAATCAACCATCATACCTTGAAGGTTCCCTGAAAAGTTGACGGGCAGGATTACAGCCAAAGACAGCAGGGAAACCACTGTCATGAGTAGCATGATGTGGCGCTGAAAGGACAGGTATGTGACTGCATCGATGCCGCACTTGCTGCGGATCTCCTCGTCCCTGAACACACACAATAAAACATCTGAGACCGAGTTTTATAGATGAAAAGAATTGTAACTGGCAGACAGTCTAGGTTTAACCAGTACCTAAAGGGCCGCCATAACACTTGGCTTATGTTTGAGCCTTAAGATTTAGCCAAATCAAAGGGAAAGTTCAGAAAACCCAGAAAGACATTAGAACAAAGGGGTAAGCAGTGCATGCTGGTCTGAATGCAGCCAACACATTATGAACTCTCAGGGTGGGATCGTTCTTCCCTAGAGATCCTTGGGTGAGCCGCTGACATAGAAGCTAAAAACAGAAGCTACCACTGTACTATGGAAACCATGGATACCATCAAAACGGCGGCTTTTACAACAATAATGTGCAGTCAAAATTCAGAAGCAAAAAGCCACAAAAGCCCAGATGGGTTTACTTAGCTGTTAAAAGAGATGTAGCATAGACTTTACATTGGGTAGTGACATCAGCGGAGATTAGAGGAGGATAAAAATAATTTCAGAACCAACTGCTGTGTGTTAACTTACTTCATATGGTAAAGAGATGAAAGCCATGAGCAGAAGCCCTGGAATGAGAAGAGAATCATAAAACTAAAGGCAAACAACATGCTACATGTGGAAACATGCGTGCGCCTTACATGAGGTCTGCAGTGTGACAAAGAGATGGGGATTTAATGGGTCTAGGCTGGTGCTGTAATCAGTTCAGTGCCGCCTCGGCTCTGTGTGGGCACAGGCGGCTGACTCCTGTCTGACTCTTTGACTTGCAGTGTTATAAACAGGCAGGGAGTGACCCTAGTCTGTCACACAGGTGTCACAGGGAGTCACAGACAGTTCAGTGAGTCATGGTCCAAACAGTTGGGGCCGCACCATCTCAAGCAAACTGGGCCTCATCATGAAAAACTCAGCATGCATGTTTTTGTAGGCACGAAAATAGATTCAGCAAATTAACAGTGACACATTGGTGTAATTACTCTAAATAAACCTGTGTGAGACTGGTCGTCTGTGCAGTATCTTTGGTAGTGGTAATGATAGTATTTCTTAAAAATATTGTGCAGGGTGTTGATGGCTGGACTCCACCAGTCTCCTCCTCCTTTACTCACATTTGTTTATCCTAATTATAGTATTACTGACTCAAAGGGAGAGGAGCAGCATGGAAGCAGGTCCACTCATTCCATGGAACGGTTAGCCATCCTTTTAAGAGTTAACAAGTTAGTGCTATAGTTTCACACTCATGGTGGTCTGATCGGGTTAAGGTTACACTAATTTGTCAATTGGTGGTGACCACGAGCTTCTATAAAGTATGCACTGTGACAGAAGTATGTTAAAGAGTGAGAAAGTATGTTTTTTAACCTGTATTTGAGTAATCTATTTGCAGAAACATTGTGTCACATCTGTGGATTCATCTTTTTAAGGTGCATTGTGCAAGTTTAAAAGTCTTTTTTTTTTCTTTTTCATAAATGCCATTTGAATTGTATGATGTGTAAAAGGAGCTTTCCTCAACCACAGTTGCATCTATAGGTTACATTACTCAGTTAATTAGAGAGTGATGGAGCCAAATTCTTTAGGTGTGTGTGTGTGTGTGTGTGTGTGTGTGTGTGGGGGGGGGGGGGGGGTTGAGCTGCAATATGTTGAATTTCTGCTGCAGCAAGAGAACAGGTGTGACATTTTTTGTAAATCACAAAATACCAACCAGAAGGGCACCTTAAACCCCTTCACAGACTCCACACAAGAGTAAAAAAAAATGTTTTCTGTAGTGCAATGAAAGGGACCACACTGAAGTCTGACCTGCAATGGATTAAGACAAGGGTCTGCAACCCGTGGCTCTGGAGCCACAGGGGCTCAGACACTATACAATGGTTCTCAATCACTTTGGCTAAAAATGAGAAAGAGGCAGCTAATTTTGAGAAATATTGATATACTATCAAATGTAATTTCTCCACTGATTAATTGCATTGCATTTCTAAAATAAATCAACTGTACATATAACAGAAATATAAAATTTGATCTTTTATACATGGAGAAAATTGTGTTTTTTAAAAAAGTGTTACAAAATAATTTCAGCAAAACCAGTGAAAAAGAAGTTTATTCTCTTTTCAGGAGTTTCTTCCTTCATCTTAAAACCTAAAATTCTAAATGGCACAGTGAAGATTTACAATTGACAAATCTCCTGTTGTAGATATTTTTAAAACATAAGTAATCTTTTTTTCTTTTTAAAAAAAGGGTAATGTAATGTTTGCAGCTCTAAACTAGTTGCATTAGCTGGACTGATGTCAGAAAATCGCTCTTTGGAATGCAAAGGTTGCAGACCCCTGGATTAAGCAGGAGCAGTTGGCCCTTTCTTTGGCTAAAAAGGTTAGAGGCTCTGTTTAAATAAGCATTATCAATAACTTTCTTAGAAGACGTTAAGCCTCTAAAAAGAGACCTGCTGTGTTCTGCAGTGGCAGACTGCAGGGCTCTTTACTTCCTGCGCAATACTGGTGTCATTTCAACTTGTCAACAGAGGAGGCAAACCTCTGGAGCTTGCACTGTGCTCCTTTAAAATCAGTTGGTACGCACATTTAAAAAAATAAATAACTAATAAAAACAATTATTTGGCTAGTTTTAACTCAAATCCAAGAAACAACATATAAGAAGAACAAAAGCTTTTACAACAATACCCTGCCAAAGTATTGATACCCCATAAGCTTCACATTTTGTGACTTTTACGTATTTTTTCAGGACTGTGTTGGGGGACCAACACATACAACAGGGTCTATGTGTGCTTTTTTTCTAAGTTTAAATCCAGCAGCTCTGTGGAGACTTCAGAGGTTTGTGAGCAAACAGACTAATGAAAACCAAGGAACAAAGAGGACAGGTCAGGGAAAAGAGCAGACAGACACCATCTCCATGATGAAACATGGTGGTGGTAACATTATGCTATCTGGATGATTTTCTTCACCAGCATCATGGAAGCTGGATAGAGTTAATTTGTAAACTGAATAGTACTATATTTAAGGCTATCCTGAAAGAAAAACTGGAGGAGTCTGGAAAACTCTTAAAACTGGGTTGAGGTTAAATCTCTAGCAAAGCAATAATCCTCAACCTACACCCAGAGGTGTAAGGATCAGATTAAAGCATATTTGTAGAATGCCCAGAGCTCAAAGATTTTAATTGAGATTTTGTTTTAACACAGTAAAACTGACACTGAAAGACACTTTTGTCTAATTTGACTGAGCTTGAGCTGCTTTACAAAGAACAATTTGCGGAAATATAATTACTGTACTGTAAAGAGATGTATCAATATATCAGAGACAGGCTCCAAAAATAATCATACATTAAAAAATTGTCCATCAAAACCAAGTCTTGCATTCTGGTATCTAGACAAAAGTACATTTGATCTTATTTTGAGGTTGATATATTAGGCAAGAACAGATTCTTTTAGATTATTAATCTTCATTGGAGAAAATTATATTCTGAATCAGTAGAATAATCATCCAGTGCAGTAAGGCAATTATGCTTGGTAGGATTTCTTGAAATTACAGTATATTTAAAAAAATAAGAAGTCTTAACAAGTAGACTTGTTTTAATGCACTCGCAGATTATTACACTTATTTTTGAGTAGAATTTTCTCAAAAGAAGATTAATAATCTGACAAATCTGCTCTGTATTAGTACATTAATCTCATATAATAAGATCAATAGGACTATGGACACTTTTTTGAGTGGAGCTCAAATCACATTGAAACTTGGATTTAAAAAGTATAGACTTTTGAAGGCCTGAAAACAAATGCAAGCCACACTTTTCAGATTTGAACATTGTTGTATCTTGCCTTTCATCTATAGACTGTGGCTTCAAACCCCCATGACCCTAATGAATAAGTAGCAGAGTATGGATGAATGTTATTATTACTTCAAATCTTTGCACTGTTCTTTGTTGGAGTCTGACATAAAATTCCAATTAAAAACATTTATGCTTATGGCTATCAATCAATAATTAAAATAGCAAAGGGTAGGAACACTTCAGAGAAGCACAAGAACACAAATGCACCCATTGTTGTGACAGATACACAGGCACATGTGAACTAAAGGTAGGTTAATGTTGTTTTATTTTGTTACTTTTAGTGTTATACTTAAAAGCGTAAAAGGGAAAAAAATTTAACCCTCAACAAAAATATTTTAGATCTCAAATACAAGTTTTTTGTTACGACAAAGAAGACAAAATAATATTTTAATAAAGGAAATATTTTATTTGGTATTTGGATCTTTTGAAAGAGCAACAGTCTGGGTAATGCAATTTGCTATAAAGCAGGTTATGCAATAAAATTTGTGTTTTTTTTTTTTTTAGCTTCAGTATAATTAATGATTCTAAAACTCACCATGTCTTTTATCTCAGAGTCTGAGGGGCTGGACTCCGAGGGAGACTTCTCCTTTTCACTCGGTTCTCCATAAAACAGGGATGTAAGACTGAGGGGGACAAGAAGGAACAGAATAACCTTTTTCTAACCGTCAATTCTGACCTTTTCAATGCACAGAAAAACAAACGCTGTGCACCAGGGGTTCCAAAATAAGCAGGACATCAACAACAAGCAGGCAAATGTGATCAAGTCTGTGATAATCAGTCTCCAGGCTTCACAGCTGATGGTTTAGCAGATGGCAAATGAAGCAGTGCAATTCAATTACAATAAGACAGGGCCGCTTGGTATTACAGACAGATGCCGTCCAGCCCTGCACAGCAAAACTGTCTCCATTCAGGCAGAATCAATCAAGCTCATGATGCAGGACGAGTTGAAGAAAACCTACAAAGAAGCTTCATTTCACAGCCTTAAATCATATTCCAAATACTGATCATTGTGCTTATGTCGATCGGCCTTCATTCTGATAGGAATAATCCTGGAGGCGTTTGACATCACCCAATCCACAACATTTCAAAGAGATTGAAAAAATATAATAATGTCTTTGATTTCCAGTTATTTAGTCAGGAAACTGGCAAGATAAATGCTCAGAAAAAATATGATCAAAACTTTTTCAATTTTGTATTCAACAAGCTTTACGGCAGGGGTCACCAACCTTTTAAAGGCTGAGGGCTACTTCATGGCTACTGAGTCACAGGAAGGGCTACCAATACTGACCTATGGACAAGAGTGATCAGTGTTCACCTAAACCTAATCCATAAGAAACTCATTTTTATTGTGTATTAACTTTAGATTTCAAATGTCTTATTGAATAATGTGCATTTGAAATCTATAATATGATGAAGGGATTTATAAATGCTGCGATGGACTGGCGACCTGTCCAGGGTGTACCCCGCCTCTCGCCCATTGACAGCTGAAGATAGGCACCAGCACCCCTCGTGACCCCAGTTGGGACAAGCGTGTCAGATAATGGATGGATGGATTTATAAATGATTAAAAAGAAGAGCAACAGAATAAAAAAAACATTTCAAACTTAGCCTACTGTTTATTTTTTCTGTTTTCAGAAGACATTGAGTGCACCACATGTGGTTCTTGAGGACCCTTGGTGCCTGCAGGCACCGCGTTGGTGACCCCTGCTTTACGGTTTAAGGTACCGACTACGGATGTCCTGATCTGATATTGATAACAGATCCGTCTGATATCAGTCGAATGTTTGAATATATCTGCCTGCATCTAAAATCTCTGATTAAAAACATGCTGACAGAAATACTTTTTAAAGTTTATGTAACCCATAAGTCATAAATGTTCTCTATTTGAGTAGTATCAGATGATCACCCCTTTTCCAAGATACTACGGTATAAAATGAGTAATAAATGTATGCATCCATTTATGATGATATTGTATTGGTAATGGCCAGTAGTCAGAGCTGCCATATTGGCGTATTGGACAACAAAAAGTTGTATCGGGACACACCTAGTACTGACACTTATAGTGCCCTGCAAGGAAATCGTCGTCCTTTCACCTTTCGACTCAAAACCAATTTTTTATTATTAGACACCAATACTATGAAGGAGAAGGTTCAAAATATACAAATGAATATGTGTATTTTACATTCAGCTACAATGAGTCAATACTCTGTGGCCGCAGCCTACTACTGAGAGTTTTTACATTTAAAGACCCAATCTTCTCTCTGCAAAACAGATCATGCTTGGATGAAGACCTAATTATCAGTCTTGATGAAGTTTCGCAAAGTAAATTAGGTTTGGATTTATGCTGGACCTTTTTAATGTATGGATATGTTCTGATTTAAACCGTTCCCTCGTAGCTCTGTCTAAAAAGTTAGGATCAAGGTCTTACTGAAAAGTTAATCTCTCATCCAGACTCTCCTCCAGGACAGACCTGTGTTCTGCTCCATCTATGCTCCTAGCAGCTTGGAGTAGCTTCCTTGTGTCATTCTGATTTTTTTCCAGGGCTACCACTGTAAAGGACGATGGTTTCATACGCACATCCCACTTAACAGACTTATGTGTAGTTTGAAAACTGTATGTTGTTTTTCTTCCATTCCCCCCAAAGAAAAAAACCTTCAAATTTCAAATTCAAACATTCATATTCATTTATAGGCCCTCAATTTAAAGCAGGGCATTTCTTGATCTGAAGTTTCAGAAATTTAAAAATATTTGTGTTTTTTTTCGTCTTTTTTATGTACACTTAAAAATTATTAGATGTACGTATAAAATAAATTACTTCAATAGAGTGTAAATCACATACATATCCTAATTATATTAATGCCAAAAATCAAAAATAAAATGAAGCTTTTTGTTTAAACGTTTTGTTCTAAAAAAATAGAAATACAGAAATCTGTTGTCTTTCTCAACCAACAGAGGGAGCTGCTGCATTAGAAGAAACACCACTGAGCCTCATTTCTCCTCCTTTGTACAATAAGACCTGATATCTGCTGTTTCTGATTAGGTTACAGTGTGTGGGACTTACCTGTCATTGTCCATAAGCAGGGCCAAACGCCCATAATCCCACGCAGCCTTCCTCAGACAAGAAAAGATGAGCAATAACAACTGCAACACAAAATAAGGGAAATCATTTCAGAGCCTCTGGGAAATCAGATTCCCTCACTTTGTTCTTATCCGCTCTGGCTCAAGCGTCTCCATGATGTTTGATCATGAAGCTGCCTCTAAATTCTCTGTCTTACTCTCAGGATTTCAAACATTTTGTTGCAGCAACAAAGAACCCCCCCCCCCCCCCCCCCCCCCCCAATCACTCTTTCCAGTACTTATTATGTGTGGTTGTCTTGGAAACTATCAGAAACAGGTCAGTGTGAGCACATGCCATGCAATAATGTCAAATCAGTGTTCATCTGTTAAAAACAAACAAGAAAAAAAGGATAAGCTGAAAAGAACAGGCCAAGCTGCTTGTCTCCATGAGATCTAAATGCAGTAAAGGCCCTGAAATCACTACAGCTTCAAAGTGGAGTCAAGTGGTATCCAAGGACATGATTGAGACTTTGTGGATGAATGCTGATTAATGCTAATTGATTGAAAGTGCTGATGAGCTTTTGATTTTAATGGCAGCTTTAAATCATTTCCTCATCTAAGCTTTTCCTGTCAGCTGTGTTAATGGGGGAAAGCATCCATAAATGTTCAATGATTCAGTCTTTAAGCAATGAAAACATTACGGAGGCTGCAGGATGAATAATGGGCCAACGTTTGGCTTCTTGATATTTTCTCCCTGCTGGGCTCCTCCCTCATTGTTAAAAACATTTTCTCTGTAATCCCTGCACATATTTTATTCAGCATGATGATAGGATTAATGTGGAGGCGTGCTCCCATCACCTGAAGGGAAACACACTTTAACTTATGCCGTCATTAAGAAACGGCACTCAAAATCTGCGTTGGCTTGACAACCCAGAAGTCAAAAGATTAGCCAATAAAAGATGGATGCTGATTGAGAGTGGAGATCAAGAATGACGGAGCCTGACAGTGGAACTGAGCTGGCTGACAGCTCTGAATTGAAGCCTATTATTATATGGAAGACTCCAAGACAAACAGCACACCCATGTTTGTAAATAATCGACACAATGGATTCTCAAAATTATATTTCACTTGATGTATGTGACAAGAGACTGATGTGTTTGGATCTCTGTTTGTGGACATAATTATGGGAAACAAAATCTCAGGTCTGAAGGAGAAAAAATCTGAATTAGTATTTTTCTTCTATATAGTTTAAATAACAATATGGTTAAAAGGTTATGGTTACCGGTAGGTTGTAAAAAGAAACTCTTGTTATAAACCTACAGTGATTGCAGTCAGGATATTAATACACATGAAACTTTCTCACGCGTTATTGTATTTTGGGATATTATGTGGGAAAGACCAACACAAGGCAGGGGCGTAGCTAGATAGGGGGCCCTTTTCATTTTTCATATATTAACAATACACTGACAAAACATATGTTGGTTATTTACTCATAAATATACTAACATTAAAGATGATAAATACAGAATTAATGCTCTTTTCAGAACATTTTGTTTTTATTGGTGAAGAGAAAATTATGTGTCTCTGCGGTCATCTAGGAGTCGCCAGTGTAAACAAAGATGAATAACAAGTAAATCCATTTCATGTATGTATTAGTATAATTAATATTCATATTATGTTGAACTATTATTGATAAAAGTACAGTTGAGAGTTTTTTTTTTTCAGAGGTTTAGGCAATATATAACATGTTACCCCATAACTTAAAGCTGAATTAAGTTTGTCCTCTATACCTTTAATTTAGACAGCATGGATGTGCAAATATAAGAAAATATAGTTTTAAATAGTAAGAAAAAATATTTTGTCATTATTAAGAAAATATGTATGTTGTGCTCGTTCATTTCCCCGTTGGAACAGCGTAAATTGACCCTGAGTTTCTGGCGCCTATCCGCTTTCAGCGACCTCTCAGGGCATATCAGTTCGTACCTGGTCACCCCTATAATAATATTCTGGTTACAGCTCTGACACAAGGTAGTAGTACATATGTATAAAAATTCTGCATGGTGTTCAAAGGTTTTCTCTTTTTTTTAAAACCAATAAAAATTTGAAGTGTGTGAAGTTTATTTGAATTAAGCCCCTGAGTAATTTCAGCTGCAAATCTTTGGAGTGTGTCTCTACCACCATTGCACATCTAGAGTCTGAAATAGAAATACAAAGCAGCTCAAATTGGAAGGATCTACATTATTTCTGTCACAAACCTCAACTTTACTCTCAATTTGACTTTGATGGAATCATTTAGGCATATTTTAAATTACTCCATGTATATGGAATATTGTTGTTCTGCTGGAGGAGGGATTCCCTTCACATTCTCTTTTTCAGGCTTTGAAAGGTTTTCTTCATGGATTATCTTGTACTAAACTCATTCCATCTTCACTTTAACTTCACCCCACATCATGATACTGCCCACACCAAGTTTTGCCACTGGGCTGGCGGCTCTGGATGAGCTCAGGAGTTCATAACTTATATTTTTCACCTCCACAGATTCTTCCACCCAAGTGGAGCATCTCCAGAGACACCATAAAGCTACTGGCTTCTTAAATCTAAAGCTGCGTCTAACTTAGACACAGTTTTAGATTTAGATGATGGATTGAACTGAGCTCCATGAGATGGTCAAAGCGTAGGGAATTGTTGTATAACCTAACCCTGCTTTAATCTTTCACAGAGCTTTACAGTTGATCTGCCTTTTGTTTACCTTGGTCTTCATGGTGCTGTTTGTACTAGCTCATGGATCTGTTACATGAAATCCTAATAAATGTCATTGTGTTTGGAGAATCACCCAAATGCTTTTTCAAAGCAATACCTTCTTTAATTTGACATAAACCTTGCTTTTATATTGGACATTTCAAAACATGAAAAATATGCACAATATTAACATTGCAAGGGACAAAGATGCTGAATTTCTTTTCTCCCATATCCCAATAGTCATAAATTCCAGCTCTACATGCTCCTAACACATTCAGCCTTTTGAAGGGAGCCTCACTGCAGTCTTTGCCCACATGATGCGCCCAAGCTGCTAAAGGTCACAGAAAGCAGTGGAGACATTGTAATGATAGAGAAAAAAAAAAGAGGGGTGAAGAAAATCAGGATTTATTGCAACACTGAAGCCGCTGTTCCTCTCAGATAAATGACACACAATGTCTATTAGAAAGTCCTAAATTATTTTCAAAAAAATAAAAAATCTATCACACTCTTGTTGCCAGCTTTCTTTGGTCCTTGTGTGACGTGTTAACAAGGTGATGGCAGTTTGAGCTATATTTAGAAACACTGCTGTCAATCAAATCATCAGAGGTGCACAGAGGGAAGAAGGATTGGAAAAAAGAGAACAGAAATAAAAATAAATAAATCCAACTTCTAATAAAACTTCTTGGGTAATTTTTATATATCAGATATCTTCATTTAATTTTAGCTTCTAAATGTTGTCTAAAAGGATAGCAGCTGAAATCTGAGTAATATTACTCTGTCAGCAGGACTCAGGTCATTGCGGGGGAACTCCAACTCCTCCATAACAACCTGGATTTTTTTTTTGCTTCTCTATAATCTTTTAATTAATTTTGTTTAAACACACACCAAGATAAAGATTTCAACATTATAAAATTAAGTAAGGCAAATTTGATTGAAGTTTGTCTTTCCTTTGATTAAAATCCCAAGGTGCTTCATGCAAAAGTGCTTAAAACCAGATCATTTGAGGAGTATGTCCACCAAAGATTGTAGTTTTTCTTATCAACAAAGCTTCATAATTATACATACAGGCTCACATAATCCATACAGTCAAAGAGATGGCACATTAGTTTCTAGCATCAAAAAGCTTCTGAAATAATTCGTAGGATACTCAGCCTTTGTTCAGATCAGAATTAGTGCCATTAATTTGAACAGGACGGTTTCCTGACACAGATTTCTGAACATAGTTCAAACATTTTCAGTAGAGTAGAGATAAAGACCATGCAGGAAGCTGTTCTTTTTGATTCATTGCAAAAACAGTTGGCATGAGTATTTGATATCACTGTGCAGGCCTGATTGTCCCCAAGTTACAAAAATGTCCTTTTTTTTTAAACAAACAGCCTTTTTAATAATGTTTTATTGTGCCAGTAAAAAAAAACTGGGCTGTTTGGTCACTTTAACGTTATGTTTTAAGGGATCAGGATGAGGCTTTTACATCTACAAACAGAAAATCTACTATTAAGTATGATTGTGGCAGTATGGTGACAGCAGGTGTCCTTCCCCTCAAAACAACTGATAGACATTTAAAACTAAGATACTTCTAAAACTACATCAACATCAGTCCCATTTAAGATGTATGGCTTAAGATCTGGATCCATGCAATACTGCATGTCTGTAATCCATTCATTTTAGTAAATATTATTTTAGTTTTACACAAAAACAGGAAGTATTGCTGTTGGAAAGAGGAGTCAACAGACTTTTTTTGGTGAGAATGTGTGTGTGAAAGTATGTACCATCCAAAGCACCACATTTATGAAGAGGACTGTGGGCACCCCACCAAATGGCAGGCCCTGGAGGACGCTGTTCCGAGAGTGAGCGCGGAAGCATTGCTCTGCCGTGCTGTTGTCCTCCCCCGGTTGTTGCAGGAAGCTTAAGACATCCAGGTCAGCGTGAACCGCCACAGGGGGCGCCCTGGTCTTAAACAGCTCAGACGGATCCATCAACACTGGACCATGTCGGACTTTAAAGGACAGAAAAAAAGACAGAAAGGTAGACAAATTAATATTCTTCAGATGCAAGAGGCATCCAGGTGTTTTTACAATTATATGTATTTGCTTTTATGTTAAAGGAAAAGCTTTAGCAACAGTGTCAGAGAAGCAGAGTCAGTAATCTGTAAATTTACAAAAATAAGTAACGTATACAGGGTTCTTTGCACACAAACATGTTCATTTTGGGATTGTTGTCCATAATTTAGAGAAAATCACAAAACTGACATTTCCATACCATAAAATAGACACAGTGAAAGAGGTTGTTTAGTAAAAAGTGGTGAAAGTGTTGATAATATTATTGAATCTTTGAAAGGAGAATACACTATTAAAGAGAAGGGAAATTCTTTTTAAAGTTGAAAACTTCTGCAGAGCAAGCATTGGCATCTAACTCTTTCCCAGTTTTGTCACATTACACCCAGCATAGTTTCTACAGATTCCATGTGACGGTCCAGCACAAAAGGACATTTGTAAAAGTAGAAATATTAAGCTGAGGCATGCATGGGTATTTAGACTTTACTCCGATACTCTTTCATAAAATCCAGAGCAACAATCTTCCAGTAAATATAATATTTTTAAATACAACAAAGCCATCAGAAATCAAATATTCATATAAATATGAACATTCAATAAAGGCTTGGAAAGTTTTCTAGAGGAGATAACTGCTCAAAGAGGACCAAGAGACATGCAGATAGGAGAGGGATGAAGGTGTTTAGAAATGTAAAGCAGGTGTTGCCTTGTGGGAGACTCATAAACATGAACTAAAATTCCACACATCATCCCCATAGTGCAGGAGTGGCCAACCAGTTCAGCACAGCAGTTCAAATAACCACTCAATAAAATGTGGATACATTTGAACAACTTTAAAGCCTTTGACATAACCTAACAAAACATTTTCAGATCAGTTTGTTTTATTAATTAATCGATTACTTGAACATAAAAAAACAAAAAAATGTCTTCTGGATCAAAACAAATCTTGACTTCAGACCAAGCTGCACTAAATAGGGCTTTGAAGTTGTAAAATGTGACAGGTATGCCTGGTAAAGCAAGCAGAAGGTTTTCATAATTATTTGATACAAGATAGACAATTTATTCCATTTACACAAAAATGTTTTGTTCTCCCCTTATTCCATTAACCTTTGCCTTCCTTGACTATACAGAATTGACAGTTTTCTAAGCAAAAGATTTTTCATAATAAAATATTCCATAAACTGCTTTAAAAAGAAAACGAAAGCCACACCTCAGTCAGCCCTGCCACACTGAGACATGGAGGGAAAGCCATCATTCTGTTGGAATTGTTTTGTCAATGTGAACAAGAAAGCTAGTTAGAGTTTGTGGAGAAATATAAAAATCCTGAAAGAAACCCTGTTTCTGTAAAAGAGACTGAGGAGAGAAGACAAGGATCCTGAACTCACAACCAGAACAACAATTGAAGGGTTTTTGATCTAAGAACGGTGTAGTCAAAGTCCAGCCATGAATACAAACCAAGTATTTATATTAAGATTAATTGAAAATACGCTTTGCTCTTTTGTTCAAAATTTAATATCTGTGTGTGAAAACGGTTTACCTGCAATTTTGGATGAAACATGCATCATAATCATAGATCTGTCAAACACTTTGCAAACAAATAGTGTCTTTCGACTTTACATTCACAAGCTGACTTGTTCTGTTCTATCTCCCTAAAAAACGAAGAATAAAAAGTAAATGAAGGATTGTGACAAGGAAAAGATTCCCCTGCAGGCTCTCCTGGGATATACAGCCCAATCCAGAAACACCATGCTCCCATTTGTTGCTACCATTTCGGCTATGACAGCTTGAAGTCTTATTAACACTAGAAGTCCCAGAGAATTTCAGGCCCCGTCCACACGAAGCCGAACCCTGGCCTAAACGCACAAATTTTTCAGCAAACCAGCCTCTCATCCACACGAAGCCGGCGTTTCGGGGGTCTGTAAACTATCTTTTTTTTATTCAGCCTTCAGAGTGGGAAGATTCTGAAATGCCGTTTTCGCGTTTCCATCTTTAAGCTCTAACCGCTTTTTTTTTTTTACACGCATGCGTCATAGCGTCGCCTCTAAACACGCATGCGCGACACAGTATCACAACAACAATGGCGCCGTACTGTGTTGAATGGTTGCTGCTAATGCTACTCACCCTGCTGTCGGGCTTACAACAGAATCTTCTTCTTCTGGAATATCTCCAGGAAGAACAGAGCAATATCGACGACATAGTTCAGCACCTGAATTTGTCTTAACCACGAAAATGGACCCGCAGGGCAACCATGTATAAATATTAGTGCGCATGCCCAACATTTCGTCGCTTATTTTTGCTTTGGCACCACAGCGCCACTTACAGGCCTGGCATACATTTTGCAGCGTTTTCATGCATTCGTGTGGACGATCACATTTATTTTACGTCTCCGTCTTTACGACAAACGTTTTGGAAAATATCAGCGTTTCGTGTTCGTTTTGACTTCGTGTGGACGGGGCCTCAGTTTTCCTGCAAGCCCCCCTCCCCTCTTCAAGTTTGTGTATTCACTCTACCTTCCTAAATGTCCCTATTGTAATGCAAATAGCCTATGATATGACCAGCCCTTCTACATGGGCCTGGATGAAGGCTGAAACAAACATGGCATCAGAACAAGAGCATGCTCCAAGCACTCATTACCTGCCCCTGCAACATCAGAACTTTTTGCAGGAATAACTTGATAATTCATATCTAAATCTTTTATTTAGTCAAACCTATTGAACAACCTGATATCATACAGGTCCTAGTTCCTGAGCTGAGAACAGGTCATAACCATGCTTTTCCAACAAGGCAAGGCATAGCCTATTTATATTGTCCATTCACCAACAGACTCATTTATATTGCAAAGTTTACTATGTGAAAGAAAGAACAACTTAAAGAATAATTGTATTTTGTCTTGTCTCGCCTTTTCATGTCATTAAACATTTCGACTTAGAAAATGACAAACAGTATGACTTCAGTATTGGAGTAACATTATTTCACCCAACGAAAAGCTCTATATATGAAGCTACAATTGTCCCATTTAGCAGTTTGCACAAACCCAAGGTGAGTTATATTCACAACTTATATTCACCAAAGACATAAATCTATCCAGATAAACATTTCAGAACAACTGTTTTCCCTTCATGACATCAACTGTCTGAAGCTCACAACAGAAGGAGGATCTGAGAACCTTGAACACATTAAGGACATGTTTATCCTTGTCTAGAGTAGACGGGCAACTGCTTTTTATCACCCCTGCTTCAACTTCCCACATTGCAGCAGAGACTGGAACGTTACTTTTATTTAGGCAAGGACAGGCAGCCAAACAGGAACAGACGAGATAAAGCTACCATTGAGAGAACATGCAGATTTATTTATTTATCTTTTTATATAAGCACATTCCTAGGCAGACACAGACCAATTAGCCACTCAGAAGAACAAGGGATGGCTTTTTGCTTGGAATGATCCTACGGTAGTAGGATGGACCTTCATGCTGCTTAAATACATTAGCAGTCCAACTACTGATTGCTCTGGTGCAAGCCGACCAAATTGAGTAAAGCCGGGCATACACTGTATGATTTTCGGGGGAATTTTCCAGTCGTGCAAGAATCTTTCGATCGGGCAGACTTTCAGCTTCATCGTGTGTCATGAGTTGGTAGTGTACAGGGGGTAACGAGGGGCGATAAGCCTCTCACAACCACTTCCCGATCAGGAATCGGGAGGTCAGGGGAAAATCAAACATGTTTGATTTTCTCCCGACCGTCGTGTGCGAATCTCACAGTGCGCATGCGCAAACAAGCATTCTTCTGTAAACACAGAAACATGGCAGAGATGCAATGAGTGAAATGGAGTTATGTCTGTAAAATTGACAGACCATAGTAGCCACGTTTGCTCAGTCATGTCTTTTTCCAAATATTTCACTGCCTTTTCTTTTTAGGGCTTTCAGCACAAAATTGCACAATTTGCTAAGGCAGCGCGTTTCACTATGGTGGCCTTCATATTCCCCTTCTATTTGTTTGGCTTCCAGATAGACAAGTCAGAGCAGCTCCATGTCACTGCGGAGCTGAGTCCAACGTGCTTTTTAGTCGTGCAGTGTGAGCAGGTAGATCGTATGAAAGGGTCGTGCTGCACATACATCGTGAGCTGTGAACTCAGATTGCACGACGAAGCCCGCACAGTGTATGCCCAGCTAAAGACTCCTGGATTCTCTTCTTGACATAACCCTCTCCTTTTATCTGGGCTTGGGACCAGCACCAGGAGCACATTAGGACTGTGGGCCCCTTGTGGCAGGATTATTATGTGTGTGTGTGTGTGGGTGTGTGTGTGAGGGTGTGTGTGTATATGAAGTGTAATGGAGGTATGTGTAAAGGTGTTCTGTATTTTTTTTTTTAGAATTTTTTAAAATAAATTTTTGTTTTCATCATCAATAAATGTTTGTATTTATAATAAATATATATTTTTTGTGTAAAAACATTTTAGTGTGACGTAAGAAGACAAAGTAAGGGTGGGCTAGCCGGAGCACCCGGAGAGAACCCACACAGGCACAGGAGAGTATGGCAGCTCCATGCAGAAAGGTCTCCTTCTACAAGGGAACAGCACTGACCACTGCTCCACCGTGCAGCCCCACTCTGTTTACCAGGATCTAATCAATACCAAGGTAGGAATCTACCTCAGAAAAAAACCCTGGTATGGAGGCAGTACTTTTTTATTTAAAGGGAACCATAGAGTTTTATGGAGGGTGAGGGCTAAATATTATGGACTGGATTATGGATTTAGTGAATGGGTCTGGGGAGTTAAGGGTAAAGGAAGGGTTATGGAAGTTAAGGGTAACGGTTATAGGGAAGGGGGTGGGGTGTTGGGGGGTAATTGTAAAGCGTGTAGGTGATAAAGGTTTGAGATCTGGGGTTCAGTAAATATTTTTTCAGTTTTAAGTTTGTTTGGAGGACAGTTTCTTGAGGTTTAGCAGAAATTATTTTTCTGACTGATGGCATTTAAAGAAGTTGAACATTCTTTTCCGTAAAGATTTCTTTTTTGGTTTTCCTTCTTGGGATCTTTCAGTCTCCTGTTGCAGATTTTTGAACTCCTCTATAAGGCTCTCTGTTGATGTTTTCTTCTCCTCCTCCATCTCTGTCAGAGCCTTCTTAGCGTTTGCCACTGTCTCTTGAAGGCAGGACTTCTCTGTTTGCCACAGCTGCCTTTCACAATGCAGAACCTCCTGAAGGTGTTTCATAGCTGCTTCCATATCTCTAAGAGTGTTCTGCTGCTCTGTCAGGAGACTGGACTTTTCCTGGGCCCAGACCTGTGTTTGGTTCTTCACTTCTTGTTCCATCTTGAGCAAAACAGCTTTTATGTCATTGGTTTCCTGCTCTTTCTGAGCTAAGCAGATCTCAGCCTCCTTTGTTCTGGCTTTCTCAGCAAGCAGACCAATTTCCAGATCCATGACTTTTCTTGCAGAAGCTTTCCCCTGCTCTAACTCAGCTTCCTGTAACTCCAACTGCTTTTTCAGCTGCTCACACTCATCTCTTAGTTGTTGGTTGGACATAAAATGGGATTTTTCTTCCTCCAACTGCTGCCGCTGTTCCTCCAGATCTTTCTGCGTTTTTTCCATTGCAGCCTTGATTTCACTGGTTTCCTGCACTTGTTGGGCTAAGCAGATCTCAGCCTCCTTTGCATTTGCCGTCTCAGCAAGAACAGCTGCCTCTGTTTTCTGAGGCAAGACAGTGAGATTCTTAATTTGTCCTAATAATTTGGTGTTTTCTTCTTGAAGTGTTGCTACCCTCTCTCTTGTGAACCTTAACTTGAGCTCAGCGTTCCTTAACCATTGAGCTGATAGTTCAGTCTCCTCACTAAGTGCTGCGATCTCCTCATCTTTTAAGCTCATGCAGATCTCAGCTTCCTCCACACTTTGCTTGAGAGCAGTTACAGTGGACTCCAGCTGTCTAGCTTCCTCGTCGGTATATTTTGGCATTGTTTCGTGCTCAGCATGCGTCTTCTGGTTTGTTGAAAATTTGATGTTTTCTTGTTTAAGTGCTGCGATCTCCTTATCTTTTGAGCTTATGCAGATAGCAGCTTCCTGCAACCTTTGCTTCAAAGCAGTTGCCGCAGTCTCCAGATGCCAGGCTTTTTCGTTGGCATCTCTACGCACTACCTCCATGTTGTGAAGATCAGCAGCTTGTCTCTGCAAATAATTTGATAATCTAGCATTTTCTTGTTGAAGTGCGGCAATCTCCTGATCTTTTGAGTTAATACAGAAACCAGCTTCCTGCACCCTTTGCATATTAGCATTTAGCACAGACTCCAGCTGCCAGGCTTTCTCGTTGGCATTTTTACACACTGCCTCCATGTTGTGAAGATCAGCAGCTTGTCTCTGGCAGATTTCTAATAATTTAATATTTTCTTGTTGAAGTGCTGCGATCTTCTCATCTTTAGATTTTAAGTAGATTTCATTTTCCTGGTCCTTTTTTCTTTGAGCGGTTAGGTCAGATTCCAGCTGCCTAGTTTTTTCGTGGGTATTCTGACGCGCTGCCTCCATTTTCTGAGGCAAGGCAACAAAACTTTGGATTGTTTCTGATAACTTGATGTTTTCTTGTTGCAGTGCTGTGATCATCTCATCTTTTGAGCGTAAGTAGGTCTCTGCTTCCTGCACCTTTTTCCTTTCAGCAGTTAGCTCCGACTCCAGCTGCCTAGCTTTCTCATTGGCATATCCAAACCCTGCATCCATTTTCTGAGGCACAGCAACATTTTTCTTAGTTGTTTCTGATAACTTGATGATTTCTTGTTGCAGTGCTGTGATCATCTCATCTCTTGAGCGTAAGTAGGTCTCTGCTTCCTGCACCTTTTTCCTTTCAGCAGTTAGCTCCGACTCCAGCTGCCTAGCTTTCTCATTGATATATCCAAACCCTGCATCCATTTTCTGAGGCACAGCAACATTTTTCTTGGTTGTTTCTGATAACTTGATGATTTCTTGTAGCGAAGCTATGATCCTCAAATCTTTTGAGCTTAAACAGATCCCAGCCTTCTGACCCTTTTTCCTTTTAGGAGTTAGCTCAGACTCCAGCTGCCAAGCTTTCTCGTTGGTATGTTGACGAACTGCCTCTAATTTGTTGAGCTCAGCAGTGAGATCATTGATATGTTGGGCTAAACTCATGTTTTCATATTGAAGTTCTGTGATCATCCAGTCTCTGGAGCTTAAGGCTCTGTGAAACTCAATCTCAGAAATCATGATATTACCTCCGGTCTTTTTGTCAGCTCCATGTCCTCCATGAACAGCTTTCTTACTTTGAATTTGTAAAAGTGGATTTCTTCCTGGATTTTCAGGCTTTGCAGCTTCAGCTGGTCTCTCAACACGAGCTGGGGCTGGTTGCAATGGCTTCACCACAGGCTTAGAAGCACAAACTTGACTCAAAGCGGGTCCAGCTGCTATTTTTGGAGCATTTTCTGGATTTTTCTTACTTTTAAGAACTTGAGCCCACGTCACATTTCCAGAAGGGTTTGTAGCTGTGCTACCAGATGTAACTCCCATAGTATTACCTGATTTAGATATGGTTGACATGGCGGCTATAACGTTTAATTCACCTGATTTGCAAATGAAAAAGGACGAATTGGTCAATTCCAGCCTTAGTTGCTGCTTCAAGTCAGCCTCCTAAGGAAAACAATAAAATTGTTGGTTGGATTAAAACACAAAGCTTTGTTTTAAACTAAAAGCTTCTTTTTCTGATAACTGGGCAGATTTGTTCTGTGGAAAAGTCTTTACTTTTCTAATTACAAGGAGTTAACTCAAGAGATGCACACGCTACAGGAGACTTCCAGAAATGGAATGCTTGGTAAAGCCTGGCTGTAGGTTTTTTTACAGTTTCCTGTCTGGCAATGTGGCAATAAGAATAATTGTCTTGATGCCAAAAAGAGCCCAACAGATTTTAGTTTGACAAGTGTAGCAGTATGGCAATTGCCATATAGCTCCACTTGTTTCATGCATAAAAATTGCTTTATTATAATTATGCAGGGAGATTTACAGATTATATTGACACTGCAATGTAAGTAGAACAGAAGAGGAAAAACTGAAAAAAAGGAGAAAAGATGAAACAAAGAGGAGATAAAAGGGAGATAATGATAATTATGATGATGATATTTATAATTTTTAAAAACAAACTGGAGTGTCTATGACGTCATCCGCAAAGCGGAGTGTGTATGACGTCATCCGTGCGTGCTGGCTACCGTTCATTCATCCTGTCCGCTGAACTTCTGCTAGTTTTACTCACATGCCTGGAAGATGTCTAGTGCTGCTACCACAGATGATCACGCTCTCGAGATGTAATTGAACGATTCAGAGTAGAGCGTAGCCGGCTGTTGCCCGGGCTGCCTGTCACAACTCCAGTCTGGCGCGAGGATGACGTCATACATGCACTGCTTTGTTTTTAAAAGATATAAATATAAAAAATATAACCACGGATGTCTGGGGGACAGTGATTCGCCGACATGTTATTAAGGCTGGCGTACCATGAAGAATAAATTATGAGCAGTTTAGTTTGTGCCTTACAGTCGTTGCCCATAGGAAGATGTTACTTGGATATAACAAAACCTAATATCTTCAGAACAGCTCCAAATGACACAAAACTCATATGGATGAGTAAAACATGTGGTAATAATGTCAAATCAAGGGACCAATGTAAAAAAAAAAAAAAAAAAAAAAAAAAAAAAAAAAAAAAACATTGTTCCCCTTTAAGACCAAAGCTTTTACTTCAATAAGTGAGATCAATTTCATTCAACACAGATGAAATAACTATTCAGCTTTTAAAAGACTCTGTGCCACAGAAAATAACTGTTGTTGTGTCCACATTGAAAAAGCAGAACGTTTAGTCTTCAGTTTAAATCCATTAATGCAATGAGTTAGGTTCATGACAATTGAGGTAATATATATATATATATATATATATATATATATATATATATATATATATATATATATATATATATATATATTAGGGATGGAACAGTTTATGAAAACCGTCCGAACCGTTCGGTTCGACTGTCTCGGTTTGATTCGTGTGTGTTTCGTTCGGTTCATGCGCTGCTCCTTTTTCTCATAGGCGAAGCGTTTACACTCCCGAGCAGAAGGTGGCGGTACTGCGACCAAAGCCAACCACCAGTACAAAAGAAGAAGAAGAAGCGAAGCAGCGTAGCTGAACGTAGCAGAAACAAATCAGTTGTTGTGTAGAATTGTGTCGGTATGGCGAGTGGGAAAGAACAGGAGTTGGAAGTAGGGTGGCCAGATGTCCAGCTTTAGGGCGGACAGTCCGGATTTTCATTGCACTGTCTGGCGTCCGGCGCCGCATCCAGCCAGACGTGTATTTGTCTTTATTTACCCCCAGATTCCACATACTCCATCAGCGCTCCACTCCGCTCACGTACGTTGTGCGGAGTACTTGTCTGTCATGTAAATCAATGAGATCTGTTCCACATCCTCCGCTATTCCTCCGCACGTCTCTGTCCAAGTACATCTTCTCCGTCCTTCACCGTCAAAATACGGAACGGAGCTCTTTTTTTGCTCCGCTCTGGTCAGTCCAGATCAAGACCCGCAATAGGGCTCGGGATCCACGTTGCATTGTGGGACGTCGCAGCCATATTGACTGCTACGCAAACGTAAACATAGCTCTGATACAACGTTATTGTTGAAAGAAGAGACAGAAGTAGAGAGAAAAAAGATGTTAAAATCCCGAAAAGGATCTGGAATTTACCGGGACACATTAAATAGAGAAGCCACGGACCGGTATGTTGACAAAATCAGCATTATTAATCATTTGGATCCATATGAAGGTCCAAACAATGAGTGGAGCACCGATGAGTGAGCGCCTATACTTCAAAACAGTTCCCAAGCTACAAGTCCTTGGAGTCTCATGTGCAGTTCATGAATGGATGGGTTCGGGAGCTGCAGATCATAAAGCCATCAAACAGTGGGAACACAGTAATCCGTACAAAGGTAAGCTGTGATCAGACGGGCTCTGGAACCTGCTAGTTTAGCAACTGCTAACCGCTAATGCTAACAACCACTCACGCATGTAATGTACTTTTAACCAGTGATGGGACTAACGGCGTTTAAAGTAACGGCGTTACTAACGCCGTTACCTTGTTTTAGTAACGAGTAATCTAACTAATTACTTTGACTGTAACTATAACGCAGTTACCATTGCAGACACCCCGTTACTGCACGTTACTCAGGTCGCACAATAAACTTTTTTCATGATAGGACTCGTGCGCATGCAGCTGCGTGAAGCTGACACCCCACCCACGTCAAAAAAAACTCTGCAAATAGACTGAATGGTTAGTGCAACGTTAGTGCAGATTTGTGCAGAAAAAAATATTGTTTGTGCTACTTTTGCTTAAAGGAATAGTACACCCAAAACATGATTAGCCTTCATTTTCTACTCACCTCCATGCTGAACAACACTCTGGAGTACTTTTTTGATATCTCAAATGCATCTGGAGATCTGGGAGGCTTCTTGCTGTCTGCTGACATTCAAATAATGGAGGTCCATGGCGCCCGAGACAGAAAGGTCCATAAAAGTCCACAAAAACGTGTCAATATTCCTCCATACTGCTCGTCCAATGTAATCCAAGTGTCCTGAGTGGGTAGCATCCAGAATTTACTCGAAACGAAGTCATTTAGAATGTTTTTAGAGCATAAACAGTAGTGTATAGGATTTCCTAATAGCGCCCCCATGCGCGCTCGCGATTCTACGGAAGCCGGCAGACCAAACCAGCGCATTCAGCTCGGCAAAGAACTCATGCTCTTCCTCAACACTGAAGTCCTCAGACATTTTTCTTTCGTTGTTTCTTTCTTTGCACAGGTAAACAGCACATTTCTTCTTCTACGCTTGCATTATCGGCAGACCAGATGCTGAATGCGCACTTTCTTCCGGTTTGGTCTGCCGGCTTCCGTAGCGTCGTGAGCGCGCATGGGGGCGCTATTAGGAAATCCTATACACTACTGTTTATGCTCTAAAAACATTCTAAATGACTTCGTTTCGAGTAAATTCTGGATGCTACCCACTCAGGACACTTGGATTACATTGGACGAGCAGTATGGAGGAATATTGACACGTTTTTGTGGACTTTTATGGACCTTTCTGTCTCGGGCGCCATGGACCTCCATTATTTGAATGTCAGCAGACAGCAAGAAGCCTCCCAGATCTCCAGATGCATTTGAGATATCAAAAAAGTACTCCAGAGTGTTGTTCAGCATGGGGGTGAGTAGAAAATGAAGGCTAATCATGTTTTGGGTGTACTATTCCTTTAAGAGATATTAAAGATTATTTTTTAGGTCATCCAGTGGTGCGCGCCTTGTCATGAGAGAGGGGAGGATGAGATGGCTGATGTATAGTGAGATTCCGTCTGTCAGTTGGGTAGGTGGGTGTTTCTGCTCGCGGGTTTTAACGTACAGCACACACAGAGAGATGGAGAGTGAGGAGGATCCAGCAGCAAAACAGCGTTTTCCTGATGGAAATACAGGTGTTACGTCGAGCTGCGTTTCCCCATCAGATACGGTTTCCTCTGCATCTCCGCACAGCGCAGGCAGCACGAGTCACCGCGCAAGCGACAGGAAACGCGCATGCTCGCTAAAGGCGCGCAACAGTCGCCCTGTTCTCGCACCACAGGGGAACTACTGAGAGCGTGAACGATCAAATGATAGCCTATATGGAGAAAAGGAGAAAGATGGATGGATGGATGGATGGATGGATGGATGGATGGATGGATGGATGGATGGATGGATGGATGGATGGATGGATGGATGGATGGATGGATGGATACTCTGCCTTCTCAACCTCCTGTATTTTTTATTTTAAACATTATTTGATGGCCTTTGTGGCAGGGATGGAGATCCATATTTTATGTCACACGCAGAGTATACATCTAGATAGATAGATAGATAGATAGATAGATAGATGTTGCAGTATCTATAACAACCCAAACACACAGGATTTCACAATTAGACGTCCCCAGTTATTAATTTCACCACATTTGAATGCCCTGTTAAAAAACTTCACATCTCGTTCCCCCCTGATGTCATTTACATTGAGTTGCAATAAATGCAAAACTCTCTGCAGGTTCTTGTCTTTGTCGTCCGCTCTATTCAGCTGGCTTTGGAAAGACACCGCGAGAAGGTGGGGGCCGGGTGGTGAGGGTTACGGGGGCGAGAAATGCAAAAGTAACGCAATAGTTACTTTTAATAGTAACTAGTTACTTTTATTGTGGAGTAACTCAGTTAGTAACTCAGTTACTTTTTGGGAGAAGTAACTAGTAACTATAACTAATTACTTTTTCAAAGTAACGTGCCCAACACTGCTTTTAACTAGCTGCTATGTGTTTCAAAGGTGTAGTTAGTAACGTTAACTGCCAACCCTCCGGGTTTCTCACGTATTTGAGCCTTTTCCCGCTGCCGTTTTTATTATTTTCCCGTAAAAGATCCCAACTTTGAAGAAAAGAAACACTGGCTACGTTTACATGGACACAAGTAATCGGATTGAAGGCCTGATCAGATCAAAAATGTTTCATGTAAACATGTCAGACTGAAGATTCTAATCCAATTCGGTCCGATCGGATCTAAATTTAATTCCGAATGAGAGAGGTGGTTTTTGCCGATCGCCATTCCGATTGGCGTCCATGTAAACACCCATTCGGATCTAAAGAGTAAAATAATCTTCACTGCGCATGTGTGCGACGTCAGAGTGACGTTTTCCGCCTTGTCAACAACAGGAAATCACCGGTCTCTCTCGCTCTCGCTGTGAACAACATGGCGGGGGGAGTCTAGGAACGCCGACTTATAAGTTAATTTAAAGCTGCAGGAAGCAGGAATTTATCCTCCTCCTCTTCTTCTTCTTCCTCTCCACAGCCCACTCGCTCTCCCACGCCGGTTCAATCGCTGATTCTCTACATTTTCTCTCGGACATTTCGCTGCCAAGCGCTTTTTTCCTCCTCTCTCCTTTTTTCTTTCCGCTCGCTCCGAGCGCTTCGTTTGTCAGGCCTCCCAAAAACCAGACGCAGACAGAACTGCCAAGTTTGTCAGGAAGTTCTGCGCATGCTTAAAATATTTAATCTGATCCAACGCTTGATACATGTATACACACGTCATGATCGGATCATTTCATTTAGTGTCCATGTAAACGGAGATTTTGAATTTCCGATCAACCAAGGTTTGGATCGGGGAAATTTTGCGCATGTAAACGTAGCTACTGTAGGCTATAAAATAAAACCGTGCATCTTTAACTTACCAGAATGTAAATGCAGGGAACACACTCTCAATGACATCGGGATACTGTGGAAAGTTATGTTCGGTCGTCTTACAGCCGCGATCCAAGCTAGCCGACGACTCTTTATCTCTGATGCTTGGTCTCCATGGTTACGCCTCCAGGCAGGAAAGCGGTTGAAAGTTAACCCATTTTCTATGTTTTTCCCATGGCGATCATGTGTTGAGCTGTTACAGCCCACAATACAGCAACGGTTTACCATGGTTGAAATCAAGTTAAGGTGAAATTAATCAAATTAAAACACGGCTGAGAGGGAGTACAGTACGCGGTAGTCATAGGCAGTAGTCTGAGCCGCGGTAAAAGAGGCATTCAACATGGCCAAGCCCTATTGCAATCACACCAAACAGGAAAAAGAATGTACAGAAGACCCGGTTTGTCAAATTAAATTATAGTAAAAACAGATCGGTAACTAGAAATTAAAGAATAATTCGAATATATCCAAAAAACTAAGATCAATTAATTAAATAATTGGATGCAGACTTTTGGTGCTTCAACAGACCAGGAAGAAGTTGTGAGATTCTAGAGCGCATCTTGCAACTTTAAAAGAAAATTCTTATTGCAGGAATGGATGAAGAGATGATGAGTTTGGAAGCAGAGAACAAACAGAGTTCATACAAACTATGTATGATCCTGTTTATCCCTGTTACAAAAATCCACAGAAAGAAAATATTTGGGCAGAAACTGAACATCTGCTGGATGATGATGGGGATTTTTTTTAATATGTCATATTAAATTAAACGTTCACAGGGTTTATATAGGAATGAGGAACTCTAATTTAATGCTAATAGAAATAATTTTAATGCCATCAACAAGTAACATGTACACAAGTTATTAGTTTACATGAAATAAGGAGCTGTAAGCACGGTTCCATGACTGAAGTTTGTATATATCTATATATAGATGTATATCTATATATCTATATATCTATATATAGATTTATATCTATATATCTATATAGATAGATAGGTATAGATAGATGTATAGATAGATGTATAGATGTACAGATAGATAGATAGATAGCTTCTTTTCCAAACAACTGCTTTATGATCAATTGCAGCAGTTCTGAGCAAATTAATCGTGTCAAATAATGGTCACTTATAAAACACCACAATGTATTAAATAAATAGAAATGCTGGGAACCAATTCTTTTTTACATCTCTTTAAACATTTAAACAGGTTGTGCCTTTGTCGGAGTCTGTAGAGCTTTGCATAGGTAACTGCTGTGACCACAGGGTTGAAGTCTGAACCATCTGTCCTCCAGCAGCACATGCTAATCTCATTTTTCCATCAATACAGCACCAACTCACAGCTGCCTGGTTTGTGCACCTTCCTCAGTGAATAAACAGAGGCAATGGAGCAGCAACACAGTACAGACAAAGCTCTGCATCAATACAACTGATTCACATATTGCTGTTAAGACATCAGCTGTATCAGACCAGATTTCATGATGAGAATATAGATTTCTCATTATAGTAAATACCCAGAGCACCATGCATTGAATGTAACCTAAAACTGTATCAATCTTTGCAAGCCAGTTTTCACAACACATCTTCAAGATGGCACACATCGCTGAACCAGTGACACAGTCTCCTAAGAGTCTTTGCTATAGTTTTTTCAACCAATTATGACTTTCCATCTGTTTTAACAATTGAAGACCCAGGTAGGAGGAGGCCTCGTCAGAAGCAGAGAACAAATATACAACACAGACAGTAGAAGTAAACAACTCCTTCTGCGTCACTATCAGCTTCCTCACAGTTTCTAATAAGAAATTTGATAGCTTACAGTCAATATTCAGATACTGAACCTTCATGTGGAGATGACAGGAAAGCAGTTTACAGTGGGCGGATCTGAAGGCACATCTATAAACACATAAACACAGTCTGTCAGTCTGTAGAGTCGTTTCCACAGAAACGTCCTTTTCAATGGTAAATCCCAACCGTTTATATGTATATAATAATACACCAGGCAGTGAAGGCCATGAACAGGCCTTTCGGAAATGTTTTTATTTGTTTGTCTAATGCTTAATGAAATGCATTGTTGAATTCTCCAAGAAAAACATTGTTTGTAGGAGGTAAGTGGTAGAAATACTAAGAAAACATTGAGAAAACGTTTTTTTCATTGGAAGTAAGCAGCCAAGCACAGTGGAACAAAAACAACCTCACAACATGATCTTCAGGGTTCTCCATTAGGATGCTAGATGTAGAAGCTTGAATTGTCTCTTCAAGGAGTCAATTTCACTCCAGAGTCTAGTTGCTCCACTACATATCCAATCAAATTTGGTGATGTCTGATTTGGATGCAGTTTCTCAGCTAGGGAACTCATTCACTGAAGCTCTCGAGCACAATTCTTAAGCTAATCTGCTGCTTCTTTTCCATTGTTTACATAGACTATTATTTTGTGGCTGAGTTGCTAGTTTCAAAAAATCTATTTTAATCTGTTATAATAACCCTGAAAAAATGCACATGCACAACCCTGTACCAAGATGGAATGCCTATTAATCCCATGCAAGCCACCATGAGCCCATTTCTCCTCCTGCACTCTCTTTTCCTGTTTGCATCGCGCATACAAGCTTAATTTCCAAAAGATTTGCAATTTTTTCGTTTTAGACTCACCACCAGTAAGACAAAATGGGGAGGAGCCTTTAGGACGGCCTTACGCAAACATATCACCAGAATGATTGACAATTAGGAGGATCAGTTATTTTGATGATCCACCCCAAAATAAAAAAATTCTCCAGCATACCTTTAAATATTAAGAAGTGAGAACATTTCCCCACTTAAAGGAGAAGTTCGGTTTTTTACACTTTAAGCCCATTTTTTGTAGTGTCCAGGATGAAATCGAATGATCGACACCAAAGTTTTGACAATTGCTCCTGTCTCTGCTTTTTGGCTCATTTAGAATCACCCCCTGGCTGCTTTAGAATGGCTTCCATAGAGCATGTCCGATAATGTCCTTAAAACAACCTTAAACGTTCTTTTTTTAAAATATGCTACTCACCGGGTCGTCAGCGCTGTTCAATGACGTTCCAAAAAAAGTTTCGTGAAGAAAAAACGTTCCTGTAGTGTTTTATTTAGCATTTTGTAAATCCCATTGAGTTCTGTAGGAATAGTCAATATTCCCCTGCCACCGGAAACGGAAATGGGGCCTGTTTACACAGTTGTAGTCTTTTCGCTTCACTCTGTGTACTCCGACGTCGAGGTGCTAACGTCTCTGTTAAACACTTTAAAAAACTCTGAAAATGGAATACGAAAGGTGGATTCTTGATTCTCGATAAGGTTGTTTTAAGGACATTATCGGACATGCTCTATGCAAGCCATTCTAAAGCAGCCAGGGGTGGATTCTAAATGAGCCAAAAAGCAGAGACAGGAGCAATTGTCAAACTTTTGGTGTCAATCATTCGATTTCATCCTGGACACTACAGAAAATGGGCTTAAAGTGTAAAAAACCGAACTTCTCCTTTAATCTGTTGCATAGGTGGCATCCTATTACAGTACGACAGTGGAATTCAATGATTTCCCGAGACCGACTCACATACTTCTTTCACATATTCTTTCACATATGTTTGTAGAAAAAGTCACCATTCCTAAGTGCTTTATGTTTATACACATGAGGCCATAGAATCGATTGGAACACAACTTTTTGTGTGCATGGCAGAAATGCATCAACTGCCCCCCAAGTTTTCAAACATCAAGCTGTGAAACATTATGTTTAATTTGTAAAGCTCTACCAAAAGAACCTCTATGAGCGGACCCCATAACGACTCTATACACATAAAGCATCCATAATTGTATGTTTAAGGTACTGTAGAGACAAAGTTACCACCCTCTAGGTTAGGGCTGAAAATATTTGCCAAAAATCAATGACTTTTAACCAATATTGCGGTTGCGATTCTATTTCTAATTTTCTTTGCATTAACCACAAGTATGTACCGGTAGATGTTTCACTCTAAGGTTTCAGTTTTTTCATGACCTTGATAGCTTGATTGTCCAGAGGCCATTGTTGCAGAACTTTACTGTATGCATTGATCTGCATGCTATTTGCAGCTTTCTCTTCTGTCCTTTGTTGCACTTTAACATCACCTAAAGGGCTGAAGTGAGAAATGTATTGTCTTGTTCTTGTGAAATGCAATATAACTTAAACTGCGTGCCAATGCCATTTGAATATATATATATATACAGAACTTCATGGACAATAATGTGACATCATGGAAACCATGTTCAACAGGAAGTAACATGTTTCACACAGGGTTGCCTTTTCCAGATCAACAAACAACTGGACAACAAACACTGACATCTCCCAAGAAGCTCTGGTCACAGTGGAGTTGAACCCCTTAATTTCACTTCATTTGATGAATATTGCTGAACATATATCACATAGATTATCTGAACTGCACTATGAGAGCAAACCCTAAAGAAAGTTGGCCATAATGTGAACTTTAGACAACAAATACCTCTTACTAGCAAGTTCAACATAGCAAATTCTTGAGGCCTTTTTGACTAAAGGTTATGAAAATATTGATTCCTCAAGAAATCAATATTGCTTGCTAGATAAATTTTGTTTCCTTGCTAGATTTAGCAAGGAAACAAAATTTAATTTCTCTCCAGAAAAAAAAGACATTCCAAACAAATATGTGAGCACCACAAAAGTTTCTAAAAGAGTAAAATTCTCAAAATCACTGCATTATAATATCCTGTCATCACTTTAGCCTGGCCAATTGAAAACAATATTCTGTACATTTTGCGCCGCTGTTGGTTTATATATTCCATGTTGACCACTTGCTTTTGCAACCTCCTTTGATTCCATTTGGCAAACTGCTTCAACATATTTTTGCCCAGTAACTTAAAAATGAGCCATTGTATCTTTGATTTAATGTTGCTTAAAAGGTTTGAAAACTTAGACTCTTTAAGCTGGTGAAGATTCTCGGTCATCCAGGTCATAGTCATTCCAAAAAATGGACTAAAATGCGATATTGTCTCATTTCCCATATACATAATCTAAATGTCACACAGCTTCAAACATCAGAATCCACTCATCATCACACCTACTGTAAAATTTTCTTAAACATTTTAGACCCGCCCACTTACAACAGGAAGTCACCTTTTTTTAACCACATTAAGTTTAAACTGCAGCAGATGTCCCCGTCTAAAGATTTAAGGAAATCATTCATTTTGGACTGCAGTTTTCACACCTGGCAAAAAACAAAACACCTACCTCAAACAAAATGAGTGTTGTTTTTAAGGCTTACAAAGAGTGCCCCCTAACGATTACCTAAAGCTATGCTGGGCTTCAGCATAAACACAATGAGATGAAGGTGCATGAAAACCCTTGATTACAACACAAACTTGAGGGTAAAGTGAAGTTAATCGCAAATTTAACAAGTAATAGTGTTTCTCAATGCAGTAAACACAGAAAATGTGCATCAAATGGGAACAATATGAACACAGCTTGTGACTGAGGCTGGCATTTTGGAAAGTATAGAACAAGTATATCTCTGGGTTAACTTGTATTAACCCAGAGATAAACCTAATTGCATTGCTTTTTTGAAAGCCTGAAGTCTTAAGAAATATTAGCATCATTTTCTAATATTCCTGAGAAACAGAAGGAAGCAAACATGTAACTAGTAACTTAAAGTGACAGCTGTTAAAGCAAACAGAAATGACGGCTTATTGAGGGCAAACATACCAGTTAGTTGGAAAAACACTAAAGCTTAATAGAATTATCCAGAATCTTAAGCCGAGCCTTTTCTGCTTCTGTAGACATTTCATTTTTTCCTCTGCTGTCTATAATGTGAACAGAGGACTCCGCTCCTCACCTTTAGAGGATAGAAAGGATACTGATGGATGCAGGCCAACTAAAGATGAGGTTCACACATCTGGTAAACGCCACAGCATGACTAAGCAGTTTCATGTTTAGACTGTTCTCAACTCCCTGCAGGTATGAAGACCCAACAATCTCATGCTGATCCAGAGGTTTCCATTTCTCTTCTTCCTTTTCATAATCTGCAAATATGATGTCTTTATAATCCTTTACCTCTGCTTGTCTCCCTCCTCCTTTGAATCATGCTTCCAAAGCCAGCGCAGCAGATTTACAAACTGATGTTTGGCTGGGAAAAGGCTTTTTTTTTGGCAGCTCTTGCAGGAGGAGTGAAATCCCTCATCCGTGCTTAGTTCAGGCAATTTTTAATCACAGATGCTGAAGTAAGTACAGGAGCTAGCAGCTGGTGAACAAATACACCTGAGTTGGATTGAGAAAAACTGCAAAAACGCAAGCTGGGAGGAAAGCAAACTCAGTCCAGCTAATCTGCTTACTGCAGCAGAAGAAAATAGCTGAGGTTTGTTTGTGTAGGCGTGTGGGGTTTGGCAATACTTACATTGTCAAGATCTGAATCTGTTCATTTAGCCACTTAATGGAGTTCTCATATTAATCTAGAGAAATGAAGGATGAGAGTTTATGGAGAAGTTTGCTGTTGAGTAGAGAGAGGAGATACAACATCATGCAAAGGGGCATTAAAAAAAAAAATAAAAAAAAAAGATTGGCTCATCAGAGGAGTAGTTTCTTGTAAAGTATAAACTAAAACTAGATACCAATGAGTTTTGATTGATTGATTGATTGATTAACTTTATTGATCTCACAGTGGAGAAATTTACTCATTACATCGGCTCAATAATCAAAAAGAGGAAGGTGCCAAAGGGTGGAAAAGATGCATGGGGGTATATACAGTACAGTACATACAGTGCATCCACATATATATATTTTATTGAACTTTATTGATGTGACATTGGAGAAATTGAACCCATTCCCTTGGGGAGGAGTGGGCAGCCATTTTGCGGCACCAGGGGAGTAGTGAGGGGTTAAGGTTCTTGCTCAGAGACCCTGAGTGCAGGCTATATATATATATATATATATATATATATATATATATATATATATATATATATATATATATGTGAATGCTTTTTCATTTTCAACTTTTACATTTCAAATTGAATTTTGGTATGTATTTGCTGGGGTACATTTTGAAAAATAAATCTCAAATATCTTTTTCTTTTTCATTTTAATTAAGTAAAAGGATGAGCGGTGTTAAAGAAGAAAATGAAAATTCAAACAGGGTTATTGATTACTAATTTCATTTATGAGTCAAACAATGCAGCCACATTCTTATGAAAAAGCATTTCTGAAAATGCTTTTTCATTTTAAATATGGTAACGATTTGCTTCCATAAAAATCAAATGTAAATTTAGCAATAAAATAAAATGACAATAAAGGAAAGAGTGTTTAGCCTTAAAGGATTAAATGTGTTCAGTCACTGAGGTCCTGTCACTTTTAGAGGGGGCTCTGCTTCAACTCAGGAAAAAAGTCAAATTTTCAAGAGCTTTATGTTTAAAGCTTTGATAAGTAGGATATGAGAAAATAAAAAAAATAAATAAAATTTAAACCACAACTGGATAACTGTTCATCTACATCTACTCTAACAACAGCTGTGCCTTATAAGGTTGAAATAGAAACTGATGGTTAATCTAAATATATATTCACAGTTTTGACATAGTTTGAATTAAAGTTCCCAGTTGGACAACACTCTCATAACTATCATAGTGTATTTTGTTGACAGCACCTATAACATTTTCATTCCTTTGTCAACTTTTCAATTGAATAAAGAAAGATTGCCAGCTGGAGGCGGATGAGAGGGTGATAGCTCCGCGGTCTCAGAGGTATGAGCCATAAATAAAACGTTTGCCTCAGCTGACTTATGAAACGGTGCAATTAATCAACTGGTCGTCTCAGAGAAATAAAAACAAAAGGCCAACCTCAAGGCTGCTTCACCATCATGTTGAAAATGAGCATCATGGTTTCAGGGATGCAGTCTTCCACTTGACAGCAGTTACTGCAGCCTTTTTTAACAAGCTGCTGTCTCTTACCAATCATTTTTGCTTTAAAAGAAGAAAAGTGTTCACTCAGCATCACTCTAGCTGGCCTGTATAGGGAATTATTAAAGTATCTCTTCAATTTAGCAATATTACTAATACAAACCATATAAACATTGTTGAGGGTGGAGAGAGAAAGAAAACTGATTACTGGAATATTGTCTACCACAAAACTACATTACAGATGGATTTGTCTAGGTTAGGTCACAGTAACACAGATCAAGAACTTAAGAAGCACAGCAAAGATAATAGGCTTTGTGGTTTTCTAAAAAGAAATTGATGATTTTACTACTTAAGACATTTATTCAGCATCTGGAAAAAAGAGGGATAGAAAAAAAACAATAAGCTTAATAGCTTAAGCTTAATAACTGATTTTCCTGTTTTTATTGTTTGTAAATAGCTATCTCCATCCCAAACTAATTATAATCGGTGGAAAACATCCATTATTATATTTTTCACCCACTGTGCTTTAGCCACTATTAGATGTGCCATTGAGTGTGCAAGAAAATATTTGTTATAGATATCTAAAAAAGAACTTGCCCTTTTATATTTGACTGATCTTTAAAAACAGCACTTGTAATCATCACAGTTACCAAAGTAGAGGTGAACTCTCCATTCAGTTTTTATTTCTTTCAGCCCTCCTTTACTAAAAGGCTGGAGCAGCAAATTTCTATCTCTTTTTTGTTCCTGTAGGTCAAAGTTAGCCTTCCATCTATTCACATGGACAGAATCAAATCTAACCAACAAATGTATTGCCGAAAAAAAATCGGTCTTTGTCTTGTCTGACCAAAGCATCCAGTTAAATCATGGTGCCAGTGACACTGCCTCCATGGATTTTGTTAAAACAAATTCTTAACATAGGAATTTCTTTTACCCAACTGAGTAATGTTTAAAAGTTAAAGACTGTGGCTTTTCACTCATTGCTACCTGAAAAATAAATGTTTCAAGCATTTTAAATCTAGGACACAGGGTAATGTCATTTGGTCAATTAATTACTACTATGCAATTATTAGAATTGATTGTTATCAAAACATTTTATGCATTTAATCATGCATTTCAATGTAAAAAAAAAAAAAAAACCCTTTCTCATATGGAGCATCAGATGAGTGTTTGTTTATCAGGAATATACATTTTAAATGGGATTTAGGGCATGCAATGATCTTTTTATGAACTTCACAGAAGGTGCTGGCCTGCATTGTGATGATTTTAATGCAAAAGACAAGGTTGTTGGATGTGCAGATGGGCAAACATCTTCAGAATCAGCCCAAAGCAAGAAAAAGGGCGGAGGCTTAGCACAATCTGGTTGCCACCTGCTCCTCAGCAGAAAAGGGAGGGCCTTTGCCTTTTTCATGGCTCTAACAAACACAGTCCTCTCAGGTATGTCTGCTTCATTGTTTTGGTCATCGCTTTTCTTGGTATCCCCCTCATGCAGAATCTTTTTAAAGGGCTGAATGAACCACATCATGGCTGCTACTACAAACATGTTCATCCAAGTTAACACCTGCTTTATGTGGATTCACATGCTCTTTGAGACCTCAAGGAGGGGGCTTACAGACCATATGTGCGCATCTGGTGGATGCCACATAGATCCGATGACTCTTTATGGGGACCCATCTGGTCTCTGGAGCTTAAATGCATGCAAGATGATTGTGAAATTGAACAGTTCAATGACCACACTCTTAGTGTCTGGAATATTCTGGGAAATTCCACTCATATTTTCTCAATAAAGAAAAGCAGAAAATCTCACCCAAATATTTGAAATAGAAAATAAATATCCTGATAATAGAGTGTCTGTAGAGATTTTAAGTTTTTAGAATTTTGACAGATCAAAATAAGACCATTGAAAATATTTTGTGGGCATTTACCTCATAGTCTAGTTAGGACTGGGCAATTATTTGCATTTGCTGTATAATTGCAATTGAAAATAAAATGCAATTCTCAAATTGCAGTGGCATTCAGTTTTGATCACGTTACATTTAATGACTGTAAGACTCAGAACTTCACTCCAGCCCTTTAGTTGGCAGTTATACTTTTAAAGTGGGTTAGCCGCCACACATAAGGGAAGAAAGAGTTGCAACTAGCACGCAGATTAAGGCATGTCAGTAAAGTATTTTTCCACAACTGTAAAATCCTCCAGCAATAGACTCTAAAAAACGTTATGGGTAATGGAAATATTGAAGCCTTAGATTGAAACATTTACATGCTTGTGTTTAATGCAAAGAGAAATCAAAATAAAATCGCAATGTAGGTTGAAAGAGCAAAATCACTGAGCCCTAACTCCAACACACACTACAGCTTTGAGGTAAACAGAAAAGGTTAAGTGTTTTAAAGGAGGCTTTACATGTAAAAATCTGAAAAGTGTTTGTCTAAAAGGATTCCAGCCCCTTTAATCTAATATTCCTAAATAAAATTCCTGTTTAACCCAATCTATCCTGAGGTCACCCGTTAGTAAATACAAATGCAATCAGGTTTGATTTCAGATTTGAATTAAAGAACAAATATTGAAATTAAAATGTTTGCAAGAATGAAAATGTGCATTGAATAAATAGAACCTCATCACTTTCCAACGGTAGGCCGTGCCACTTCTTCCTTATTAAACTTAATATTGACTTCTGTGGAAGAAATATAGTCTCATTAGAATCAGACATTTTTAGACATTGTATTTATAAACACACATTTTATTATGTGTAATTATCTAGTATTTGAATTTGTTTTCTGCTTTAAATTTTACAGCAAAATGTTGCCCTACGATGGACTGGCAACCTGTCCAGGGTGTACCCCCCGCTCATAGGTAGCTTAAGATAGGCATCAGCACCCCTCGCGACCCTGCTTTGGATAACTGTGGCGGAAGATGGATGGATGGATGAATTTTATAGCAACATTTTGCAAGGAAATATACAACTGCAAAATTTGCATATAAGAAAAAAAAATCCCCTGCAAGAAATTCAACTGCACAAATTCACCAGAAAAGATATGGCAGCAAAAATGTATTTATTTTTGACTGTGGGCATTATACTGTAAATGACTGAGGCTTGGATTCCCAAAATTTGCTGTCTTCAGCACTAAATTAGACTGAATTTCCATGGCACCTTAAAAGTACCATTTCAAGACCAAGAGGTACTTTGATGAAAGCGTAACAAGTAAAATGTTAGACTGATCTGATCAGACCTGGGATGCCACCAGCTTACTGTTAAGAAACCCATCTGTGCCCAATGATGGGTCATGTGTTCAAATGAGCGTTTTTCATTGGCTAAGTTAAATAAAACAAACATAAGGACCAAGTGGATTTGCTCTTCCTGTTGTACATTATTGCAAATATTTTTTATTGCTGTTTAATTTTTGCAGGTGAAAAAAAAATCAAATATCAATTACATACCAATAAAGGATCAAATTAAGGGTTAAATGTATGATTTAAAAAGATGTTATTCTAAAGAGACTATATTTCTTCCATAGATTTAAAAAATGCTTTTAAATACACTGCTCCTTCCAAAAATCTTCAAGTTTAATATCAATTTCTACGAGGTGGTTGCATTTTTAGTTTCACAAAAACCAAGAAAAGATGAAAATTACCAGTTTTTCAGACATAGCAACCACTAGAAAGTAATCAATCGAATACGACTCATGAATATTTGATGCCATTTGTAGTATTTATGATGAATTACCGACAAATCTTTGTTAGTCTGTATACATGAGGGATGAGGCTGCATCCACCGGCATTAATTCAATGGACCCCTGTGGAAGAGGAAAACCTCACTGCTTGAATTCTAAGTAGCAGGGAGTCCACACTCCACCACCAGAAGTAAAAAGAACAAAGCAGAGCCTGAAGAGCAGAACAGTTGGGCTTAAAAGACAGATGGAAAACAAATAGAGGTTTCATCATAAAGCCTCTGTTTGTGTTCGATTTTCTGTCAAAAAAAGGGTTTTGCCAAAGTGCTATCTGACAGTTTCATTTCTATAGAGCAGCTTGAGACATGTGGCTGGGGAGATGACTCGCATGAACACAACTATGATGCAATCATCCTGCACAGTCAGTCACATTAATTATCTGGGAGATAAATTATCTTTGTATTCACACTGAGATAGACAGAATACATACAACACTTCATATCTCACTCCCAATAATAACTAGCACTGGAATCATCACCATCAGAGGGAACACATGGGAAAGTCTAAAGGAGGATGACAGTATGACAGGTGAAAGAAATCGATGGTCGCTCCTACATGTGCATATATTCCATTTCTAATTTTGCTTCCCCTTGATCAAATGTTTTACACCCTGTCCTTGCATGCTTAATCAAACATAATTTATAAAAATTACAGAGAGTCCTTTCTTGATCAGCTCCAATACAAAATACGGAAATATTATATCCCAGATCTTTTATGTATATATAAATCAGGCATTAACGGTGCTGTATTTATGTTACCTTGTATATTCAGATTTTTTTCTTTAAACATGTTTAATTCTGCACTATTTTAGCCTAAAACTGTATTAGTGCTGCCCTCTATGGGTTAAGACGTGGCTACTGGAGTTGTATTTTCCTGTGGGTTAAAAAAGTTACCATATTTAGCTCATAGCGTTGCATTCAAGTGTCAAGTATTTATTTCATTATTAATATTTAGTCATGTCAAAATTACTATCAATCTCCCTCATCTTGGCCCTACCGTCGCTTAACCTAGCCTCCATACATTTTATCGGGTTTAGTTACGCCTTAAACAGTAAATACAAACATAAAATCACAACGAATTACAAGGAATTTTTAAATTATGTGACACAAAAAGAGCCCATCTAAAATGGACCAGAAAACAGAAAGGCGCTTCCTTATGCAGATGACGATGTGGTACTTTTTTAACAGAATAACTAGACGCTTGTCACTAGCTGTGGATTTTAATAGGAATAATTCCTATAAATATGTATTCGGTGAATGGCAATGGCAGTGTGAAACAAAAGATAAGAATTAGCAGCTGAAATTAAACATAGATTGAGAGGACAGGTTTCTTCTCACCCACTAAAAGGTTAATGAAACATCCAACTGGAATATGGGTTGTGAGGAAAAGATCCACCAAGCAAAATTTGTGTTAAAGACATTGAATAGATTACATGGTTTATGTCCGAACAACGTCTACATTTGGTTAAAAATTGAAAGTTGAAAAGTTGTTGTTGTGGCCCAGCTTTGATGATGCAAAAAAAGTGGAAATCCACAAAGGCCACAGATGCACCATGGACTTATTTTATGCAAGCAAAAGAAAAATGTTCCAGGTAAACTCCTTTTTTTTTCTCAGTTTATTTTTTCCTCAGGCAAGCAAACAAACAAAAAAAAATTTCCTCAATGTTTCTCTTGCGCTGGTAAAAAACCATACACCCACCCAGATGCATGCTGGTCCTACCATTGACTGCCTATTTATAAAAAATAATTCACCTAAATTAATCATAACTAACCAAAAACAAAAAAACATGACTAAATAACCAAAAAACCATAATCTCATAACAGATATCAAACAATCAAGCAATATAAACTTAGCTAGATTATGCACAAAAACAAAACATATTTTTAATTATTAACAAAAAATAATTAGCTCCTACAGCTGTAATTATTAGATCATTGAAAAAACAGTTATTATTGGACTACAATGGGACAAAATCACAGTGACCAAACAGCCCAATGTTCAACTATTTCTGGACTAAACCAAGACTATGACAGACAGACCCGATTTATGCTAAAAAAAACCGTCTAACTGACTTGGTGTTAGGGATGTTTAGGGGGGGAATAACCCAAACCCAATGATAGTTTGCTAGATCAGATAGACCCTATCTATAGTTGAAATTAAAACAAACAAAAATTTTTGCCTCAAGTAGTCACTTTCAGCAAAGTGTTTTTAAATCCCTCAACAGGGCTTCAGTTTTTCAGGTCTTCAATTTACCACCTTCAAATGCAAATTTTTAGCTTATGTTTTTGCCGTGGACTTTGCCATCACCATTATTCACTTAGGTGGACAGCGCCTTATAAAATTATTACACTATATCTTTCGGCTGTATTCTTGACTGCCTTGTTAAACTAGCGACATATAAGAAGCTTTAAATTAACCCACATATAACATTAACATCAGTGTTGCACGTTCATCTTTCTGTGTATGCTAGCTTTTTTTTTTTTTTTAAATCATTCTCAGCTTGAAACTGCCTGAAATATTAATGCCTGTGTGATTACTTGAGGATGATGAGTATCCATTTGTTTCCTTTTCCTTAGGGGCATCAGAGTGCACTTTTTCTTTCCCAGTTATAGATCACATTTTAAAAGTAATTAAAAAGTCAGAGAAAATGGAAACAGTAGCACATGCATGTGCAGAACGACAGACATAAACTGTAGTTTAATTTCAAGGCAAATAATTGCAATGTCAAATGAAAGAGGACCTCAAAGTAGTTAATTAGGGTAGATCAAAAAACATTTTTTAACGATTTTAAACAAGAAATACAAGCAATCCATCTTTAACCGGGTAGCCCTAAATAAAAAGAGTGCAGTTAATAATCTTCAGAAGTTGCATGTTACTTTAATGGTTTCTTACTTCGTTTCACAATAATTTGTCAATTTAAAGTATTCTACTTCATAAGATAACAAAGTTTGTAAAGTGAGCAGATGAGAAAAGGTCAAATGAGTGTTAATTCTTTTACGAGGCCCTTTACTTACACATCTGGCCCTAATTCCATCTGAGTGCATCAGAGGCTATGAACAATTATAAAACCTATGAAACAACATTTTGGTTCTTAAGGGTTCAGAGGAAAGGTTATACTTTTATCCTTCAATGAATCCATCTCCGGTTATTGGTTTTTCAGCCGCAGCAAGCTCCAAGGAAACGGTCTATTTTTGTGGATTTTAGAGTCTGAATAACACGAGGAAATATTTCTATTTTAGGATGATGCAATGATACACAAACGGGTGCCTGGAAACAGTATCCACTTCCTCTGTTCTAATGAACAACACTAATTACTATCATCACTGTCATTTACCTAATGTTATCAGATGCAGTCAGCTCTTTCACAGATGTCTGCCGACATTGCTAGATTAGTTTTCAAAGCTCCCATAATGGTGTGACGTGGTTAGGGTTCTGGCCTGCTAAAATGTCAGAAGTGAGTATAAATCTGGCATTTATTAAGGTCATCTCCCTTCCCCATGGTTAGTTACAAATGACATAAATGGGATTTTTTTTTTACATTATAACTGGTAGTTGGCATTGTGTTGTGCTGACAATGTATAAAAGCAACACAAAGTAGTGCATAAAATAAATGTATTGAAAAAAGTGACATGTTTTAGTATTCAGCACCTCTACTCTGATAACCATGAATCAAATCAAATGCGAACATCTTTTCAACATTGGCATCTATTCACATGGACAGGTTAGGAGTAGAATGAACGAATCAGCGGAAGGTAAAAGGTTAATCATTACTTTGGATGAGCTCAAAAGAGACGCACAGCTCAGGTAACAGAATCTGCTGAAAGGATCATTGCTGTGTGCAGTTCTGAGAATAATATCCTATTTAAGGTTTCAAAGACTTAACACTTGCAGAGTTTTTACATAAAACCATACAGGTGCTGGTCATAAAATTAGAATATCATGAAAAAGTAGATTGATTTCAGTAATTCCATTTAAAAAGTGAAACTTGTATATTATATTCATACATTACATACAAACTCATATATTTCAGATGTTTATTTTGTTTAATTTTGATGATTACAAATGACAACAAATGAAAATCTCAAATTCATCATATCAGAAAATTAGAATATTACTGAAGACCAATAAAAACAAAGGATTTATAGAAATGTTGGCCAACTGAAAAGTATGAACATGAAAAGTATGAGCATGTACAGCACTCAGTATTTAGTTGGGCCTCCTTTGGCCTGTATTACTGCAGCAATGCGGCGTGGCATGGAGTCGATCAGTCTGTGGCACTGCTCAGGTGTTATGATAGCCCAGGTTGCTCTAATAGTGGCTTTTAGCTCTTCTGAATTGTTGGGTCTGGTGTATTGCATCTTCTTCTTCACAATACCCCATAGATTTTCTATGAGGTTAAGGTCAGGAGAGTTTGCTGGCCAATTAAGAACAGGGATACCATGGTCCTTCAACCAGGTACTGGTAGCTTTGGCACTGTGTGCAGGTGCCAAGTCCTGTTGGAAAATGAAATCTGCATCTCCAAAAAGTTGGTCAGCTGCAGGAAGCATGAAGTGCTCTAAAACTTCCTGGTATGTGGCTACGTTGACCCTGGACCTCAGAAAACACAATGGACCAACACCAGCAGATGACATGGCACCCCAAACCATCACTGACTGTGGAAACTTTACACTGGACTTCAAGCAACGTGGATGAAGTGCCTCTCTTCTTTTCCTCCAGACTCTGGGACCTTGATTTCCGAAGGAAATGCAAAATTCACTTTCATCAGAGAACATGACTTTGGACCACTCACCAGCAGTCCAGTCCTGTTTCTCTTTAGCCCAGGCAAGACGCTTCTGACGCTGTCTGTGGTTCAAGAGTGGCTTGACACAAGGAATGCGACAGCAGAAACCCATGTCTTTCATACGTCTGTGTGTGGTGGTTCTTGAAGCACTCACTCCAGCTGCAGTCCACTCTTTGTGAATCTCCCCCACATTTTTGAATGGGTTTTGTTTCACAATCCTCTCCAGGGTGCGGTTATCTCTCTTGCTTGTACACTTTTTTCGACCACATCTTTTCCTTCCCTTCGCCTCTCTATTAATGTGCTTGGACACTGAGCTCTGTGAACAGCCAGCCTCTTTAGCGATGACCTTTTGTGTCTTGCCCTCCTTGTGCAAGGTGTCGATGGTCGTCTTTTGGACAACTGTCAAGTCAGCAGTCTTCCCCATGATTGTGTAGCCTATAGAACTAGACTGAAAGACCATTTAAAGGCTTTTGCAGGTGGTTTGAGTTAATTAGCTGATTAGAGTGTGGCACCAGGGGCCATCAATTTTGAACCTTTTCACAATATTCTAATTTTCTGATATGATGAATTTGAGATTTTCATTTGTTGTCATTTGTAATCATCAAAATTAAACAAAATAAACATCTGAAATATATGAGTTTGTATGTAATGTATGAATATAATATACAAGTTTCACTTTTTAAATGGAATTACTGAAATCAATCTACTTTTTCATGATATTCTAATTTTATGACCAGCACCTGTAAACTGCTGTGTGGAGCCTTTTCCAATTAAATTCTACTTATCATCCATTTAATCTTACAGCATTTGTTAAAGCTCCAGAAACATAACCCAAAAGACTCAATCCTGATTTGTGCAAAAAAAAAAAAAAAAAAAAAAAAAAAGAGACAAATGATTTCTCACAGGGAGGCTGATTATAAATGTTTATCAGACATTTTAAATTTGTAAAAAAGTTTTTTAGAAGCCATGCATCAATTGCCTTTCGTTTCCCAAAAACTTTGCAGTTTTAATCTATCAACATGTGAAAATGTTGAAGGGATCCATATGTAGAGTAATCATTGTATATGGAGATTATTAAAACACATCAATAATATGTTTGTTTGGTCAGGTGACCAGCAATGGCTTTGTGTCTGTGATTTCAGCAGAGTCCAGACTGAAAGGCAGTAGGAACAGCATTAAGAGTAATGCAGCTTTAATGAAAGCTTCACAGCTTTCTCATTTCTTAGAATAAAAAACAATAAAACCAGTTATCCTAATGCTGGGTTCTCATGAGGAACAATAGGTGTTAAGAATGGGAGGAACAAATGATGCACCTGCTTTGGGTGTAGAGATCTGACACGTTGCCAGGAACATCATCATCATCATCATCATCATCCTCAGCAACATCTACCCGCAAAATGAACTTTTTTTTTTTATCGTTCACCCCATTTCCACGCCTTCCTCATATTTATGATATAACCCAATGAGCTGTTCTTTAATAATCAAACATTTCTTGGCGACTCAACCTTCCCCTGTGTGCCGCAGAAAACAGGGGAAGGGCTCTCCCTGTGGTGCCAGTTCATAAAGACGCTTGCGCAATAAAAGGCGCTATAAACCCTCTAAAAGCGCATTTGGATCGCTGAACGGATCATTTAAATTTCATATTCCTCACCTCTCGGAGCTTCCTGGTCGCTGGCGTCTAGTGCTGGCGATGAGGATGCTGCGTTTTTTTTCCTCTACAAAGACCAAGAGAAACTCCCACCCACTAAGAGACCGTCTGACAATTATTACCACCAGCAAAAACAGGCTGCTCAGGGAGCGTCTGCGAATTACTTTCCTTTTAATTTGATTTTGCAAGACATAAAGCAAATATTCATAAATCAAAAAATTAAATGGGAAGTAAAAAAGTGGGAAGTAAAAAAATCGACCTATATGCTCAGGAATATATAGGCCTATATATGTATATATATTAAATTAAAATAAATTACTAACAGCAGGGACACCATTAATTTACAGGGTTTTTTGTTTTGTTTTTCTTTTTACAGTTTGTTTATTGTAATAAAGCTTGACAGTATACTGCTGTAAATTGAAAATAAGTAACAGAAAAATAACTTTGAATTATTGTTAAGAGGCAAATATTCACGAATGTCAACAAAATTTATATTTTTAGAGATTATTAATCGTGTATACAAGTTTACAAACTGAAGTGGGAAGTAGAAAAAAAATCGATCTATATGCTCAGGAATATATATATATATATAGTAAAAGATTTAATTGTAAATAAGATTAATTGTTAAAGATTTGTGCTAACTATTACTTATTTATGGAAACACATCTAGTTTTCTACCTACAGTCATAAAAGTCCTTTAGAAATGTTGGAGTGTCAGTCATGGCCCTACATGTCAACTGACTGCCTGGCAGGAAAATGTTAATTAAAGAACAAACCAAGAAAACCAAGTTAACTGGATCCACGGAGCAGGTGAGGAGATGTACGGTAGTTTTACACTTCACAACCCTGGCATTTATGAAACAAAAGTTTCTGAAAGTGGAAAACAGAGAAAAATTGTTGATAGGAGATTTTGAGAAATTCCATTTACAGTACCCTTTTTGCTGATGTTATGTAGTGGAGACAGTAGACATGTAGATGGAGGAGCTCTGTTCAGACACAATGAAGCTTGAACCTATAGATATTACAGCACTGCATATAACAATAAAAACACTGTGCTACATGGTTGTGGCAGAGGTCATATTGTGGGGATGCTTATCTCCAGCAAGTACGGGGAAGCTTTTAGCCGTTTACGGCAATATTAATAAAAGACAAATCTTAAAATAAAGCCTGTTGGAGCCTTAAATTGACAAAGACCCACTTTCCAAAAGAGCACCAGCCCTAAACATCTGCCAAGAGCTACATTGGAATGGATTAGATCAAAGCATATGCACATGTTTGGATGACCCAATTAAAAGTTCAAACATATACAGTGCCTAGCTGAGAAGCTCTGGTAAAACTGGAACATTCCTCCCATCTATCTGAATTAGCTCGAAACCTTTTGTAGATAAGAAAATGGCAAATAAAAAATAAATCCAATTCAGTTCAATTCAGTTTATTTATATAGCACCAATTCACAACACAAGTCATCTCAAGGCACTTTACAGTTCAACCAGATCACAAAGTCCAATTGATTCAGAGTTTTCAATCTAAAGAAAACCAGTTGATTGCATCGACTCATTGACTCAAATGCAATCCCTCACACTAAGCATGCTTGTAGCGACAGTGGAGACGAAAAACTCCCTTTTAACAAGAAGAAACCTCCAGCAGAACCAGGCTCAGTGTGAGCGGCCATCTGCTGAGGCTGACTGGGGTTTAAGGAGACAGAAGCAGAGATACAAAAAGCAGCTGAAACACACAGCCAGGCGGATGAGCTCCGAGCCAGCTCCCATGTCAGAGGATGAGGAGAGCACATCCACGGTCAGAGAAACAGGACTACACTGGAAAACGGGCCGATCTCCAGCATGTATAAACAAGGGTGTTGATGGAAGCAGCACAGCTGATATTTCTCTCCAGGATGGTGAAATCCACATTTATTTTTGCTGTTGTGTTTAATATATAAAAAAAACAAAAAACAAACAAAAAAACAACATCTCTACCAGTTCAAGGTATATCAATAGTTTATAAGGTACTTTAAGTTTAACACTTGAGTTGAAATGAATAAGTGCAGTCTACAAAATCTTCATTTAAAGCCAGACTCATTAGGTTTATTTAACAGTTCTGTGAGTAACATAGCTTTCCAGTCAACCAAGAACCAGTGAGCAAATGTGAATCAATATTTTTTCAGTGTGAGACATCTTAAATGTTCTATTCCGAGTTTTCCTGATGACAACATCCTGCTTCCCAATCTGTGTGCAGCCGAACACGAACAGGAGATTTTATGTCATGTAAAGCAGCTTCCGTCACAACTACTATCATAAGTGAATATTTCTTTTGGGAAAAAATAGCTCTCATCAATCGAGCATTCTGCATAAAGCTTGTTAATTCAGTTCAAACAATCCCTTATAGAGTCATATATTTTTTTATTCTATTTAATTGTAGGTGCATTGCAGAAGCTGTCTTTCAGAATGGAAATCATCGCCAAGGAAAGGAGCTTAATAATCAATAAAGCAATAGGATTAAGGATTAAGATGAGCAGCACGGTAAACAGCTGAGGTTTTGTACCAATTTATTTAACTAGTTTATAATATATTTTTTTACTGGGCTAGTTACATATTTGCTGTAACTTGAAATCACTCAATATTTACCAAAGACACATCTAATATTTTTTATGCACAGGCATGAAAATCCGAGCTTTAATATAGGCCTTTAAAGAAAAAAAAAAAAAAAGCTTTTATTTATTATAATTATTAAACATTTTTGGATTGAACCTCTAATAACATTGACCATTGCAATTAAATAATTCATGTCCAAATGACTTGCCCAATTTTAATGAAAATATTTCTCTTCTACTGCATCTTAAATAAATCTTTATTAGGTCTTAAATTATATTCATGTATGTGCAGCAGACGTCTGGCAGACACAGAACAGAGAAGTCAGTCTGAGGTTTAGAAAAACTATAATAAAGATTTCATGTTGAAACTATTGAAGTTATGAGCACATATATTAAATGACAAAACAATTAGCCTCTCCTCTCTAATATTCTAAAGATTTCACATTTTTTCAAACACTTTCCCACAAAAAATATGTTTAACTAAATATGTAGAGATATAATTTGATTATAGCAGAGTATTGCCTGAAAACAGCAAGAATTGAATGCTTTTTTGCAATGATTATTTTTCCATGAAGCACCAGAGTAGTTTGGTGACATGCCTCTCCAGCTTTACACCAAGTTGGTGTATAAAAGTGCTTCTAGTGTGTAAAAATAGAGAGCGGTCTTATATCCAAGGTAATTTCATCTTATTTTGAAGGTGTTGCTATATTCCATTTGCAGGGTTTAAACTAACAGCTTACATGAGGAGGGTTCATCACTGAGACTTGTTCGCCACCTGCTGGATCGCACTTGTAAAGTCACTAATTTCAGGAATCAGTATTTTCTTATATACCATACAAATTTCACTCATTCCCTTTGAGCATCTCCACATTATTTTTTCCAAATAACAGCAACCAATATTACTGTGTTTTATTTTGAGTTTTGAGATAGATTAACATAAAGTAATAAAAAGTGATGAAGTGGAAAAATGTAACAAAAGATTTAAGAAATATTTGAGGGATAACAGCTATTTAAGTGTAGTGTGCGTTTTCATGTAGTCCCCCTTTATTCCATTACCCCTTAATAAAATGATATATGGAATCGATTTAATTTGCATTTTCCTTTTCACACAAACACTTTTTCACATGAACTATATGCACTAATCCAGAGCTGAAAACTAGAAAGAAACTAAAAGTTAAACCTAGAGAAACAGGCTAGATAAATCTTGATCAAATAAATTATGTTAAGAAATGAAACTAGATTATTTATTTATCAGCAACTGCCATTTTTATTACTGATATAATTATTGTTAGAGGAAGTACAGGTGTAATCAGCAGTATTAAAGTAACAGTTTTATGCATCAGGTCATCTTCAAGATATTTAAAGATAAGAAAAAACAATACTATTATGTAAAATAAAGTAATAGAAATAGCATAGTGGTAGTTTATAATGCAACATACAAGTTATATTGGTGCACTTGGTGCAGTGATAGTTTGATTGTGATTGCTTACATATCCAGGCCAGCAGGGGGCATTAGACAGACAAGCGGACACCTTATTGATGACATCCTTAAAGTGGACGAATAAAGACGTTTTCTTGCCTGCTTTCGAAAGAGGAAACAGGGCACCGAGCCGAGGCTCCGTGGTGCTGAAAGGACAGCTCCCCGGCTTTTTGACAGCTGCAGGTAGGCTCTACTGTCGCCATCGAGATAGATTAGAGAAAATAAAGATATTGTCGGTTATCACTGAATACAATACAGATCTTTCTAGGGTAACATAGAAATATTAATGAGGAGAAAATGTCTAAATTGTCTATCAGACAGAGCTTCCATTCACATTGTTTACTAATGATAGATTTAGTTTTAAAGTTTACATCTTAGTCTGAAGCTTTTTCATCTCCAGAGCTTGTTCGTGCTGTAGGTTAGTAGACCTCTAGAACAAGGATGAGATATTCTTAGTATTCTCAGTGGCACCTGGGAGTCCCTAGACCCTAATTTTCTCAGAAATGAGTTCCTTTCAACCACAGAGTTATGTTTCTTGACTCACATTTTGTAAAAACCAAACTGTGTCACACAGGCAGACATTGTGTGTATAATTCTCCCAATTATCTATTCTTAATGACCTCAACAGAGTATGTCTTTTAATTTAAATAAAAATAATTGTCGTCCACTATTACTATTTTTAAAATACCATATGTGTTGCTTGTTATATTAGAATACAACATTTAATTTTCTGCAATTTATTTCAATAGAATCTCAGAAAATATTTCTTGATATTTAAATTCAGCCACCTGGTGAAGCCATCTTTCTTTGCAATTGGATCTACAAGTCTTTCCTTATTTTTGAACAGCAACCTTTCTCATTTGGAAGGATTTGCTGTGGGACTGTTTCCATTCTAGTGTCAAGTCCTTTAAAGCTAATGACAGTTCTCCTTTAGGATCCCCCTGTTTTAGCTCCATCAATTTATAATTTTTCTTCATGGTAATGACTGTGTTTACAGGGCAATGTGCAGTGATATATTTCCATTTTACTTGCAAGCCAACAAATTTCTGTTTAGTCTAATCCTCCTAGAGCAGTCTCTGCTACATATATTCTCTGCTCCTCCCATTGGTTAGGACAAAATATTTTGACTTTCCACTTTACATCCTTCTGTAAGGTACAACTAAAAACAGCCTTGCTTCTATTTTGCCTCCCTTATTACATTAACACCTGCTTTCCCTGTGCCTCACCTGGGCAGTGAGGTAACAGGTATTTTCTTTTAGTTCACAATCCTTCTCTGTTTTGTGATCTACTAGATTCTGCTGGGCATTGGTAGATCTGCTGTTGTCATACCTTCCCCTTTCTTTTAACATTTTCTTGTTATTTATTACATTTACACTGTTTTAAACTAGTCATTTGATTATATTTAGAGTATCAAGATTAGAAATTAATCAGACAACAAAGATAAGCATATATCACTTTTGATGGGTTTTTTTTTAACAGGTATTTCAGTTTACAATCATTCACTATGCTGTGCTCTACTAGATGCTGCTTCTGATTTATTCTGCTAAATTTCACCTTTGCTCTCTTACAGATATGTTCACCCGAATGTTAAAGCTGAGACTGCTTAATGCTGTAGCACCTGCGTACTTCTTTGTGGCCACTGCAGTTACGTTTATACTACATTTCTTTCTCTTCATCCCATCTATCTTCCCCAATCCGGACACATCGCTGAGGAGCTCGACAACCCTTCACACAGCCGTTTTTCTCTTCCTGATGTTTAATGCATTGGGGAATTACATAATGACTATCAAATATCCTGCTGAGAGTGCCAATGACACAGCGATTCCGGTGTGTTCACCCCACTGCTCGGACAAAGTGGATGCCCACTACCTCCTTAACGGACGCCACTTCTGCAAACTGTGCAAGAAGGTTATTTTCAGGAGAGATCATCACTGTTTTTTCACTGGAAACTGCATCGGCAACAAGAACATGCGCTACTTTATCATGTTCTGCATCTACACTTCATGCACATGCATGTACTCTTTGGTTCTTGGTGTGGCCTTCCTGACAGTCGAGTACTCCATCTCCTTTGAGAACCCACTGACCTTCCTGACCCTTCTCCCTCTCTCCACTGGTTACTTCTTCATGGGTGAGATTATAGTTATATTTGTTGAGTAAAGCAAATCTTGGGTGGGTTCACATCTCAATTCTTGTTATCCTCCTTCTCATAGGCACAATCTCAGGCCTGCAGCTATTCTTGGTGCTGATGCTGTATGTGTGGCTGGGCATCGGCTTGGTGTGTGCAGGTTTCTGCTGTCAGCAGGTGCTACTGGTGGCCCGGGGGCAGACCTGGTGTCAGATGCAAAGAGGGGAGCTGGTGGAGAATCGCAGCCCTTGGAGAGCAAACCTCAAGAATGTTTTTGGTGCCCGCTGGATCCTTGGCCTTATTCTGCCTGTGCAAACAGTGGATACATACTCTGAAGATACAGATGACCTCAAGCAAGACTGACGGACAACTATTCATCACAAAAAGTATAATTTTGGTCAAAAAAGGGGCTCAACTTTTAGAATGTTGGTGGAAACTGTTTTCTAATCTGTATGGATGCTTGTAGTAAGATAGCTGTTAGCCTCATGCCCTTAAAGCCAGGAGCCATGCTAACAATGTGAGACAAGTGCTAAGCATACATGTTTATCTTTAAAGAGGCATTTCTTAATGCAATATTAGATAAATAATAAAATAAGTGATAAGTAAATAATTTTTACAGCACCCTACATGCATATCTGTTTACCTTCACTGCAAAAACGATCTAGAAATAAGTCAACATTTCTTGAATTAAAGGTATTCCCCCCTTAATAAGACGATTTTCCAATTGAATGAGTATTTTTACTCTTAAAATAAGATAAATAGATAAAATGCTCTTAAAATAATACAATGCAATTGTTTTATCTTATTTTAAATGATAATTGTCTTGTTCCATTGGGAAAGTGTGTCATTACTTCCTCTACTCAAGAAAGATTTGACTTATTTTAAGAAACAATGACTTTGGATTTCATTGTTTTGCAGAGTTTTGAAAATGTGTAAAGAAACCTTGCAGTCAATTCAGCTTGTATTTTACCAATGGCATCTAATGCTGAAGGTTTTAGAAATATGCAACAACTCATGATAACCATTCCTCTTTGGACAATCTAACTAGATCCTCCAGAGTCCTGGGTTCCTTCCTTTCCCGCTCTCCTCATCTCATCCCACACCGCTTTCAGATGATTAAGAGGCTTTCTGGTCGAGTCCGCCAGAAATACCTTTTTACTGTAGATGCCTTCATTATGATTCCTTTATATATATTATGTTTTATGTTTGATGGAAAAAAAACAAACTCAGTCTTTATCCAAAGCATAGGGTTTTTTTCTGTCTCTTTGATGTTTAGCAAAGCTAAGACAAAAACACTAAAATCCACAAACTGATTTCACATTTGTGGAATATATATATATATATATATATATATATATATATATATATATATATATATATATATATATATATATATATCCAATATATATATATATCATTAAAAGATTTATTCAGTAACATTCTCAATGCAACAGATTAAATTCTTTTTACACATCTCTCAGGCGTTTCCATAAACTCGGTGGGTGTTTTATGTTACACTGAACAGCTTTCAAACTAACATGACTGATGCGATTTCAGTTGAAACTTTCTAAATAGAAAATGCTGGAGGGGTTGGGATTTAAAATATCCAGGATTTATGGACAACAAGCCATCCTTACTTGTGAAAAATACATCTGCTACTAGATGCATAACTTTTTTTATTTTACATTTTTTTCTGCAACTAAAGTAGTTGAGCTACATTCACTTTGGTTTTTCAAGCGTACTTTTTGAATTTAATGATGCCTATTTGTGTATTGCAATAAAGTTTTAATGGATTTAAAAACCACACCATGCAGTTCTTCTTTTTTCCATCTTTAATGACACATCATTTGCTAGAAAAATAATAAGAGAAATGTCTAACAGTTTGATAAAGACGAGATACACAACACAAAAACTCACAAAATACACACCAGAAAATCCCACCTCTTACTTCCCTGTGAATTATTACTACCAAAAACATATTAATAAAATTTAAAGAAAATTACAACCATTGTCTTTACAATATAAGCAATTGAGGACATCTTCATAGATCACCCCAAAGACAAACAAAACCATAGATCCTTTGACTCCCCTGACTGCATACAACTTCCCTCCACATAAGAGAAGTGTACACATCAAAGATAATTGCACAAAAACATAAAGCATAAACATGAACACATTTAAAAGGCACAGGCATTAAAATAAACACATATATTCACATTATTTCTTCAATACACAATGCTCAAAAACCTCAGAGGAAAGTGCAAGTCTAAAAGAAGAGCTATAGCTGTCATATTTTGTAAAAAACAAAAACATATCAAGACTTATAAAGCATGAAATTACAGAAAGCATAAAGATGGCAACAGCCGATCCAGAAGCTAAACAATAGTATGGCTACAACAGTGGTGTTGCTACATTTCTGTTCAAATATCTTAGCAAATATAAAATAAGAACAGAAGATTGACGAGCAAATTTCACCATTAAACTGGCAAATTTATCCAGGTCACAACCTAAGATTCGTCACACCTCTTAACATAATTCTTGGTCACGAAGAAGGAATAAATAATACTGACACCTAAATAACATCTTTAAAATTGAGAAAAACTTATTTCAAACGTGAAATGTATGTTTCTCTAGATACATACATTTTTAACATTTATATATAATTGATAGTAGAAAGAATAATCAGATGAACTTGTCCGATAAATAAAAGAAAACATCTGATAAACCGTCTATGCATCAGCAAAAATAAATTCTTTCATAGGATAAAATATATTTTATGTCTATAAGACTAAATGTTTTTGTAAGTAACAAAGGTGCCTTAGTTTACAATTTTATTGAAACTTGAACTCTGGCTTTAAATCATTTGAGAAAAATGTTCAATACATCACAAACAACCAGTGTGTGCCCTTCAGACGCTCCAGTAGAGCTAAATCTGAAAATAAACGATGTCAACGTAAGTTTCCAAATGCAGAAGACCAATATCATCTAACTGAACTCAGCTCATGACACTTGTTAGAGCTAAATGTGTAAATTGCAAAATTCCATTTAATATATAAATTTAATATAAATAGGTTAATGTACGTCAATGCTATTCTCCAATAACATGCACATAGCACACATTCTTTTTTCTTTTTCTGGGGAATTAAGGCCTCTTCCCCTTCATGCAATTTGCATTCCTCCATTACATATGCAGGTGATTCCTAGAGCCCTGGAATACTGGGATAAGGATTTTCACAAGGTCCAGGCCTGAAAGGGTTTAATTAAACTACAGCTGCTAAGCCTCAGAAGTTTGCAGTTTCTTTTCAAGCTGTCTAGTGTTCAAATGGCATGGCAGCATTTCACAATTAGAGGTTTTATTATAGAGTTTTAACTGAAATAAATCTGGGGAAATTTAGATTTTCGTGGTATAGTTTTGAATGTATATCTATCAATAACAAATCCAATTTTTATACTAATTTCATTTTTGGTTATGACTAGTAGAAAATTTCACCACTTTTTCCCTCAAATTAACATTCAAAGATTTTAATTTGGAATATTACGACCCCCAACATTTAAACTCTCATGTAAAGTTTCTAGAAATGTTCAGCCTCTTGTAAACCTGAGTTGTGCAATTTTAGCAGGCAGAGAAGTTTTGCATGCCTATCTTTACTTTTTTTTTTAAACAGTTTATTTTCATGGGCACAGCTTGATATATATATATATATATATATATATATATATATATATATATATATATATATATATATATATATATATATATATATATATATATATATATATATATATATATATATGTATCCCATGCAGATTTAAGCCCACCAATTATATGAGCCACATTGAACTTCAGCAAACTGCTGCGAAGGCCATAATTCTCAGCAGGAGCAGGACTTTAGTTAAATGCAAACTGTTGAGTCAGAACTATTCCTGTAAAGCTGAGTCTGTCTAGTGCACACGTTGTTTTTTAAATAAAACAACTGGTACAGTCAGGAATAACAGATAGTTATGTACCTTAAGTCCTTTCAGAGCAAGTTATATTGATACAATCAGAAAAATAATGGTACCCATGTAATACTAAATAAATGTAACATTTTAGTTAACAGCACTTAGGGCAACTGGGTTTTCAGGCATCTACATGGCTTCTCATTTAGTTATCCAATCTGGACCAATTAAGGTCTACTTTTAAATAACTATTATTATTAGAGAATTATTATATTATTAGAGAGAAAGAGTAAAATACCCTGATCCTTCTTTCTGAATGCCATTACATGGACCTAGGCACAATCCTGAAAACCAACATCAAACACATCTGTTTGTTACTGCAACCACCAATGAAGTAGATCACTTAACAGAACTGTTTTAGACCAGATGAAGTGAAAGGAAGGGATCTGACCTAGATAAGCCTGAATCTCAGTTCACTTGTCTCAGTACTCAAGCCTGTTGCTAATAAAACATAAAAGATCAATCATCTTTAGGCAGTGTTATTATTTTAAATATATGCTATTTATAGTTTAATGTGTCCCACTTCCTTCAGTTCTTTAGTGTAATTTAACTGTTGCTTGAGAGTGCGAGCTACAGAAATCAAGCATCTCTTCATGTAGTTACCGAACATTCAAAGAATATTTTGGACACAGAAAACACGTTAACCTGTTTGTTAAAAATGCATGACAGACATCATGCATCCATCTGGCTTGTTATTGGCTGTAAGGCGTGCGTTACTTCGGTTTGACACTGATGCGCCAGAGAGTCCTGCTCCAAGAAACACTTTCACCCATTGCGCAACATCAGAGGCAGATATTTTGTAAAAGGCAAAGATTAGAAATGAAGGCATGCTTTAAAACTCTGCTTCAGTATAGATGCTGTGTTTAAGATTCAAGCCCAACCAGCAGTGATAAATGTTTTTTAAATTCCTGAATTCTACATTTAAAACCGTTAACAGTGCTTTACACAGGTATTTATGTCCCTTTAACCTCCACACATTTTGTCACGTTAAATAATATCACTGTGGCCCAGTGGGGAGAGCAGCTGTCTTAGAATGTGAAAGTTTTCTTGTCTATTCCAACTCTCCCCCATCAAATGTTAATGTGCCCCTGAGCAAGGCACATGCTTCTAAAAAGCATCTTTTTCATAATACTTTTACTTTGCAGAGGTCTATGGGGAGAAATGTCAATAGAAAAAACTAATTGTTTGTTTTGTGAAGTGTTTGCAACATGACAAAATGTAAAAAGGTTTAAAGGTGTCTGTAAACCTTTGTAAGGCACCGTACACCCCCCACCATCTGATAAAGCAGTGAGAGGCTAGCTGTGTTTTTCATAACGATGTGACACATTCAGCAGCTGACCTCATTAATAATCCTTCTGAAACCAGATTTAAAACTGCTGGTTACATCAATTAAACATGTTACGCTAGGACACGCTGAGCTTTAACCTGGAAATGCTCTGTTTCCGTGTCCTGCAGAGAGAGCTGTAGCTTGGTCCACAGCTGTGGATCCCCACTACTCAGAGCTTCAAGCAGCAAAGCTGTTTGCTCCTGCAGAAGGTGGAGCTGACCCTGGGTGCGCTTGTTTTCCTTGATCAGTTGCTTGGTGCGCAGCGTAATCCCTAGCAGGCCAGACTTGCTGAGAATGTTGTAGGTATTGCTGAAACGCTTTAACTTGTTACTGTGGATGGAGATGGGATCCTGATATTTCTCTGTAAGCAGGCTGCTGCTGCTGTTGTCGTCGGGTACAGTCCTCAGCTCCTCATATGTGTAGTTCATTAACGAGCTGGTTTCATCTGAGGCCAGAGATTTGTTGGAATCTTGTTCCTGACTCTCAATAACCTGAGCTTCGCTGGTTGCTGCTTCGAAACTTGAGACAGCTTGGGCTGAAATGTGCACAGCTGACAGTGGGCTGGGGGACACGTCAAGCCTCTGGGGGTCATGGGGTCTCCTCTGATGCTGCTCATATCCCATTCTTCCATTTGCAATCGATGATCTCCCTTTCTTGGAGGATGTATCCACCGGGTAGGGGGCAATTCTGGGGTATGACTTGAGGATAGGTGTGTAGCTTTTAGATTGCCGCGTATTGTCAGAGCCAGCTTTGGGTGAGCAGTTAGAGCCATTTGATACCACTGGCTGAAGAAGAACCACTTGGGATTGGGGCATCACCTCCACTGATGAAGGAAAGCCCCACTGCTTTTCTGGTGGAGCCAAGGAAGATGGCTAGAGAAAAAAATAAGCTAATAAATAACTTCATAATACCATTTAACTATGTAATTAACATTCAAACAGTGAGTTACAGTGTATAGAAATGACTAACAACTGTTTTTTTTTCTTTCTTTTTTTATAAACACCAAACCTAAAGGTGAACAGTTCACTAAAACAACATTCCTTGGTGATGAAGTTGTCACTGAGGGAGAAAAGCCAAACAGGTGGTGATTTGACCTGCTGTTTGTCCACTGATTGTATAATAAAAATGTAGGAGGAAAAAGTGGAAAAATAGTTAACCTACAAAGTGTAAAAACACACAACTTACAAAACAGTTGACACTTTTGACTATTAATGAATTCAGGACAGACTATTCTGTCTATTGTAGAGTTGGGCGATGCTTCACAATATGCTTGTGGGAGACCACGAAATTGTTTCTTAATGTGAAATTATTTTTCTGCAGTGTGAATCTAGGCTGATGAAATAAGCCTATTTATAGTTACCAGCTCAGGGGTAACAGGAGCAACAGCCTGCATTGACACCTGCTTATGTTGTTCAGCCTTGAAGCAGCCTCCTAATGTATGAGATGGATTTGGATTCTTACTTTCCTATGGTTCTCTGCTGGATGGATCTCACTGAAATCAAACCATTGTTTATTTACAAATCAGGGGGTGGAACATGGATGAGTTGGACCTAATCGACTCAGAGCGGTTTTTAGATTTAGAAATCTCCTTTGTCAGTTTTGACAAAAAAAAAAACTGATTATTTTTAACTAAAATACAATTCTGACAGAAATGTGTGGATGCCTGTGGTACTCCTAATTTATTTAATGAAAGGCCAAACAGCATTAAGCCCAAAAAAACATACAATTTTAATTGGTAGTAATTATATATCATAAACAGAGAGTGGTTTCAGCAGAGAATAGGCGCTACTGAAATTAAGGGAAAAAAAAAAAAAAAAAAAACAGAGATGGGGCCAAAACACTTTTCATGCTGCATCTCTCTCTTTTTTTCTCCCAAATTGTTTTGCCTTTTTGCAAAAACCAGCAGATGTTGGGAAACATGAAGATGAGTGAAATTTTTGTGCAAAAGCCAGAATTATATAACACCTGAAAAACATTACTAGTTTAAAAAATATTGTTCTGAATTTCAAATGTAATAAATTAAAATGCCAGTCTAAGATGCTGTATTAAACATGAGTTATTAGCAGTGCATTGCACAGTCACAGATCTGGCATATAATCCAGTTTACCTGCTTCAGGACAAAGTTGTTCATGATGATCATCGGGGAAAGCCCGGAGTATGATCCACCCATCACAGCCACCTGCTGACCACCTGGTTCATGACCGACTACTGACCCATTCCTCCCAGCATCTTCTGAGTCTGTGACCTCCACTGTGCTGAGGTACTCGGAGCTGGCATCTGAAAATGAGAAGGCCGACACATGGGTCTTATCGTGCTGAAAGGAGGCAGGTTTGTGTTTTGTGCGGAAAGGCAGAACATTAGAACTATAAACACTGGCAGATGCAGATAAAGATCTCTCAACCCTGTAGAGGACAGCATCAACCTAATGAAGGGGATTGAAACAAATTCAGGTCAGCCTTGGTGATATAAGTAAAGGCCATCCTCTTTAGGGCTCAGTGCACCCATATAATGCTACCCAGATCTCCATTTTTGATTAGGCTTGACAACGTTCTTTAAAAAAAGTATCATTTTCAGCCGTTGATTCAAACATGTAGGTTATTAAAATCCAAAAATGTTGTTAATAACATAGCTATTCCCCTTTGATGCTTTTATTTTTAGTGATGATTTGAGTATCCATCCTCAAAACAGCATCGTTTCAATGTTCAACATTTTCATTCTTGTGTTAAAAAAACAAAACAAAAAAGCTTTTAACTTAAAAACTCACAGGATCTCAATTTTGGTCAGATTACATTTAAAAAGAACACTCCAGCACTTTATGTGGAGATGATAATGTTCATGCAACTTTAAACTGTTTAAATCCAAAGGATTTTATATTGTTGCCTAAAGTCTTCTAGACACTTCAATATGGGAAAAAAAGGCAATATGTTAAAGTCTTGTAAAAGTAGACCTAACAAACCTGAGAATCCTGAATCTCTCTCAAGGTCTTGTTTTGACATTCTCAACAGCGGTGTCCTTGTGAAGGGCGGCCCTCTTTGTGAGCCTGGTCTGCTGAAACTGCTCATTCTGATATATGCTGGGAAACAAAAAAACAAAACAAGTTTAAACTGATCTTTTTGCACAGAAACACTTCTATGAGCTATCTCTTAAGCTTAGGATTTCCTAGGACACAGACACAACTCAAGGGCAATAATATAAAATAAATAGCATTTGATCTATTTGAGCAAGCACGATGCCACTATTGGTTTAATTCCATACATTTATTCCAAGAAAGGTTAATCATTTAATCATTATACACTTCAATTACAAGTTACAGAGTACATAGGGTACCTCAATCACAAATCAGATTTCTAAACAAAAGACATAAGCATGTTTTTTTTGTTTTTTAAGAGCAGTTAATCAACAAAAAATATCATTATTTGACCCTTCAAATTATTACTTTATGGCCTTTTTGTGCTAGTGTAGTTTAACATTATTTAAGAGGTTATAAAATCTGACTGGGTAACATCCACAGCAGGTCTTCTATGGATTAATCATCTTTGCAAAACCAATTGTGCCTTTTCCACATACCGTACTTTATCTGCAGGCAGCCAGGAATAATTAAAATGATGACTCACTTCAACATAGATGCTAAAATATAACACAGCTAGGACTTGCAGATTATTTCAGGTCAATCGGGTAAAACATTTCAAAATCTTACTCCCTGTTTTGGCTTCTCTCACACACATCACAATATTTGATCTTTTTTTTTTTATTCTATTTACCAATCAATCTTTTTACTGTATGCGTTTATTTTTGTAGCCTAAATACACGTTACAATAGTCATCCAATGCATATTTAAGCCCTTTTTACATGTTTTGTGCAGTTTGCACACCTTTTTTTTCCCAGGTAAACCCTCTTCATAACCCTAGCTTTGGTGTAATGTTACAAAGTTGGTCAAATTACAGAATTCGACTTTTGGATCGATGGCCTGCCATCCTCCGACGGCCTGAGTTTTTAAAATAATATATCTCATCATGAAGAAAAAGACACACTTCCTCGTTGAAGCATCAAAAAAGTAAAAATGTATTAAATGAATATTGTATCTAGCTGCTGAAAGTAAAATATTTTATCAACTTTCTTAAAAATAGTCAGCTTTATCTTACAAAGACACCCCGACTTCAACAGAAGCAAAACGAAAACATCAACTGCTGCTAGTCTCTACCGAACACGGACTGCACGTCTCCCTGTTTACTATCTGCTTTCGATCTCTGTTAGCACAAATAGCTAGGTAATGCTGATGAGTGCCACTTTTGGTTAGCTAAAACGTATTTAGAAACAAACCATTTACTATGTAAATAGAAGTATTTAACAAAAACCTACCAAAATTTGGTTTTCTTCCAAACTGACATCCGATAGTAGTGTCATCAGTCGACGGGCTGCTGAAAATGCTCGACAGTGTCGAAGCTAACCGTCACGCCTTGTTACCCGTATTAATTCTAACCCTCAATAAGTCTTACAGGTTAACACACCAAATGTATCCTTTAAATTTTTAAGGAACTTTTATTGTTAAATATCTACTATATAAAATTAGATTTGTAAGCGTTATTACATCCCAACGGGTTTTAAATAAGGAACGAATGATAATTTATGCCTGCAAGACTTTGAAGTGGGCTAAACAGCCCGTTAAAAGGTAGCAGGTTTCTACTGTTGTCCTAGCAACAGCTAGACACAGCGGAAGTTGTTTTCTAGAAGGACGACGGACGTCAAAGCCGCAAATGCGCCCTCTATTGGCTCATATGTCAGTCTACATTCTCCATAATATAATATAATATAATATAATATAATATAATATAATATAATATAATATAATATAATATAATATAATATAATATAATATAATATAATATAATATAATATAATATAATATAATATAATATATATAATAATAATATAATTGTTATTATATATTATTATATTATTATTATATATATTATATATTATTATAGAATATATATTTATATATCTATGTATATGTAACCTTGTGCATTCCTAATATAGTATTACATTTTAAAATTATTATATTATATTATCCATCCATTATCTGACACGCTTTATCCCAAGCGGGGTCGCAAGGGGTGCTGGTGCCTATCTCCAGCTGTCTACAGGTGAGAGGCGTGGCACACCCTGGACAGGCCAGTGGGAGTACCCGGAGGGAACCCACTGATCATGCTCAGGGAGAACATGCAATCTCCATGTAGAAAGACCCTGGGCCGGGAATCAAACCCGGAACCTTCTTGATGTAAGGCAGCAGTGCTAGCAGCCCCATATTATGTCATATTATATTATATAATATAATATATTCCTATATATATATTATATAGGAATGGGCAAGGCTGCAAGTTGCCCAAAATTGCTCACCAGGCTAGGGTTTGTGCAAGTCCGCAGGACAAATTCTATTTACAAACTTGTAAAAGTATAAAAGTTTTAAACAATCGAATGCAGGTTAACTCTCTAACATTTATTGCTTGCTAATCCTTGCTAATGCCAGTAAAAAAACAACACCCCCCAAAAGAAAGTTATCTGACAGTCATAGTACTTTTATTATAAAATAAATATTTAAATGAAATAAAAATAATAGCATAGGTAAAATGTTTCTACATCATACATTTTCTTCTTTCGGTGTATGAGGAAAAGATATTACATAACTAACTCAACTGACCATTCCAATACCACTCTGTTTCTATAAACGGACTCAGGAAATCACCTGTGGAGCGAGATTGACAGAGTGTTATGTTACCAAAGGGGACATGTATAAAGCAAAGCACTTTTGTGTTTGTCTTTTTTTTTTAAATGTTGTGAAAATGGTTGTAAATATGTTTAAAATGCATTACAAATACTCAACAATGGATGAGATACGAATAAAAAAAAAATTAAAAAAGGATTTTCTTTTGATAGTTTTCTACTTTACCTGGCGTTACCCAGAATTTGGGTCATTGAATATGACCCAGTTTCTTTATTTGATCACATGGGATGGATTTGCTTTTCCAGTGTTATTTTTAACATGCTTGTTCCTTTAATATTTAGAGCAAATGTGCCTAGTCATGTAAAGAGTACAGACTTTTTCTTGTGAAACACACAATGTTATGATTGGGTTAATGCATTCTGAAGTAGAATAGGAAAATGTGATGATAAGGCACATTTAAATAACTGCCAACTTTATCAACCAGCTCTTCAAATAAAACATTTTCCTATTGAGCATTTTTATGCCCTATTTTTAAACACTAGAGGGAGGCATATCATTGTTGCATGTACAGTGCATATGTACATTTAGTCAAAAAACAAAAACCTTTACAAGTCTTTACAATGATAATCAGAAAAACATAAACTTTTTGAAGGTTGTTGGTCTAACGACTTTAACAATAAATATAGAGATTTAAGTGTAACCGCCTTTAAATACAAGAATAACCGACAAAGTAACTAACACAATAATATCAGGTGGAAGATCAAAACATGAGTCTTTCGTTTTCTACATTGCACTGGCTCCCAGGGATGTCCATTGTGTCAGGTATGTAACAGAGTGTTTCCACCAATCAAATCGCACGTCCTGTTGAACTTCGTCATTGCAGACACCCTGTTCGTTATCGACAGCATGTCAGCAAACCAACCCAGCTGTTGGAGTCTCTGGCAGCAGACACAGTGTTTGATAGATCATTGGAGGAGACTCTTCATGCTGTCACCGGGCTCGATGAATAGACAGCCACGCTGCAACAGGAGGTTGGGTTGCCGCTGAAGTTACCTGCGGGGAATCTGGCACCTGGAGAATGAATAGAGTTGCTGTTTTATCGACATCACCTTAATAGCCTGTTGGTACGTTAACTTTTGTCTTAATAAAAGTGTGCCATTACCTGTCACAGTCTTTTGTTTTTTGTCTCTCCTTTCTCTTCCTTCCTCTTCCTCTTTGCCTTTTCCTAAACAAGGATAAGATAATTGTAAAAAATCCCCACATCCTCTGAAAAAAATATAACTTTTAATCATTGATCTCCGAAAGGGGTTCTTACCTTCCAACTTTCACCAAAGGTTTCCGCTCTCTGAGAAGATTTATAGAAATTATATTACAAAACATTCCCTCCAAAATGTTAATTTTTAATGTATAGTTAAGCTTTATGTAATATGCATGTTTTAAAATAAATACAATACTGTTTAATAGCCCTGCTACCTTTATAGCATTCAATATTTTAGTTTTAGAATAACTTGTTGAGCAGTGTCCCCCTTTCCTCCATGTCCTGTGTGGAGTTTCTTTTACTGTTCAATATTCCTCTTTAGGGCATTTGTAGGAGGTTAAATTATGCTTATGAAGTAATTCAGCTTATCTGAACTCGTGATATATTCATTCTCTGCGAAACAATATATAAACAAGTAAACGGATGATAAGGGTGCTGAATGTAATGCAGCAGAGGTCTTTGAGTTGAGATTAGGACCCAGGACAGCTGCGTCAGTGACTAAGAGCCTATATATCGCAGGCATGTCCAGAGTTGGTCCTCGAGGGCCACTGTTCTACAGCTACAGCTTTAGGAACAACGAAAGAAGCAGTAGTAAAATGCTAAAGCACCATTATTCTCATTGACACACATACAGTCAGACCTTAAAACTTGACAGGAAACTGCCAGTTATCACATTAAGAAGCTAAATGTCTTTTGGAAATAGATTTAAAAGTCAGAACAGATAAAAATTCAGGTTTTGGTCACCATGACAAGAGGTCGGGTTGGTTGAATAAAGGTGCTTTCAAAGCAAAGTACAGTATCATGCATGGTGGTGGCGTCACCTTGCTGAGGGCCTGTTCTCCTGCTAATGGGGACGAATATAGATGAGCAAGACTCGATTACCATCCTTTCACTTCAATCCTGAATGTCCTACAGGTGCTGGTCATAAAATTAGAATATCATGAAAAAGTAGATTGATTTCAGTAATTCCATTTAAAAAGTGAAACTTGTATATTATATTCATACATTACATACAAACTCATATATTTCAGATGTTTAGTTTGTTTAATTTTGATGATTACAAATGACAACAAATGAAAATCTCAAATTCATCATATCAGAAAATTAGAATATTACTGAAGACCAATAAAAACAAAGGATTTATAGAAATGTTGGCCAACTGAAAAGTATGAACATGAAAAGTATGAGCATGTACAGCACTCAGTATTTAGTTGGGCCTCCTTTGGCCTGTATTACTGCAGCAATGCGGCGTGGCATGGAGTCGATCAGTCTGTGGCACTGCTCAGGTGTTATGATAGCCCAGGTTGCTCTAATAGTGGCTTTTAGCTCTTCTGAATTGTTGGGTCTGGTGTATTGCATCTTCTTCTTCACAATACCCCATAGATTTTCTATGGGGTTAAGGTCAGGAGAGTTTGCTGGCCAATTAAGAACAGGGATACCATGGTCCTTCAACCAGGTACTGGTAGCTTTGGCACTGTGTGCAGGTGCCAAGTCCTGTTGGAAAATGAAATCTGCATCTCCAAAAAGTTGGTCAGCTGCAGGAAGCATGAAGTGCTCTAAAACTTCCTGGTATGTGGCTGCGTTGACCCTGGACCTCAGAAAACACAATGGACCAACACCAGCAGATGACATGGCACCCCAAACCATCACTGACTGTGGAAACTTTACACTGGACTTCAAGCAACGTGGATGAAGTGCCTCTCTTCTTTTCCTCCAGACTCTGGGACCTTGATTTCCAAAGGAAATGCAAAATTTACTTTCATCAGAGAACATGACTTTGGACCACTCACCAGCAGTCCAGTCCTGTTTCTCTTTAGCCCAGGCAAGACGCTTCTGACGCTGTCTGTGGTTCAAGAGTGGCTTGACACAAGGAATGCGACAGCAGAAACCCATGTCTTTCATACGTCTGTGTGTGGTGGTTCTTGAAGCACTCACTCCAGCTGCAGTCCACTCTTTGTGAATCTCCCCCACATTTTTGAATGGGTTTTGTTTCACAATCCTCTCCAGGGTGCGGTTATCTCTCTTGCTTGTACACTTTTTTCGACCACATCTTTTCCTTCCCTTCGCCTCTCTATTAATGTGCTTGGACACTGAGCTCTGTGAACAGCCAGCCTCTTTAGCCATGACCTTTTGTGTCTTGCCCTCCTTGTGCAAGGTGTCGATGGTCGTCTTTTGGACAACTGTCAAGTCAGCAGTCTTCCCCATGATTGTGTAGCCTATAGAACTAGACTGAAAGACCATTTAAAGGCTTTTGCAGGTGGTTTGAGTTAATTAGCTGATTAGAGTGTGGCACCAGAGGCCATCAATTTTGAACCTTTTCACAATATTCTAATTTTCTGATATGATGAATTTGAGATTTTCATTTGTTGTCATTTGTAATCATCAAAATTAAACAAAATAAACATCTGAAATATATGAGTTTGTATGTAATGTATGAATATAATATACAAGTTTCACTTTTTAAATGGAATTACTGAAATCAATCTACTTTTTCATGATATTCTAATTTTATGACCAGCACCTGTATATGTATCAAAGTTTGTCTGTTTTAATTTAATAATACTTTAACCATAAAGTATATATATACCTGGAGCATGTAACCAAGATAGTCTTCCCCCTGGGATCATTAAAGTATTTCTAAATCTGATTCTGATAACCTGCCAAGCTGAATTCATAGCGTTTTGCAATGAGGTTTAAATCTATACGTTATAAATCTAGGACGGCTTAAATGCAATCTGTTCAGGGAGAAGAAGGACATCCCATGAAACCTTTCCAGCTGACACCCAATGCCTGCCTACCAAAGTTTGATTTTAGCCAATCACAGTAACAAATTATGATGTCATCAGATGCTGTGAAACTTCAGCTTTTAACAAGCTTGCTGTTGCTGACAAACAGGTATGAAAGCAGCAACTATGCATACATCTTCCTGTGCTGCCATGTTTATTTTGATTCTGCTATGGGCTTGGTAAATCAAGCTCGTACTAAATGTCCCGCCTTAAACTGTAATACTGCAACATGATTGGCTGACCCGTTCCACGTCGGTCTCGAATGGTTAAAGCTGGAGCGGGAAAAGGAGGATTCTTGTGTGTTTAATAAAAACACGAAAATGTAGCCTGTGGGGAAGGTTTCTTTAACCTGAGATTGTCATCACACCTGCTTGTTTTGAATACAATAGCAACATTTTACATAAGATTACACAAAAGTGCTACCAATGCTGATAACACTAATCCCTTAAATAAGAAAATGACGAGTCAATGATATGATTTTTGCAATAATTGTGTTTTCATACTATCAGAATAATAAATGTTTTAAAGAGACTGTTAAAACAGTGCAGTCACATCTGCTTCTAATTTAAGTAATGACCTGATGTCAGCAAGGGTAAATAATATGCTGAATGCTTTTAATCATAGCTCTGAAGGAGAAATAAGTATCATTAAAAACCATAGATTAGAATTTGAGGAAAATTCTCTGGGAGGTCAATTCATTAAATAATGCCACACTAAACTAAATTAAGCAATTGTAGACTATAATAATAAAACATACCATAAAGAAGAATGAATTTGCAGCATCAACTTATTCTTTAACAGCAATTAGAGGGTTTAACTAAATACACATAAAATATAAGAATTCTTATATGTATGTGTTTTAGGTGAAAATTATGAAAAGTTTCTTTTTTTCTTACCTACATTCACATGTCTTATGCTCCACAAAGGTCATCTCAACATATTCTTCACCTGGTTCTGAAGGTCGGATTTTCAACAGCTGTTTAGCAAAGTCAGAAGACACAGTTATAATCACAGGACCTTTCAAAATAACGCATAGTGCCTACACTTTCAAAGATTATATATTTGTCTACAGACTTTAAGGGATTGAAAGAGAAGTTTGTTGAGAAACAATACATGGCTTTCAACATTTTAGCACAACAATCTGAAAAATAAAAAATGCAAGCCAAACCATTCCTGTTTAGCCCTGGCTTTATGGTTCTGACTATTGTCCCAGTGGAAGGTTACCCTCTATATTGGCTGCTAGTAGGGCTGGGCGATATAGAAAAAAAGCTTATCGATAAAAAAAAATGCATATTGATCGATATCGATAATTATTGAAAAGATTTGAAACCATATTTTATGTGCAGCTCTGCCTGGACTTTTTATAATATTGCTAAATGATTTAATTTTAATAAAAAACACAAACACAGACTTCGAATTAAATCTTTATTTAACCAACTTTTTTAACCATAACAGAATTGTTTTAAAGAAAAATAACTTAAGAGACCTGAGTTATGTTATTAAATACTGACAAAGAATAAACTAAAGTGACCAGAAAAGTGACCAAAATAAATATAACAAATAAATAAATGCCCCCCCACCGCCGCCCCCGTTTCCTGCTTTAACCTGAGTTATTACTTTGAAGTTTCTGGCCCCTCAGCATTTTTATCTCAATTGTTAGAACTACGTGGGAAACTGCCCAGAACTGAAAATATATATATATTTTCCGAAGATTCCTCGGAGGAGAGCGGCGTCGGGGCCTACACAGCTCGTACTCCTGCGGGTGTGAGCGGCTGAGATGATAAAAAAAAAGTTGGTTTCGTTATCAGACTTCGTTTTCACTGGTTCCCGACACATTTTCCAGATGACTGTGGTTTGTTTTTGGTCCGACTTGCCATGACCGAAATACTGCCAGACTGCCGAACTACAAAAACCCTTCTTTGAAACAATTTCCTCCGCCTCTCCTTGCTGCGACATCTTCATGTGCTTTGTGTTGTGGTTTGAGAGGGCGGCGCTTGGTGACGGCATGCCTGGGTCCGCGATTGTGATTGGTTGGGAGGAAGCAGTGACTAGCATAAACCTACATGCTAGGCTACAATGAGAAGGAAGGAAAACTACGTTTCTTTTTTATCGAACTTTTATCGACCCTCTTTTTTTCTATTGCGCCACACGTCTATCGATCGATATATATCGTTATTGAATTATCGCCCAGCCCTAGCTGCTAGTCTTGAAGCTCCTATTGGGGATTTTATTCCAATACCTCCCCATCTTTAGCACAGTATGATGTTGCTCGGTTTCACGGTGTAGAAGTTGTGCTTAACATTATAGTGTGTTAGTTTTGCAGGTCAGCCGAAAGGTTCATCCTTGGTTCATTTGACCAGAGTGCATACATCTTGCTGTCTCCACAAAAGGACTTTCTGCTCAGCAGTATTTAACATACACATACTCTGTAAGCCAAGCAAAAAATGCTTTTGCTGCCTGAAAATTCTCCCACCTCGGCTGTTGATCATCTAAAGCTTATATCAAGCTTCTCTATGCACTTCTAAATAAGGCTTTCCTGCCTGACCTGTCAGTTTAGGTGGAGAGACACGTATTAGTAGGTTCGCAGTCATGCAATACTCATAACATTTTCTGTATATGGATTCAAAACTGCTCTGAAAGATGTTTGGACCGTGGGACATATTTAAACAACTTCACACTTATATCCCTGACCTGTCTGCATTATTTAATCTTGTTTTATGTATGTTTACTCACTGATGTTTAAACCTATGAGACCCTCACAGAACTGCTGCCTTTATGCTAAGATGATATTAAATTCAGACAGTCTTTTTAAAAAGAAATTAGTTGCAAAATGTTTCACTTAACAATATCAAGAAGTAAGTGAATGAATGCATATATTCACATGGTTCAGCTTCAAATTACAATTATGAGATTTTGTATTTGGAACAAAAAAACCCTTAAAACCATTTTTTAATCAAACTTTACAATTGTATGCTACTTTGTGCTGTCTACTTTGTGCAGATGCCATAAAATACATTGAATCTTTGTCAAATTTTATAAGAATTAAAGGGAAAGTTTTTATTTTATATATATATATTTTTTGCTGTTCTCTTACCTGCATTGTGACATTTGAAGTTTCAGTGGGATGACACTCTAAGTTTTCATCACCGCAGCAGCCCGCACATCTAACCAACGGCACGCAGGAGGGGCTGTAAATGTGCTCCACCTCTGTCGGGTATTCCTGGACAACTTCCACCAGCTTCTCCATTGTCCGGCAGAAACTGCGACCCCACACCTCTTGAAACATCAACACTGTGAGGAAGAACAGAAAGATAAACCACTTTGAAGATAAATAAATATTTGTCCACTTATAGATGCACTTACAGATCTTGATTTAAAGCAAATTCTCCAAATCTTTAATTAGAGACAAAAATGACTCCATGTACTGTAAATAACCAACACTACTAGTTTATATTTATTTGTTTGAACATTTATTTAAACAGAGTATTAATGACATGCTCATGTAATGTATACAGGGACCTAATACCAGATGTGATATACAGTGTATCCTGTTTCCTACTGCAGAAAAAAAGTACAATGTGCACTACACTTTCCTGTGGGAGTACATGTGTGAAAGTGTCCTACTTGCTGTGAGGGGGAGAAAAGTACAGGGACCACTATAGCCAAACACAGAAGGAAGAGAAAACAAACACTGGGAACATGGCCATGAACAGAACCCTGCTGGAACTGGAGCTGGGCTGCCCCGCAGGCACCTCTGGGACTTTACTGACCCCCAGAGGTCACCGACTGGAGCCTGACACCACAACAGCTGTTTATAAAAGCAGACGGACTGGGAGGAGACGGTCGGGGAAGCATCCACGGTCAGCAGATGAGGCCATGAACTGTAATGTTGTAATACAACGCAATGGGACAGTTTGCTGGCCAGTTACTACTCCTTAACTTCTCTTTTACTTATATGAACTTGTTTCTGTTGCATGAATTCCAGATCCAAATATTGGAGCTGTGCAAGTCTTTAACTTGCAGTTTATATTTCCTTTGGCTGCATTAATTTATAGAGATGTGAGGGAGGGAAAGGATATGAGGAAGGAAGGTCAGCAGTTGGGTAATCCCTTTTAGCTTAGGCATGCCCCGTTATCATCTAGATTCAAATCAAGTATAATGAATGATTGCCCAGATTCCTGAACTTTGTCATGCCTCATATCTAAATAACGCATAGCAAAGATAACCAATTTTAAAACAAGCTTCATTTGGTGACCTCTAACAAAACAAAATATAGGTAAAATATTCCCTTTGTGGGTTTATTTTTATGTGGATGTTCTGTTATGGCACCTTCTGTAAACTGTATGCTGGTTCTGGTTAATTTCAAGTGTCAGATTATTTTATATCTACAAAACAAAGCAAGGTGAGGTAGTCCTCGAGTTGCAGTATTGACTTTATTTACCAGAAAATGCAACAGGCCAACTTTAATTCACGTTTAAGAAGATAAGGGTGGTGGGTGGAGACGGGCAAACAGTAATTGAAAGACAACCTCAGTAACAAATAATGCCATACTGATCACTAAAGACCATATATTTGTGACTTTAGGCTGTTTTATACCCACACTTTCAAAATACCACATGATCTGGAAGTTACTGTATGTCTGTGTACCGGTCATGTTTTAGTTTGCCTAGATGTAGTTTAAGAACTGAAAAAGGGTACATCATGGAAAGAAGCAACAGTCCTACCGGTAGTTATCTCTTGATTATTCTTTAAAAAATATTCAGCTTCAAAGATAAGTAAGTTAATAAGCAACTGGTGCATGTTAATGGTTTGAACCAATCTGACAGGAAGAGGCCCAAAAGGAAAGCTGAAAGCAACAAAATGTTAGTGTGTATGTCGGAGAGCAAACTGTAGAAGAGGCAAACTGAGCTAAACTTGACAAAACAAAAAAGCAAAAAATAAGATAAATATACTTTTCTTTGTAGCTAGAGTTTTTTGCTATGGAATCCATAATATTTGCCAGCACAATTACTAATTTAGAAACAAAAATAAAGAATTACTTACCTCCAGTGGTGCTGTTTGTGTCTGGCATGGGCAAATTCTGCAGAAGAGAAAAAAAAAGCTTTATAAAAAAACAATGAAATAATAAAACATACGCATTTACAATGTGATAAAATTCAAGATTTGACAGGAATAAAAGCAAGTAAGTAGAACAGAGCAAGAAAATCTAATAAGATATTACTCAACATTTGAAAAAAAAAAAAAAATAGATAAAAATATGTTTCTATTCAACAAAGCCTCAGAGTAAAAATGTTTTAAGATATTAATACGGCTATTGCCACAGTTTCAGAGTCGCAGGAGAAAAGCTCCTAAAGTTTTCTAAAATGCAATAATTTGCATTTTAAACCATCTGGTCTGCTAACCTGCAGAAGAAGCACTGTATATGTTGGGGCAGCAGTTAAGCCTGGTGTAATGGAGCCTCGCTTTTAAGGTAATAGAAAAAAGCGAATGAATAAACTATAAGTCAGAGAAGGGAAACCAAAATGGCGAAAAGGGTATCTTGTCACTACATTAGTAACAAAACAAGCAGCGGTAATATGTAACAGTAGTATGTCCTTAAAAATGGAAGACTTATCCCAAAGCACAGGTCAGCTCAACTGGAAAAATCTATTTCAATGATATTTTAATTCAATTCATCTATATAGCATACATTTACAACACATGCTATCTCAAGGAGCTTTACACAGATATTACAGTCAGACTGGTTCAACAATTTCTATCAAAGGAAAACCAGCTGGCTGCATCGAGTCATTGACTCGATAGTGGTTAAAAATGTCTCCTTGCCTCAGGTGGCAGTGCCACAAATTTCAGCAGAAACAAAGAAAAAAAGAGGAGGCTCTAGAGCGGAGCCCTGTGGTACCATCCTGGAGGAGGTCAACAGTCGTTAATATAAAACCAATGATGGTGAAAAAACTTCTATATGAAATTCAGGACTAAAACCATTTAAAATGTGGTTTACACTGCTGCATTGTAGGGATGAGCCACACCAGAACACATTCATTGAAGATGGTCTCCTTATCAATAGTGTTAACTAACACAGGGTGGGCATGCAAGTACATTTTCAACAGGCTAAGTAATTTCGCTATGGTGATAGCTGGTGCTACATAGATCTAAACTAGGTTGACAGTGGATCTTTCTTTCCAACCCAGAATTAGTTCAATCTTTTTGACATGCAGCAGATCCTCGCTGACATGTTTCACAGTGTGCCCAAATGTTTAGGTTAAAAAACCTGCTTCCTGTGCTGTAAGATTCACTTCTCTATTTATTTACCATTGATGGCTTCCCCCCCTGTCTTGATTTCTTTCCCATAATCCCCCCGATAAACAGAGTGAATTTCTCATTCGCCTGGGAAAACACAAAACCTCTGCTTGACTCCATCTCAGGAAGGGAAATCTAGGTTTGATAAAACACCCTCCGGCAGAAATGCAAGACAGGCGGCAGACAACCTGCTTCCGCAATCCTTCGTAACAAGAACTGTATATGATTTTTTTTCTCTCTCTCTGACAAAAGCTTGATTAATTTAAAAAGTCAGTGCAGACTAAAACATGAAAAAGTATTATGCAATATTACGACAGTTGTTTTCGCACCATCTGTTCACTGCAAAAAATGCATCCTCTTCCTGTTTTGAACCAAAGTTACCATGTAGATGAGGATGGTATCACAACACAACAGTCAGGACACTTCTCCAAGCAGCATGAATTATGAGGAACGTCCTGAAGATGAATTCCAGCTCGTACAAACATTTGGGAGAAATATTTTAAACCTTTAGCAAGTTAAGTAGGAGATATATAAACATGTTTTCTATTGCATTTCCTCCGGTAGGCTTCCACAAAGTCACACAAGCTCTGTCATCTTAGAGTTCTGGGAACAGAAGAAGCTTCTCCCTCTTTTTCTCAGAGCAGCTCATCATCTGGCCGGCATGTACAGCTGTTCCTCTGACAGCAGGGTTGTTCTATAAAGTGGCGTCCACCGAACTGTGTCTGCTGCTGCACAAAAACACAGCAGGACAGGAGCTCTGCTCTCTGAATATATTTTAATGCTCAGCATGGGAACGTCACATTGCAGTTTAAACTATTGTTCAGTGTCACTTGCACCCACTCAAGCACTGATTATTTTCCATTCTCTATAGCAACGTCAGAATTAAACAAACCTCGCTCCACAATCACTGTCTTAAGATCCTTTCACTTTTCCTTTCTTTTTTTGTTTTATGGGTCTGCTAAATTACAAGAGCTACTTGGCTTTGACTCTTCAAGGAGTCTTGGGTTAAGCCTTATAAATATGAAACATAAATAAAACTCTGACCTGCAGTTTAAGAACAGATGAGAAGTTGCTGCCATAATATTAAACGTTGTCAGAGATGTCTCAGATAGCTATTCCTCCTCATGCACTTAGCAGTATTACCGTCATTTTGTTATTAGTGGGGGCTGGAGGTGGCTTGACCCTTGTGGAAAAAGAGAGGTTTTATATCAGTAAATTATAAATGAGCTTGACAGACAAATCCCCCAAGCTAGATCAATTTCTAACCGCTCCCCAGTGTCTTTTTTTCACCTAATTTTCCTGATAAAGTCTCATCAAGGGAGATTACCTTTTAGTTAATTAGCTGTAGCAGGGTCTTGTGTCATTTTCATGAATTGTTTTAATGGAAACATGACGCAGTGCCTAAAACTACAAGAGTATTCAAATTAGGCTGAACACTCTAATAGAAAGCTTTCTTATTCAACATTATCATCCTCATTGAAATACAAAGCTATTTACTTTTAACAGGAGACCTCTTCTGTTTGATTTCCACAGTATATCCACTTAGAGTGAGTATTGAAGTCACATAATTACTAAATCTAATCAATTTGTGCATAATTGAATCGTATTACAAATGAGGCTGTTCATTAAAGCCCTTGGAAGTTTCTTGGAGAACAATAATGAAGTAGAAGATTCAATACATTTCTTCTTGATTAAGGGAAACCACTTTAAAGAACTCACACAGGAGACATGGAAGAAGATATTTTGGTTAAATTATATCAAAATTAAATGTTTTGACCAGCGTATAAAATGCAATGGTTATAAACTAGCTTGCTGATCATCCAGAACAAACCCAGTGAAAGCATCCTGCTGTGCAGAAGCTTAACTGGAGCAGGGATGATACAACCAGTCACACTTGATGGAAAATTGAAGCTCAACAAAGGAGAATAATGAAATAAAACTTAGAAGACAATGAAATATAAAAGGCTGCTGTTCTAGCAGGAGAACTATCTCATAAATATTGTTGGTTAGTATTTCTCTTTTGCAAGTTTGGTTTTGGGTTGTACAGCAATTCTGACTGTTTTACTCTTGTGTTGTTAGAGGGCTTGCTCAGTCCCTGAGCTCCTGCTATTATGCCGCAGAGGCCCCAGACATCATCGCTCTCTGGTACTGCACGGCTGAACTGCATCATCTTTAACCTCCTTGCTTATTCCATCTGTCAGAGAAAGGGAAGCGTGTAAAGGGAGCAAAACTTAACCATGACAGAGACTTTGCTTAATGGTTCCAGTTTAGAGGGTCAAGCGGGGGAGGTCAGTACAACAGCAGGTAAAATGGCAAATAGCTAAAAAAAATGTGGATCCGAGCTAAAAAAAAAGAAAAAAAAAAAAGCTATATTTTTTTGAAGAACAGAAAACAATGAAGGACATGGAACAATCACTTAACAACAAAATGCTTCTGTCATTTCAGCTATTACAAAACACTGACAGTAAGGATGTGGGATGTTTTGCATGATAACAAGTAAAAAAGACTGTTTGCTACGAGAGAGCTTACAGTATGTACTGTAAATCAGTCTCAGATTGTTTGTACATCCTTTTTATCCAGGGTTCACATTTTGAATGTATTATATAATAAAATCTTTTTACAACGTTATTGACCATAAAGAAAACTAATCATAAAAAAATACTGAACATTGGCAATATATTCTTTAAGAAAGCTAAAAGGCATTTTGAGCATCTTATCAACACAATGGAGTATTTTAAAAAAATTTTCTTGTGGTTAACAAAGTACGAAAATTTGATCAAAATGAAGCAAACAGCATTTTACAATTATCGAGCATCTATATTAAGACTCCATTCCCCATAAATCCTTCTGCTATCATTCAGTTTTTATGGTCAGCATGGTTAAATCTCTCCCATTTAACATGGCTAATAACATTTGGAGCTGTCAGCCAAGCTTTTAGGACTTTTACTGTGTAAAAATGACAAGTCGAAGTGCCAAACATTTAAATATCAGAACTTCTAACGACAGAACAAACCGTGCACGCAGCTGTGCATCTGGCATAATAACAACAGCAGGGGTCCCTACTCAAGCCTTATTTGATTGCTCTGACTGCCATTGCTTCCAAATAAAAGGCTTCAGAGATGTGGACTCAACATGCAGAGCTGGCTGTGCAGTTTATGTTTTATCAGAGTTTAAAAGCAAAACATGGTTCACGTCAGCAGAGTTGTTTACTTTAATAATGAGAAAAGGCAGACTGGGGAAATCCCCTCCTCAGTTCTCAAGACTTGGACTAATAATGACTTGAGTAAATGGCAGCTCTTGCCAATTATATATAAATATCTTGTTTTCTTATAATGAGTACTCTGTTGGGGGGTGGAGGGGGTGGGGGGCTAATTCCCTTTGACTGGACATCAAAAAGATCACTACAAGAAATGTTTGCTCTGGGTACAACAGATTGGTAGGTTGTTTGTCTGTTATTTTTTTCAGCTTTATTCAGCTGTCATTACACTGTCATAAGGACAGAGCAACGAAATGAACTCTCTGAATTTAACCCATCCCCTTGGGGAGCAGTGGGCTGCCATTGTACTGTCCCCAGGGAGCAGTGTGGGGTGAACGGTCTTTGCTCAGGGACCCAGAGTGGCAATCTGTGGGAGTGGGGCTCTAACTCAGAACGTCTGGATTCCAAGCACAATGCCTTAACCACTAGACCGCCACTCCCTATTTCTTACCTACCATACTGGACAATAAACTGTCCACTATACCTTAATCAATAATGGTTCTATATAAAATTAAAATAATATGAATATGAATTCATCCATCCATCCATTATCTTACACGCTTGTCCCAATTGGGGTCGCGAGGGGTGCTGGTGCCTATCTCCAGCAGTCAATGGGCGAGAGGCGGGGTACACCCTGGACAGGTTGCCAGTCCATCGCAGGGCATGAATATGAATTAATTAATTAAATTGATTTAGTTGTTATTTGTCTTTGTTTACACTGACAAATCCCAGATGACTTGCAGAGAAACATCATTTTCTCTTTACCCAATAAAACAGAAAATCTTGTTGTGAAAAGAGCATGAATTCTGTATATATCATCTTTAATGCTAGGATATTGATTTGAGTAAATAACCAACATATTTTTTTGTCAGTGTATTGTTAATATATGCTCAAATATATCGGTCATCATTTGCTGCGTTTGTGCTGTTGACAATGTAGACGACGCTCTGAGCCCCAGATCCAGGTTTATGGTTGTCTTACATTTGAACTGATCAAACTGAAATTCAAGCCAGGATACCACAAAGAAGACACTCTAAGGAAACACTACTCTACTGTAACACAGCTCCTACACCCTCCATTAAAATCCATGTTCCTTAGATTAAAAACTAAATCCCAAGGAGTGTTTCTCAGACCTCACATAGAGGTTAAAAAATACCAAACATATTTTCCACCCTTACATAAGAAAATCAGGTGCTGTTTTGTATACAGGAGGGATGTAAACCAAAAACATTAGCACCATTACGGATCTGATAGCCGAGTCTGTGAGGTATTCAGCTCAGAGCTCCCAATCAGAGGCAGCTTCAAAATACCAAAGAGCTTCCAAAACAAAACATATCGTGAACATTTCACAACAATCACTGACTGGCTTTCTTTCACATTTAGTGAAACAAAACACACTGATATATTTTAAAGCAGATTCCAAATCCTTAAGCGATATTTAATCAGTAACTCGATGCAATCAGCTTTCCTCAACATGGATTGTTTTTTTTAACAATTTAAATGATAATTTTAACATGACTCTATTGCTTAATAATAGACTAGGATGAAATTGGAATGAATGACTGACTATTTTTCCGTATACTGCCCTGAGGTGGGGCTGCTCAGTGGTGCGGTGCATAGCACTGGGTTCCATTACCGGCCCAGGAATCCTGCATGGAGTTTGCATGTTCTCCCCGAACATGCATGGGTTTTCCCCAGGTACTCCAGCTTTCTCCTACAGTCCAAAAACATGACTGTTAGGTTAATTGGCTTCTCTAAATTCTCCTTAGGTGTGAGTGTGTGCATGAATGGTTGTTTGTCCTGTTTGTCTTTATGTTGCCCTGCGATGGAATGGCGATCTATCAAGAGTGCACCCCGCCTCTTGCCCATAGACAGCTGAAGATAGGCACCAGCACCCCTCACGACCACAGCTGGGATAAAGTGTGACAGAAAAAGGATGGATGCCCTGATAGTGAATTGGAGCCATATGAATGTACTAAAATGAATATGAAAGAATGAACATTCATTATGTGGAACACTGAAAAAATAAATAAATAAATGAAGTCACAGTCTTAAGTCTCCTGCAGCTCCTCCAGGATTCTGGGATACATCTCAGTAACTCTAACAAGCTTAACTGCCCTAACTTGGTCATCAATGCTTCCTCAAAAACCTTTTACAGTAGCGAAATTGAGATCAGGGTGTTGTAAAGTGTTAGTTTCCTGTCTCACAGGTCAGAAGGTTCATTTTGGTCTCTTCTGAGTAGAGCACCTTCTACCACATATGTGTGGCTACAAGGATAACTATAAACCTTCAACAAAACGTCCTATTCTCTTTTGTCGGCACTTGCCTCAATCTTTTAGCTCTTCCAAAAGGTGTAGGACAGTGGGACCAGTTGTCTTGCTCTACAGCTCCTCCAGTGTAGCCATAAGCCTTTGGAGTTGCTTCTCTAATTAATGCGCCACCTTCAGATATGCGTTCAGACCGAACGCCTTCTGGGTGTCCAAAACGCTCAAACTTGGATGCTGGGTTAAAACTGGTTGCGATGCTTCAACACTCCGGTTGCTGAGCTGTAGTTACAATCAAGAAAGTTTCCCGGCTTTGTTTGCTTTGATGAGCTCGATAAAAGTAGTTTTAACATGTTTTCTCTGAAAACGTCAAATGTGCAGTTAGGGATTTCTCGCTGCCATCAGTAGCGGCTAAAGTGAATACATATAAAGCATTTTTTTGTTTGTGGTAAAAACTGCAACTATATACTGTAAACTTGAACATCTTACACAAGCATGTTTAAACACATGTTTTTAGTTTCATATAGAACATATATTGCCACAGTTCAGTAAGAAAATATTTTAGTGGAGTGTTAATAATTAGAGCACCCTCTTTTACTTGTACATAAAAAAAATCCATACTTGTGTCATTTTTAAACCTGTGGAGTTTAACCCAATTATATATGTTCATTTTTCAAATGCTGACAACTCTGCTGAAAGGATCATGGCTTGCATGTAATGTCTCTCTTAGAAAAACTGTGTATAAGCTTTTCTGTTAGTTGACTCTTTGCATCAGGCTGCACAAGTTCAGGTTTCCGAACTCCAGCATCGAACCCTCCCATGTTTAAGCTTGGACACCATTTCCAGATGATAGACTGAACAGAACTCTGTGGGATGTTTGGGATTATAAAACATCTCCACAGGTTTATCAGTGACATGCCTGTTGTGTCTCCTGGTCCTCATAATGATTGCCAGTGTTCACTACAAAACTTCTGAAGCCTTCACAGAACAGCTGGATTAATCATTAGTCTTTTTTTCACACAGCATATCAGAAATGATTTTTGACCCACAGAGAAGAGAGAGAGCAGGATTGCCATGACAGCCAAAGTTAGAAAATAAATTTTGTGTAAATAATTTTGTAATTTATATAATTTTTCTTCCAGTTCATCATTATTGCCTACTTTGTGTTGGTCTAAAACATAAATTCTAATTAGTTTCAATTGTTTTAATGTCACGAAATGTGAGAAAAAATGGATTATGGATATTTTTTTAATGTAGTATACATTTTATGTATAATCAGACTCAGTTTCTTACATTATTTGAAATTATATTTATTATTTTAAAATAAGTTGCTTAGAATAAGGGCAGGTATGTTTTATCTGGTTCCAGTTTTTAAAAAGACCAAAAACAGAGATGGAGGAGATAAAGGTCCATATAGATGTTGATTTAGATAAACACAGCTTCCTTAGTGTAAGTTCATTAATGAATGCATAAATGTCTCCCCAAAGACACAGACACAAACAGACACAACCACTGTGTAAATGGTGTACCCATATGCAAAGGCACACAAACACAAACACGCTACACAGGTCCTAAGATAAGATTGACCGGTGGTAATTGTGGTCCCTATTACAGTAAAACGCTTTTCTGTAAACCACAGTAAATTACATCCAGATGGGAGATTAAAGCTTGCTGAGTAGACGGCTGCCCCAAGCATCACCACTCCTCTTCCTCCTCCTAAGCAGAGGGAAGGAGAAATCCATATTTCCTGATTGCAATTGCAATTCTCCCCTGGGTCAAGGAAATTACAACTAGAGAGAAATACCCCAACAGCGTGAATGCAAGCACCGTCAGTCAACAGTTCACTACCTCTACAGAGCCCTGTGAGCACACCCTATGTAGAAAGATGTGCACTTTCTAAATTCCTTCCTCTTAGGCATCCAATGTGTTTTCAGGAACATCATGGAAACATATGGAAAGACCCTAAGGTAAAACAGACAAGTTTAACATGAGTATATGTGGAAAAAAAAAAAAAAAAAATTACTGAAACATCCATCAATTTTCTGTCACGCTTATCCCAAGCAGGGTCGCGACGGATGCTGGTGCCTATCTCCAGCTGTCTGCCGGCGAGAGGCGGGGTACACCCTGGACAGGTCACCAGTCCATCGCAGGGCTGAAACATTTGTGCTATATATTTGGTCAGCTTCCAGTATTGTTTTTCTTCTGATAAATGTGTCAATACCTGAACAACACCATGTCATCAATGATACAAATGCCATGGTTTTAGAGATAGTTTGTATTTTTTTAATGACATTTTATAGTGTTATCAATAACAGTTTCCTTACCAAGGGCCTGAATCAAAAGTCTGTGGGTGTCTGGGTTAGAGCCAGTTTAGGTGCCCTACTCACTTCTTTCATGTAAGAAAATTACAATAGATTAAAAAAGTGAAACAGTCAGTACTTCTCAGGATTCATCAACATGAAAACAGTATTTCCATGACCAGGTATGTATCAATTCTTCCTAAAATATATTAAAAATACATGCAACATAATTTCGTTCTTTATCTATGTATAAAATACCTTAAAATGTACCAATAGATAATAACAGATAATATAGTCAGTCAGTACTCTAATTTACATTGTCATAACAATAAGAACTGTTCCTTTATGAAGTTTCTACCAGTCCTTATTTTTCCTACAGTAGACCTGATTTTCTGTAGCATCTTTTTTAACCTAAGAAGGCCTTTGTGGCATAATCTTACATGAGGATGGCATAAAAATAAGCATAACAGTGGATGTTTAACTAAAATCTTCAAGATTTTAAGTCCTGTCTATTGTATTCTTCCTGTCTAAGATTGCACTTAGACAGGAAGAATACATTTAAAGTTATAGTTGAGGATGTTCTTTTTCCGGGTGGATCATCACAATAAGTGGTCCTCCTAATTGTCAATAATTCTGGCGATATGTTTAAGTAAGGCTGTCCCCGTTTTCACTTACTGATGGTGAGTCTGACATAGTGGAAAAATTGCAAATCTTCTTTTGGAAAATAAGCTTGTATGAACGACGCAAACAGTAACTTTTAAACAGAGCGTGCACAAGGAGAAATGAGCTTGTGCACGCTCTTGCCGCTCTCTGGAACGGGTACAGGGTTGTGCATGTGCATTTGTTTTCGAAAGAGAGGACAGGTCTTTTCAAGAATTTGTGAAAATCCTCCACTATACCTTTAAGTCTGGGCTCCTCACAATTTCCTATGAGGAAGGGATTTAATCTTTAGCTAAAAATGTGTGTGCAACCAAGACAAATCTAGAAACTGCAACAGTGATCCATGCATGGTTGTCCACAATCATTAACTTTGAAGTTTTGATTTAAAACATCAGGTAGTTACTGTGGCTGAATATGCAGGGTTTGTCAATATCTGAGATATGTTTTACATCAGAAGTAATCTGCTGCAGAAGAGCGAACACACATGAGAGGTAAAACACCTTTGAGACTGGATTTGCCTTAAGATGACATAGCCCTGCTTTTATCTTGGCATCACTGATAAACCATAAGACGTAAAACATTATCTTTGAGTCAACTTTAAAACAATAAACACTTATTGGGTTCATAACCTCTTAACAGACTCCTGTCTTAAAAAATCCAATCTATCCTTTTAGGCTTACCACTCCTACTGTTAGTTTAAAGATATGAAACAGGCTTTACTTGTGCAATGATACTGTAAATGTAGTGCTGAGGGATAAATTAATCAATATCTGATTTATAGCAAAAAAAAAATAAAATCTAACTACCTACATTTTTTGGTCAGAGTAATTTAGAACTTTTTAGGATTAATCTAATGGTCAAGCAAAACCAAAAGACATTTGGTATTTATGGTTTTATCGAGTAAGGAATACAATAAGTGCATACCGGAGAGGCTTACAATCCAAATCCTTGGCTAAATTTCCTTTCACACCAAAGCAGGTTATCAGCATTGCCAAACCCAACAGACTACTGTTAGTCAGGGCTGGACTGCTGATGTAGATTTTCTCAGCCTTTTACCCACTATCAAAAAAAAAGAAAGGAAGTACTTTCCCCACAAATCTGTGAAAAATCTCAGTCATACTGGTCCATGTCAAGCTTGAAAAAGTTCAGTTTAGGCAACTGGATGGGAAGTTTTCTGTGAGCTTTTTGGATGAGAGGCGAAATGTCTTCTAGAAAACTTCCTGTCTAGTTGCCTAAACTGATATTTTCCAAGCTTTCCCCACAAACTGTTATTCATTGTTGTATACAAGTAATGATAAGCTCACATATAATCTAGAAACAAAAGTTGCTGCTGTCCTACATATCTTATCTGAAATAGAAGCATAATCTGATATTCACACACATTCAGTTCTTCATACACCATACGGTCTACTCTCAAAAGAAAAATGCAAATATAAAACCTAGAGGAGTTCCTGCATAAGGGATAGCAAGAGTTCACCATTGTTTAGAATGGAAAACCCAAGTGCCTCCACCCTCTCTATCTCTAGAGTAGTAACCCTACAATTAAGCAGAATCATACAAGGACTTTAAAAGAGTTTAAACAACCAGTCAAAAGTTTGGAGACATCCTTAAGTCTCCAATATTATTAATATTAGAAATATTAATCTTTTGTCTTTTTGTCTCTTATAACCCTTTTTATATCCTTCATTTTAGAGGATTATCCCATGAAGCTCATTGAGACAATACCAAGAATCTTCAAAAAAGAAATAAAAAAAGCGGAGGGGCTATTTCATCCATACATACATTTTCCACACGGTTATCCCAGCTGTGGTGCCTATCTTCAGCTGTCAATGGGTGAGAAGCGGAGTACACCCTGGACAGGTTGCTAGTCCATCGCAAGGCAACACAGAGATACACAGGACAAACAACCATTGACGCACACACTCATACTAAGGAGAATTTAGAGAAGGAAATTAACCTAACAACCTGGACTGTTGGAGGAAGCCAGAGTACCCGGAGAGAACCTACGCATGCTCAGGAAGAACATGCAAACTCCATGCAGAAAGACCCCGTGCCGGGAATCACACCCGGACCCTTCTTGCCGCAAGGCAGCAGTGCTATCCACTGCACCACTGGGCAGCCCGCGGCTATTTCAAATAATAAAAATTCTAAAAAATCTTTGTTTTACAATTATTGTTTCCTATATCATTTTATAGCATATTTCTTTGTTTATCAACAAAGTAGAATGCTATGAGGATAAGGAAAATGCGAGTAAAGACAGTAAATAGAAAGGACAGTGAATAATAAAGGTGTCCCCGAACTGTTTGACTGTATTGAATTAATCAACCAGAAATTCATAGATGATGGTTATGTGGAACATCCATCCATCCATCCATCCACCCATCCATCCATCCATCCATCCATCCATCCATCCATCCATCCATCCATCCATCTTCTCCCACTTAGTCCTTGTCAGGGTCGTGGTGGGGCCGGTGCCTATCTCCGATAGTTTATGGGCGAGAGGCAGGGTAAATCCTGAACAGGTCCCCAGTCTATCACAGGGCAAGACAGAGACGCACAAAGACAAACAACCAATCATACACACACACACACACACACACACACACACACACACACACACACACACACACACACACACACACACCTAAGGGTAATTTAGAGAAGCCAATTAACCTAACAGTTATGTTTCTGGACTGTGGTACCCAGAGAAAACCTACGCCTGCACGAGAAGAACATGCAAACTCCTGGCAGAAAGACCCTTTGGCCGGGAATCAAACTCAGAACCTTTTCACTGGAAGGCAGCAGTGCTACCCAATGCTCCACTGAGCAGCCCTTATGTGGACCAGTGCTGATTTTTTTTTCTTTATCTAGGCAAACATCCAACCAAGGCATCCTTATGTTGAAAATCTTTCACCAACTGTCATAATAATTGTAACACAACTGTAAAAGAATTTGATTGGTACTACCGGTAAATGCACAATCTGAGTTCTGGAGGGATTTTAATTTAGTCTATGGCATTTGAGAATAAATTATATAAACATTTGGGAATATATATATATATATATATATATATATATATATATATATATATATATATATATATATATATATATATATATATATATATATATATATATATATATATATATATATATATGTATACCTAAAACCTAATGTTTTAACAGGCAGGGCAGCTACTGATGATAAAATGATGATAGTCCAGTTTTGCGATTAAACTTTAGGCCTATTAAAAAGCATAATTTTTTCCCAAAGATTTTTAACCAGTTTCAATCCAGCTTTTATTGCCTCTCTCTCTAGCATAGAATATTCATTGCTGAGGGTTTCTAATGCTGTTTGTCCACAGACTTGGGAAACCATACAGCAATGGTCCTAGATTTAACTTTGACACACCGGTTCCTTCTGACTCTAAACTCTGATGTAATTGTGCAAAGCGTCACACTACATACCACCCTGCATTTACCAGAGTTTGTCCTAGTAATTTCTCCAGCATAGAAAAACAAGCAAGGTAGTGAAAGTTATTGTGAAGTTGCTTCTCTAACAAGCTCCAAGAAGATCGATTTTTTTCTTTATCTGTTTTCTGTACTCCCAGACTCCTGGGTCTTAATTGATCTTTTTATTGATTGCATATCGCTGAACCTGCTACGCTTGCTATTTACATACTAAATGTTTCCACACTAATCAATATGAGACCCAACCTGGCAGGTATAATTTTGAGATTTTACTTTGTTTTTTCCCCCAAAGCAGATTTGTTTTACTCTGTCACAGGGCCTCTCTTCCTGACAGACTTATGTAATTTTTTGTCAAATTGCAGCATAGATCCGACCAAAATACATCAGGGGTATACCTCTGTCAGAGCTACACAAGCAAATTTGCAGAGAATCTGAACATTAGATTGGAGGCTAAATCATATCTAATGTATTCTGGCCTTAAGGTTCTGATATCTTACAGCTAAAGACTGATTTATTCTCAGAAACCAGGTTGTCTGAGTGTGTGTTGCAGTGAATGCAAATGTGCCTCCGCCTCTGCCGCAGACACTCTGCCGCACCTCTCCAAAATTGTAGGTGACTGACATCTGCTTTAGAGTATGCATATTTCCTGTTTGGTACCTTACCGGCTTGTTTTGTTTTTATGACCGCCATTGCAGAAAACGACTAGTTAAGTTAGGCCAGCTAGAAGAACGAGGTGCACGAGAACACTGGGACCCTTTTTCCACCTGGATCCCTGCTCTTTTTCGCCCTCTTATCCCTCCACTATTGCACAAACTTGCCCCCACTTCCTCACCGCCTCGGCTGTATCTAGACCCACAGCTAGTTCGTGATTGTCCCTCTTGCATTTTGGTGTGGAATAACATAGCGAAGACCACGCTTAATTATTGGGCATAAATCAAAAGTATCTGTGACAAACTCACTGTGACACACTGCTGTGAGGACTATAACCAGCCCTTTGGTGTTGGTGTTCGCATTGCATTGTACTGTTTTGTAAAAACCAAGCAGTTTGATGCAAGCTCTGTGGAAATTATTCTTCTGAAGGACCCAAAAGTCTTTCCCAGTATTTAGCATTTTTGATCAATGCAGCAAGTTATTACGTACCTGCTACTACTTACTTTGGACAATGTGTGCAACAAGCAATAAAGGCTTGTTAATTGAATAGTAAGAGAGGGATTCAGCAGAGAACAATGTCAGCAAAACATAAAAATGTTTTAAGGGTTTGTCAGAGGTACAGCTATCCATTGTTTTTAGGGAAACTTTCCATGAGTTTTTAATCGTTATCAGCCAAGTTTTGATCAGATAAAGTTTCATAACTATAAAAGCCGTTTCAGGATCTCCATTCATCTACCAAGCCCTGCACATGCAGGCTTGGTTTATGAAATATGAGGCGTTGAGGAATTCAAACAGAAAGATGAATGACACAAAATGCAGGGAATACTAAACCAGTTGGAAATGTTTATCCACTTTCACAACAAAACTCCACCCAAACAAATGTATCGCCAAGAAAAATAGCTCAGTCCTTCCAGGTTGTATTCTGTAAAACCCTGGTAATCATGAAGGAGCAAAAAAACCCCACCCTCTGCTGGCTGCTCCATATTTTAGAGCGGACGTGAGTGATCTCTTTATTCACAAGCAAGTTGATAGATACTCCAGCTGTGGCTATAAAAAAAAGACATAAATTATCGGTGACACTTTGTTAATCATGGAAAATGTATGAAACGTCAGGTTTTTTCACCTTTTTGGTTTTAATGAAGATGATTGTAGCCAGAAAACAGCAAAGGGTTAAAGGAGTGTCCAGACTTAGTAACGTCTCTGTGTGATCTAAAAGACTGGATGTACAATCTCAGTGATTCCCTTGTTTACATTTGCCATCAGTCTTCTGGGCAGCAGGGGGCATTTATCCAGCTTTAAACCAGGGCCCCTGGGCTTTGTCATTGATGTTTTGACTAAAAAAGCCATGAACTGATTATACGGATTAGAGGAAATGTGGGGATACCGTGTGTTTTCTACCAAATCTAAAGTTTACAACAGCTGCAAAGTATCCAGCCTGAGTAACTGTTAGGAAGTGAAGCATTCACAAACCTTTAAAGCCTCTCTGAGTCAGCGTACACTTCAGTGTACAGAGGGGTGATTCCACAAGCGATTTTGGTGTGCAAAGTGTGAAATCAAATGGATGAGGGGAGGACCTGAATATGCATTAAACATGAGAGGAATCAGGGACAACTGCCACATGGGATGGAAATCAGAGATGAAAAGGGTCACAGACGGAGCTTTACGTTGCACCAGGCAATGACAAACCAAGTATCTGTGACACAGCGAACTTTTGAAAGAGTCTCCAGTTACTTTCAGGTGTACTTTGCTTAAGCAGATTTTCATTATTAGACCACCAGGTGATGTCAAGAAGCTGAAGACAGACAAGCTTTGTGCTGACTCACTGCTCCCTGACCAAGATACCTGGGATGCATCTCATTGAGACGTTGTACTGAATGCTGCAGTGCACTGACAATAAAGGGAAGCTTCTGGTGTAGGGGAAGTTGTCTAACTTACTCTCACATTTAAAGAATAATCTGTCTTCTCTAATCTACTGTATCTATAGTGTTCGAACATAGCATCAAGATGCTTAAAGTATCTCCATCAGATGGAAACCAAAGCTTTTTTCATATCTCTCTATGCTGACAAGATCAAAAAAATTACAACTCAAGTAAGTGAAACTGGGCTTTGAAGACAGTGCCAGTAAGTATGAGCTTTGAGCTTCTGCAAATATAACAGAATAGCTTTACATCATGTGCTCCAGCAGAGGACCAGCGATGTGGTTTGTCACGTGTCATCTTACGAATCAGTGAGCTGAATAGAATTCATTCAAGAGCAACTCAACCTCAAATCACCAGGCTCAGTTCGAACTGCAAGCAAACTCTGATTTGTCTGATCAGATTTTTTTTTCCACATAAAATAGATTTATCTGAATTAAAACTTCTGTGAATTTATGTAAAGAAATGAATCTACTACCCTATTTTTTCCTTTTGAAGAAATAGTTTTATTTTTGTATGGACAGACCTTTCATCTTGAAATTCTTTCGTTTCCAATTGAAAGAATAACTGTCATCTCTAGCAAAGAACCTAGAGCAAATTTTTTTCTCTCCTAACTGTTGACCCTCAGAACTACACAGATTGGCAGATAAGACTTCCAAGAAAACTGGAAATCTGTATAGGATAGGAAAAAGTCTGCTTTTCTAAGGAAAACTTTTATAAAGCTAAAAGTTATGTTACAAGAGACTATTAAAAACTAGCAAAAATGTTTTTAAAAACTTTCTTGGATTGAAAATTAGGCTCTGTATTGTGTACCCGTAACAAATTGGCAAGCAACTTTTTTCATGTTTGTTGTGAACACAAAATCAACTTGGCTCCACCTTCCAAAAGGCTCATCCAAAACATTTTCAAAGGGAGGGCGGCCAGATAGGGCGATTGATAAGTATGGGCTGGCACAACAAAACCACAAGCCAGAAAAGAATGATGGTGGGTGAGGGGCATGTAATCTACAAAGAAGCAAAACCCCAAAACAATAAAACACACAAAAAAGTCATACAAAATCAGCATAGCTGGTATGCTTGTAAACCTGTCAAAAGAGTCGTATGTCATAAGAAACCATTTCAGATGACATAGTATTTAAAGTAAAGCTCTGATTTGTTGTAAAAAAATAAAAAAAAAGACCACTACAATTTCTAAAATTCTGGGATAATTCCTGTCTCTCACATTACTATAAATGTTATCAATAACTGTAACGACAAATAACCAAAAAAAAAAAGGTTTCAGCCCTAAAAATGTTTCAGACATACATCAGATCAATGTCTTCTTTCGTATAGAGAGCAAATGTCACTAAATTGACCAAACAAAGTCTTTAATTTGTAATTTGTTGGAATACAGCTATATAACTGAAGGATTCAATAATTTAAGTTAATCCATACATATAGGGTACACTGCCACTAGAAAATAAATGCACTGCTTCACCTTTTCATATTTAAAGCCCCTCGATGTAACAAATGAATCTTCTTGTAAGCAAAAATCAAGTATTGCTGTAATAAATATTTTGCAAAAGCCCAATAACAGCACAAAAAAAGAAAGCATCCTCATACCTTAGAACTAGTATTTTATAAATACATAAGGGGCAGTACGCCCAGTGGGAGATGGCATGTTGCTTTGCCATTTTTGATCAGAGCTGCCGAAAGGCGACAAACTGGTACAGTAAGCCTTTACCTGTATTTGGAAGTGTGTTGTCAGTGGAAATACATCACTCTACCTTCCATTTTCTGTTGTAAAGTAGAACTTCAAAACAAATGCAAAGGTGGCAGGTTTTCTGCTGGATCGGTGAGATAATTCAATAAAACATTGAAGTTTGTTTCACCATTATGTTAGAAACAGGTCTGTCCCTATAGCAAACAGATTGTTTGTTTAGGATTAGTTGCTGTTTTTTTTTCTTTCATAAAAGTAACCCAAGCAGATGACTATAAGGTTCTTTCGGCTGTTTTCAGAGACATTCTCAGAATTTATTTTAGCTGATATTTTCAGGTTAATTAAACCCGATCTCTCATAGTAGAGACTGCTAGTTAGTTTCCCTACACTGGATGAGCTCCATAGTCTCATACTCTTGGCCAAGTCTGCCATTTGTAATTTATTTTGTGAACCACTAGATGGGGATAAATATTACATACTGTCCCTTTAATGCCCCAGACATATTCTAGAACAGATTATGGCTTTAAAACAATCCTTTGTAAAAAATAAATAAATAATAATAAATAAATAAAAAATCCAAAGACAAAAACAAAAAAATAAAATAGTTTTTTTTTACAAAAGCTTTAGTAATAATAAACAAACTATATGCAACTTTTAGCACTAGGGATTCTATATCTGCAACTTCTAGGTTTAGCTCCCCTGTAGGCCATTGGCAAAACTGACATAAAATTAAACAGTCTCCCTCTGGGTTTTAGAATCTGAGAGCAGACCCCTTTTTGACCTGTAGATTAAAGAGACATAGAGGCACTTGTAAAGACAAGGTCATGTTCACCCCTTTAGATTAAAACCTACATCAGGGAACCAAAAATATATGTCTGATAAGTTAAGCATCATATCTGTTTTTATGCACATCAACAGATTATTCAAGTTAGCTCTTCTGTTTCAGGGAAACTCTGGCTGCCGTAAAGCAGAGCTCTGGGTCACGTGACTAATTCAGCAACAAACTTGATCTTCTTGAATTAGATAAGGGAGGTTTTTCAAAGCTGTAGCTGCTGCATATTGACATAAAATAATTTAGCATATTTCAAATAAAGCTAAATCTTGTATCAACGGCTGCGCAGTTTTTAGAAAATAGTTTAAAGAAGCACCTTTGTCTGCAAAGACAGCTAAAGCTCTATGTGGGTATGTCTTTCTAAGGTCTGCAAACTTTTGTGGTTTCAATCATTAGCAGATCCTCTCACATTGAGTCAGGCTGGCTGTACACCAAAGTCATTAAGTATTTCTATATATTTGAATTCCTGTTCTGAAAGAGAGACATAAGTGCACTCCCAGTTGACTCTCCTGCAAATTTGATAGTATGGCGACTCGCCTCATGTCATTGTTGTGTCAGAGGAAGAGTTGCATTTATCTGAAGTTCAGGGTATTCTAATGTAGATTTTCTTGAATAACTGCAGTCAACCTAAATGCAGACTCAGTTGGAGCCTAAGAAATATATGTTGCTGCCACCACCATGCTTCACTGCAAGGAAGTTAGCCAGGTCATAAGCAGTACCTCTTTTTTTTTTTGTTCCCAGAAATGCTTACCAAAAAGCTGTAATTCAGTTTTATCAGACCAGAGAATTTTATTTCTTCTGGTCTTGCTATCTCTATGGTACATTCCGGCAAAATCTAAGTAACCATGGGCCTTTTAGTGAAGTGTTTTCTTCTGACAGCTATTGTAGTATAAAGGCCTAATTAGTGAAAGCAGCTGTTGACCTTCTAGATGATTCTCTAATGTCCACCAGAGAACACTGGTCATTCTAACCTTATTCCTCGGTTTTGTCAGGCAGCCAAAACTTTAGAAACTATTGAGACCAGAGTGCCTTTTGGGCAATGCTTAATGCTTGTGTCTCCTTTTTAAAAACAATGAATTTCCCTTTATTCCTTAATCTCTGTTGCGTGACCAAACACACCACTCTGTTCTAAAAAAAAACAACAAAAACAGTTAACTGTAAGAACAGAAAGACTCTAACCAACTTGTAGAGTCATCTGATCAAATCAGATCATATCAGATGTACTTTTGTCCAAGTTTCATAACACATTATAAGAAAATATTTCAAATGTGTTTTAAAAGTTACCTTTTTTAGAATATAATTACAAGAAATACTGAAAAACATGTTTTCAATTTGTTACTATTAGCTATTTTATGTAGATAAAAAAAATACACTCAGTGGTTTCAAAATTAGCCAGAGTCTGTCATATAATACCCCATGAAAAAAGTAAAAGGATGTAAATAAAACATGTATTGTCAGACCAAAACCTCAACAATGATTCTGCAGCAATGTAGGAATAAAAACATAATGATCAGATGCGTATGCTTGCTTTGCTTTTTTGCATGTTCTCAAAACTGCAGCTAATGAGGCAAAACAAACAAACAAACAAAAAAAAAAACTGTGTTTGAGGAGTCAACAAATGATTTGAGCAGAATATCTAGAAACATATAATATATGCGTCCTTCATTAAAAAAAGAGGGTGAGGCATGCTGTGGGGCCCTGTAAAACCTTGGACCGGCTCTGGTAATCCCTGACTTTTAATTATTAATTTATTATTATTTCATATTCATGTCTAAGTGAAAATAGACTACAAAAATATCCAAAAATGGGCATGATATTCTGACACCGAGCTAAAATATACATTAGTATTTGAGTCCACATAAATGCGCAAAGAACACCCATAAAACTAACTATAAGACAAACAAAATGCTTCCCAAACTTTAGCCCCAAACATCTAATAGGCGCTTAATGTGAAGTCTGAATGAATGTTAAATAGCATACCTGTACAGGTGAAAGCAGCAGGTAAAGCGCCACCACAGTCGCGAAAACAAAAACCGGTGTCATTTCACTGAGTTGGCGCACAGGGAGATACGGTCCCTCCACGTTCAACTTTACGCAGGGTTAGAAATGCATAAAAAAATAATAATAAAATAAAAATCCCCCAATCAAGTAAGAATATGTGCCTATTAGAGATGCTGAGCAGGGGTTATCTGCTGCCAGTCCGGGTTGGAGGAGTGAGAGGAGTCACGTAGCTGCGCCGCGTGTAACCTGATGAAGATCGTCCTTATAAATGAAAAAGGCCCCCAGGGACCCAGACACTGCGCTGGAGCGCAAAACCAAACGATCTTTGATGATCTGCACTTAAAATATGACGATGATAATAAAAATCAATGTATTGTTCAGTCTGTGAGACGAAATATGAAAGACTGATAAAAAGAAAACAGAAATCACCAATCAAAGAGGAAAAGAAAAAATAAATGGTTTGTTCAGTCCAAAGGCTTAATAAAAGAGCCGCTCCGGAAGCGTGCAATAAGATCAAGTCTGAAAGTTTCAGTTTCTGATCCCGCTCTGAGCTCCAGCCGGCTAAAACACACACTCTAATTTCCCCGCACCGCTTTTTTACTGGACATTTCAATCTCCTCCCCTTCCCTGTCCTCCCTTTGACTCCCTGCATCAAGAGAAACTTTGCAGCATCTTGAAATCACAGTCTGTCCTTTCTAGTTTTGACAGGATAGTAATGAAGATTGGATTTACTCTGAAGATCACAGACTAGTTACTACTGGGTGGAGAGCAGCTCTCATTGCTTAATTACACTCTCCCTGTCCTGCTTCATACGTGGACTGATCCAAATCTGGGTTGATTTAACGGAATTTCAATTCAATTGGTAAGGTTATTCAACTTAAATAAAATGTTCTAACAAGTGCACCATCGTGCAGCCCAAAATGAAGGATGATCATGATCCTGGAAATAAACTTTTATCTTATGTTTGTAAACAAAATGATTGTCAGTGGTAAAATAAAGAAGAAATCCTTCTATTGAGCTTTCATTGAGGAAATACCATGATCAGACATACGATTAAATACAATTTAATGGTGGTAAGCTGAGCCTCATTTTTGCAGTATTTCTTTGAAAATTTTTTTGGTCCTTATTGATATGATCACATAACTTAGAGGCTGCGGATTACTCTTCTGGACATCCATGATGTAAATCTACTTGTCCACAACATCCCACAGGTGCTTCAACTGATTAAAGGAATAGTACACCCAAAACATGATTAACCTTCATTTTCTACTCACCCCCATGCTGAACAACACTCTGGAGTACTTTTTTGATATCTCAAATGCATCTGGAGATCTGGGAGGCTTCTTGCTGTCTGCTGACATTCAAATAATGGAGGTCCAGGGGCGTCTCTAGGTTTAAGACACAAGGGTGGGTCAGCCCCTAGAAGATAATGCGCACGCGTAGCGCGCGCCGAATTTTTTCAGTGCACCTGCTAAGGCGTTGTCTAAGACAAGGGTGTAACTTTGTGTTGAAAGTTGGTGGGGACGGCTCATAAGGAAAGGGAGCTACCTGCGCGACGCCTTTTTTTTTTTGTTGGAAAGGATAAAGCCAAAAAAATGCGAATAACATTTATCAATTTAATGCTTACAGTTGAAAACATAACTGTTACAATATTCACTTATATATTTTGTGCAAAAAATATCACATAAATCTAAACAGACAGTACAAATCAAATAAATATATCAATTTTGTAGAACATTTATTGACAGTCAATTTTGGGTCACTTTTTAAAATTAATTTACTTTTAAACCAGGACTCGGACAAGATCTTATGGGACCTTAAGCAGAATATGATTAAGGAACTCCGTCTTTCTGTCAAGAACATCCACTAGCAGGGTATCCAGGGGGGGATTTACCATTAGGCAATACTAGGCAGTTGCCCAGGGCCCCAAGTTCTGGGGGCCCCATAAAACTCTGTTTCCATGTATGGTTAATACAACTAATTATAAAAACTTATTTGTGCACATTAATTATGTTTTTGATAAAAATCCTTTGGCTAAAATGCCATCAGAACGCTGATAAATAGAGAGAAAAAAGGGACAAGAAGAGAGGGACAAAACCTAGAACAGATAATGGATGTCTATTCTATTAACATTTCTCTATCTGTAGAATGGGTCTGTTTTATGGGTTTTCTTCTCAGGGGGCCCCCTGCCTGTCTTTGCCTAGGGCCCCAAATTTCCTAAATCCGCCCCTGAGGGTATCAATACTGATTTGATAGAATCTGGGAGAGCGGACTATGTTCAACCATCCATTTTCTTTAACCTTATCCCTCAGTGGGATCAGGAGGTGCTGGTGCATATCTCTAGCCACGTTCTGGGTGAGAGGTGGGATCACCCTGGACAGGTCACCAGTCTGTCGCAGTATGTTCAACCAGCTTAAAAGTAATCGGTAATCAGATTTATTATTTGCGCCTTTACTAAGTGAACTTTCTAACTCCCTTAAATCTGAAATTCCAATGCCAAAATTGTTTAAATCTTTTATCTTTGGACCCCCTGCAGAGTGACGTCACACCTGCAAGATCCTATCCTTACCTTGAGTTGTCAACTTAACACGCTAAATCTTAAATGTACGTGTACATATAAAAGAAAAAGGGGCGCAGTGCTTGCTACTGAATGGCAACACTATCAAAGTCAGGAAAAAGTTTTAAGTAAAGCCGGGATTAAAACAGTAGCTACAAGAAGCTTCAAATAAAAGGTGTTCTTTATGTTCAACCTAAACACCAACTCCGATAGACCATCAGCAGAGCAGGTGTTTAAATTAATCAATCACTGCTGCGAAAGCTTATAGCAGTGAAAGCTAATATACCACAGCCATCACTTAATAAACGCAAAATAAACAACCCTCTAAAAACGGAAAACTGTAATGGACTGAAAGTCCTGTTTTTTATGTGGGAAATTATTTGCGTGTGTTTTAGTATAATTCTGATATATTGGCGCTGTTGTCTGTTTCTATGGCAACGATACTGAATGTAGTGTAGCTTAGAGACCTGCATGGGTCGAGTTTTACCAACCCGCACCCGCCCGAACCCGTTAGGATGACTACCGAACCCGACCCGTCACCCGCGGATATCTTCAATTCAAATGTTATGGGGAGAGGTTGGAGGGGGGTGATGGGGAGAAAGCGAGAGGCAACAGATTCTTTTTTCTGAGTTTTTTTTGTCGGGGTTTGTGGACGGTGAGCAGCGGGGAGAACTTTTTTAATTTTCTTTCTGAGGAGCGGCATGAATGGGGTTTTAATCAGATATACACAGCACCGAAAGCAAAATACGTGTACAAAATATTGGTGGGGACATGTCCACACCAGTCCTTAAGGAAGTTACGCCTATGATTGTTCAGATTAACTTGTCTTCTTTATGGCTTTTATTCGGTGCTTTACTGCATTTGTTTTGGGAAAATATGAGGAAAAAATAAATACAGAAAAAAAATATATATTTTTTAAAATCGCAAAATAATTATAGGGTGGCTAATGCCAAAGAAAGGGTGGCTGAAGCCACCCTTAAATAGGTCTAACGACGCTTATGTGGAGGTCTATGGTGCCCGAGGCAGAAAGGTCCATAGTCCACAAAAAACGTGTCAATATTCCTCCATACTGCTCGTCCAATGTATTCCAAGTTTCCTGAGTGGGTAGCATCCAGAATTTACTCGAAACGAAGTCATTTAGAATGTTTTTAGAGCATAAACAGTAGTGTATAGAATTTCCTAAAAGCGTGCGCCTGCGAGTTCACGAGTCTACGGAAACCGCGGCAGACCAAACCAGATGAAAGTGCGCATTCAGCTCGGCAAAGAACTCATGCTCTTCCTCAACACTGAAGTCCTCAGACATTTTTCTTTCGCTGTTTCTTTCTTTGCACAGGTAAACAGCAAATTTCTTCTTCTACGCTTGCATTATCAAGAGCAGACGCTGAATGCGCACTTTCATCTGGTTTGGTCTGCCGCAGTTTCCGTAGGCTCGTGAACTCGCAGGCGCGCGCTTTTAGGAAATCCTATACACTACTGTTTATGCTCTAAAAACATTCTAAATGACTTTGTTTCGAATAAATTATGGACGCTATCAACTCAGGACACTTGGATACTCGGGCACCATAGACCTCCATTATTTGAATGTCAGCAGACAGCAAGAAGCCTCCCAGATCTCCAGATGCATTTGATATATCGGGTGTATATAGGGTGAGTAGAAAATGAAGGCTAATCATGTTTTGGGTGTACTATTCCTTTAAGGCCATTTAAGTACAGCAAACTCATTGTCAACCACTCTTAGATGAGTTAAGCTGTATAATTCAGCACAAAATAGTCACCAGAGCACAATATGCTGATGAAGATTCCCAGTCATCCAGGTCATAGTCATTCCGTAAAAGTTCAGAAAAATACACTGGACTTAGTTTCTAAGATTTGAAGATGTTTCGCCGCCTCTCCAGGAAGCTTTCTCTATTCAAATGAATTTTGACTCATTTTGAATTGAGAAAGCTTCCTGAAGAGGTGGCGAAACCTCTTCAAATCTTGGAAACCAAGTCCAGTGGATTTTTTTTTACTTTTACGGGAGTCACCAGAGGCTTGTCAGACTGCAGCCATGGAGGACTGGACAAAAGCAACAGAAAGACATGCAGGTTTGCCAATTTCATTTGGTTATAGTCAAATAGTAAGTCTTTGACTTCAAGGCATTTTCCTCCACAGAGCTGTCCCTGACTGGACGTTTTCTCTTTTGTTTAGCTTTCTCTGAAGCTGAGAAATGATTGTCTCTGGAAGTCATTAGATGATCAGTTTCTGAAACACTCAGACCAGCCCGTCAACCATCAACAAACAACTTTGGCAAGTCGACTTTACCACATCTAGATATCTAAACTCATTGAGTTACTGCCATTTATTTGGTCAATCGGACATTTGTTGTAGTAAACAAATGACAACTGTACCTACTAAAGTGTCAGATCAATATATACTGTAAAAGTGGAATAGAAGCTTAACTTATCTTAAACGTATAGTGGAGGATGTTGTTTTAAGTGGTCCTCCTAATTGTCAATCATTCTGGTGATTTGTTTATGTAAGGCCGTCCTATGTGCTCGTCCCTATTTTGACTTACCGGTGGTAAGTCAAATTAAGCTTATATGAGAATGCAAATGGCAACTTTTAAACAGAGCTTGCACAAGGAGAAATGAGCTTGTGCACGCTCTCGCATGCGCTTCATAGGCATTCCCTCTTGGGAGCAGGTACAGGGTTGTGCATGTCTTTTTTTTAAGTGGAGAGGGTGGGTCTTTTAAAAAATTTGTGAAAATCCTCCACTATACCTTTAACCAACAAATAAACCAACTTGTTTTCCAGTTTGACCTACAGTCCTTAACGCAACCCACAGACATAATGAATGCTATGATTTCCTGCAACCGCTTTATTTATTCTGTTTTGAAAGTGCAATGAGGACTGATCAGATCGTTGTACTGTTTTGTTTGTTTTTTGCCAGCTAATCAAAATCAAAACTTCAAGAGGAAAAGATGTAATAAACATTCCAGCATGCTTATGTTAATTATCTTAATTAGGTTAATGCTAATTATCTTCATTTAAGTCTTGTTTTATGCGTTATTATAGTTTTATTGATTCACATTGTTTAAATTAATATATTTTGTATTAACATGGTCCCAGTGGTCTGCACCCACCCAGCTGCACACAATGCTATCTGAGGCATCAATGTGTCCAACCCAAATGTTATGCATGTTTTATCATGTCCTGATGATTTCCCACATGTCATTAAGGTCTACAGAAAACAATTATAGGCTCATTCAGCTAAATTCAATGTCTTGGAACATGGCAATATGAAAAATTACGCAGGGAAAAGGGCTGGAGGCATGATGAATGAACCTTTCTGCACTTTATCCGTGCTTCTCCTCTTAAAGTTTAAATCAGCAAATGCAGATTGAAATTATTTAAGATGTTGGTCTGTGTGGAATGATGTATCTCCCACTAGTCTCTGCTTTAAACCAACAAGTTTGGTCACAATTTAATAAGTAATGTTTGGTTTAAAGAGCTGAATTCCTTTTACGAAGGAATATGCCAAGAATTTAGATTAAGCATATAATCCAGCAGTTTTTTAGAGCAAACCCAATCTGTTTAAGAGCCAACCATTGAGTCCTTTAGATGTTCTGTAAGAGCTATTAAGGGAAGGTAAATATTTAGAGATCTTTTTCCACTGCTGACAGGTATGGTATACTCATTGCACGCTCCAGGGTGGAATGAGATTTTCCTCTGTGGTTTTAGTGTTTAGCAAGGTTAGCAAAGGCTCAGAGGTAGATTCTCTACTGTTCACACATCCAGTTAACCTTCTGTTTGAGACTTTTAGTGTTTGCTGAATTCATGCAAGCGAAAAGGATTCCTTGTGGCCTTCTACACATTCCTTCAGCAGTACCGAATAGCTTCACAGCCGTTTGCTATTGAACAGACCACACTCAGGAGTGGGGCTTCCTATACATCTCAGGCACTGGAACAGCCCCACACCATTACCAGTTTTGCCAGAGCAACAGCCATTAATAACACTTTAACTTGATTTAGGTTATTGCAATTATCCTGCTATTTCACTTTAAACTTTCTATCTCTACTTGATAAACATTTGAAGGATCACCCCCCCCCCCAAAAAAAAAATAAATAAAAATAAAAATCTCACACATAAAAAATGAAGTTATAAAAACAACAGAATTTTGTAGATTTTTCCTTCTTTACATTCATTTTTGTGCTGCATTCATTTGCAATTTTTTTTTTCCAAAACTGCATCACACTTGTTTTTTTCTTGCAGTTTCTACCCAATTGTTGATATATTCTTACTCTGCTTTTAGATGCTTGTTCAACAGGTCCAACTAAATAAAAGTGCATTAAACACAGTGGTGTTTTAAATGTTAATTTATGGCAACTAATCAAGAAACCAACTGACTTCATGACTATAAGACTTGTGAATATCATGAAAAAGAACTTAACTATATAGCAGTAAGCTATATTGCTTACTGCTTTTTTGTCAATAATGATTATGTTTTACATTTTTTGTTGTTTTTTTTAATTAATTTTAAGAAAATGTTCATAAAAAGATGAAAAAGTTTAATAAAAAAAAAGTTGCTTAATAACTATAATCACTGATACTTGCATAATAATTCATAGAAGATATTCAGTTATAATGATGAATCTCTGAACTTGTTCTTGACGTAAAGTTGTGCGCATATTGTACCGGTATATGGAATCACTGGGTTTGGGCCTTTTTTTACATTAGTGACTGCATAAATTACACATGGCATGCAGGCTATCGGCCTGTGACTCTGCTGTGGTGCTAAAGAAGTGTAATTTAATTCAATAAAAAAATACTGTATTAATCCCATAAGATATATTCAGTAAGCAGCTAAGGTACCCTGCAGTATTGGCAGGGGAGTTTCACATTTTCCAACAATATCCTTCATTCGTCAGGTCAGTTTGATAAATAAAGTGATGTTATTAATTCAGGTTTTGTATTTTGGCAGCAAATGCAGCTCTTGTTGGAGAATATCATTTGTATTTTCTCCATGAAGCTTATAAGTAGATAAAAGCAAAAGGTATCTTAAAGCCATCTAGAAGATGGCTACCCTGACTTTGGTGTTTATAAAATACACAAGACAGAGAACAGGAGATAACAAATCATCACTGATTGTGAAAACTACACTGGACCTTAAGTAGCTTGGATTCTGTGCCTATTCTTCTTTGGTACCTTGCTTTTCAAACAAGATATAGACTTGTCTGGAAAGGAGAGGATGTTTGGATGCAGAGTTAAAGTGTGTGATCCTTGTACAGAGATCTTAGTCCTCAATGTGACCATCATGGGTTAGAGTCCTGACCTTTTGACCTTGTCTTCACCCCTCTCTCTTAATCCTATTTCCTGCAGCCTGCTTTCAAATAGCAGTAATGCCAGGAAAACAAAAAAAAAGAGGATGTTACCCCACTGAACAACAGTTCAATCCTTTAGCATGGCTTAAAAGTGGTTTAAAAATGCAAATAATTAAACATTAAAGCTTTTGTTAGACATGGGTTTATTTGGTGGCTATGGCAGCACTTACCTCAGCAGCAGCTCACATGTTGGAAATCTCCTCAAACACTCAAAACAGGCTTGTCAAGGCTTTTGCAGTACCTTCTTCTGCCAAACCTTTTCTTTCCTCACAACTTTCTATTAAAATGTGGCAGATGCAGCTCTCTGAACAAACAAGTTAAACATCCATACAACATTTTTCTTGATTTTAGTCCAAATTTCAGTTTTCAAGCAGACAAAACATGACTTTATTTACAAGGCTAACTCTTTCTCTTCCATTACTGAAATAGTTAACTTTTTCTTTAATGAGAATCTCAAATGAGAAGAGTGTTTGATTTAAAGATTTTTTAAATAACATAACAAAAAGCTGTTAATTGTGGTTCCTTTTACATTGAACACATCCTAACAACAGAAAGAGTGCTTCTCCCCTCCGTATTTTCATCTACTCTATGATCTATCTGTGTTTTTAAAGGTGCCCCAGCTGATGGATCCGATGGGATCCTTCGGATTGTTTACTCTATAAATACATGCAGATAAGACAAGCAAAACTGGGCCTAGAAATAATATGGGTTCTTCCAGCATTGATGGGGGAGGGACTGGGGATAGATCAATCTCCATGCAGTGAGTTTGTGAGACAATTTAAGCATCTCATTGGTTTTGCTAAATGAGGAGGACTGATGGCATTGATCATGTATCCTTCCTTAGGTGTCATAATGGATAACAAACTAGGATTCTTAACTGGGTTATTTATGCATTTATTCTATGAAATGGGTCTGCAGATATTTTAATTAATGGAATTAATTTTCAAAAAAGAACCAGCCTGCTTTCTAATGACGATAAATCAGATTTATTACATGAAGAACAAAAAGAAAATGAATGTTTTATAATTATTTCAGGAAAGATCAGCAGGATGAACAAATAAGGCCCACCAGAGTCTCCGAATGCTGGAGAAACTCATTGGGTGGCTCTCAGAAATTGGAGTGCAATTGTAAGCAGCATTTCCCTTTTGCTGTTGACCTCTCATTTTCCATGACTGCAGTGTAAAGGTAAACAGATGAACAACATTAATGATGTCCATTCATCATTGCCTGGCCAACACGGGTTCCCTTCACCGTGAGGCCTTGAAGGGGCGCGCGGAGACTTTGAACGATGTCATTAACAGCTGGAGTGTTCAGCCACAATTTCACAAACAAATCATATGAATCAGCTCAGGTTGATCCTAAACGTTGCGGCCAGGAAGACTCTGGGAAATTATATAATATGATGTGAATCAGGATGGACCACCTGGACAGCAGACCCAAACAGGATAAGGCAGTATTTGACACCCAAATGCTGCCTTCCTGTCAATAATTAACACTGACATCCATGGAGAGCATCAAACATCTAAAAATAGGAATTGCTTATACTTTAGGTAAAAAGCTGACGACCATGTAAGGTGATTAGCATTATATCACAACATGGTGTTGCATTCGAAGCAGGTGGAATCCTGTTTACACCTATGTGACATATTTCTGTCTCCAATAGGTTTTTGTTCCAAGCCTGTCAGGTGTCATCCTGTTTTCTTTCATGTTGGCATTGTTTCAGTACTTCTACGGAAGTCACTCAGTATGTTAACAGGCAAATGGAAGTTATTTCTGCCTGAATGTGTCATAAGTCTGTCATTTCCAGACACTGTTTTTATGCAGCTGTGTATTGGACAATGTAAACCACCAAGTGAAAAAAAAAGAAAGAAAAACAAACGTGAATCATTTTATTTTAATTTGGGGGGCAATTATAGCTAAGCATTGGGCATTCAGGGAGTCATTCTGTAGGAAAACCACAATATAATAAGAGCTACGCTTGAATTACATACAATTCTTAGGTGAAAGCATTAAGGAGACTCAAAAGAAAGTAATAAGGGAAACAATTGTGTTTTTTTTCTTGGTTTAAGGGTTTAGCATTATAAAACCAAATATTTCATTTCAAACATCTTGCCTTTAAATGCCATTCACTGCGCCTTGAAAACCTATTCATTCTTTTTTAACATTTCCACATTTTTTCATGTTACACCCACAAACCTCAATGTATTTGATAGGATTTTATGTGGGGAAGAGACTCATGGCAGTGCATACTACAGAATAACCAGATTTAATTATTATTAATTCTTTTAGGGAAAAAAAAGGTTGAATTGTATTCAGCCCATTTTAACTGAATACTGAAGATGCCCTGACTTTAGAAAAAACAAATGAGTTACAGCTTGGTCCAGCTGTGTAAAGCACCAACCTGATGTAACACTGGCGGAGCGGCAGATATTGTGTGGTGATTTGGGGGAAATGATTATAGCACAACTATGTGTTGCTACTTGACAATTCTGGCCTTAATGGATGAGTAGAAATGTAACCATTGTATATGAAACAATAAGTCGTGTTTCCATTTGGCACCGACGTTGATGGAACCTTGAAAAAATTGTTGGGAATGTGATGTGGTTAGATGAGACCAAGTGATGTTTTAGTTTACAATACTAAATGCTGTACGGGGCAGAAAACTAACATTGCACATTGCCCAGAAAACACATACCTGTGGTAAAACATGGTGGAGGAAGAAGCATGCCTTTTTTTTTTTTTTTAGAAATGATGGGAAAGATGATCAGATTTTAAGGAAAGACAGAAGGAGCTCTTACAACTAACACTTGCTCTTTCTCCACAAAGTAATAACATTGAGCACAACAAAGAAGGCACAACACACTTTTTTTTTTTAGATTTTATTTAGTTAAAAGCTTTGAAATCCATGCATCCTTTTCTTCAAATGTATAATTATGCACAATTGTAATGTTGCTCAGTCGCATGAAATGCTAAATATAAACTGCATTTTGCAGATGTCATGTTAGAAAGTGTGAAAAACCAAAAAGTGTATGGATCCTTTTTTAAAAAGTGTTTATTTTCCCTGCCCAGGAAGGAGAACCAAGGCTATATTAACTGTGCTAAGTGGACAAAAAGCAGCAGCACAGGAGCAGCCGGCGGTCGGTTCAGAAAGGAAACTCAATGTTTGTCTAAGATAAAATTTCATCACCTTTAGAAGTAGCTGGAAGAAAAAAAGGCCTGTGGCAATAAAGAACGGAGGTGGGTTGGGTGGGGGGCAAGAGTAAAAGTTATCATGGGCTGTGTCTGTGCTGGTGGTAAAGGCTGTTGAGTTTATAAATGAAGAGCAAGCCGTGCAGAAGTAGTCTTGCAGTCAGAAAGCAGGTTATAACTCAGCCTTTCATTCATACCCTAGGCTCCATTAAGAGTTCCCACATGTGGAGCATGTTCCTAAATTCATTGGTTGAGCTCTGGACTGTAAATGAAATGTTTTAAACATCCTTCTCCTGATTAAATTCCCTCTTTACACAACAGATCGAAAATTAGGTAGGACATGAACAAAACATTTAAAGCTTGGAACTCAAACAGGAGCCCTTTTATAAGCCTCAACATGTTTTCTTTTAAACTTTTTAAATATTTTGCAATCTGACATGTTATTAGAAGAGATAAAGAAAGCAGAGCCTAATGGAATATACATTTTGATAGCCTGCCAAGATTGATTAGAATGGAGATTACATTTATTCGCAGAAGACGGATACTCTTAAGTAAACATAAATTCAATGTGCCTGAGAGATTTACAGAGCTAAATCCACACTTGAGTCCAGCTGCCTTTTCTTTTTCTAGAAAACATGTTTTTAGAAAACCACAAATTAGTTTATCCTCCTTGGGGTCAAAGCAGAAGATTTAAAAGGCTCCCTCAGAAAACAAACACATCTGCTACGTTTAAAAAGTAACAGTAAAGACAGTAGCTGTGAAATGTTAGCAGATCCATCTTAAATAGAGGGTCTTGTAAATGTAACCAATGTTGTGGCTTTGGATCTATTTACATTTTCTTTTTTAATTGCTTCCATTTCCATTTTTCCTTATTCTAGTGGGTTTGGTTATGTTTTTTGAGTTCTTATGTATTTCCTGTTTACCTTCTGTTGCCCCCATGTGTCAGTCTCCTTCCCCTAGCTCCCGTCTAGATGCTGCCATCCACACCTGTTCCTTGTCAGCTCATTAACCCAGTCTTTGTTCTGTCTCCCATTTATATTCTTCCTAAGCAGTTCCTCAGTGCTGGTTCCTCACGTGTGTTTTCCCTGATGTCTTCTTTGGCTTTCTGCATATTGTTATTTTTGGATTTTTTGCTTCAGATGCCACCCTTTTTGAATGATTAAATCTGCAAGTAACCACTTAAGCTTCTGTCTCTGCATTTGGGTCCTCCTAAAACCTCCACTCAACCTGAAAACCAAATCCATCAGTGGGTCTTATTGGAGTCTGACATGCTGGTAGTGAAAAAGTAGTGAATAAAGCCGTTTGACCAATATTTGTATTAGACCATCTTTACTTTGATGATTTAATAAAGACCCATCTTAATTGCATTCAGCACTCCTCTGATTAATATACTGAGTCATCACTGCACAGATCAAACTCCGGGTAAGTACAGCTGTAGTGTAAAGGCCTCAGGGGTCTTTTTGTTTGTTTTCAGAACATATATAAAAAAGCAGCATTATAAAGAAGCTTGAAGAAATGCTTTCTTGTAAGATACGCAAATGTAAACTTTTCAGACATCATGCAAAACATGCTGTGGTGCAGAAAAGTAACACTACACTCTGTATCAGTTAAATCCTAATTCTTCCAGTGAAATATATGTAGCCATGGCAGCATCATGTAGAGGAGATGAGATCCTTGATAATGAATCCCATTTTTCTTTACCAGTACAATGGTTTGGATAAAAGTGTGTTATGGCCTAGTAAAAGTCCAAGCCAAAATGCAACTCACGTTCAATTATTGAAAAGATTTGAAAGTTCACAAATACTAATATTTAATATAATATTTATCACATTAAGTCATAAACCCTGATGAAACAGATTTTTGTAATTCAGCAAAATGTGAAATGAAATTAAAATATTTGCACCAGTACATCTGTACTGAAAAAAATCCAACCTTTACATTTTAGTAGCCAGATCTGACAATTATAAATTATAAATATTTACTTTAAATGCAAAGGTTATAAAACTAGAGTTTAATTTAATCTAACACTAATGTCATCTGGACTTTCCAAACTAAACTGCATTTACAAATCTACAAGATATTTTCTTCTGCACATTGTCTTGAATACTTTGCAGTTCACATAAATAGTTTATTATTAAAATAAATAAATAAAGAGTAACACTTAAAGTTTTCCAAAGATGCAGACTATGGTTATTCAGACGTAAATGAAATCCAGAACAGGCAATAACAGACAAACTGTAGAACAGAGACTTTAACCACTTTTTTTTTATGTTTGCTTGGGTATTTTTCAGTTCAGTGTGTCAACATGGCTACAGTGAGTTTCCTTTTAGCAATAAGATAAGATGATAAATACTGCTTTCATGTATGTTGATAGCAGCATCCAGCTATCAACTAGTTATCTTCAATGGCCACAAAGTTTTTAAGCAGAAGAAGCTTATCTTGATTTATCAGAATTTGGCGACATTTACTCCTAACTCCTAAAAGAAGGAACACATTTTCTGAATCTGTGTTGATGCCATGAGAGAATTTGGATCATTACTAACATAGAAGGCAAAACTGACTAGTTATTTAGCAATAAGATAAATAAACCCAGAATAAAAACATTTTAAAGACATATGTAGTAGCACATTTGATTATGATAGACAGGAGAAATATAGACACAGGCCTTGGCCTGAACAAGTGTTAGGTGAAGTTCATGTGTGTGCAAGTGTTTAGGCAGACTCTTAGTGCATGGAATTGTCCAAAGAGATTTATTTAATACATTTATTAAAATACTTCCAGCTTGTAAAACAAGAAACAAGGAAATAAGAGCTGAGCAGTGAGAGGGTGGGTGGAGGTCAAAGAGCAAGGGAAAGTTAATAACTTGAAACAATAAATAAAACATCAGACGGATGGGAATTTGGCCGCACTGCAGCATTTTCATCATTGAAGGATCCATTTTGAGGCATAAAATGTGTTGCTTACCTCGGTTTTGTGTCACTCCTGAACATTTTCTGATGACAAAAGTTTAACTTACCCAAGGCGAGGTGTATATCTGTGCTTCCTCTTGAAGTGCTGCTGTCAGGAAGATGGCAGAGAACACCAATCTCAGATGGTGCTGTGCCCTCAGGGGACAGATAAATGAGGACCACCAGGGTGTGAAAAAACAGCCAGACTTTAACGCTGAGTCTCAGTGATGAACATGCTCCTCATATTAACGTAGATTAAAGCTGAAACAGAGATGGAAGTCTTTATGAAAAAAGGCTGGGGGAGAGATTTACGGCAGCTGAAGAGTATTTTCCATTACCCCTAAAAAAATAAGCAAATAAATAAACTAATTCCATGATAATGAAGAAGGATTGTGAGAAAGAAAGTTTAAAGTAACTTTTTTCTTTCTTAACCCAATGACCAAACCAGCAGCAACTCTTTTATGATCTCATACAGTAGATGGGTAAAAATTTTAAATACACTGCAGTTTATGGTGAAAAAAAGATATTTTAATGTGCATTTTTTGGTTTAATAAGAAAGAAACAATCTAATATATTTAGCCTCACAAAGGTACACATTGCCCTTTAAACTTTTTCACATTCTGCAACATAAATTTTTAATTTTCAAGGATGTTATGAAATAGTCCAACATAAAAAGGTACCTTACTTTGAAGTGGAAGAAAAATTACTCATGGTATAAAAATTAACAAAAAATTAGTAAACTATTGTGCATTTATTCTCAGGAAGTATTAAGTCAATAGTTTGTAGAACTTTGACCACTGTTACTACTGCAGGTGCAGCTATAGTGACCAAACTTTATGGTTATTCTTCTATGCAAAAAAAACTTAGTCTGATTGGAATCAAACAATTTTTGAATATCAGTTTTCAAGTCCTAACACAAAGACTCAATTCAATTTTGATCAGGACTTAAACTTAGATTATCACGAATAAACTCTTAGATTTTATTTTGATTGTCAAGGCTCAGAAAATAGGACCCAGAATTCAAGCAGACAGAACCGAGGTGTTTTAAAACAAAAGATTGTATTGACTGCTCTATAAACTGTGGCTAGTCAGCTGGGACCGGTTTACTGGAATCACTGTAGAGGTAGAAACTCAGATTAGTGACCACGAAACTCAAACAGGGAACGATAGCGAGCATGTGAGTCACTAACCTGGTTCTTAAGTTCTTTCTGACCCCAGAGGAAGGATTCGAATCCAGCTGGATGATTTCTCCACAGCATGTGGCGGGAGCAGCTCAGAGAGTTCCCGGAGTGAAGCAGAGCAGACTGACAAGCAGAAGCCAGTAGACGAGGAGGAGCGGAAGAATCTGGAGGAAGAATCCAGAGCAGGTGTCAATACAGGAGCAGATGTCCAGACCAGAAGATCAGAGAGATTAAGAGGTACTGAAGGGGAATCCAATCAGCAGTCCAAAGAGAGGACATGCAAAACAGATCAGAACAGGGGCAAGCAAAACTGGAGAGTCCAGAGGCAGAAACTTGCCAGGATCAGGTAATCACAAGCACTACTGGGTATACTAGGGAACTCTCACACATTGCTCGAATAATCTGGCACTGATGGCTGGAAACAAGCAGCTTAATTAGGAACTGGAACAGGTTGATCAGTTGAGAGAAAACTGTGTGGAACTAAACAGGTGAAAAAAAATGAACCAATAACCCAGTCATCAGTGCCAAGATCATGACATGGACCATATATTTGGGATCATTGTTGACCCTCAAGTAACTAACAGCAGTTAATATACTTTTATCCACATCTTAAACTACTCCCGAAGTAGAAAAAAAACACTTCAACAGCATGAGGATACCATTAACATGTTTTAAAGTAGGGATTTTATGATTAGGTTAATACTCTGTTAGATTTGTACCGTACATAATGAAATTTTCTCCTACATGTGTTCCCTATACCAAACATGGGTCGTGGCAAACTTCAAGCAGGACTTACGGCTTTTCTCGTCCCTCTTCCTTAGAGGTTAGTAGAGGTAATAGAGTTTGTTTTTGTCATGTTAGCAGATTCTTCCACCTGAGCTGCTGATTCTACAGCGTCCCTTAGCCTATTGGCTATTTTTCCATTCTCCTTTTCCACTCTGTCTTTAAAATAGCACCCTCTGATTTACCTGAGTTAAGAATACACTTCATTTTTCTTCATCTTTCTTATTTTGCATGTTCTTGTTTTGGTTCTATTAGATCCATTCCCAGGTAAAAATATACTAATTGATTTACATCATAAAGGCTTTAAAATTCTGACTTACATTTCTGTGGAATTTTAGCACCCCATCAAACCCTTGTAACAGACATGTTTACAAAAAAGTGTTAAATTTGATGGAGAACAGAATTTTCTTCTAGTCTCTATGAAGCATCAAGGAACCCAACTTTGATTACTTTCAGATTTGATAAAATTGTTCAGCTTATGGCTTTAGGCTTTGATCTCTCCAATAAACCTCTTTGAACATGATTTTAAAAAATGAGCTCAGGATCAGCAGTAGAGTTAACCTTTTTCAGGTCTTGCCTTTAAGTGCCGGAGCTGATTGGAAAGAGTTCTTGGGAGTCAGAAGGTGTTGTGTTAAGCTGCAAGCAGTTGAAACAAGTAGTGTTGAATGAACACAGGCCCATAGAAGTCTCCCCACACCCTGGGCCTTAAATGAGTGCAAATGTGAAGTCCTAATTAGGTGAAAAGAAACAGAGCTTTGCCCCTAGGCATCTTTGCAGAAAGAAGAATTAGTCCAAGATGGTGAGCTGCAGACGTCATCAGATGCAATCACCCACCATGCAATGTCAGACCTGTTTCCTGAACTATTATATGTTCACCACATCCTCACATGAAGTAAGGAATATCAGAGTATGATATAGAAAGAAGCAGTTTGAATCTTGATTAAATTTAACAATGGAGTCGGAGACACGCTTCCTGCAATGAACTAGTATGTAGTAAGCCGACAAGGCCTGAGGGAGTCTGCCTGCAAACTTAATGCATCAGAGGATGCAGTGGGCTCTGTCTGGGGGAATCCATCTCAACCTCCAAGAAATTTCCCATAAAGATGAGAAGCAGATGTCTTTCTTTTTCCTGTCTCACTGGCCGTCACACAGACTCTGCTTCTGAGTCTATGGATTGTACAGTCGAACCTGGCCCTTCTTCCCCCAGGGATGTGGGAGGAACATGAGCACCATGGGAAGGGTAGCTGTCCTTGAGCCTCAAACACATGACGGAGGAGTCCTTTTTTGTGGGAGGCGCTGCGTTTAGGTACTAAGCTGTGCGCTCCAAACTTTCTCATGGAAAAAGGCAAACAAGCAGATTCGATAAAAACGTCATGCACTGATAGTTCCTGCTGGCAAGTTGGCTTTCTTTGGGTGGACTGCTGCTTGCTTTGATTTAACTATTCTGCTTCTAGTGTTGATCTAGGGAATGACCCTTGACTGCTTCCAGGAAGAGGAATCACGAACATTGAATGGGAGAGATTGGTCCACTCCCCCGCTTCTCATCCCTAATACGTTCACATTAAATTCTCTATGGACTGAATTGCACCTGCAGTTCCCGCGGGCCCTAAATGCAGCTTCCCCTGAGCCCTACTCTTTGGCTCCCGAGGATCAACTCTGACGTGAATACTGCGGCTCACAGGGTAAACAGACAGAGACGATCTGTGGGCCAGTTGCTGGGTGTTTGGTAGTAATCTGTAAACAATTTAGGAAAAAAAGAGGAGCAGAAGAAATAATGATCCCGAAAGGGAGCAAAGTGACAAGATACAAGGCTTATGGCTATCTGTTAAATGTCCACAAGACCATGCTAAGACATGCAAGATAAGGTCTGGTGGACAAATATCCTCTTTGAACTTTGGTTCCTAAATTAAACCTCCACTCATTAAATGTAACAACAGATTAGAGTCCCTGCAAGCGTCCATGAGGCTTATCTTTTATTAGGTGCAGTTTGACGTTTAAGTGAGCAATTTAAGTGGAACCATTTAACGATTAGAAATGATCATCTGTATATAAACTATGACTAAAAAAATAGGTTAGGCTGCTTACATTTAAATGTGAAAAGGAAAGCTTAAAACTCCATGTCTTATAAATAGAAGTAGCAGAAAGCAATATATCTACAGTGTGTTAAAAAGTATTCCAACTCTCTATAGTTTTGAACATGTTTATCAAAATTTAAATTGCAAATCTTTTGGTGTGTTTTTTATAGTATGTAACTGAACAACACAATGAAGTACTCTAAAGGGAATAGGGATTAATGCATTATTTCGTTTTTCATAGAGTTTTTAAATTAACAGCAACAAGCATCTTTGTGCGTTTGTATACAACCCCAATGATTGAACATGCGTAGTGTATCTATAGACAGATTTTTGTGGGGGGCCATAACCTCTATCCTTCTTGTAAAATTATTCAGATTGAGTAAGATTGGAAAAAGAGCATCTGTGGCGATAATGTTTTAGGCTGGTGCCACATTTTCTCCATTGGATTAGGACAGGACCATGTCAACATGTCTCATGTAATTCTGGCTGCATATTTTTTTTAGGCTCAGAACCAAACGACCCAATTTTCAAGGCGGAAAATTTTTATTTTGATAAGGAACTGTAGAGAACAGTGTTGTCGTCTAAGGCAGGAACCTCTGCAGCAAGAGAACACAGGTTATTGACCATGCCTATCTGGCGGAGGATGATAATAAATGTGTGAATCACTAACCTGTGTCAGCCGGTCTGTTGCCAACAAGATGCGGCGGGCGCCACCCAGAGAGTCCCAGACAATGAAGTCCTGGAGGTCAGAGGACAGACAGGAGATCAGAACTGAGCAGACGAAGGAAGACAGGATAATCCAGAGGGCAAAGCCAAAGCTGGTGTCGATGACGTGCTCAGGAACCAGGAGATCAGAGATACAAAGAGGTAAGGGAAATCCAGGACAGTGTCAGGAGTCAGCTCCAGGTTCGGTACACTGGCAGAATCCAGCAGGAGTCCAAAGAAAGGACAGGGAAACAGGTCAGAAAAAGGAGTAGGCAGGTTCAGAAGTCCAGAGGCAGAAGGAGTGAGGATCAGGCAATCAGAAACACTCAGGTACGCTAGAGAACTCTCACCAAAGGTGCGAATAATCTGGCTGAATAATCTGGTGCGAATAATCTGATGACTGGTTGACGGTTGATTGAATAGAGACTGAAGCAGGTGGATCACATGAATGGTAATGAGAAACCAGGCAGAGGTAGGCAGGTGAATGAACGGAGTAATCTGGCAAGTCATCAGCGCCAAAATCATGAAAATTTTAAGGTTTTATCACAAGTTAAGTTATCAAAGTTAAGATTAACTGCTCCAGTGTTCTGCATCACAGGTTTTTCTTCCAGGATTTCTCAGCCTTTGAACCAACATTCCTCAATGTTCTCATTAGTTGATCAGCTTCTCTGTTCGTCCTGGACAAAAACAAAAAAGGAAAGCAAGACATAGACACCTAAAAATTCAACCTTGCAGGTATGTTCAGGATAATTTGATATTACTTTTTTTTATTATTTTTTTTTTTTAACCAGACATCAGTGGTCTGCATGTGGAGCTGACCTTTTGTCTCAAATGACCAGAGGACATTTTCAGAAATGTTTTGCCATGTCTCTTACATGGTTTGTGGAAAAATACAACTGCCTTCTAAAGTCAGTTGGTTTCCAAGCAAGACTCTCAAAGGTGGTTTTATTCTTGAGTTGTTAACATCAAAAGGAATAGTAATGCAGCGTTTAGGCTATAAATCAGATTTTACAACAACCAAAGCAGAAAATAGTGAGATGTTGTCGACTATACACTAGTTTAAAGCAGTTTACCACATTTTTCCTCTCTTAGTTAGATTTATCTACAGAACCTCGGAAATTATGTGTAATGCTTCATAAAAGTTTCACATCAGAATCTCCATGTGCTTCACATTCTCACAGAAAAAGAAAAATAAAACAGTTGAGGTTTTTTGCATGACCCTGCCTATGCCTTTATGGAAACTCTAGGTATTTTGGAAATTGGTGGTAAACCACTTACTGACTCAAAAGGGGAGTTAAAATAAAACAATAGTCAATATAATCACTACATCTTATGTAATAATTTATATAATATTTGCAAACAGAAATGAAAAAAAAAAATGCTTAATAAGTGGTCATTGTTGAATCTTTGTGGTGTATTTTACTGGTTGTCTTTATTAATCAAAGAGCCCCTCAAACTTCTTGATACTGCCCTGTTTCCGTTATAGACCAACACATGCAGTTAAAGTAAACAGTCAAGTGAATAAAACACTGTTATGGATCCAAGATGTTAGAGGAGGATCAGTTCTCTGATCACTGATACTTCATACTCATATTCAGTTCAAAAAAAGAAATAATTTTAATTATTTTAATAATAATTTATTTTTCATTATGATTGATAACAAAACAAACACAAATTAATTATTTTTTTCAAGTTGGATCTTGAACATAGATCTTTTTATTTTTTTTTTCCTGACAAACATCTATTATTTTTTGACTGAGTATTTCATGACTCCTCTTATCAGAAGTAGCACAGCTTTATTGGTTCTTCTGCATCCATCTATTCCATTGATTTTAAACAGGAATTATGTCCTTGGCTTTTTTAGTAATCCAACTTTTACTTTCTTTGCCAAAAAAAAACTATTTGAAAATGACTTTGGGATTCATGCTCCTTCTAAACCATCTAGCCCTTCATATGCATTTGAGTCAGTTTACAAATATACTACCCTGTGTTAATTGAAAGAAAACCACATTCAAACTTATAAACCCAGTCTTTCTTTTGAAGCTCATTGCAGCTGTTTAATGCTTTGAACTTTCTGAAGGGGCCCTGGTTAAAATAAAGACCCTCAAGTATAATAACAACTTTGTGAATATCTTTAAAAATCGCATTTTAAAAGCAGTTGATTAAAGCTTGTGTCTTTGCAATGTAAAAAAAGGAAATGTGCTTATACAAATTAAGTGGTAGAATGGCAGAATAAGTAGAGCACAACTAAGGATAAAATATCTGGCTGTGGTTGAACGTTGTTGAGGAGGATTAGAGTGTGGCAAGGCTAATAAGGCTGTATTTGTATTCTGTGCTTCACTGTTTAAGTAGGCCTGAATGACCTTGGATTAAAAAGGAGGCTTGATGTCAGACGAGTGCACACATTCTGATAAATACACACATACATAAATGACAAACTGGAGCCAAAAGTGTTTAGACAGAGCTGGTCAAGATGTGCAGAGGGCATCCATATCAGCAGGACTGCTAGAGTAGTATTTATGTCACCATTTGCAACAGTTCATTAATTATACTAATTTTAGGAAAACAGAAAAAAAAACTAAGCTACATTTTAAAGTGCCAATAGCTAAATAAACAAATATATTATGTAAAAGGTTTTGAATAGATAAATTGGTACAAATATCTCTTTTTAGCATCATATATTTAAAAGGAACTAAAAAATCATCTTATTCATATGGTTTCGTGATTCTGCACTTTGTTTACCATACAGGTGCTGGTCATAAAATTAGAATATCATGAAAAAGTAGATTGATTTCAGTAATTCCATTTAAAAAGTGAAACTTGTATATTATATTCATACATTACATACAAACTCATATATTTCAGATGTTTATTTTGTTTAATTTTGATGATTACAAATGACAACAAATGAAAATCTCAAATTCATCATATCAGAAAATTAGAATATTACTGAAGACCAATAAAAACAAAGGATTTATAGAAATGTTGGCCAACTGAAAAGTATGAACATGAAAAGTATGAGCATGTACAGCACTCAGTATTTAGTTGGGCCTCCTTTGGCCTGTATTACTGCAGCAATGCGGCGTGGCATGGAGTCGATCAGTCTGTGGCACTGCTCAGGTGTTATGATAGCCCAGGTTGCTCTAATAGTGGCTTTTAGCTCTTCTGAATTGTTGGGTCTGGTGTATTGCATCTTCTTCTTCACAATACCCCATAGATTTTCTATGGGGTTAAGGTCAGGAGAGTTTGCTGGCCAATTAAGAACAGGGATACCATGGTCCTTCAACCAGGTACTGGTAGCTTTGGCACTGTGTGCAGGTGCCAAGTCCTGTTGGAAAATGAAATCTGCATCTCCAAAAAGTTGGTCAGCTGCAGGAAGCATGAAGTGCTCTAAAACTTCCTGGTATGTGGCTGCGTTGACCCTGGACCTCAGAAAACACAATGGACCAACACCAGCAGATGACATGGCACCCCAAACCATCACTGACTGTGGAAACTTTACACTGGACTTCAAGCAACGTGGATGAAGTGCCTCTCTTCTTTTCCTCCAGACTCTGGGACCTTGATTTCCAAAGGAAATGCAAAATTTACTTTCATCAGAGAACATGACTTTGGACCACTCACCAGCAGTCCAGTCCTGTTTCTCTTTAGCCCAGGCAAGACGCTTCTGACGCTGTCTGTGGTTCAAGAGTGGCTTGACACAAGGAATGCGACAGCAGAAACCCATGTCTTTCATACGTCTGTGTGTGGTGGTTCTTGAAGCACTCACTCCAGCTGCAGTCCACTCTTTGTGAATCTCCCCCACATTTTTGAATGGGTTTTGTTTCACAATCCTCTCCAGGGTGCGGTTATCTCTCTTGCTTGTACACTTTTTTCGACCACATCTTTTCCTTCCCTTCGCCTCTCTATTAATGTGCTTGGACACTGAGCTCTGTGAACAGCCAGCCTCTTTAGCGATGACCTTTTGTGTCTTGCCCTCCTTGTGCAAGGTGTCGATGGTCGTCTTTTGGACAACTGTCAAGTCAGCAGTCTTCCCCATGATTGTGTAGCCTATAGAACTAGACTGAAAGACCATTTAAAGGCTTTTGCAGGTGGTTTGAGTTAATTAGCTGATTAGAGTGTGGCACCAGGGGCCATCAATTTTGAACCTTTTCACAATATTCTAATTTTCTGATATGATGAATTTGAGATTTTCATTTGTTGTCATTTGTAATCATCAAAATTAAACAAAATAAACATCTGAAATATATGAGTTTGTATGTAATGTATGAATATAATATACAAGTTTCACTTTTTAAATGGAATTACTGAAATCAATCTACTTTTTCATGATATTCTAATTTTATGACCAGCACCTGTATACTCCCCCTCTGCAGTTACTGTTTGCTGGATTCTCTCCAATCCTTAGGTTTATTCCTCCCCAGTGTCTCTTAGTTTTTGGTTCCTACGTTTCTTGTTGATTGGGTCTGGATTATGGCTTCTGTATTCTTTACTTCATTAAATTTAGCATGAAATCATCTCTGCCTCTTTAGCTGTGTATTAGGCTCCTGAATCATGTGGTCTCTTGCAAAATTATCTATTTTGATTTATGTCTTGCACTGTAATTGGATTTACATTCTGTCATGTAACAATTGTCAAGGGGGGTAGGTGTACCTGGCAAAAACCCATGCATAAACAGGGAGAAACATGCAATCCTCCATGTGGAAAGACCATGGGCCAGGAATCAAACCCAAACATTTGTTGCTGCAAGGCAACTGTGTTACAACAACACATTGTAAATTCAACATTCGATTGGTCTAATTCATAGTTCCCCCTTAAAACGTTGGTGTAGATTTAAATTCAAGCAAATTCAATTCTGTAACATGTTTGCTGGAAGAGTGGGGCAATACTTGGGTTTGGACAAGCAACTGGGGGGTTTGCTTGTTCAAATCCCACCCATATTTGCTTAGTTGTCCTTGGGCAAGACACTTCCCCTTTGTTACCTACTGATGGTGGTCAGAGGGAGCCATGGTGCTTGTGTATGTAGCCTTGCTACTGTCAGTGTGCCTCATGTAATGGTGACTACAATATAGATTGGCCACTACCAGTGAAGAAATGATAACCACTACTGTTTATTGCCAAAAGTTAACACTGCTCAATTGTGTTACATAAATTCAACCCTGAAAAGTGTTGTTTTAGAGTCAGTAAAAAGTGTTGATCCAACTCATGACAAACATAAAAAATTCACATTCAGAAATACATCCTTATGAATTTAGTCCAATGCAATCCAGTTAAATTACATAAAACAAACATTTGATTTCATGTTTTTATTCCTGTTTTGGTTATTATAAAATGCTACACATTTTTTTTTGTAGATCCATAATGTGAAAACATTACTTATATAAAGGAGTCCAGTTGATGGTTTCAAGTGACTTTGCAGTTAACTCCAACTGCCAGGCAGGCATGTGGAGACAGTCGAAAGGAATTAGCTTTGATCTAAACTATTGTATCATGGGCTTTATGTTTAGAGTCGCCAAACCTCTACCTTAATCCTAAGTCTTTAAACAGATTTTTCACAGGTTTTCATGCAGAAATCCTTTACACAGCAAAATATTATGCTATATATTGTGTTGATCTGCAAACCGGATTTCATATGACAAATGAAAGGCTCAGGCCAGAAGTCTGGAAGTTATATGGGTTTCGACTGTGGCATCCAGAGATCTGAGCTGAAGCTGTGGCAACTTCGTGGGACCCAGCATCAAGATCAGAAGCTGCTGGCAGAGCTGTGGTTGGAAGACGAATAAGGGAAAGGTGATGGGTTGCAGTGGAAAGTTTTTAAAAAGATCTCTCCTGGTGCAATTCTACTGTTTCTAATGTCTCCTTTAAACACAGGTCAATACTTCTCTTGGAGACCCAGAAATGCCATCTCTCCCTGAGCCTTTTTATGAGGGGAGCATAAGTTCTGAGTTTCTCCTCCAGAACATTGGGAGTGCATTTTAGAGAGACAAGGAGAGGTGAGAGGAGTGTAGGATAGTTTGATGGCAACAGGTGATGAAACAGACCCAATAGATGGATAATGGATACGGGTGAAGGGTGGAGAGTTTCTCCCTGAATGTATCAGCTTTGGCAGGGTGGACTGGATCCTGGAGGCAATGATACAGAAGTAGTGGCAGATGAGACCATCGGCGTGATGGAATCAAGACCGGTAGGCAACTATCATTGTTTCTCTGGTGAAAGGATATTGAGCAGGAACTGCAGCCAAGAAGTTAGTCTTAACTGTCATTCAACAGACAACCGAGTGCTGTTGATGTCTAGAATGTTCTATGAGGAGAAGGCAACTGAGAACTTGGATTTAGCCAGACAGGGTGTGTGTAAAATAATTTATTAAGTAAGTTTGTAGGTGACTGGCTGGAGGCAGGCATTGAACTGACTGTATGCAGATATCACAAACTGGTAACAGGTAGAACCATTCCATAATGTGACCAGACTTAGAAGCCTATGAGGAGGAGACACTCTGGTTCGGAATAACTGAGAGAGGCAGGTATAAACAGGCAGAGTAACCACAGGGGGGAATGAGGGTGACTGGGAGAATGACAGGTACATCTGCTTACTCAAAATGGTACAAAAAACAATCCAAAAGACAGTATTTATGGAGGTAAGGCAGTGTGTCATTGTTAGAATGACTTAATTTCAAAGTATGGTGCTTATTCTTCCATTTCAGTTTAGGTATAAACATATAGTAGAAAGTTCTGCTAGTTCTTGTGAGATGATTTTACTACATAAAATTGAAAAAGAAAATTGTAGAGACATTTTTTATGAAGTGATAGTTGGATGATCATGGTTAATAGTAGCCAGCAAAACCAGGAGTCTTTCTGAATAGAGACGAATGATCATCTGTTCTTAACATCTTATCCACTCATCCATCTGAGTGACATATTTTTTCAGCAGGACAGTTTCCACTGTGGTTTAAGGTTCCAAAGTAACTTTGGGGGTTGCTTCCCTTTTCCTTTCTGTTCCACCTGACTGTAAAGAAACACCAGCCTAGAGGCACCTGCACATACTTCAGGGTGCAGGAGGAGAGAATGTTAAGACGGCTGATGAAAGCTGGTGATTTATGTCACACTGTGGCCATAACATGGAGACTTGAACATGCTGGGGAGCTGAAAAAAATGTTGCTTAGAGGGACTTCTTAGACCACTATTTGGTTTTGAGTGTTAAGACCCTAACCAAAAAGAGGTTTCTCCTTTTGAAACCGAGGGGGGTGGAAAGAAACCACACATCTGTAAATTTTGATGGTGCAGTTCCAAGTGGAAACCACCTCCTTCCTCCTGACGTCAGCTCTGCAGCTTTCCTCCTCTTATTATTTCTGCTTCTTCCTGAGGGGACATGTTCCCACAGTGTGACCAGAGGGATTCTTGATCTTGTCTGTCGTGACATCGTCCACTTTCACCGCAGAGATACCCAACAGTTTTATGGCCCTGTTGAGACCTGGGGGATAAAGTGCTTGTAATCTCTAGAGAAAACTCCCGTCCACCACAGTCCCCCCCCCAAATGCTTCCCTGTGTGGAAGATAAGAACCGACATGGATTCTTGGAAGTAAGTTCTACACACTCACGAGACACAAGGCATTATGAGCACCCTCTCCCTATCCTTCGGGGGAGGGCTCTTATCTATGTGAAGAAGTCACTAAAGGAAATGCCAGCTTAACTGGAGGATCCTGTATGACAGTCATGTCGTGTCTTTGACAACCAGGGATTTGTACCGTTAGAGCTGAGACTATGAGGCAGCATGTCTTGTAACCATTAGACAGAATGCCTTGTGGCATTGAGGATGGTGGTCTACAAGACCTGACCTTTGCACTCCCCCTGTGTTCAGGATCGGGTTACAGACCTCACAGACATGGCGTGGAAGCAAAAGGAACATGCTGAGCTCTACAAGCCTGAAAAACGTGCTTATGCATCAATGGACCTGCTTTACTTTGGGCAGGAAACACAAACTTGCAGATGTCGAACAGCTGCGAGACATCATAAACTACAGCGTGGGGAATAAGTGATTATGAAATATACTATTCAGTACAAACTGCATTTTTGCAACTAATGGCTTGTAAGGCTAAAGAACACTGTATAAATAAGACTGAAATAAAACAAACCATGTTTTTGAATTTAATGTCACTGCACAGGTTTTACTGAGAATGTTTTATGTTGAGCCAGAATATGCAATACCGCCAATCTTAAAATCAAAAAAGACACAACGTGAGAAAAAAGACAGAACATTTTCTATCTGCTCTTCTAATATAAATAAGGAAAAGGGAGTACACAGTCGCTTCTCATTTTGAGAAGCTCATTCTTTCTTTGGATTCTGTTACATTTAGATGGAGACATAACTGCTGAAATTATTCATCTCTTGCCAGATTTTAATGAAAAGGTATGTCTTGCATTTTACAGAAACCTCTTTTCTGATAGGAAAAGGAAACAGGTGTGTCCCAAAAAATAATATAACACTGAGTAAATGGAACATCACTTATTGACAAAAAAAAAACATATTTGTCCTAATTTACATTCTATCAAGACTGGCCTATTAAAATTTATTTAATCTCTTTTAAATATTCAGTAGGAAATCATTATTGGGAAAGTATCTATCAGACCCTCCTTATAAATTTTTGTCAGCTTGTTTTCAAATTTGTATTTATCTTTGGAGTTAAACTTTTGGTCTTAAGTCTGAAAGGACTCATTCCCATTATCCTAATATTTAGCTTCATCCAACATAATCTTTATTACTTTAAGGTTAAGACTCTGTTTAGGTTACATAACCTTGTTTTCTTACATCTCAGAAACATGTAAAATGAATTCCAAATCTTCTGGCAAAATAAATAATTTTGGCAAAATGTACAATTTTGAAAATAATTTGATTGTATCAAATAGAAAAAAAAGCAAAAAAAAAAAACATGACCCCAACCATTATGATCAGTGTCATTGTGGCACAAAACCAACCCTACCCTGAACATAGGGTAAACATGGATAATAAATTGTATGGGGCAGAAAAGACTTGTATTTTAGGCAGACGTCTAAAACATAAAGGCATAGATGCAATTAATGATATAGACCAAGCATGTTTCTGTGTTAGAATGGTCTTGTCAAAACCTAGTTTAGAATCTGATACACAAAACTCTAGATGTGTGAAGCTGGTGCATCCATTTTCTTATATTTCAAAGTGTTGATTTATTATGAATAAGAAAATCTTTGAATTTATGATTATAACATGAACAAAAGCTGAACAACTTCAAAGAGTATGAATTCTTTGATAAGACATTAAGACAAAAGAACACCACAATTATTGCTAAACTCAAACAGATGGTTTTGGCATGAAACGAGTTTTTGGAAAATCATAAAATAACTGGAAAATCTAAAATCATTAGTCAGTCAAAAGGTAATTCAAAACACTAAATCAAAGAAATAGGGATATTATGCAATTACACTATTATTTTGATCTGCTTCCAAACCAGCAATCCAATTTGTGAAGATGTGAATTCAGAGTCTGAAAGGGGGAACATTGCTCAATACATTTTGCAGTAATTTATCAGTTGTCAGGAGAAAAAACAAAGAATGTGTGCAAACGCGGACAGATGGACCCAGTATTCAAGGAGAGACAGTCAGTAGAAAAGTTCAAAAGTTTATTAAATAAAACAAAAACTAAAGTGAAGCTGTGGCTCGCAGACACTGCAGGATGGGGAGCGGGGCACCACCCAATCACAGACACTCTGCAGGAGAAACACAGGTAAGTGACCACGATCAACTGATAGAAGATGATTATCTGAGTTGGCCACTTACCTGGTTTAACAGTCCAGTCCAAGAATGTCCCCAAGTGCTGCAGTTCCAGAGGACATGCTGGAAGCCGATCCTGGTCAGGGATCCAGAACAGACAGGAACAGACAGGAACAGGATCCAGATCAGGCAGGAACAGAACAGGTGGCAGGATCCATACTTCCAGACATCCACAAGCTCCCAGGAGGGTTCAGAGTCTGACAGGGTCGGAAAGCGTGACCAGGCAGTAACGCACAGGAGCAGACAGGATCAGGTGCAGCTGAGCAGGCTCAGTGGAAGAGGGTAGCCGAGACAGGACGTGGAACCAGAACTCGATGCAGGACTTTAAACTGATCTCCTCCCTGGAGCCAGACTTACTGAGATAAAAACTGAACCTCCCCACATATAGAGCCAAAAACCCAGAGGACTCTGCGGGGGAGGAATAGTGGACGATCAGGAGACGAGACAAACACTAAAACCTTCTTTCCACTGGCCGCCAGGATCCAGGACATGAACCAAGGAAAAAACTGAACAGACAGACTAACAGAAAGACAAATAATGATCTGGCACTGAATGCTCAGGCTGAACTGAATATGACCAAGAGGAAACAGGTGAGGGGAATAAATTACAATTGAGGCAGGGAGGGAAAACGACAGGTGAAAGGAATGACTAATTAAGGGAGAGCAAACAGGCCAGATCATGACAATTAATAATACCTAGTAAACTTTTTTAAGAAAAGTTAGCATCTTAAATAATATGAAGAGAATATTTTACAATATCCATTTAAAGCCTCATAGGTCCAGCAACTATGAAGACAAAAAGAACTAAGACTTTTTATGGAGGTAGAAACAGGTTTTAGGATGTTCAAGAAAGTTTTTTTTGAGTGTCTCAAATTTAATTAAATAAACTAAAAATAAAAATAAAAATCTAAAGTAACACTGATAAAATATTGTGTTCAGTTTAAGTTTTCTAGTTTAGATTATAGTTTGAGAGTAGGGCGAACTGTATGTGACTAGAAATATAAAAAAAACAGAGCCATAAGTTGTCTTTATTCTTGGGTATAAGTCTTTGTATTGTTTTTTTCTGTTGTCATTTCCCTGTTTGAATTATTTTCTTTAGGTCCTGCTGATGCTCAAAAGGGGTATTCCCTATTTTATTTTTCTTACTTTTGCATTTATTATTTTTCCTACATCTCCATAAATGTTTACCACTTGGTTTGATAGTTTATTTATATTTCAGTTCAGTTTAATTCATTTTAATTAGTCTTCCGTCCTCAGTCTTCCAGCTCTTCCTGTCTCAGCTGTTTTGCATGAACTGCTCATTATGTTACCTACATCCAAGGTTATGATCAACTCATTCCTTAGTATCTATGTTCATTGGTCACAGTGTTCCTGACTGGATCCTTCCATTACCCTTCCTGCTTCTCTGGTTCTCTACTTGGTCAGCTTATTTTATCTGCTGATGCTGTATGGCCTTTGCTCATGATTTACCTGTCTGCTCTTTCTCCTTACACTGAAAAAAATACTGCAAAGGTTGTTATGTTATAAATGTGTTAAAGTAACTATATATGATTAAGTAAATGCCAAAAGACGTGTTATTCTTTTCAGCGCACAAACAGAGAATATTTGTGCCCTATATGTTGGATAAATTTAGGGGAGTGTGGCCTAGTGGTTAGGGCATAAAACGTGGAATCCTGGGGTTCTGAGTTTGAGCTCCACTCCCACAGATGGCAACTCTGGGTCTCTGAGCAAGATCCTTCACCCCCCACACTGCTCCCCGGGCAGGGGGATGGATTAAATGGAGAAAGTTCATTTCATTGCTCTCTACTTGCGACAGTGTAATGACAACAAAAGCTGGGGGTGGGGGGTGGGGGGGGGTGGGGGGGTGGTGTGTTACAACAGATGAAGTCCTTCAATGCCTTGATATTGCTTGTCATTTTCAGTGTTGAACTTCAAAACTACAGAAGCAGAGAAGGATTCTCTGACAAAATTGCACAGATTACTGATATTGACACTGTTTCTGCTCCATGTGTTCTGCTATATAGAGAAATTCTATATTCATATAAACTGGATTTGGACAGACTTCAGCTCTAAGAATTGGCAATCACAACTAAAATGTCCACTAATCTCAGTTTCCAGGAAGCAGTTGGGAAATGCTGGAGTAACCTGGCTCACTCAGCAAATAAATAACCAATGTCAGGAAGTGCCATTGCCATGACTTTTGGCGCACATCACTGATTCTCGTCATTCTGCAGTGAACTGACTGAGAACCTAGAAGTAAAAGTGAAGCAAATAGTGTTTTGAATTGTGAATGAAAGAAAACATCTGCAGATAGAGGGATTATTATTTACCAGGGATTTTTTTTTTTACCAGGTGAAGGGGAACGTGTTCCTCAAGAATAGAGCACTGCAACATCAGAGTATTCAAAATCACTATTATGAAGCACTTCTTTAATGCAATATTTGATAGGGTATTATACTTCAAGTTACATATGTAGGGGTATGGATGCCCAAACTCCATTAGGTCATTTGGATGAACTCTGAACGTAATGTTATTATTTAGTGGCTGAGATGCATATGCTTTTAGAGAATTGTGTTGATGTGAAGTTAAAACCAAAGAAAAGAGTGAGGAAAATACTGGTTACTTCATATTTCTCTAATATCACTCAACTAACAGCAAGGCATCCTTTTTCACATGAAGAGCCCTTTGTTCTGCTCCTATAAAAATATAACAAAAGGTATAAATTCCATAAATTCTATAAATACAGTTCAAAGTAAAACTTACTTTTTTGGGATGAATGTTGACCTTATTCTCCACATTCATTGGTACAAATGGGAAAAAAAGTTAACTAACTTGAAAAAATAAAAATAAAGAAAACATCTACAGATGTGTTCCCTACTTTAGTCAGTTTCTATGAATATGTGTTTTTAGATAAAGCCACAAGTTCCTTTTCTGTGCTTTAACACATTGTTTCAAGGCAATTATCGTATCCTAGTAAATGATAATTAATAGTCATTGCAAATAACTGCTGACAGGAAATGTTTTGCTTGATTTATGTCAAACAGTTCAAAAAAGCAATTTAAATAACTAAACATCATTTTCTATTCATGTTTTACAGAAATTGAAAGCAGATGTGCATTTCCATCAAACAATCTGGGCTATCCTTTAATTATCTGTCTAATGCAACTCCCATTTGGGATTTTTTTGCATCTGTTTGAACATATTGAATAATAAGTGGACCACAGCACATTTAAGCCTAAACATGCCCCAAAACATATGCACAGATTTACTTTTTTGTTTTCCTCTGAGAGGTCAGTATCTCCAGGAGATGTGCTGGCTGTAAAACTGACAGGTTGGCCAGAGGGGGGCGCTCTAGTAGCAGCAATAAGGCTTGTTAAAGTGATTGTAAAATGTTGCATAAAGGTTGTTCTTCCATTGTAGAGCTGAAATAGTTACATTTATCTCACAGCATTAATAAGCTTTGTTTAATACAGTGAGAAAAGGAAAAAACGATGAATGCAAAAAGCACAATGCCAACATAAGAAAAATGAATTACAGAAATACAAGCACCCTTTGTGTGCAGTATGTGGTAAATAACCTCTCTAAACATTTCAGACCTCTCTTAACTTTGTAGAGAGGTAAGGTTTACTAGAATAGAAAAGGTAAGGCCATTCAAAACGTCTCTAAATGCCAAAGCAGACCCTGCTCTAAGGTGAAGTTTAAGCTTTTTCCAAGGTAAAAGTTAAATATTTGCAGAGTTTTACCAAATGAAATTATGCTTTCATGCAGAGGAAGAGATCATAGGAAACAGGATAGGAAATTGTGTTTTTAATGATGCAGTACAATCATCCACCCTACTATATTAAACTATGCCCATTTCTATCTTTTAAAACAGTCTTTTTTTAGATCCTCGCATCTCATTCTTGGGCGTTAACACACAGCAATTTTACTCATTTCTATTTTGTTTTAATGCTTTGCTTTTCCTAATTGATTTAAATATAGATTGCCCTCCACTGCCGATAAGGTTTATTTGCTAAAAATATAAGCTAGTAGTGGCTTGCATTAAACAAACAAGACATGTTTAAGAGGCTAAATGTGACATAAGACAACTTTAATATTTATTGCCTTCCAGAAATACTGCTTCTTCATGTTAACCATCTTTAACATAAAAAGCACCAAACCTTGTTGGACTTTAAGGTGTATTTTATTGTCATTGTCCTGTTTAAGTTCAAATAAAAAACACATTTTATTTTCACCAAGATTGAATAGCAATTCATCCCATAATTTCCTAGTATTTTTATGATTCCATTTATACTAATATGTAATTGTTCTGATGCTGTTACTCCAGAAGTTTATAGCAAAGGAGATCACACTCTCCACAATGGGCTTAGAGATGATATGCAGCATCTTGTTGGACAGTACAGTCTGCTCCTTCCCTTCTTGTAGATGACGCTACCATTTTGTCCTAAATCGAGTTTACTGTCTGGGCCACCACCTCCACTTTTTTCTACTATGATGTTAATAGTATTTTTAATTGTTCCTGTTTCTCCTGAAATCTACAATCATATTACTTGTTCTTTTTTGCATGCAAGGTCAGGTGATTGTTTCCACACTAAGCCACAAAGCTGTTAACCAGCTCCCTGAGCTTCTTGATCATCTCTGATGCATTCAACGGATGCAGAGTCACCTGAGTATTCCTGCAGATGATAGGAATCTGTGTTGTACTGTAGGTAAGAAACATACAGAGTAAAGAAGAATGGTTAGAGCACCCTCTCCTGTGGTGCTCCTGTGTTGCTGACTACCTGGTCAGACGCTTGACCTTTTAGATTCACAACTGTTGTTTTATTATCAGGTAGTCTTTGATCCAGGTGAGTCCTATATAGGAGTTTTCTGGAGTTTCTGACAAAGTAGGCTGTCTGCCTTCTCTAAATGATAGTGGGTTTGTTGAAGCAGGTCTTTGTTGGCATTTTTTAACTCTAACTGCACGGTGAACAAGCTGCTGGGAATCCTAATAGCTAGTTTTTTTGCTTGCACAGCTGAATGTACAGGACTTTTTTTTTGGACCTTCATTATGTAGGATGTCGGCCAATAGGTCTATAGTCAACTGATGGTTGAGCTTTCTCTGGTATGGACCAAGACATGAGGTGCCTTGGTATCGGGAATATCATCCTGCAGCAATGTTTCAGTAAAACAAATATTACTGCATTCCCAATATTCTGGCTATAGTGCTTGCTTAAAGTTCGTCTAACTTAACTAGAGCTGAGGACTATTACACAACCCTTTGAAATATTAATGAGCTGCTTCCAGGTGTAACAAAAAAAAAAAACTAAAAAAACATATTACCATGGTTGCTACATAGATAATATAAAAAAATAAACAATATATAATAAAAGAATAAAAAAGACAAGGTATTTAAAACCATTCTTTGTAAATATAATAGTACTTACCATAACTTAAACAAGAATAGTAAAAAAATATACGGATAATATAAAAGTTTCTAAATTTAAAACAAAATAATAGCTATATTATACAAATAATAGCTATAATAGACAAAAAACTTAAACAACAAGACAGACTGAAAGATGCGTTTTAAGTTTTCATTTAAAACATCTAAACTCTCAGCTGCTCTCAGTCAAATAGCATGGTTGGTCATCAGTTCAGACAGAGCCTCTGTAAAAAAATAAAAACCCTCAGTGTTAGGTCTTACTACTGTGAGAACAGGTTTCATAAACTTTACAACAGCCAGAAAAAAGTTAAAAAACCTCACAAATTATTCACCAGTGTTACCTTTCTTTCTAGAAGTTTTTGAATTTCCCGCATATTATTTCAAAGGCGTTACATTTGTTGGGATAATTATCATTAATGATGTGTGAGTTTATTACACCTTAATATTAGCTGTCTGTTGTGTGTCAGAACTGATGTCTATGGCAGATATTTGCAAATGGAATGACAGCAGTGTCCTTCAGCTAAGAACAAGGTGTAATATTTCTATAAAGCTGGAGTAATGGATGTCCTCTCATCTGCAAACGTGTATTATGTAAAATGTGATGATGTGGCAGATTCGAGTTGTATAAAATGCTTCTTTAACTGTTAATCAGGGCCACTTCTCGAGAAGTAAGCCTTGAAGTAAGCATCTGCCTTCTGTAACTCTAAGCAACTTCTCTGATCTGAGTAAGATTACAATTTCCATCGGAATCTGTTGTCATGTCTCATGGTTATTTAGCTTATGAAGTGTTATTTAAAGAGTTTATCCTGAGTATTATCTTTTAGGAAAAAGAACCGGAGAGAGTAAGCTTCAAGTTGTAGACACAGAGCCTATCCTTAACACATAAAAAAAAATCAATAATAATTCCTCTTAAAAACACTTTAAAACTCTGGTTTAACCGACTGCCAGCCTGTAATCACCTTCTTGCGTAGGACCACTGCAGGTAGGCACCACTTTTCCTGAATCCCTGCATAATCAAGCAGATATACAGTAGATGATGGATGGATGAATACTTTACCTTCCTGATAAAAATTTGGCTATTTGGATTGATTTTTTTATTGCACAGGACATAAAATGTATTGCTTCCACAAACATTAAAACATTTGCCAAAGTCACAAGTGAACTGAAAATCCATTTTGGTCAAAAATGAAATTATAACAAATTATACAATTAGAATCTTATACACCTTAAATGTCGTGTGTAGTTTTTAATCTAAGAACCTTTCTTAGACACTTTCAGTTTCGTAAAAGTCTCAGGGATTTTGCACTGAGTGCTTGGTTCTCTCTAAATCCCTCTTTATTGAGCCTATAGCAGAAACTGCCATCTCCACATCACAATGTCACTGCAGGTCAGATCTTAACTGTTGTGTCTGCATTTATGCATGATTGAGGATACAGAGGCTTAAAGGATCAATAATCCTCTGGTTGACCTGGAGCTCATCTGAAGTATATGCTGCACACGGGCTTTTTTATCCCTAGGTTTTGACTATGTAGCAAGAAATTATATAGGACTTATTTGATATGTTGAACATGCCTCCTTGCTGCTCTTAGTCAGAGTTTAGCTCAATTCAGTGTGAATGTTTCCATCTGATAGAAAAAAAGACACAAAATAACCTATTTAGAGCCCAGTGTCCCTTTTAGTGTAGCAATATGGCATTTTGAGCTAAACAATCATTAGAACTGTCTCTATAAAATGTATTGAGATAATAAAATGTCTAAAGTAGAATCATAAATCATTTTTATGTCTCCTGCATGATGTTCAGCTCCACCTGAACTCCATCTAGCCTTCCAATAAAGTAACACCTTAGCACTAAAACAACACTCCTGTTTGCTTTGTAAAGTTCCAACTTGGAATATTAGTTCTACAGTGCTAAAATATCAAGTGTTTCCATGACGGATGGGGTTTCACCAAGACCAAAGTGTAAACCAGGGTTAGGAAGCAGCATCTTGAGTGAAAGGCTTTGATTAAAGCACAAAGAGAACAGAACATGAAACATGGACGGAGAAGTGGATAGCACAATGGAGAGTACTAGGAAAGGTTATAAAATAATCCCCGGGTGTCAAGGCTCAGGAAGTGGGACCTAGAATTCAGGTAGGCAGAACAGAAGTGGTTTAAAACAAAATGTTTTATTGACTCTATAATCTGCGGCTTGTCAGCTGGACTCTCTGTTTTTTAAGTTCAGTCTGAGCCCAGAGAAAGGAGTGGAATCCAGCTGGGTGATTACTCCACAACTGGCGGCGGGAGACGCCCAGAGAGTTCCGGTTGTGAAACAGACGAGAATGACGATCAGAAGCTAGCAGACGAGGAGGAGCAAAAGAATCCATAGGGAGAATCCAGAGCAGGTGTCGATCCAGATGTCTAGGCCAGAAGATCAGTGAACCGAAGAGGTACCGAAGGGAAATCCAAACCGGAGTCAGGAGAAAGATCCAACATCGTTAACAGGCAGAATCTAAACAGCAGCTGGAAGACAAGACAGGTAAAACAGACCAGAACAGAAGCAAGCAAAACTCTGGGAGCCGCCCAGAGAGTTCCAGTTGTGAAACAGACTAGAATGACGATCAGAAGCTAGCAGACGAGGAGGAGCAGAAGAATCCGTAGGGATAATCCAGAGCAGGTGTCGATGCAGAAGCAGATGTCTAGGCCAGAAGATCAGAGAACCGAAGAGGTACCGAAGGGAAATCCAAACCGGGGTCAGGAGAAAGATCCAACATCATTAACAGGCAGAATCTAAACAGCAGTTGGAAGACAAGACAGGTAAAACAGACCAGAACAGAAGCAAGCAAAACTCAGGAGTCCAGAGGCAGAAACTAGTCAGGATCAGGTAATCAGAAACACACCTGGGTACGCTAGAGAACTCTCACACGCGGCTCAAATAATTTTGCACTGATGGCTGGAAACAAGCAGCTTAAATAGGAACTGTTACAGATGGATCAGATGAGAAAATGAAAACTGTGCGGAGCTAAGCAGGTGGAAGAAATGATTCAATAATCCAGTCATCAGTGTTAAGATCATGACAACAGGTTAACAATTACAATCGAGATCTTAAAATACTGAGGCAGGTGGACAAAAACAAAGTAAATTGATGAGCTTAGAAATGTGAAACAGCTGTGGCAGAAGGAAAGCTGTGACATTGATGCAGAAGACTAATTAATTGAAGGACAAATTAATTAAAACCAAGGGAAAAGGTGAGAATTAATTTATTGAACAGAGAGAAAACACAACAATAGACCAGGACTGTAAATATATATGCAAAAGCTAAAAAAAAAAAAACCTTAAATGAACATACAATAAGAATGGAACAAGGAAATATTGAAGACAAACAAAACCAAACCCAAAAACCTTAACGAAACAATACTGAGCGAAAGTCTTAATTTATCTGCTCACTGCTAACTGAGATACAATACGATATCAATAAAGTTCTTAGGCATTATAAATGAGGGAAATGCTCAGACTATTTTTACAGGACTCCACATTCCCTTTTTTTGTTTGTTTTCAAGGTTCTTAGTTTTGCCGTATGGATCATCCAGGGATTGAAATATTAAAACAGGAGCACACAATACTCAACTTTGCAAATAGCCTTTTTTATATTGGTTCTTATATTACACAGAAAAGGTTCATTAGATTTAAAGGTATACACTATTTTACATAAGTCTATCACAAAAAAAAAAAAAACAATTGAAATGGTGAACTGTGTTATATATATGAAAATATATGCATGAATGCTGGGGGTATTTTCCAAAGCCCGTACGTGATAAAGACCAGAAAAATTTGAATAATAAAATTTAATTGAAAGACCTTCAGGGACAAGAGAGATATGAAACTTTAATGGTGCTAAATGGTGTTTTAAAACATTTGCAGTAGTAATTTTTAAATAGATCTGAAAAAAGAAAAAACAAAGAAAAAGCCCCACATCATGACAATCTCATCCCGTTTTATACAAGCCTTGTGCTTTATTGGAAATGACATAAAACCAGAATTATCACTAACATTTTTTGCAAGAGTACACAATGGGCAGTAAAAGCACTTTTTTCTCATTTGAAAAAAAAAAGAAAAAGACCTCTATGGTTCATTGCCAAACCCATAAAGAATTAATAAGTTATTTGTCTAGATATAACGGTCATAACCTTTAAGGGTAAAGGATATTATTTGAATCTTGGGAAATGTTTCTATTGATGCCTACATGCTGCAACTGAAATTAATAGTTTGGAGTCATATTCCAACAATAAACATATAGAAATGACATTAATTCAGAGCAGGTAAAAGTTGTTGGAAGCCCTAGAATTAAACCCATGTGATTGTTAGTCACATCCCACCAAACCCTCTGCCTGCAGACTGTGACCCCCAGTCCCCCATGCTAGAACACTAATTCATCATCCTGACTGCAGAGAGTCGGACAATGCATGCAGATGAGGGATTTAAACATGCTTCCTGATGTCCTATTAAATTTCCTCCAGAAATTATTTAGCAGGACTCAGAATTGATCCTCCTGATCAAAACAGCATGAAATAGCTCGTATAAAACTACTATCACTGTTATTTTAAAAGAAAAGATGCCTTGGCATTAATACCCCTCCACCTTTAGACTTTCTTTTTCATTGCAACCAAAAACGTTTATGTGTTTGATTGTTTTTAAGTGACATATTACAGAGAAGAGTATTATTGAACAGTAACATGATTTTTTTTCAACACTGGATTTGTTTGCAAATCTTTAACGGCCTTATTTTGTCACATTCATGCACAATTCTTCAACCTGAGATGTAAATCGGTGTGACTCCTTATAGTTCTTGACTGCTTCTGTGATAAATGCTCTCCTTGGTTGTTAGTTTAGATGGACAACCATGTCTTGTTAGGTTTGCTAATATTCTTCTTTCATATTCAAATTATGAATCAAACCAGCCTCCCTTTGCAGTTCAAAGATTGGGAACTTTTTCAAAATCTAACCCTGTTTTAAGCCTCACTAGTATACACTATTTAGTGTTTATTTTACAAAATAAACTACCAAAACAGTACAACTAAGTTTTAAAAGTGTGATTCCTCTTAAAGGGGTTGTGCTTTTTCACTGTGTTAGCAGGTGACTGTATTTCAGCCTAGAGAGCAGATCTAAGAAGCTTTTCACTGATGAAATCACAAAGAGCTGCAATCCCCAGATTGATGTATAGCTACGTGCATTCTCCTCCTCAAGCCACCTGTTAAAGACATAACAGGTTGAGGCAGTTTCCTGTCTGGAAACTTTACATCTCCTATGCCTGCTTTACTGTTCTTGTCTGCATATAGAGAGAAGTGTAGTGGACAGAGGGTTTCTAATGAAACTTTTATGTGCCAACATGCCTCAGGTTAAAAGGAAAATGGCTTACTTGAGACAACATGTTAGTGACAGAAGCCATTTGCTTCAGTATAAAAGCAAGCACGCATAAAAACATACTGCAGAAGCAAGTAAAGTCACCTTTCAGCAGTCAGACATTTTATATTTTATTGTTTTTTACAGCTCTACCTAAGTACAGTAATTGCAAGTATGGGCAAGTATGCTTGGTATTTTTTTTAAAGACAAAGAATAAAGAAAGTAATAAGACAATTACACCTTTATAGTACATCATACAATAGGGTGATAGTTTATATTTGCACAGCTATATCAAAGGAAAGGTCAGAGGAGTCTTCAATTGTTTTAGGGAAAAAAGTGGATAAATCTTTCACCTCGTATTTGACATTTGCTTTTCATTTTGAGCTTTTCCCTGGAGAACATAAGAAATGATGTCCTTGCCTGACCTTTAGGTCCAACCAAAATGTCATGTCTTAAAGCAGCTGACATCTTGGAATCTTTATGAAATTAAAGTAGATATGACCTCAGCATGTATAAGGAAAGAGAAAAAAAAGGATTTGTCTAGTGGCATTTAAGACCAGATTTTTATAAACATGTTGTCAAAATGTATTATTTTTACTTCCTAACATAAAAGTAGACTAAACCTTTCTTAGTGTATTAACAAAATATATGATGTTTGACTTCCTGATGCTGAAATTAATAGACTTGAATA